>NW_024500349.1:5203187-5888041 GCF_017590055.1 Onychostruthus taczanowskii | reverse complement strand
CAAGGAATAGAGCCGGGACGCGGGGGAGCCGCCGGCAGCGTGGCTCTCCTCGCCTGCCGAGCATTGCCTAATACGGTGCAGCGCTGCCAGCCGCCGGCGCGTCACCCCGCGCCCGCCGCGGAGGTTAAGTATAGCCGGGACCGGAATGCCGGGCGGGGGAGCCGCGTCCCGCGGCGCGGCCTCGCCGGATGCGGAGGGGGCTGCTGGCCCTCCGCGGGGAGCCGATCCTCTCCTCGGTGCCGCCGGGGGCTTCAGCGCCGGGGTCCCGTGCAGGGCGGCGCGCTCGGGTCGGTGCGCCCGGGCTGTGAGCGAGCAGAGCCCGCCCCGGCTCCCGGCTCGCTGAGCTGTCCAAAGCCAGCCCGGCCCCGGGCAGGAGCGATGAGCAGGACCGGTGGAGGAGGAAGAGTAGCCCAAGAGGTTCATTTGAGCTTGTGCTCCGTGCTGCGAGGCTTTGCTGTGAGGAAAGACGATATTTATTGTGAATAACAGATCATAAGAGCAGTCACGTTTATGTGGTTAGTGCTCGAAGCACATATTCTCACTTCTTGAAAATTTTCCCTGTTCGCTAGCTCTTGCGGAAAAAACCTCAACCTATTCATTTCCACGTGTTTAAAAGAAAGCTAAGAATGAAAAAATTTACAACTTCTAGTGTGATATTCATCATGGGAACAGTTTTACTTTGGTTACTAATGGGTGGTCTCACTGCCCTTCGAATCCCGTAGAGTAAAACTAACACGCCGCAGTTGAGGCAGGAGCTCAAGCACTGCTGGAGAAAGCCAGGAATGTGATCGTAATGGCTTTCTTCTCACTAGCAACTGTGAGTCTTGAGTATGTATTAAAGTCTGTTCATATATTACTGCAGCACTTTTTGAAAAGTGCTTTTACGTGAGGTTAATGTTACCTCATTGAATTACCAGTCTTGTGCTCCATGTGTGAATTTGCTAATGAACACTGAGTCTTGCCACTGACTTTTATATGTCTCTAAAAGATTATCGAACCATATAAGTTTTGACCTTAGGTGCTGTATCAATATCTCCCACTTCCTTCTCTCTCATTTTCCATTAATATAAAAAGAAATTAAGACATGCAAAATCTGATTTTTTTTTTTTAATGTGGAAACAGAAAAAAAAGAGGTAGGAATAAATACTTATAATCATTTATGGGTACAATTTAAGAGAAAAAAAAATATTTTAAATACAGTTACACTTAACAGAGACGATACGCAAGATAAATATTTAACTAGAACAGTATATTTGTCTAGTTGTCCAGGTAGTGCAATATAGAAAAATGTTTCTGGAGTTTTAACAAACTAATGTATAACTACATGTTAACAACCATTCTAATAAAAAAAAAACCCTGCAGCTTGTCTTTGTTTCTAAACAGATTTAAGGGACTAAAATGACAGATCAATACTCAGTCTTGCTGAAAGTCTCAACTGGAGATTCTGCCTTTATTACAGAAAGTGTTTTCCATTTCCTGGTGATTTGCAATAATCAGTATGAGGACTTTCCTGAGATCCAAAGTCAAAGCCATTGACAGCTGAATAAATCTATCTACAGAAATTTATGTCCACATAAAAAATCCTTTGAGAAAAATACATTTGCTGTCTTTGATTCTGAGTGTAGTCCAAGATTACTTCTCTGTGCAATGCTCATACTTTGGTTGTGCAATGAGATGCAGAAAATGCCGTGTTAGGTTAAATGTATTATGACTTGTCAGTCTAAGTCACATACAGAGCTGTTGCTGCCACATTTGTGCTGCCAGCTGGATGTAAACTCACTATCACCTTCCTCTTGTCAAACACTTCACTGTAAAATGAGGCAGCTCTACTGTGAAAGACTGCCAGTGATATTCCAGTAATTCTCCGTTTCCACAGGGGTTGGAGACAACCTGAAATAAATGCACTCATATTTAAAATCCATTATAAAATCTAAGCAACACTTGTAGGGGAAAATTTTGGAGCACTGACAGATCAGATTCATGGGCTTAAAGTAGAAGGGATCAAAGAGGGGAATCATTCCTGCTGTGTGGGGAAGCCTGGCTAGCTCTATGTGAGTCTGAAACGCTGTCATGAAGTGCTGGAATGGGGCACACCAAGTGACTGCATAGCAGTGGCCGCCGTGCGCGGGAGCTGTTAGGGCTGATACTGAAATCCGTGCCATGCGAGGTGAGCAGGAGTTGTCAGGATCCAGGCAGCTCCCATGATCCTACACCAGGGGGGATCTGACCAAATATTACTGTTTCCAGGTACCCTGTTTCCAGTGCTAGCCTATACCTTATGCTCAGGGAGGACTACAAGAGGATGAGTTAAATATTGGTCCAAATGTTTATGTAAATATTTCTCTGAATGTTTATAATCTCTCTGAATCTGTCTCTGATTTCTGAAGCCCTTCTGCTTTGTGACTTGGGCCCTTCCTTAGCCAGAGCTCATGTTGCTGTAGAATATACTTGCTATGGCTTTGTGGAGAATGAAAGGACTGAGTAATTGTTCCCAGCAATTTCAGAGAAGACATTAAACTAAAATTTTTGTCACTTTTGATTTTTATTTTTACCTCTCAAAATAGCCATCCATAGCTCTTGTTATACCTATGTCTATGTTAAAGAATTTTTGTACTTTCTTAGTTTTTTTGGATTGAAACCTGAAGTTTTCAGTCTCCTTGCTAATGTGGTGTTTTAAGAATGAGATATAGGTCTGAAAGGCTGAGAGAGTTGGGTTTTTTCAGTCTGGAGAATGGAAGGCTCCAGGGTGACATAATTTCACTTCCTGACGGAAGCCCACAAGAGAGCTGGAGAGGGACTTTTCACAAGTGCTTATAGTGGTAGAATTAAATAGAATGGGTTTGAACTGAAAGAAGGCAGGTTTAGATTAGATATTGGAAAGAAATTCTTTACTCAGAGGGTAGTGAGGCACTTGCAGAAGTTGCCCAAAAAACCCCTGGATGCCCCATTCCTGGACGTGTTCAAAGCCAGGTTGGACGGGGCCCTGAGTGACCTTGTCCAGTGGAAGGTGTCCCTGCTTACGGCAGAGGGGGGTGGAACTAGATCTCTAAGGTCCATTCCTACCCAGTCAATCCCATGATTAAGGAAGATATAGTACACTGTTTTCAGAATCCTTATTATATAAAAATGGGTTTATTAGATGGAAGGAATTCCTCATGCCTTGGATTATTTTGGAGAGTCTGTGCAGGTGGTGGGATCAACCTGCAGTTGAGATGTTTATTTTTTATCTCAGTTTACATGCTAAATCTCAATATAAGTTTTATGTCAAATTCGACTATAATTAAAAGATACTGTTACTTTTTCTTTCCTTTACTTTGGAAGGGTTATTAGTTGTCATCATTGTTCAGTTTCCTAAAAAAACCAAAATAAATTTATCCAACCCCCCAAATGTGCTAGTTAAATATGTCTGCATCTTGAAGTTAGGAGCATAGGACACCCATCTTCCAGCACTTTGGAGCCTGATATTTAAGTTAACTTTTAAAACACTTCTCAACACTTTGGACAACATAATTGTAGTGGTACCTTTGTTTGTACATTCGCAAACAGGAGCATTAAAATGTGCATAAATTGCAGTCCTTTGACAAACTTGCAACTCAAACAGTGACTTCAGTGCCAAGCTCATCATGTGGTTTCAAATAACAGTATTTAATAGTCAAGATGCATGAGGATTTAATAGTAAAAATACGTAGTCACTGCTGGAGAAAAGTCTGATGGATGGGTGGTTTTGGGGGGTTCCCTCAATTAAGTCAATCCTCAGAAGGCAACAAGTTGTTCTCCATTACTTTCCAAGTAAAGAGATGAAGTGTAATGTTTACATAATATTATATACTATTTATGTCTAAAGACATTTTTTGATGATCTAAGAACACCGACAAGTGAAGAATCAAAGTTAACCTGTGAAGAAAAATACTCTACTAAATTATTTACGATGGATGGATATTTTTAGAATTCTAATTTGAAATGTATCCATTCTCTTTCTTTTATAGGTGGCTGGTATTAGGTATTGCCATGGTGCGGTTTTATATACAGAAAGGAACACATAGAGGCTTATTCAGAAGCGTTCAAAAGACGCTTAAATTTTTCCAGACATTTGCTTTGCTTGAGGTAAATTTTAAACATTAGTTTGCTTTACTGGATGCTGCATATCATAGACAAAATACATTATTATCCTGAATTTAAAATAAAAATATTATATTAGTACTAAAAGTCCTTTTTACTTTATTATTTAATGAAGTTTTGGGGGTGGGACAAGGTAATTACTTGAAAGAAATCAGCATGTGTTTTTCAGACTTAATTCTAATATTTCTTTAAATCAGTGCCTAGGAACTGCTTTGATTTGAGAGTCTTTAATGCAAAAGGCAAAATCTTGAAGGCATTTCAGCCAGCAGATCAGCCCTCTAGTGTAGTAGATGTCACCATCTCAGAGATTATAGCTTACCTTATATTCTTTATACTGGACTTACTATCCTTCTGTGCCTTTCCTGCTTCTGCTTATTTCAAGACGGGATTCACACACCCTATATAATCCATTACAACGAGGTCTGTGCAAGATGTGCAAAGTATTCTTTAAGTAATACTTTTGCAAACTATGCACTAGTGGTCTCAGTTCTGGTACATCTGTGGAATGAAGCTTTATCGCTGGGTTTATGGAGCACTTCCAGGCACAGGAAAGAATGTCTATCTACATTTTAATTTTTTTTCTCAATCTGCCTACAATGTCTCTAGTTCAAACAACTGTTAATATCATGTCACCAGCTGCATATAGGCTTTTGTGCTGTTAAACTTTCACTGTAAGTAATTCTATTCAAACCTGCCAAAATAATTAAAAGCACTTCATTTGATAAACATTACTGACCAGAAAATACACTGTATCTAAAGCTTCATAGCTATCATTGACAAAAGTATAATAATGTTATTAATCTGTAACGAATGCAGAACATTTTAAAATTGCTGTGTGTTTAGCGTTCCTTATGTGACTTCCTCTACACTGTCCTGTAAAATTCTTCTTTGAGTAAGGTAAAGGAAGAGAAGCTTACCAGTTGAATAAATTGCTTTGTAAGTATCTAAATGTCTAATATTTACAATTAATTTGGAAAACAAATGTCTTTCATGTATTTGCATAGCTCAGACATTGAGACCATCCCAACACTGACTGCCAGGGCTCTGCCATGTATTTATTTATTTTTAAGACTGTTAGTGGGAGACAAAAACCAGAATTGAGCCTAGGTTTATATTAATATCAAAAGGCCTTATTTATAGGGTAGCTAGTAACATGCTGCACATCAGTAACCTCTGACTTATTTTTATTTACAGGTAATCCACTGTGCAGTTGGTGAGTTCTTTGTTTTAGTTTCTCCTGTAACTAGTGAAAACATGAATTGTGGAGCAGAGATAACATGTTTCTCTTTTCAAGGAATAGTTCGCACATCTGTGCTTGTGACTGGGGTCCAAGTGAGTTCAAGAATCTTCATGGTGTGGTTCATTGCACACAGTATAAAACAGGTATGTGTCTGAGCAAATTATGTTTTGGTTGCTTTCAAGGAGAAGCTATTACTACAGTTCTCATTTCAGAAGGAAGACCAAGGTAGAAATTAATTATATTCCCGTAGAGAACGCTTACATATTTGAGTGCAAGTTTGGAAGTTAGGGTTACAAAACAGAATTTGTGTGATTCTTGCCAGGAGACAGAGTCTGGGTCTAAGCTGTGAATCAGCAGTGTTTTCAGCATCATGCCTTCTGTGGTCTGCCTAAATGAAATCAATGACTACTCCTATCATTTACAAGCAAAACTACCCTAGTGTTAACAGTTCCCTTTCAGAAATTTTAATTAGCACTTGCTGAATTATTCTAAATAAAAGGTGAATTTATGTCTTTAAATTTATGTCTTGAATTCACATGGATAAATATGGTTGTGATTTTGCTATTTTTTTTAGAAACCCTCTCAAAATTTTAATGTTATGGTAATCTTAACATTTGATGACATCCAGTGTGTCACAATGGCACTTAAGCACCTGTGTAAATGAAAATGGCTTATTTGCCTGGCTTTGGGTAGCTGTTGTAAGGCTAGTGATCCATTAGTGGAATGAAGCAAGCAGTTCACAACTAGTAGTAGGTCATTAGGTTCAGTTTGTGAGGTGTGCTTTCTATGAAAGGCATGTAAAAAAATTAAGTGATAGGTTTTGTGCTCCTGAATTTCTTCAGAACTTGAAAAGCTGAGCCATTAAACTGTCTCACCAGCAGATGGCAGAGGCCTTTCTGCAGATGAATTATCCTAGCACCTGCCTCAGTTATCAAATCTTCATTTCATTTCACAAGAGGACTTGTTTTCTACACTGCATTTTTTCCTTTGACATGGAGTAAATTCAATAGGCTTTTCATAGTGTTAATTTTTTTGTTCTTTTTTCTTGTGTTGTTTGTTTTTTCGGTTTGTTTGGGGTTTTTTTGTTTTGGTTTAGTTTGGTTTGGGGTTTTTCTTTTTCTTGTAAGCTAACTTTTTATATTTTTCTGTAAGGCAAAATGTCTCAAAGATTAACAAGATTCTTATATTGAATATTTACACGTGAGCTGGATTATAGCACTGCATTTTGTCTTTTTTTATTATATGCAGTAGACTAAATCTTAAGCATATCCAGCAATTTCTTTTATTTCGTCTATCTACACTACTGTAGGCCAAGCTGTGTCCAAGAAGAAATACGTTTGAATGTGTCTCTGATTGTATTTCATGCTGCTATTGCTTAGCAGGCATGAATGTTCAGGGTCACTTTAGGTGGTGAGAGGCACGTCAGTGATAATAGCCAGATCCAGACCTCCCCACTTGACTGCAGATTTGCAAGGCAGCAGATTGGAATTCTCTGCATACTTATTTAAAGCTCTTCTGCTTGGATTTAGCATTGTGACATGAATCCAAGTTTGAGTTATCAATGTTTGTCTCTAATTGCATGAGGCAAAGGACAGCCTAATTCTGTCTTTACCTTTGCGTATCTGTTTGGGTGTCTTTGCACTTCAGTTGCTGCTATTTGTTTGTGATTTTGGTGCTATTTTTGTGTCTCCATTTTCTTTATGAGGTTGGTGAGATCCTTCTGCTAAAATTGCACCACCTTTGACTGACATATTGAGGGTATGATTTTATGAGCACTTATAATTTTTTTTGACTTTTGTCAGAGTCCTGGATTTTCAGCATCTTGGAGATATATTAAGCTTTGTCACCATGTTGCATTTTATTTTGAAAAATCATTTCCCTTTTTTATAATTTTAACAAAACTTGTGTTGCTTTATTCTATTTCAAAGACATCCCTGGAGCTTTTCAGCCTTCAGGCATAAAAGTGTATTACAAAATTCCTCCCCTCTTAAAGGAAAGAAAATTACTTGTGTGTAATTCTTCCTCACAGAAGGTAGTGTTTGTAATAGATCCCCAGGTGCCTTCTTTGTATTTGGGGACTTTTGTTTATTTGTTCGCTCAGAGTGAAAAATAACTGGTGTTTTGAAGCAGCAGAGATGTGCTACTTACTGATGAGGCAGTTTAATGACTCAGAACTTAAATCTTACATGGGATTGTTGAGTGAGTTTACCCAAAGCTCCTGATCTACCAACTACTCTTCATTTAGTGAGCCATCTGTGCTCCAGCTTCTTAACTATCTCAGAGCTCCCCGAAGTCTGCCAAACTGGATCATCTGTGACCAAGTTCCAGTTAGTAGGTTATATAAAGCAATTCCTTTTGTCTAAAGTTTCATGGAGATGTGCATTATATATTGAAGAAGAAGCATATTAAAAAGTAAGAGAAAATCTAGGAAAAGAAGTAGTGAAATGCAGAATGATTAAAAAGTGATTATGAGAAGAACATACCTTCTGTAGCATTTTGTTGTTCTTGTTGTTTTGAGGAAAAACATAAACAAGTAGGTAAACTACAAATAGAAGAGGGATAGTTAGATAGTTTAGTGCCATGTAGGAAGAGAATAAAGAGGAAGAATAAGCATAATTATAGGGTTTTATATTTTGATATTTGCATAATGGATGAAGATTGTTCAGTTGACAAATGTCTGTATGTTAGTAAACACATATGATAATGGTTTCAGCATATCACTTTTGTGCCAAAATCTTCTTCCTTTACAAGGTATTAGTTCTGTTCTATATATCTTAAAGAGAAGTCTATTGCAGTTTGCACAGAAAAGAAGCCTAAGGGTGAAGAAAATGTTGGTTCTTTATACTTCTGCAGATCCAGAATGAGGAGAGCGTTATTCTTTTTCTGGTCGTATGGACTGTGACAGAGATTACTCGATATTCCTTCTACACATTCAACCTGCTCAACCATTTGCCATACTTCATTAAATGGGCCAGGTGGAGATGTCTTGCACTTGAGTTTCTCATGATTCTGTGCATGTTGGTTTCATGCATGCTGAACTAACACACAGGAGAGCAGGTGTTTGAGCTTTGGTTATGTGTCAGCAAAGTGCAAGTCAGTTGCTTTCTGTACTTGGGATCGTTGTTGCTTGGTTTAATATGTTAAAAATATTTTAGCTGAGGTTTTTGGAGTATGGTTTTTTCTTTGTTTTCTGTGTCTCACAGTTTGAACTCTGCTTTCCCTTACTCTAATTCTTTTTTTTTCACTTACTCTGATTTTTTTTCTCTATCTTTTTAATTTTATCTCATCTTTTAATTTGCAGTATGACTCTTTACGATATTCTGAATACAGTGCCCAAAATTAAGCACCTGTGCTAGTCTTTGTGGATGTTAGTTTTTTGAAAATGTGGGAGTTGTTGTCACTCAATCTGTCTTATTACTTTGTAAGAAGTTCTGCTTTATCAGAGCTTTTGTAAGATTGTATCCTTGTAGTGAAGTTAAATATTGACTTAGTTTAGGCCACCAAAAATTGAGTTCCAAATCAAAACTATTTTGATTTTGAAGCATTCTTAAGGCTGGACACTAAATCACATACACTACAGAGACTGTGTATGTTTATCAGGATACTTAACTGGAATAGTATTCTATGTAGTCATTATTGGAAAAATACATGTAAGGCAGACTTATTATGTTAGAAGAATAATATCTAACCTACATTCAGCACAGGCGACTCTTATTTAAAACAGTTTGTTTGTTGTTTTCCTTTATTTTTGTTTTATAGATGATGCCAGTTTGATGCTTCTAATGCACTTCTTTGATATGTCTGATGTTTATGTCCATTCTTATTTCCTTTTTGCTAGTGCCTAAGTGAGAGACTTGTCTAAGCACTAAATGACAAACTTAGAGATAGTCAGATTGGCTATGATCAGTAGTTTTTTATACAGACTTCAGAAAGAGAAATGCACTCAGAACAAATTACATTGACAGATAATAATTTTTGCCATCAGGTCAGTGTGCCTTGAATAACAGAATTTTGTTTCCTTAATATAGACAGTAGGGAAAACCAACATTCTCACTGAAAAGACATATGGTGAAATATTAATATAAACAAAACATTTGAAAATATATTATTTTTTCATAGAGTCTAAAATATCCCTTCAAGATTTATGGATAAACAAACAGCACAACTGGGCATGAATTCAGTACCAAGAGTGATGGAAATTCTGATCTTTAGCTTATAACTGTATAGAGACAAACAGTATGTAAGGCATTAGTTCCTTCTTATCTAATCTGCATTCTTGCTGCCAAGCAATAGGACAAGAGGCAAAGGGCAGAAACTGATGCACAGGAAGTGCCACATGACTATGAGGAAGAACTTCTTTAGGGTGCAGGTGACCAAGCACTGGAACAGATTGTCCAGAGAGACAATCCAGTGTCTCCCTCTCTGGAGATGTTCAAACCCATCTGCACACAATGCTGTTCCATGTGCCTTAGGAAAACCCTGCTTGAGTGGGGAGGCTGGACCAGATGAGTCATTGTGGTCCCTTCCAACCTGAACTATTCTGTGATTCCTCTCATCTGTGAGTCTTTTAAGTCCTTTTGCTTCTAGGAGGATTTCATGCTTAGTTGCTGCAGTTTTGGATCTCATTTCTTTTGGTCAGAGAGTGCACATTGTACCTTTCTCTTTGTGTGACAGCTCTCATTGCTGTTCCCTATATGAACTGGAGAATTGTTCTGTAGGGGAACCTTGCATATCCGTGGTGCACTGTGTGACAGGACAGCACATAGCCTATTTCTTGCAATTTTAATTTTGTCACTGCCTACATGGCCTTTGGCATTCAAACCACATTTTCTTTCAACTGGATGCTTTGCCTTTTATTTGAACATCATCTCACTTTAAAATGGATCTGATAAGTTTCTGGCACTGTAATTTTCTCTTTTTATTCCAATTTCCATTAGTGGTGAATGTAGTATTCCTATGTTGTAGCAAGCAAAACAAGCTCCTGATGCTTTTCAACATTGTCATTATCTTCAAGCAATTTGTAGTACATACAGTTGACACAGTGTGTGTGCACTGTGGTGAAAATATGTAGGATCATCTGAGATTAAGTCCTGGTCTGAATCCTGTCAGTGACAACAGGAGTAAGAAAAGTACATTTTAAAAAAATCATTATTGGAGACTAAAAATTTGAGGGTTGTTCTATTAGAAAGAGATAAAAACATTCTGATACTTCACTGTTTTTTAAACAAAGCACTGAGGAAGGTATTCTCTTGTCAATATAAGCAACTCTACCAAAAGTAACTGAAACTGATGTTTTGTGTCAAGTTAGGCTGTGATCCCTGATTCTGGTGTAGGAGCTACTTTAAGACATTTCTGTGCCATTAATAATAAGAGAAAATTTTAATTTTATGGAGTGTTTCTCACAAGGTTTTTTAAAATTATTTTTCAATGCAGATACAACTTTTTTATCATTTTGTATCCTGCTGGAGTTGCAGGTGAACTGCTAACCATATATGCTGCTTTACCCTACGTGAAGAAAACAGGAATGTTTTCACTGAGACTTCCCAACAAATACAATGTCTCCTTTGACTACTATTACTTCCTTATTATTGTCATGTTCTCCTATGTGCCATGTAAGTACTGTTTAACTGTAGAAACATTTTAATATCATAAAAATAAATCTTCAGCGATGCTATAAACCCTGCCAGTATTAAAATTTGCTGAACACTTTCTACTGGAAGAGCCTGCTTTCTGTTGTGCCAAGCTTTACTGTGCTTTAGTTGGTTAGGCAGAAATTTTCTGTCCTGTTATCTGCTTAGGAACATAATCTGTCTTTAAAATTTCAATGAAAATGCTAAAATTATTTCTCAGACTTGGACAAAGTAAGAAAAGTTTTTGCTTACAGACAGAAATGTCTGTATGTGTGTTGCTGAGACTTTATAGTGCCTCTCCCACTTTGAAGTAATGACTTTAAAACTTTTAACTGTAAGTTGTGCCAGAGATTTGCTGTGGCTTGTTATTACTAATAACCATTTACCTTGGAAAAACCATCATTCAAGTGTGCTCAGGAAAAACTTGAAGCAGTATTCTCTAAGATTTCACTTTCACAGAAATCAACCCC
Organism: Onychostruthus taczanowskii; assembly: GCF_017590055.1. Taxonomy (NCBI): domain Eukaryota; kingdom Metazoa; phylum Chordata; class Aves; order Passeriformes; family Passeridae; genus Onychostruthus; species Onychostruthus taczanowskii. The sequence continues at coordinate 5,876,582 of NW_024500349.1, read as the reverse complement.
CCCCTAAACCTCTCTGAACATCTGCAGTCCTTGGCTTAATCAGTTTGTCCTTGTACTTGTGCATGCCAGAAGCCATGGAGGTAACAGCAGAGAGACTATCTGTCTTTCACTCCCAGTGCTATTTCCACTGCTACCTAAGTAGTGAAGACAAGGAGAAAGCAACCGGATATTCCACCATGAATAGGGCTAGACTAAACTAGGCAAATGTAATATTTTAGATACTATTATTAATAGAATGTATAATATCTTAAAATAATCTGTACATTGAGACAGCAGATTAGAGAGGGAAATTGAAAAGCAGGAAAACTGAAGTTAAAGGGTCTGTGATCTCCATTCATGAAAGGTATTCATTTGGGAAGGCAACATTCAATATGGACTTTTACAACATGAACACACACTTAAATTTTTTGTCCCAAGAAGTCACGAAGGCCAACAAGAGAGATTTATGTCAACAAAAAATACTCTAAGGTATGATAACTTACTAACAGTTTTATATCTGTTTATGTAATAACACTTCAGGTATAAATCCAGTTTTCTAGCCATTAAATATAAGGATCTACTGTCAGTAGGACAGTAATATTATAGATGACAGAGGGACAGCAAAGAAGGATCTCCTTACTTCAGACTTGAACAAATAGGGTAAATTTGTATCCTCCTCCTAGTCTTCAAAAATGCTTAGGACAGATTTGAAGTCTTCAAGCACTACCAGAATGTGGTTAAATCCTGTTTCTACAAGGAAACTGTTGAAGTTCCTTAAACACAGGTATTTATTCAGGGATAAATGAGCTTTGAGTAATTACTGTTTTTAAATGACTGCAATGTTCATGACTTGTTATTATTCACCTTAATCAACTCAACCACTGTGTACCATAATTTTTACTCAGTTCATCATTCTGTAAAATAGTGGTTTTCCATTATGGGATTTTTCCATCTAATTTGCTTTCTTTTGTGCTTTGATCAAGTATTTCCACAACTCTACTTCCACATGCTGCGGCAGAGAAGAAGGGTGCTTCACGGAGAAGTGATTGTGGAAAAGGATGATTGAATCAAGCTGTGTAACCATGGTGCTTTTAGTGGAAAGGAAGAGAAGAGAGGGTAAAGACCCAAAACTTCCTCTGATTTTTCTGAGTCCAAGTTTTAAAACATGGAACAAGAATAAACAACTGTGCCTGTGCCTGTGGACTGTATTATTTTTGCAATTAATGTATTTTGAGATCTACCTTTTCATCCTCAGATTCCCTTTGGTTTTTAATTGTTCATTTCTTCAAAGAAATATTTTCTTATTTTCAATAAGTTGACGAGTAGCATTAAGAATTAGAATAGTTGGCTACTGTGCATTCTGTTCTGAAAATTCTGTTATGACCTGTAGTCATTATCAAAAACAGAAGAGTTGATAAGCTGTACTGAAAGTGAGTCTTCTGGAAATCAGAGTGTAAATTAGGTAATGATGTTTTTCACAGACTAGGTGAATTGAATGGTATTTAAGCTTTATATTAAGTAATACCTTTCCAATTATAAGTACTGTAGCACGTTGTTTAACGTTTTTTGAATTACAGTATCACATGCAGAATTCCAGAAGGACTTTTGAAAAGAGTTGAATTCTTGATTGTCCGTGCAAATTTAGACCACCCTGTATTTTCATTTGTAATTTTAAAGATACTTAGGGTAATAGATATAATATTAACTGGTTAAAAGCTTGTGCTGAGGAGAAGACAGGATGTGCCTACCTTTCTCTAATCAGTGGCTGGAATGGGACTCCTTTGCAGTGCAAAGTTGATTGTCAGCATGTTTCCTATTCTACATTTATGTTATGTATGCAGAAAAATCAGTATTGCATTGAAAATCTGTAGCTATGGTGAGATATTTGACTTCTTTTCAGTAGCTCAGTGGGATAAAATATATTTAAAATATCATCTTAAAATATAAATTGTGCTTTGATTCACCCCATTGGGCAATTTTAATTGCTTCCTCCCCATTAATTGTTTATACTGTGTTGACATAATTCTATTTCATGTCTTCAATAATTTGCAGGAAGGATCTATAGTATACTGATAGAAGTTACAGATGATATTATACTATATGATACTTGAGTGGGAGAGGTCCAACAAATTAGTAGATTTTGATCTAACAGCCTAGCAGATTTAGAGAAAAGGTGATGCATTTGAGGAAACTTGGATACTTAGTGAGAGAGAGAAGATTGAAATGTAGTAATGTGGTACGAAGCCCTGAAAATGTAGGCAGCAAACCTGTCTGTTTCTGGCTTCACTGATGTCAAAAGAAGTGTGTACATTTGTGGAAGAGCTGCATCAGGCAGCTGTAAATCAGAACACTTGTGGTTGCTGAGGTAATTTCTGGAGTACAGTCTTATATTTTGGCTACCTCAGGGGTGAAGAATTGGAGAATCTTCTGAAAGCTCAGAGAACAATAACAAAACTAGTTGAAGTGAGAAAGAAGTCGGAAAGATTGAGTTGCTAATATGTGTAATTTGTTCTATGATAAATACATGGAAGAGCTTTTCTAAGTATGGAGGTGTAGCTATGATGAATTTGGAACAAGGTAAAGAGCCAATGAATATCAGAAGAAAGGTCCTACTGATTAGATCAATTATGGAATGACACAGTAAGGCTTATCAATGCATGCAGTGTCTTGGAAGGGTTTCAGTTAAAGCTGGCAAGAGATTGAACCACATATTTGAATAGGCAGTTTCCATTTTTAGCTTCAATGATACTATGGTAATACCACTTTTTTGAAATTTTTAGATATGCCAGAATAAGGTGTATCAAGTAATTTAATAAAAAATCAAGGATTTGCTATATCCCTAACTTTTAAATTGTGCCTTGGATTTCTGATATTTATGTATGTCTTCATTACATGTAAATGAGTTTCCTTTTATGTGACAGATGCATAGTGAACTTGAGACAGAACAGTTGTATTTCTTTAAATTTTAAAAGGTATAATCTTTATATTCCTTAAATTTCACAAAGGTGCTCTAATTTAACTTACTACTTCTGTTTTATATGCAGCTAAAATTATTAAAAGTTTAAAATATAAATCATATTTGCAACACTGCATCACAAAATAGTTGTGTTACATGTGTTCAGACTAGCAGTTGTATGTGTCCAGTATTCTTTCAGTACTGTTTTATAAACTATGAGGAACATATGGGCAGTTTTGGGAAATATATCTCCATTAGCAAACAGAATAGTGTGATGAAATACAAAAAACTAAGATTATATTAAGTTCTTTGTCTCTTTTTTACTGTTAGGACAGCTCACTGAAGACCATAGCTATCAATTAATTGAAAATGCATTGGATACCTAAGGATGTGATTTTGAAATCCTTGATCAGATGAGTGTATCCTGTAGATAATATTCTTACTAAAAGGAATACTTGCACCATAAAAGTGTATTATATTTTTTTTCATTGTGGCCTAAGGATATTTTCATATGTTAATGAAGGACCTATTTTTATATCCTTTTGTACATATGACATGAAAAAAAAAAAACCACTGTTTGCTACAATCTTGGGTTGCACTTCCATAAAGCATGGAATGTACAAGGTAATGATACAATTTAAAACTGAATTTAAAGTTACAAAACAGTCTTGCTAAATAATTAATTAATAAAAGTAAAGCCAAAAATTACTCACAGTAATTTTTGAAACATTGAAAAGACCAGAGAGATTGCCATGTAGATTCATTTACATGACATTTACCTAAAAAAAGTAAGCAACATGTTCTTTTCTTCCTCCTGTTTTTTGACTGAAACCTTTCACTGAAGCCTCCTTTTCACAGGATCAGTAAGGTTGGAAAAGACCTCCAGGGTCACCAAGTCCAACATTTGACTGAACACCACCACATCAACTGGACTATAGCACTAAGTGCCATGTCCAGCTGCTTCTTGAATGCTTCCAGGGGTGGTGACTCCACCACCTCCCTGGGGAGCCAGTTCCAATGCCTGAGCAGCCTTTCCATGGAGAAATTCTTTCTGATGTCCAGTCTGAACCTCCCCTTACACAGCTTGAGGCCTTTTCCTCTTGTCTGGTTGCTGGTTGCTATTCTGTTAACATATCTTCTGAAACATAGTGAGATTTGCAGGTAAAATTTTCTTGCTATTGACTTCAGATGAGCTAGGATTTTATCCTAGGTAGCTATATTTAAATTTCAATATACCATCTTGAAACATTTAATTAACCTGTCAAATGGACATTAAAACTTAAGTATGATTTTCATATGGTGCTCTCTTTCCAACTTCTTTTTTACATCTGTCTTTTTGTCTTCCTCTCTGCAATATTCCTAGTTTTCTAAAGCATTTAAATCCTCCTGCTTACGTAAGATTAGGAATGTATTCAAACATCAGCATCTCTAACGTTTTCATGTAGTCTTTAACAAATTGTCCTTATACAGGTATTTTCTTACTTGCTCTATATAGGCCTTCTGAAATGATTTCATATAGAGCATGGCTTTATGAATGTTTTTGAATAGCAGTATATAGAAATAGGGAGATTCCTTTTAATCAGGAGACTTTTCCTACTATTGTTATTAACAGAAACCATCTTTTGTATAAGCTCTACCTGAAACCAACTTGATTTCTTGAGATTCTCTCCAGCACTCACATACTGTGAAAAGCTGTTTTGGGACAGATTGTGTTGTTTCACAGCTAAGCCCAGAAAGTTTGGAGGTCAGATCCCGGCTCCAGGGCATGGGCAGCAGCAAGGAATATGATGCTGAGGTATTGCATCTTCTGCATTACCTGGCAAGGGTCACTGAGGCTGTGGTGAGCAGTAGTGATTTCTCCCACCCTGCAGGATGTGAGATGAGAGGAAGCTCAGTGTGCTGTCATTACTGTCTGCTGAGGGAGCTGAGGGGATCAGGTGGGAGGATCTCTGTGCACAAAGGGTGTGTTACAGAGAGGGCTCTCCCACTCCACTCAGCTGTGGTTTGCTGTCTGTTAGCCTGCGTGTCTTGAGATGTACAGGTCTGGCAGGGTGGGCATGGCACACCAATCTCAACAGCGCAGTTCAGCACAAACTGCCTTGCAGAAATGGTGCAGGGTGCTGTTTCTCATTCCCACTGTACATAACATTTAGCCAGATTCATGTTCATGGATACATTGCAAGTCTGGTTAACAGAGAGATGCATGGAGACCTTTTCTGTGACCAGATGGAAATGTACATTTTAAATCTAGTTCTGGCTACTGCTCTGATTGTGGTACTCTCAGTCTTCACAGTAGCTTACGTCAGTGGATATTAGGATATGTGTATGGTTACTAAATAAACCAGAATGAAACCAATTCACAATCATTACAATCATTTATAATTTCAAATAGGTTTAAATAACGGTAACAGTTTTTGAATCAAGCTCTTGCTTAATCTTCCTTAGAAACAAAAAAAAAGAAAGGAAAGTTAATAGAAATAAATGTTCTGCACTAGGCAGTAGGGCCTCATCAATCAAAATTTTCAGGCAGGCAAACTGACTGCATTTCATACACGATTTTTTAAGTGTGTTTTTTTGAACAAAAAAGGTGAAAGCTTTTCTGAAAATCAAAGTTTATTTCATAATGTATATTTTAAAATGTGCTGAGACTTACTGTATTATTTATTACCAGTTTACAATTTAAATTCATGCTGAACCTGCAGTTTTTATAGATGATTAACTGTAGCCCATTAAAATGTTTCATTCTGTGTTTGCTGCAATGGCTGTGTAAAGAACAAACTCCCCATTCTTCTGCAGAGCTCTGTGTTCTCTTGCTCAAGTGATTTTCAGTATTGCCTGCGATGCTTTTGCCAGGCTGCTGAAGTGGCAGGTTCCAGTTTGCCAAGGGCAGCTCCCTGAGCTTGCTTCCAGGAGGGCACAGCTCCACAGTGGGTGGCACTCTCGGGTCGGTGTCGGGCCCCGCTGTGCCACCCGTGCCATTCTGGGGTCTCAAGCACCTTCAGGACTGCTGGCTCTGCAGATGTCCCCGGCTGATTCATCCCTATGGCTTCCCAGATGGAGAGAACTCTTAGGTCACAAAAGCAAATCTGACAAGTGAACTGAGAGCTGTCCCGAGAGAACTGTGGGGAACTGAATGTTGGGTGACTCCAGCCCTGTCGAGGAAGTTGCTGTCTGTTTCACGCCTGTGGCTGGTAGTGGCTGGTGATGTACAGTACTTCCTATGTCATGTTGTACCACCTGAAACGTGTTGTCCTTTTATTCATACTCTCCTGCCTCTCTTTTTGGTCTTGAATGTATTTGAATGTCCTTTCAGTTTATGGCTTTGTAAAAGTGTAAGTGCAAAAAATATTTATCTAAGTGTATAGAATATATATGTATAGAATTGTACTTCAAGTTTCTTAATAATGTAAATGCACTGCGACTGCTTATTGTTATTTCTTCTAAAATGCATTATCATTAGAAGTTTACACAGACAGGAAAGCAACACAATATGATACTTCTAATAACTTATTTATTTGCAAAAAGTATAATATTTTTTGATCTATAGATTCAGATATTTGTTTTAGTGACTGTTAATACTATAGCACTGTAGAAATCAATCATCAATTAAAAGATGTATTTTAAACTTTGCTCTAGTTGATTTTTTAAATTTTTTTTCAGCATGTAGAAGTCAGTTCATATAAGCATTCACCTTATTACACCAGACTGGTACTGTTCACAAATACTATACTTTTTTATTTAGAATTTTTTCACAAATTAATCTTGAGGTACCCCGTAACAAATTAATCTTGAGGTCCACTATTTATTCTGACCCAGACAGTCTGTTCATATTTCTTAAAATATATTCCATAAAAACCAGTTAGATTTGAGTAGTAATAATATTGGTATGTCAAAGAAGAGCAGAAAACACAGGGCATTCAAGAGAATGCCAATATGTAAGAAAGGAAATGCATTACAGTGATCCTGAAATAGATGTTCCAGTAGTAGATGTTTCAGTGTTTTGGAACGGGACTTTTTTTGTGGTATTAACCTTTGAGAGGGGTGGAAGCAGAGAAATCCTCTGTCTGTCCTTTGCCATGTGATTAACAATGACACTGCAGCTTTGAGGATTTCGTTGTCATGACAGTATGAGAAAGCAGTTTGTGAGCATTCACACCTACTTCTTTTGAATTAGGAATCAAGTGGTTGTAACCCCAAGGAGCTTAACTGCCTGTAAAGCTTAAATCCTGTTAGACAGATGTATTATAATGGAGATGTACATCTCCTAATCTAGAAGTCACAGAAATGGTCTGATCTGAATTTACAGGACAGGATTTACGTGTCTTGGCCCTCTACCAAGGTTAAGCCATTCAGATTTCTATAGAAGCTAGTGGAAGAATATCCACTGATCTCAACAGGAGTATGATGGGGCAAAGACATTTGTGTATTCTCTTCTGTGTAATTCTGGATTTACCAGGGAAAGAGTGAGCTGTAGCCTTCCTGTTAGTACTGTCTGGGAGAGAGCCTGTGCTTGTTGTGCATTTGCTGTTCATGGTGGCACACTTCCTCCCAGCTTTGCAGGGTGCCCAGCACTGCTCCCTGCAGAACGCTCCAGAGCACCTGGAAATCTCCAGTACTACACCACTATTGCATTACACTGATTTGAATTCAGCAGAGTTGTAGAAACTCCCTTCACATATCTACATAAGTGTCTTTAATTTCTGAAATTAATCTAGGCCCAGTGAGACATCCCATTAAAAATAGGCAGGGTAGATCATCCCTCACAGCTGCTTGGACATTCCTAGCTTGAAATGCTACCGTCACTGAGCAACTTTGATTTTCATGTATAATCTCTTGGTGGTTTCTGCTCATACCACTTTTCTAAGATGGCACTTTGCCTGCCCTTACGTGGCTGTTCCAGTTTGATAGAACAAATTGCAAAAGACAAGAAAGAAAAGACTCAAATGGGTGTCCTGCTCCACACACCAGGCACCCTCCTGTGCTCGGAAGAGAATCTCAAATCCTGGGTGTGTAGTAACATTTGCATGCCTTTTAATTTATCATGTATGAAGCTCAATAATATAATATAGACCTTCAACTCGTGAAGAAAGGAAAAAAAATTGTTACCAAACATTTTATTCTCTAAATTAAGTCTGGGAAGACTATTAAGATTGAGACTCATTCAGTGACAAAACAGAGACAGTATTGGGGATCTTGCAGCCAACACTTGCTGCCAACTGGAAGCAAGTATTTAACATTACTTCTGTTTTCATTCAAAGTGAGGTAATATTACTGAGAATAAAAAAATTGAATTCTTGCCAGAAGGAGTTTTTTTACAATGATCATCTCTGACCAGGGTTCAATTAATTTAACTTTCCAATCTCTACATTATATCCAGCCAACTCTTAATGAAAGAGTTCTGTCTCTGGAAAAAAACAATCTGAAAACAATTCTGCTAAAGGTTCTTAAATAGAAAATGTACTTTAGACTTCATGAGATATAAATATTCTTGAACATTTTCATACGCTTGAGAAATGTTTCTTTAAATAATTTGAAGATTTATTTATTATTTAGTTAGTTCGTTAGTTCTCTGCTCTCACTACAATAATAGAATGCTTGAAAAGGTGTTGGAACAATGGTGTAGAACAAAAGGTATAGAGAACAATGCCCATGTACTAAATATGTTGTTATTGGATCTTTAAGAAGATGATCATAACTGTGTTACCAGAAAGAAAGCAGAGGCACAAACTAAGTCTGCTTAAATGGAAAGAGTAGCTGAAATACCACACCTGCTGTTCAGCTCCATTTGATCCACAGGCAGTCCACTGCTGTCTATTATAAATGTCACTATGTTCATACTTGCTAGAGAAGTTTTTGGAGTTTTTAAAATCAATAGACATAAGTAGTTACTGGTGGTAGAAATGTGTCACTGTTATGTGCAACTTGAATCGGAAAAAAGAAAAAAGAGGGCATGGTATTTCCATTTCTCAACATTTTAAATTGAAAGATTGTCTTAAGAGCCATATTAGGCAGTGTTGCAATCATATTTTTATTTTGTCATAAAAACAAATATCAGCTACTTTTGAGAGTATTATTTTCCCACCATTTCTTTGCTTTGTAAAAATAAGTCTGTGGTCTTGATGATTTTCTCAGTTGTCTCAGGGTCCTGCTATTTTACAGGTCAGCAGTTGTCCCAACTGGAAGAACACTTCATTGTGATATTCCTAAATTGATGCAATGGCTTCAGTCCGTATGAATAACTTTATCCTCCCAAAAATTGCAGGATGAAGATAAAATATTCTATACTAATATCTTTTATGAATGTTCTTGCCTCCTAAAAATGTCTATTATGTGTGAATGAGTCTGTGTGGTTTGTTTGTGTACTTTTTGGGGTTTTATTTCCACCTATATGGTTACTTAAAAACTAATTACACCCTTGCCTGCTGAATATGAAGTCAGTGGACTGTGGTGGTTTCAGATAGGAGAGTTCCTTGAGTTTATGGCAAGTCTGTAGTAAACTTTCTTGATCATTACCTTCAACTCTTAGCTGCAAATATTTGTGGGAAAGATACAATGACTTCAGCTTCTGAAGTGAGCATTATACTTCAGAATATCTTTCTGAAGGCATTCAGTGTTTAAGCATGGTTCTCTTTTGTTCTGCTTCCTTCTGATCTGTGCAGGATGCTGACAGAGAGGGAACAATTGTGACGTCTCCTGTAAATAATGTCAGGTTGTTGTTCTCTTTTCACTCCTCTGGCTCATTTGAAAACTTGCTACAATCCTTGAGCTGTTAGACAGCATTAAATTGGAGGTAACTCAATCACCTTCCTCTGGTCTGTGAAGCATTCAGGGTTAGACTATGCAGAGGGCAGAGAGCCAGCAGAGAGCAATAGAACCAAGGCTGTGTGCTGGGTGAAAATTGAGTGGCTTTAGCCATGTGCTATGTGTCATATGTAGGATGTATGTTTAGGGAACTGAAAAGGAGACCGCGTTTCTGAGTCACTAACTCCTGGAAGGCTGCTGTGCTTGTGACTGGAACAAACTTGCTGTTTAGCCTTTGGTATTGAGAAGACACACGAGACGTGCTTCACTGATGAGAGGTACCGTTTATATATCTGCTCTTGGTTTTCAGTCCTGGGCACACTATGTGCCTGCGATTTGCATGGTTCTTACATGTTAAAAGAATTAACACCGTCTGCCAGTGTTTTAATGTAGTTTAATTCTGAGATGTCAAGAACTTCTTGGAAGAAATAACACCTTGGACTGATCTGATTCCATCTTGAGAGCACAAATGTTTCAAGGAGCAGAAGTAAATCTATTTAGGGTTTTGGGTGCCCTCCATAAATAGTTCTGGCAGCTCATTCAATCCAGTCTCCCATCTTTCTGATGTCATCTTCTCCAGCATAATCTGTATCTTCTAATTCTTTCTGCACTATGAAATCTCATTACACAAAATAAAATATGTATGAAAGAGAAATAGGAAGTATGTAGGTGAGCCAGCATATTGAAAATCTGGCACCTCTCCTTCCTTACTGCAGTCTTTTGTGACAATTGTGGAAGGAATATCAAACCAACAATTCTGAGGAACAACAAAACTGTTAGTCACCAACAATGGTCTAAAAGTTTCCTGACTAAAACTGTTTGAGGGGAGTCTGCTCAAGGGTGTGTTTCTTGTAAGTGCTTGCTGAGAATTTCAGTCACAAGCCCTTTTTCTCAAGGCAGTCTTTCTGCTTTAAGATGATTGTGTGTACTCCACTTCAGAGGTGATGCTTAAATCTTCAAGGTATCTAGTGCTAATGCTAAAATTTCTACCTTTCAAAGGCTTTAACCTTTCTGTGATTCAGTTATACTCCCATTACAGGCTCATAGCATCCTTCCAGTGATGATCTTTCTTCATTGTGTATTTCTTGTTTCCCTGAGACTGATGTATCTAAAAATATTCACAGCCCAAGTAGAATTACCTAGTATTTCCTCTGGTTAAGAAAGTTATTACCCTGTATTTGGTGATTGTAAGCATGGAGGTTTTTTTGATCAAGGCATGCTTAGTTTCAAAGTGGTGAGATATACAACAAATCTTAAATTGGAGGAAGGGGTTAAATTACTTCATTATTTACTAGAACTTCTGAGACAGGTGTATATTGGAAGAGATAATGAAACATGTTTAAAGTCAGCTGCAGACAAGCTGTTATTTCACTATGTCTCTCTGAGAAACCACAGGTAGAGAATTACTCGTCTCATGATGATGGCCGCTGCCCCAAGCACTAACCAGTGTCATCCTGTACAGCCCCTCTTCTGTGAGAAGCTGAGAAATAATTACCATGAAACTACCCTGAGCTCTAAATGGCTGTTATGCTTTAGGTACACCACTTACCAAGAGGTTTCATCTGCAAATAATACCTCTTGAGAATGTGCGCAGGCAGGATGTGATAATTTACAAAAGCCCTAAAGAGATTGCAATTTGAAATGTCACAGCTGGGTAGGTTTGCAGTTCACAGTAGGTTTGGGGATACAGATCCTGGGGCCAGCTCCTTTGCTGCCATGCCTCAGTGGAATTGTGCTGACTTACACAATTTTGAAGACTTGACTTTTAAAAGAGCTTTTCTAAGAATAGTTCAAAATTTAAATAGGTAGTACATGTGAAATGGTGATGTTTTTCTTTTTTTTTAATTTAGAAGAATTTTAATTTATTGAAAAAAGTTTCTTTAATAAAACTGGAAAGAGTGAGGGATTTTCTTCTGAAGCAGTTTTAGAATAAACATTTCTCTGAATAGTCTAATAATGTGAAAATGCATTTTTGACAGAAAATTGCATTGTTTTCCTAGGAAATTCTTGGCTAGCACAATATCCAAGTCCTGAGACTGGGGATGGGGTTATAGGGAGGAAGGTGAAAGAAGGTGAATGAAAAGCCACATTGCCTCCCCAGCTGTGAACAGCCAGTGGAGGCTCCCACACGGACACAGCCGGGGAAGCAATTGAGAGAGTGGCCACAGGGAGCAAGGGACACTTGTAACAATGGTCATAAAATCTAGACAAAAGACTTCCTGGGTCTTCTGCCTGCCAAACAAAACAATGCTGCTGGGGTGAAGGATTAATTAATCCCCAACTTGAGAAGAATACAGTCTCATTCAGTGAGATTTCATTGTACTAATTTTACCTCATTCTGTCACTGACCAACTAATCTTTTGTTCTGAATTAAACTGTTTCCTTCCTATAAAAAGAAATGTGATGGAAACTTTTTATCTTTTCATGGATCTGTTATCTTTTCTGGTGCTTTTGACTTGGTATTTGAGAACAGTGGCAGGAACTTGAACGGGGAGCCACCTAACTCCTTCCTGTGTTTTTACTGCAGATCTCCAAAGGAGTGTTTGCCTCATTCTGTGAATCAGGAGATTAACCCTGATTCACCTTAGGGTGAATCCTCAGTACCTCAGGGTACTGAGAAAATTCTCTAGGGTCTATCTGAAATGTCTACACAGCCACTCCCCTGAAGCCTTTTGGCATCCCTGAAATAGAGTTTCATTAGAATTCAGCTATTTGAGTTTCACCTCTGCCAAGGATTTGGCTTCAGACTCTGGTAGTTTCCAACACCTTCTGATCCAGGGGTGGATCTTCGAAAGGAAACAACCACTGCCATGAATGTGACTCTTGCAGTGGTTTGTGCTTTCAGTCTGGAGTGTAGATAGAGTTAAAATAATCCCTGTTCTAGCAGTTCACCCGTCTCATTTTTACCACTATGCCCTCTGGTAAAGATGATTGACTGAAAGAACCATATTTTTGTTCTCAGAAGCTTAGAAAGAGGCTTCATGTTGTGACAGACAAGAAACTTCCTAAGAAAACGAAGGATGAGGTGACAAGAAGAATGGTTTAGAAAGTAGGAACATGGGATTTAACAACAGTGTACAGTAAAAACAAGCTAATTCCAAAGTATAAATGCTGATCTTGCATGTCTGAGATAAACAGAGAAGGTTTCCATGTTTCCCAGATTGGACAAGATGATTATTTAGTGGGAATTCATGTAGTACCAAGAAAGTGAAGTTGCTGGTTTACAGCAAATTATATATGGCTCTTTGTGTCTATAACCCATATCATGTGTATTTCTGTTTTCTCTATCACTTTAAGTTCTCTGAACTGTATCTCTCTAGATAATTCTTTGGAAAACTGAAAGAAATGAGTGACTCCTCATTTCATTGTACTTGGCCTTACTTCGTTTAAGGCTATAGCAAATACAATTTTTCCTCTCTATTATATGTGAGTCCCTTCTGATACTGAGAACATTATATTGTCTTCACAAAGGATTGATGCTGTTTATTGGATATAAAACTAAAGGGGACACCAAAAACAATTATAATAATACAGTTTCTGCAGAAAAATGGCTTTTCTGACACAAAACAACAAAATGAGTTATTGCTCGAAGTGTCAATTAATGCTTTTAAGATGCTTTAATTGTACAGTATCTATTTCAGTCTCATTAAATGTAGAGGTAATTTGGGCTAAAAGAAGATATGATTCACAGTCGATATGTAACTGTGACTTGACAAGGGGCCTAATAGCTGCCTGAGGCAGATCAGAATGTGTGATAATGAGAAACTAGCAGAAAAACACATCATGGAACTGAACTGCAGAGTTTCCCTGGGTAAATGGTGTCAGAGCTGGTCACACTCCTTCTGCAAGGCAGAAAGGCAGAAGCAATCAGTGACTGCTGCAACCTTGGAGTTAGTTACAAAGTACTCATTTTTGAAGTAAATACGTGTATTCATTCATAGTCATATTAATATATAAATGTACATCCATTCTTAAATAAAACCTCTTTTTTTTGAATGCAGTTTGGTGAAATGCATTTTAGCATGACAGAGAAGTGGGATCATGATAAAGCCTTTAATTTACTCTGCTCCGTTATCTATTCATGTCCCTTGCCAAGTCCTTTCCAGGAAGCTGTAAAAAGGAAATTATTTGCTGGCTTCGATTTGGACTTAACTCTGTTCCCTTCATTGCTACTGTACTCTTCTCTGCAGGGGATCGTTTTACATTTTCTTAATTGCAGAGAGAGATTGTGGTGTTGGCAGTGGTTGTACTGCGAAATGTGTTTTAATGAAGCGCAGTCCACTTACTGCACTGGAACTTTAGCACCTGCAAGCTGAATAATAGCATCCTGTCAAGATGATGTTGATAACTTTGTCACCAAGAGGACAGATTTATTTGCACCCATGCATTTTATAGCAAGATTTGGTTTTAAAAATGTTTTGTCATGTTGCTTTATGACTACCAGTATTTTCCTGTTTAAGAATACTGCTACTTGGAATTAAAACAAAGGGGAAGCTATTGGCTGGACATTAAGATGATATTCCTTTCAAGTAACTTTCTATGCTGCAGATGTTTGCAGCCAGGGCAGGTACACAACCTTCCCTTTAGAGTCAGGGGAGAGAAATGGGTGGTTCATTTAACCTTTTGTAGACATCGAATTTTAATTGAGATGAACCCTACTCCAGCCTCTTTGGCTATAAATACCATCCTGTACCTGGCTCTGCAAGCAGTATTCCTAGAGGCACTGATAAAGAACTCCACACTGCTCACAGGCTGCCCCACCAGGAGGAGACTGGTTGTATCCCTGCTGCACATCAGCTGTCATTTGAGAAACTCTCCAAAACAGAAAACTCTCCAAAAGCAGACACTTTGTAAGTTTGTAAGGGTTTGTAAGTCCCTCTTGGACCAAATGAAGGAAAACATTGCAGACTATCTCTAAAGGAAAAAAATCCATCCTATATTTTTCAGGATCTTATCTATGAGGAAATTCTGCACCTCTTAGAGGCTTCCTAATGAGTGACATGTACTTTCAGTTCATGCTTGCTCAGGTCCTCTCCAACAGCTTTGCAATCCAGTGGTGAATTTCAGCCACATGAAAAAGAGGCAATAATGTTTCAAAGACACTGTATTCCTAAATCTATTTTAGAAAATTTGTGCTTGAATACAGAAGAAAAAGCCTAGTGAATGTTACCATAAAAGAAAGGCAGCACCATAAGCTGGTCATGGACTTGCCCCGGGCTAAACTGGGGTGCACACTCTGCCTGCCCTGCCAGCACCAGCAGGCTCTGGACAAACCACTGCACCCTGCTCTTTCTCTAGCATCTAGCTGTACCTGGGGATGCAATAGAAAGCAAGGACTTCAGAAATTTAAGAGCAGAATCTCAGGTGGCTGAGAGGGAAAGGCTTTAGGAAGCTGCTGGGTCTGTGATGAAATGCTGAGTAGATAAAAATCTATAGGAATCCAGGCTTAAACTGATTGTTCTTCACATGTCATTGCTAATCACTTGTAACATTGTAAATACTGTTCGCTTCTAGAGGTCAAAGAAGGATCAGGAGAATTTGAGGGAATAAAATGTACATACTCTTCAGAAACTGGAGCAAACAGCTGACTTGCCTTCACCTGCAACATCACTTCCTGTAATCCCTCGTTCCCTGCTATGAAATCCTCTTAGCATCCCTCTGAAACACAAGTGTAAAGAAAATTGCACTCTGTCTGCACTTCTATTTAGCTAACAGAAAAGAGGTAATCTCTGCTGCCTGGGTATTGTCCAAATGTTATACTAAATGAGTCTACTTAAACACCTTCATGAGAGAAAAAGGTATGGAAAGGCAGTTCCTTTGAGGAATTTATCACAAAATAAAGGAAAGCTCAACAGTGGAAATTCTGCAAGCCACAAAACACAAATTCAGTGTGGAAGTGAATCCAAGCTGAAACATCTGTAAGAAAGGAAGACAAACTGTGTCTCCTCACTTGTCAGGCTTGTTATAACCAACCCAAAAAACTGTTTAAGATCAGCATGTGCTGCCACTGACACTCTATTGTGTCTTATGACTTAGACCTCCTCAGCCTTTCAGTTTGTCTTGGGTATTCAGAGCATCTCGTGGGCCTTGTGATGTTCTGCCAGTGTTCCCTGCGCTGCTCTGCTCAGTCCTGATTCTCTGGCCTGTCCTATTGACCAACTTCTTGGCCTTTCAGCTTGAGAATCCATGATCCAGGAGTTAGCATAAATAAGTAAATTTCATGCTGTATTGAACACTGTGCATAAAACACAAGACTTTTTTTTATGCTTTTAATGGTAATGGTATGTTTTGTTATTTTTTGTCCTTTGTTTGCTTCCTCAGAACTAAACATTTTGTCTGCCCTTTCTAGACCTTTATTGTGTCCATAATTGTTTTTATCTGTGCATTAGCTTTCTGTCTTTATGGACTCTTTTACTTTTTAATGAGCCTGGATATTTGTCCTGTTTTCCACCTTAGAACAGATGCAGTAGTCTATTCCCTAGAAGTGAATGTTCAAGATGTTATTGCCCTTTTGTGTGGAGTTCTAGAACACCCACCATGGCAGGCATTCTATGCCTGTGCTCAGCAGTATAAGGTTTCATTTTTGAGACCTCAAATTAGTTCAAAAGACAGTATCAAGCTGACACAAATTTAACAGAGTGATGTTCTGCTCACATCATTCCCTTTTGAGAAATTCTTTTTCACTGTGTAGACTGTGAACGAGTCCTTGTTTTTTAATAGGTACATTAGATCCCACTCTGCAAGCTCTTACAAAAATGTTTTCCCCTAGGAATATAACAGTTCTGGCCAAAGTCTGTTTGCTGAAAGTACACACATCTTGCATGGTGTTTCAGAGGGCTGCAGGTGTACACTGATTCCAACTATGATTTTCAGTCTTTGGCCTGGTAGAAATCCAGGAATTCCTTAATTTTTCTCTGTCCTTCATTGGCTAAGGGCTTAGCTACTCTCTATTCTGTAAAACTGTTTTCTGTTCCTTCTGACTCTTGCAATCAGATCTGGTTCTCTTTTGCTAGTACTAAATAATCTCTGCCTTTTCACAGGTTTAAATCCAGACTGTTAACTGGATTTTTCCCCTTGATTTTGACATCTGATCCCCACTAAATTTGCTCTGACACAGTGATTATAATACCATTATATGGTGTATTTTGAGTTAAGACAAGTTATAGATCTGCTATACATGGCTCAGAATTTCTTCCCCTCTGATCAGATTCTCTTGTAAAGCTGATACCTCTCAAGAGTACTTTTTTTCACCTAGAAGTGTTACACCCCTTCAGTACTTTTTGTGCTGCCTGATCACTGGCTCAAACTTCAAAACTTCCCTATGAAAACCTGATTACATGAAAATCTAAAGCCTGTCTCCTAGCAATATTTTAAAAAATACCCACTTCAGGGCCTCTTTCTTTCATACTGTCTTCCCAGAAAACATAATGGTCACTTGAACTTTTTTCCCTTGCCTGATACATTTCTGGAAAATGTCATATTTCCTGCAGTTTTAACCTCACACATCTCCATGAAGCACTATGTTCACTACTTCTTTCTACTTATAAATCCTTTTCTCTGTTTTTGAATCTACTTTTTCTTATTCTCTTGCTCCTTGCATCAAGGGCTATTCTTTGGCTTGGGAGCTTTTTCAGAATTCAGAATTACAGCTTTTAAGCACAGTGAGTCATTACTACAACAAAAGGTAAAAAGAAAGACAATGGGAAGAAATAGTACATTAGGGAGGGAGATGAATCTATGTAGCCCTCTCTGAGCCTGGCTACAGACAGCTAACTCTGACAGGATTGCTCCAAACCAGCACATTTCAGTCTCTATAATGACCCCTTATCCTCACATGCATTCAGTCTATAGTCACCTGCCCTTGAGAAAAAATACTCGGTCAGAAAGTCAGAAGCATGTCAAAGAAATATTCTGGACACTGAAGAAGAGCTATGTCCTCTGTGCAAGAGATGATGTAGGTAATTATTTCAGCTATTGACACAGTTACAGATAGCTTTAAAATATGAAACCTTTCTCAGCTGTTGTAAAAATACTAGTTGGATGAAAGAAAAGATGAAAGGATAACATTGAGCTGTGACTGTGAAGAGGATCTGTGCTTCTGGAAACTGATATTTCTTAAAATATGGAGGGTTAATATGTGTCTGAAAGACACAGTTAAACTCCAAGAATCACATTAATTGAAGGAAATTTGCATTGGTATCCTAAAAGCTGATACCAAAATGTGCTGTTTTGCATTTGCAGGATGAACCATACTAGTGACTAGTGTGTTGTTAGCAGCAATAAATATCTCTTCAGATTGTTGTTATTGGAAGCCTTGAGACAACAGAGGTGAAAGAGACACAGGTTTATTGTCTCAGGTAAGAGTCACAGCTATTTTGAAAGGTGCACCTCATTCAGCAACAGAGACAAGGACTTACCTAAAACTCTGCAGGCATAACTAACAACAGGAGGTGAAGCAATTTAATGATGCGAAAGGCAGCTTCTATAGGTGAAATATGGAGGATAACAGGTGTAGGAGAAGGGTTGCTTCACTTTTTAAAAAACTATTTATTTTTTCCAATAGCTGACAACAATAAAAACAGCAGCTGGAAGTACCCAAGTGTGAGTGACAGTGAAGGAGCCAGGATGAATGGCAAATGACAGTAAATAAAAGTGACTTGAAAAGTCTCTGGGCCCCTAGTGGCTTGAAGAATAGTGAATTGGGACAACAAAAGCAAGAGTGCACTTTGAAAGAAAAAATGAATGTGCTCTTCCTCCTGGCCGCCTCTGAACCCTTTCTCAACTTATCAGTGTGGAAGCAAAGATGTGCTGAATCTTTCATGTGGCTGTGCTGTTCTATAATAAAACCTGAACAAACAGGTTTTGTTTACCAGCCTTCTAGTGAAGCCACATTTTTCAGTCAGGACTCTACTCATGTACTATTCTCCAGGCTACTGAAGCAGAAGGTTAGGTCTTCCCTTGACACTGGCACCAACTGCCACTGGAGAGTCTCCAGCAGCTCACTTCAAAGTGAGCTTTGTAATGGAAACAATGATTAGTTTTTGAGTATGAGGAATAAAAACTTTTTCCATCAACCAAAGAGCTCAGTGAAAAACATGTGCCACAATTATGAAAAGTTGGCAACAACTTATGGTGGTGTCTGAATAGCTAGATTTTGCAAATAGATGTGGATTTGAGTAATAAGCTTTCTCCTCTTGGACAAACAGCTTCACATATGTATTGTCCTGCTTGTTTAGTCGCTTCATTTTTAAACTGGGTTTTGTCAAGGCAAATAATATGCTAGGTGCCTTGTGAAGTACCTACAAACAACTTTCTTAGCCAAGGATGTGTTCTTGCTCTTTTTTCTGCCACTGGGAGTCTCAGGAGAAGCTTGGGTCAAAGTACTGTATGTCAGGGAATTTTGTTCTGACTCAATGTATGTAGTTTTAAAACGCTCCCTATTTAGTGAATTACTTATTTTTGTCTTCATATCATTATGTTGTTTTAGCACTTCCTTAACAGGAGACTATTTTGAGGGGCAGCAGCTGCAAAGAAACTGGCAGCAGCATGACATCTCACCTGACAGCAAAACTCCCTTCTCATTGTAGTGACCACAGCTTGCACACATCTGAAAACCTTGTCTTCATTCATGAAAAAAACAAACCCTTTAACTAAGACCTGTTATCACTGATAGCCACTCTCTGTGTAAACCCTGGCCAAGACATGAATAGTCTTTCTCATACTTCCCTCCTATGTCTGAATACAATTTCATGGAAAATGAAATGTGACAGCAGAACTTGCCAGTGACTGTGAGGTGAATGATAACTCTGCTCCCCAGTACATTCAGTGTTCATAGCACTGAGTTTGGCAGACCTGCTGGGTTTGCTCATTTCCTTTACTCTGAGCCAAGATTCCCAGTAGTGTCAGGACAATTTTAGAAGCAAGACACACTCAACTGAACTTCATCTATGAAGAGATGAACAGGTGCTTATAGCTGAGCTGTCAAGTCCATATATTACCTTGATGGGTTTTTTCTTTTGAAATAGAGTAATTTTTGATTATGGACTTTTGGCCAGTCCTTGGATTTCAGGAAGCAATCTACTCCTGAACTGATTCGTTCTGGGGGAAACAAAAATGCAGAAAAGGTAGAAACAAGATCTGCTGTATGCAGAGTAATTTTCAGGGGTAGAGTAGTGGAGGTGCCTGTTGCTGGTGTTGGTTGCTGGGGTTGGAGCAGCTGCAGGGGCTGTTGTCACATTGTCATATTTAAAGACCTTTTCCTCCTGAGGACACTGAGCACTGTTGAACATGGCTTGATAGGCCTGGGCTAGGCCCCAACCTGTTGTAGAAATTTGGGTCTTCTGTGGGGTGCCAGGGTGATAAGACATTTTTAAAGAATATTTTGCTTCTTTCCTGGATGCTGCACATATTGAGGGGTAAGATACAAACACATTGGAGGTGCCCACTGCCCTAGGGACTTATTCATACAATCCCATCTACCCCACTACTCTGAACTATCCAGTTTTTGGGCAGATCTCTGGGTAATATTCTTAATTATGTGTCTGGCCTTAAAGAAGGTCTGAGCCATATGCAACAACATGCTGGCTCCTAGCAAAAAGACCAGTTTGCTTTCAAGGGTAGTCACAGGATATTCAAAATCTTTGAAATTTTTGACTACTGTAATCAGCCTGGAGGACAAGGAAAGAATAAAGGAGGGGAGAAAAAAATAGGAAGGTGCTTCCCCCATAGGTTGCTCCTCTGAGAAAACAGAGAAAAAGCCAAAGGTGTGATTTTTAGTTGTTCTAGATGACTCCCAAAGCACAGAGGTGCCTGCAATACTGAATACATCCACTAGGTTTGTGTCCGGACAAGCAGCACTGTCACATCATAAACCCATCCTATGAAATACACCACAGAGAGCATGTACTGCAAGTGAGGTATTACAGGTATAACTCAGACAAAACACCACAAATATGATGGCAAATAAGTCCACATTTTAACTAGTACTTATTGTTAAACCAATCCAATGAATGTTTCTTTTAACACACTCTGATCCTTACCTCAACATTTTGTTCCCCTGTTTAGCTGCCAAAACAGGACTGTCATGATTTTAAGCCCAGCTGGAGACAAAATACTATCTCAGCTGCTCACTCAGTGCCCTTTCTGCTTGCTGGAATGGGGAGGAGAATTGGAATAAAACTTGTATGTTGACACAAGAACTGTTTAATAATTGAGAATAGAGTAAAATACAATAATGATGGTAAATAATGATGATAAAAATGAAACAAACCATTGACGCACAGTACAATTGCTCATCACCTGCTGACCAGTGCCAGACCTCCCTTCCCAAACCCAGACTGGCCACATTTCCATGTAACTCCACCCAGTTTATATACTGGGAATGATCTGTGGTGTGGGATATCTTCTTGCCCAGTTTGGGTCACCCCTCAATTCTATGCTCCCTCCCCATTTTTTTTTTTTTTTTTTTTTTTTTTTTTTTTATCTCTTCACTGAGACAAGGAAAAACAAAAGTCCTTGACTTAGAATGAAATGACTTTGCAAAAAAAAAGCATCAGTGTGTTATCAACACCTCTCTCATTCTGAATCCAAAACACGGCACTGTAACAGCTATTGAGAAGAAAATAACTCTATTCTAGCTGAAACCAGGACACTGAGATAGGTAAAAGAGTTGTTAAGCAATATCCAGAATGCATTCTTCCATAATACCCTCTCTCAAGCCTGCTAACTCAATGGATTTTAACTTCTCTGTGCTTTGCAACATTGCATGACTACAAATTATATTTCAGGGAAGGAACAGAGCTGGTGCATCTACCTGGGTAAAAAAGCGATAAGGAAAGGTTATGAGGAATATGAACCAAGGACCTGGAGGCTGGGAGTTCTGTGAGGAGGACATGGACATGGACAGGGCATGCACACCCTGACATACAGTCAGTGAATTTAGTCTACAGATTTTGAAATTTACAACCTGCAAGGCTGAAGATGTGGCAGATGGCATGCTCCAATTGAACTGAAAGCTTTAGAGACCCCATGCTGCTGTCCAGATCAGCAGGAACCTGGGTGGGGCATCTGAATGGATGCTCATACTACTGAGTAGTGGTTTGCAATAGGAGTGGGTCTGTGGGGTGAAACAGTTGCCACTGGGGATCCACTTTCCTCACTATCCAGGGTGGGGATGTGGAGGGGGATGGAGGAGGCTGTTAATGCCATTAGTGGTTGCAGCCCACTAGACACAACCCAACCCAGAAGCCTGTCTTCTGGTTCAATCTAATCTGAAAGCAAGCCACCTTGTGTACCCTGAGACAACTCCACAAAGCAAACAAAAAGAGGATTGATAGGGTGACTGATTTTAAAAACATACCCTGAGAG
Organism: Onychostruthus taczanowskii; assembly: GCF_017590055.1. Taxonomy (NCBI): domain Eukaryota; kingdom Metazoa; phylum Chordata; class Aves; order Passeriformes; family Passeridae; genus Onychostruthus; species Onychostruthus taczanowskii. The sequence goes on along the minus strand of NW_024500349.1, from coordinate 5,854,480 downwards.
TACTACCCTCTCCATTTCTCTAACAATACATAATAATAACCTGAATGGAAATCATTCCCATGGGCAGGAAAAAGGTTGGTTAAGAGGTGAACTAATACTCATGGGAAACAAAGCAGCGCTCGTTCCAGAGTTCTCTGTTTAGGATGTTGAAGTATTTCTCACGCAGCTGTTAACAGTTTGTAAAATACCACAGACCCACAACTCCAGCAAACACTGATCACCTGTGCCTTGGTCGCTGGTCTCTGGCACCACAGACCTCTGATCCCATGGTGGGACCTGGGGTGATGCTGCATAGCCAGTAACACAAACCCATTTCTATTTCCTCTGATCATTAATCAATCAGGATTTCATTGGTGCTTAATGGCCATACTTTGGGCACTCCTATAAAGACTATAAGATTTCATGTACTTGGAGCCCTTCTGCCTTTCTGAGGCACTTACATTTTCTTTTCTAGGAATAGCCGTGCTGATAAAATGAGTCACCTAGCCCTCTGCCAACAGCGAACATGATGACTGATGCTTAAATGGCACCTTTCATGATAGGAATGTTTAAACCTATGTGTGGAATCCTTCCCTGGCTGCTGGCTGTGCTGTCAATACGATGCCAGAGCCTTTCTACACGCACAGACCAGGAGGTCTCAGCGTGAGGATTCAACACCCTTCGTTACTGCCTTGGAAAGGATCTGTGTGTGAGGCTCTGACATGGCTGGCAGGCTCAAGCATTACACAAGGAATTATGATGCTCCTAGGCCATGCAGCAATGGAAGGGAACTGTCCTCTGGTGAGGTTCCTGCAGCCATGCCACAGGCACCCCTTCTCATCCCTCCTAATGTGCCAACAGCTTGATCCTCTAGCACACCAGGGGTCTCCTGCATGCTGCAGAGATCCAGGCAGTTGAGCATGAAAAGGTAAGTGACATGAGCTTTATGTTTATTCTGTTCCTATTGGCTTAACATAAGCAAGATTTGACTGTCTGCCTTAGAAGCGTGAAATAATTTCTCAGGGATGTGGTGCCTAGCAGCATTAATGTTAGAAAGAAGACTAAGTATTTAATATTGATATTTTACGGAACACTCTTCATGGACAGAATTGCAACACAAAAGCATCTGAGGAGCAAACAGTTCAGCTGTTCATTCAGCCAGCCGGCCAAATACTTCTTCAGCTTCTCTACCACAAAGTACCCGATTCAGAAAAAACTTATAAACTATAGAAAAGTAAAACTGAACTTAATTTTTAACTTTTATAAAACTTGAACTTCTGCAAGTTGTTACAAGATAATATTGCAAGTATCAAATAAAAATATACTTCAGTTACAAGGGAAGTCAGTGTTGCTGCAGCGAGAAGCAAGCACATGGGAGATTGAAGCGGATGGTGTCATTTGATGTTGATGGGAGCCTTGGTCTTTTGAAAGCCTGTGCACATCTGTCCAGCGACATCAGTAGTTTTCTATTTAAAGTCAAGCACTGGTTCGCTGAACCTGACTCAAATATAACTGCAGCTTGTTTCATAAAACTGGAAAATTAATCAGTGTGAAATGTATTGGAAAACAGAACGGTAATTCATATGGCTCAGCAGCTTCCTTATTAGGTAAAACAAGCTTTGATTGTTCTCTCAGGGCATACAATACCTCAATATGCTGCAAAATAGGCTTTTAGAAAATGAGCCAGCACAACTTGCATACCTCAGTGACCACTTTTGTGACAAATGCAAATGAATGTTTTGAATCCAAGGTCAAAGTTTAATCATCAAAATGGTAAAGGCTCAGTCACTAATTTCTTTAGATGTACTCTTCACCCTACATAAACAGCCTGCCCTGGGCTGACTGGGACCCGGTGCGGTTGGCAGAGGACAGGGACCACTGGTTGTCCCTATGATGAGTTTCCCTAGACAGCTACACTGTAAATTCTTCACAGTAGATGCAAAAGAAACCAGCATGGGATCAAAATCCTCCTATGGAAAAGGAAAGTACCACACATTAAAATAGTAGGATTAGAAGCTCGTAAAACAAAAGGGTGGCTTAGGGTTCCAGATGTATCATATTACAAATGGTCTTTTACAGTTGGCTCTACTCCTTGGAACGACTGAATCATTTCCTACTTGGGCACTTTTGGAAATGTCAGCATTTTCCAAAGGAATCCTATCTGGTTGCATCAACTGAAAATTCAGAGTGGCTCAGTGACTTAGTGTGGGAAAGACAGTTGTGTAGAAGAATAGAAATGAATTCATTATCCCAGCAGAATTAAGCCCATTTTAATAGCAACGCCCCCTACCCTGAACAATGCTAGAATAAAACTTAAAAGGTAGGTCCTTTAGCAGGAAGGAAGTGTTCCTTTTTTGGTCTACATTGTTTTTCAGCAAGTAATGATAATAACATCTATAACAGTAGGATGCAGGAGGTCTGGATGATCTCTGCCTCTATCCCTGAGGAATGGGGTGATGAGAAATTTTGTTGACTTGACCATATGTCCAGAAGGATGAATTTTGATTCTGTAGTCTTGGTATCAGCTGCTACCTCAAAGGAGATGAGTGTGATGGTGATGCTTCCAGGCTACTGATCACTTGCTATCCCTGACCTGAAAAATGACAAGATTCCTGATTTTATGTTTCCAGCCTCACTACAGAATACTGCTAGGAGAGAGAATTATAAGAGATGGTGAGACTGCTTTAATTACATCTTTACATCTGATCAAGACACAGATTTCCTAGGCCAAGATGTTATTTCATGGTGTGGGTTCATTCAAGTAATATCTGGGATGAGGTTAAGTCAACACCATGTAGTGCATACCACATCAAAATCCCTGCACAAGCTGGCAGAACCCCTGTAGCCAGCAGCACCTGCACAGGCATCAGATCTTCTGAGCCTCAGTGCTTAACCTATGTGTCCATGTTATGTGGGCAAAATACAAAATGCGATTTGCTTGATTATTTTGGAGTGCAGACAACTAATTTTTAAAACCTTGTCAGCCCCTCTGCAGTTTGTGCCCTCCCTGGGATAGCACTGCACGCCTGCTCACACCAGACAAATCCTCCAGGGTGCTCCCAGCAGCTGGTGGATGGACTTTTTGCACAGGCAAGCAGCTGGCCTGCCACCTCCTGCCTCGTCCCTTCCCCACAGCGGCACAGAGCAGCCGTATGGGGCTGGGGCTGCTGCGCCATCGACCGGACAGAAGATTCTCTTTGAACACTGCCCAAGTGGCTGGGATTTAGTGTCTGGCACAGACTAATGGAAAACCAACTAGACAGAAATTAGTTGGAATAGTCTCCAAGTGAATGATTTCTTGTGTTTTGTTAATATTTTTAAATAAATCCAACACCACATTTCTACAGGTTGTCTACATTGTGAGTGGACTTTCTCGCCGTACAAAGGGTTTCACTCCACTGATGTCTGTTTGTCTGCAGGAGAGTGGAAAGAACTTGGCCACAAAGCAGCGTCCATGGACATGTAATTTCCAACATGACATTTATGTCCTAACAATATTGTGTTTGTAGACATGCATTTGTAAAGATTTTCTTTTTCTCTTCCTGAAAAAATTGCATTTTTATGGGTAAATCAATCAGTGAAGGTGGCCACGGTGCCAATATTCCCTTTAAATTATCAAAAATAAAAAATAAGCTGAAATAATAGAAAGGACAGCTCATTTCTGGCTGTTATCTATTATTCATATGCACTGTCAATAGTTCATTAGTTCTGGTCTGTTTTCCCATGTCAAAAATCTTGTTTTTCATGCCTACAGTCATGCAGTAGAAAAAATAGTGTGATCAATGACCTCAATACAATGAAAATAACCCATTTAAAATGACTGTTTGCATACAGTCTAGAAGCTAAAATCTTCATATCCCATTTCTGAAAAAAAAACCAAAAAACAACCCAAAAACATTTAATGGAAATGAAATTTATTTTCAAATAGAAATTAATTCTTGCTGTTTTGTGTAAGGCATTTGAATGAATTCTTGCAAATAACACTGGCAGAAATTGGGATGAGTTTTTAAACAACCTGCAAAAAAGGAAAATTGCACTTTTCTGATAACATATCCCTCTTCATAAAAACTGCAGCTAGTCCTACTTAACCAGGAGCTGTTTGTGAAATGTGAGCTGAAATGTGAGCATTTCTCAAAGTGATGAATGGTGTCTCAGCATTGCCTCCTCTCTTTCTGATGATCTGTTATAATGACAGCAGCTTTTATCATACCTCTATTTGTGAGGGCCCCTCGCTTTCTTCCTTCTTTTACTACAAAAGCTCTCAAAGGAAGCTTTTGTGTGTCAGGAGAAGCCAAATTAACATAATATGCAGCATCTATTAATAGTTCCTTCAAATTAGGCTTCTACAAAACCTTGAAGCAATATTTCTTCTTTTTTTTTTTCTTCATACTGCTGGTAAAGGATTCAATCTCGTATCACAGTTTTTCCTTTATAAAGCATTAATGTTGTTGTTCTGATTTTGTATATTTTTCAATGCTTTGATCCAGCAGTAGGTAAAAGATGGCAGTTCATTATTCCTGTATTTTGAATTTGTGCAAAAAAGACCTTGTTAGAAATATGGCATGTGACAATGGCAAATTAATTACCAAGGACAATGCCAAATTATCTGTCTTAAAGACAGATCCTGGAAAACATGGATTTTTCACAAGCTCTGCTCCTAATTTTTTTCAACCTTTTGAGAATTGCTTTCAAATGTAAAAAAATTGGAAAGAACTCATAAACTGAGAACAATTAAGATACGACTATGTAAATCAATGTTTGGTACGAAGATCATGAGAAAAATGTTAGCCACTATTTGTGCATCATAATGATCAAGTTGTGAAATTATCAGATATCCTATGCAAATGAAATAAGAGAATTATTTCCTTTTTTTTTCACATAATTCCCAACCAAATTGAGAAATTCAATTCTGTGTAACGAGGAAGCTCAAGAGGAATTTAGACAAATTCTTGGAAGAAAAAAACCTTAGGTTTTTTAACAAGACAGTCCAGAGATAACCAGTGACTTGGAGATTTCACAGAGCTGAGGGTTTACACTAAAGGAAAGCTTACTGTTTGCATCCTTCTTCTTTTGTTTTTTCCCTGTCAGACACGGCTGGAGAGAGGCATTGAGGCTGCCCTAACACACACAGTGGTTGTTATGACTTCAAATGTCTCAGGGGTTGCCCAGGCTGCGCTCTGGAGGCAGAGACCCGGTGCCACCTGGTATGGGAGGTGTGCGCATCAGCCCTGGGGCCCCTTCCCCACATCCCTCCGCTCCCTTCAGGACAGTCTGGCATTGAGTCCCAGAGCGTGAGCAGGGCTGTGAGATCTGCAGAAAGCCACTGATACTGAGGCTGATTGAGGGTCGTTGCTATTGAGTTGTTAGCACTGTGAATGTCAGTGACTGCCAGGAAGGAGGCAGCAGATCCAGCTGTGCCAGACAGGAGCAATCTGGCCCGTGTGCCGCTCGCCGTCTGCTGCACTGGGATGGAGGATGCTCCAACAGAGGCTGGAGCTCTTCTGCCTGATCATTAATTGTTTGGGACTTTCTTCTAAGGACCAAGAAGTGCAAAATGGTTTTAAAAATTTTTCCTGTGAACTATATAGTCTCTGTTCCACATTAGTTGCTTACTAATCGCTGATACTATCAAACACAGCTTTAAAAAGCCTGCATAGGAACACACCAGTTCTTCCAAAAGACTTTTTTTCCCCCTTTTTGGTTTCTTTAGCACTGAGAAGCTTTCTTTCTACTTTTTTCTCCTCAGCAATTGTAAGGACTAATAATTTAGTCTTTAAAGGAAAAGCTTGTCTTTTTGGAATCTCATGACTCCAGTGACTAGGCAGTGAGGGAAACACTAAATGACATAAGATACCTAATTAAATCACAGGTATACTTCTGTTTTTTGAGATTTTTGTCCTGAGAATATTTTCCCAATCTTCAAAATGGCTAACATTTTAATCCTGGCCAGGGAAAGGCAACCACCCCTAATCTATTCTAATCTAATCTAGGGTTGACAATGAAGCTAACTCATGAACAAACTGTTTGCTTTTTAATTCCATGGCAGTATAATACACTGCTGTATCCTGGATAAATTACTTATCAATTTATTTACATAAAGCTAGGCTATAGTATAAAACAGCTACTCAAAGAATATCTGTTTGGTTCAAATGAAAAATAGCCAGTGCATTGAAGAAATCCTATGAAGACTATTATTTCAAACAAACAGGACTCCTTAGTAAATATTTTTTGAGAAAAAGCAATAGCTGAATAATCATAAAACAAGATCTTTGTGTAGCCAAACTCACTATGCTTCTGAGGCAGTACCATCTACATTATCTACTACTTTCGCTTCCCCATAACAGTCACTTCTTCAGGAGGAATTTACAAAATTAAAATAGCTTTTTATTGAATAGCCGGATGTTTTGCATGATGGAAATTCTTTTAACATTTCAACTTCTGAAATTCAATACAATGACTTAAAAGCAGCAGACAAAATGTCTTAAAACATTCACAGGAGATGTTTAGGAGCAGACTTATTGCTCCGTTTAGCTCCTCTTTGTTCACTAAGATACTCCAGCTGCACTGTCACCCAGGAAGGCCTCGTGCATGGCTGGGCTGTGTCTGTATTCACCATGTTTTGAGGCTCTCAGGGTTTTTTGTGCCCAGGCCCATTCACCTGGCACATTTATGGCTCAGTACATTAAAACCTGTGACAGCTCCTTTTCTTGAAGAAGCATGCTCAGCCTGATGGAATACGAGTTGTAGAGACATGTAGGCATGCCACTGAGGGCCATGGTTCAGGGATGGACCTGGCACTGCTGGGTTAAGAGTTGGACTCCATGATCTTAGAGGTCTTCCAGCTTAAATGACCCTATGGTTCACCGACTTGAACCTAGACTTTTGTTAATTATTGTTTTTCTCATGAATGCAAATAAAAAAATCAACCCAATATTCTTTTAAAGACTCTTATAAATTTGAGAAGAAAGGACTTTTGATAGTTGAATTCCCAAAGCAAGTGCACACTTTGTGACTTTCTCAATATGAACAGCGTGAGCCACAACCCTGGTAGTGCTCTGCACACCAGTGCCATCCAGTCTGGGTACCAGAGCCCTTCAGATGATGGATGAGTTATTTTGGTGGATGCAGGATTTCTCTGCATAGTTCCTACCAATTAATGCTGCTCTCTGGGGAATTTAACAGCAAAACCACCTTTGATTTCTGTGGCAAGTGCTTGTAAAATTCCACCTCCTATAAGGTGAACGTGAGACGTCTTCTACATGAAAAGGATAAAGGCTAATTTTGGCTCTAAATTCAGGAGAAATTGAAGTAGATAGTGAATATAGCAGGGTGTCCATTGATAGGATAACTCATATCAATAAGGCCATGAGAACATCATAGAATCACTAGGTTAGAAGAGACTTTCAAGATCATTGAGTCTAATCTGTGCCCTAACACCTGAACTAAACTGTGGCTCTGAGTGCCACATGCAGTCTTTTTTTAAACACCTCCAGAGATGATGACTCCACCCCCTCCCCAGGCAGGCCATTCCAGCAGTTGATCACTCTTTCTGTAAAAATCTTTTTCCTAATATCCAGCCTATATTTCCCTTGGCACAGCTTAAGACTGTGCCCTCTCATTCTGCCAGTTGCTGCCTGGAGAAACAGAGCAACTCCCACCTGACTACACCCACCTTTCAGGAAGTCGGTTGCATTGGAACATGCACTATACCAAGTCTCTAAATTATTTTTCCTACATAATTAAACATGCAAGTATAATTAAACCTTATATCTGTCAAGCTTAGTCCATGTCAAAATGTGACTTGATTCAGCTTTGTATCTCTAGTAGAAGCTGTGTGCTAGGCTATTTAAGTAATACTAATTTAAAAGGTTGTCGTCACCTCATAAAATAATACGTCTGAATACATGAAAAAAATCAGTGTTTTCAGATGAGGACAGCAATGCTTTTAATTCCCCTAAATATTTCTCAGGAGAAGATGGCTTTACCTCACCTGTAGTTGAAACAGTGTCTCTGGGTTTTTTACACACATGATAATAAATATCAACTTAAATATGTTCACTTTTGGATGAGATAAATTTCTCTCCAGCAGTGGGTATTTGTCATTTAAGTATAAATGGAACCAGGGTGAATGGTTCAGATGTGGATGTATATATTTCATATGACTGTATACAATAATATGAAACCCAGCCATGATGTGCCATCTGTGTCCTATAAAAGTAAACTTTTCTGTCTTTTTATTTCAAGGATCTTTTACATAAATAGATGTTTATTTTACATAAATAGATGTTATCATAATGAGGTTGATACTTTCAATGAAAAATGTATCATTTCAAGTTCCTTTAAAAACCAGAAGCCCGTACAGGTTTTGTATCTATAACGGGCAAAACCAGCTTGTTTGTACATAATTCATTCATTTTGCATCCTGTCTAGGTAAACACAGTATCTATAGACTATTTAAAAACAAATTGTGAATGGCAAGGTAACTTTGTATTTCATAACTTACTTAATTTCCTAAAAATGTTCTCTTTACTGAAATAAAAGGAACTCCCTACGGACTCAGGAATCTAACCTAAATTTCCAAATTTTATACTATTTTACACTTTTGATTACAGAATAGATCAGTACAGTCAAAGGTCAAAGGGGCAGCTCTGTCACTTTTTCTGTTATGTTACCCGAACAGAGGAGCACACATGCTATAGTCTACAGAAAATAATGTCTGTTTGCTATAACCAGGAAAAAAACTCAGGAGAGACCTGATCTTCATATGCCCACCACAGAGCTCCTTCAGTGTTTCTTCACCCAGAGCCTGGGGGAAACACAACTCCCTTCCCTGCTGTCCCCTCCAACAGCTGCTGCAGCTTGTGGTAGGATGATGCTTTGTGTATGGAAAATGAGTGTGCAGCTCAAAGCAATGCCACTCATGTCACATCCAGCTTAGGACTTCAGTCAGCTTGTACCCAGGGCATAGGTTCCTACTGGAATTCTACCAGTGCTACTCTCCCTGCTCTGCTCACATCTCCCTGGCCCACACCTCTTTTCCTAGTTTCCTACAGAACATCTGGCAACACCTTCTCATGGTGCACTGGAAGTGTACTCTCGTAGTAATCCATTTTTGCTTTTGTTTAGCCTGAAATATTTTTGTGTTTGTTAAAAATGGCCTGCACTCTGTTATAAGTCTAGATAAAATACATGCTCAATAAATGTAAAAGTCAGTAAATGGTAGGACAGTATTTATAACTGGGCCAGCCATTAAAAACCAAACATTGAGTTATAGTGCTGTGTTGCAGCTTTATGAATTATATGGTGTCTGAACAGAGAAATCAATATGTCACAATTTTGAATTACTTGGCACCTTTTAATTTTCAGAGATCATCTTGCTTCAGATCTTGACATGCATCACTGGGCCAGACAGGAAATGGGCCCCATGACTGGTTCCTGTCTTACAGGGCTCAGTAGGCTACATGCAAATATCCTGTGCTGCAGATCTTTCAGATACGTGCCAGTACAAATCATCCTCTGCTAAATGCTAACGTGCCTCAGAAATGCAAACATGCAATTCAGGGCTGAAAATCTGGTTCACTGTGGTTAAGAAAGGGAGCTAGATCCAACTTCTCCCATGTGGACTGAATTTGTGGTCTCAGTCTCATCCCTGGTGAAAAGATAATTGGTTTTTGGGGTTTTTCCCCAAAAAGGGAAATTATTCCACCATACACATTACTGGACACTGAGTCACACAAGATGGAAAGGTGGTGTAAAGGCTGAAGCACTGTCTCTCCTTGAAGAAGATCCAGGTAATGTGGTTTGGAGCAGTTCAGGGAAGTGCTGCAGCATCTGCTTGCTGCTCTCTGTGGTACTCTCTGGTCAGCTGTCAGCAGGGGGTTCATTCAGTTTTTCATGACCATACCCAACAGTTATCAAAAACATCTCACATATTGCTTACTTGTTAAATTCTCAGTGTGCTCTTAAGGACAGCCAAGCTGAGCCTGAGTGCATCTGGGGAGCCTGAATAAATTTTCTCCAGCTGCAGGTTCCAAGTGATGATTCCTTGCTTTAGAATTGACTTTTACACACACTCAGCTATTCGGTCAAATGCATACTCATGCAATATGCAAACACAACATTAAAGGCGAAGGATTTTAAATGCTGGTATTTAAAATGCACATCTCCCCAGCACATGATAATGATACTTTAAGCATCAGCATTCCTTTCAGCTGAAAATGGCTTCACCCTCCCTCCCCTCTGCCCTTAGTGCTCAGGCTCCAAACACTTCACACGCTATCCTGTCCCCCACACCGAGCCCCTATGCTCCCCATGCACCTCTTCCCTGTCCTGGAGCCTCCATCCTCCTCTTCTTGCTCCTGCTCTCCCTTTTGGGTCCTCTTCCCAAACACTGATATATTTTTAGATTTCTTCAGATCTACTGGTGATGCCAAGGCTGTTCAATATGGAAGACTCAGAAATGGTGTATGCAAACCATATATTTATCAACTTAGTCTATTTAGATGGACTTGTTAACTGTAGGGGATGTCCAAATAAGTGGTATGGTGTTAAAGGTCTCAAGGTTAAAAATGAGTTTGGTCAATCTGTAAGAAGAAAATGACAACGTGCTGCAGTAAGTCTCACCTGGGAGCTAGGTACTAAATGCCTGTTCTGAAAACAATGCTGAACATAATAGTTGTTATTGATCCCTTCTGTTCAGATGACACTCACTCTTCCAAAGCTACATTTGGTTTCCCCTCTGCTAGACCTTAATTCTTGTCTGCCAGGCCATCAAAGGCACTGGATATAATAAACTAAAATGTGCTCTCTCTGGAAGTACAGTAACTGAGAGGGAGACAGATAAGTGACTATCTGAGAACCATAGGAGAGATTCTGGCTTACCCAGCACACAGATTTTGCAGGAATGGCAGTATATTTGCAGAGCCTAATGAAAGTGATTGCAATACAATCAGCAAGGCCTGTCACTGAGGTAAGGGATATCAGCATATTTACTGAAGTCCCATACCTAGCACTACATGTTTAGAGAAGAGAGACAGAGAGAGAGGGAGAGAGCTGAGCCCAGTTGATGACGATCTGCTGTGAGAAGGAAAATGTCCTAACGCTCTCCCTTGGCCTCTGCCTGCCACCTTCCACGCCCCTGGCCATGGCACAGCCAAGGTTTCTCACTTTCTCTCTATGCCAGAGAGGGGCTGTGCTGCTGGACAGCACCAATCCAGCTGCCCCACTGCCAGTCCTCTCCCCAGCAGGACAGCAATGGCCATGCCCTGGCTGAGATGGCTCTCTCATATGTTGGCACGAATCCCATCATGTTTTGGCCCATTTTGGACTCTAGTCTACAACCAACATCATTTAGACAGCGAATTACTTCAGAATGGGGAAAAAAGACATCTGAGACAACTCTGGTTTGCAGCACACATTCCCAAATGTCTGTATATCTTGCTAGCTCTTAAAGTAACCTGGATTTATTTCTGTTTGGAGGTAAAGGCTTTCAGTTCCAGTTTATAAATGGCTCAAGATGTTACTAAGCAAACAGAAATAAAGAATTGTGTAGAGTTTTTTTCCCCCTTGATTTCACTGATGATTCTGAAACAGAAAGCCACCCTAATGCTAAGAGGTAGATTTTTTTCCTATGGCTTATTTTCCTATGCTATTTCTCTCCCAAGATGTGCTGAAGGTTCAGTGACTGTCTTGCTTTTCCTCATCACTGCATGGATATGCCCTCTGCCCTGAGTAAACACTGATGTTTCACTTCGGAGACACACTGAGCTTTCAGAGGACTCTGGCAGGTGCCTCACCAGAAGCTCAAGTCTGGCCCCAGATCAACATGTGCTTAAAGCTGCATCTGAGCTAAGGGACCTTGTCAAACCCTGACTCTCAAGCACCCTCACAATTAATTTCCTACACAGCTCCATGATTTATGGTTTCTCCTCCAGGTGATCTCCTTTTCACAGCAAGGTATCCCAGTCACAAGCCCCGTCTGGCTGATCCCACTGTGAACACCCACATCCCTCACCTGTACCCCTTTGGCACCCCCCTTGTATCACAGGCTTATCAGCATTAACTTCACCACTGCAAATAGCTTAAGTACCTGATGATAGAAGAAGGAAAATCTAGGATTTGCAGCTGTTATGTTTCTATGGAGCATTCAACAATTTTTACTGCAGAAGAGACTGTGAAAATCACTATTATGTAAGAATATGTTTAAGCTACAATCTGGGCAGTTATATTTTTAACTCCATTTTATGAGGTTAATGGCTTTTCCCCAGTTTAAAGACAGAGGTCCTGTCTTTCTTCCTCCAAACCCCTCAAATCCAGGAGTTCATGGTGCTCTGTACCACTTCTATGGTGTTCTTCCATAGCAATGAAGTAGTCAATCCCCACACTCCGGAAAAATGGCTCTAGCTTTTTTAGTACACTGTGATCCCAAAAAGTCATTTGGAGCTGATCAGTCAGGCCACCCTCCTGGATGAAACTCAGTGGATAATCTTCTCATCCCAAGATTAGGCCTTCATACACCTGCCCCTTTTGCTCATATCATGCTTTTATTTCCCTGAATTGTTGCTCTGATTTTTCATAAACATAAATTATGCTGACTGACCCTGACACCCCATCACTTGTCATCATAAAGGATGATTCTGGACTCTACTATGGCCTCTCATTTCAATCACTGTGTATTTTATATGCACACTTCAACAAACACATGATCCCAAATAGAATTTTTCTACAGATGGCCAGCTGGACACACTGTGTTACACTCAGTGATGGAAAGAAATGTTTAGTTTGACTTAATTACCTCAACCATTGACCACAGTGCCCAGTGAGAACCCTTCCATTATGTGACATCCCCGGGGGCATATTCCCCCTTCAGCCATGCAGGCATTTCAAAAGCCTCTGGGAGCTGTACAGTCACCCTGCATGCTGATCTATTGCAAGTAAATGTTGCTCCAACAGTTTATGTCAGTGCTAATTTACTTGCTTTGTTTGTTTGCTTGGGGTTTTAATAATCGTATTAGAAGTCTTTGCTCCTGATGTATTTGACATTGTGCCATTGGTCCATTAGGATTTGGTTGAGTGTTGTGCATTATTTTTAATTTGCATTCACAGTATGCTCTGTAATAACTCCCACTGAATTCTAGCAATGGATGCTGTGAATTTGTATTAACAGCAGCGCTGTTTTGTGCAACTGTAGTAAAATTCTTTGCAAAAGAATACTTAGCATATAATCTCCTTCAGCAAAGGAGATCAGAGTTCCAAATAACAACAGAGACTTGCAAATTGTTCCTGGGCTAATTGTTATGGAAGGATTCGTCTTGGATGGAAATCATTGGCACAAGCTACTGTTGATGCCAGAAGTTTATATGGCTTCAAAAAGCAATTAGACACAATTATGGAAGAAAAATCCATGAAAGACAACTAAACACACAGCTAACTCTAGTTCAGAAATTCCCCGAGCCATTGATTGCTGGAAGCTGAGAAAGGGTCCTAGGGACGGATCACTGCACAGTTCTTCCCTGGGATTGTGCTGCTGGGCACAGGCTGAAGAACACGCTGTTCTAGTCTGACCCAGTATGGCTTTCACATAGTGTCATGCTAAGACGTCTTGCAGAGAGCTTTTAGGAAGAAAAGAGAATGGGAAAAAAAATCATCTCCCTTCAGGTTAACAACTTGCAAGTTTTTAGGTTTCTGAATTAAAATCCTCCTTTGTACCTTATTGTAATTCAGATCCTCTTGACCCATCAGCTGCCTTTGGAAAAGCATACACACCGGACTGAACCACAGCCATGGGCACATGCCTGCGGTGCCCTTAATTGGATGAAGGCTCACACAGAGGCTGGCAGTGGAGCACTCATTTTCAGTAGTTACCGGCCTCAAGTTTGCTTATGCTACAAGATGCATTTTTGGCAACAAGTATTTATCTGCCATTGGGCTGGATCATCATTGTTAAAGAGGAGAAGCTGCTTTCTCAGTTAAACTAAATAAAGGGATCTGGTGAAGTGTACACAATATCTTACTCTGATGGATATAGAAACATAGCTTACAACAGTGAAAAATCATTAATTTTGTGCAGAAGAAGCAAGTCCTGCTGTTGGTTAGAAGAGGGAACTAATAACACCAGGGTCATGGGCTCAGTCCCCATACAGGTCATTCATTTAAGAGCTGGACTCGATGATCGTTGTCTGTCCTTCCAACTCAGAATATTCTGTGATTCTGTAAGTATGACATCTTATGAGACACTCAGAATCCTGAAAACTTCTTGATGTGCCCTGATTTTTTTTCACCTTGACCTTCTCCAAAGAGTGAATGGTGCTTGACTGGATGAGTCATCACTGGCACATTTGATGAACATCTCAAAGTGATGGTACATTTAAACACCTTTTAAACACCTAATAATTTAGTTAGGTTTAGGTTGATCCCAACAGACTGTTTGCTGGCTGAATTTAGTTATTAAATTATTATTTTAATAAAGCCTAATTTTGAAGTTACAGGACACAAAATTCTGTCCTGAAAAAAACAGAGAAAAACCCATTAAGGCAAGATAAAAAGCATAGCAGCAACAGCCACACAAGATGATTATTTAGTTTGGACTTTTTTTTTTATTTTAAGGGGGTACAGGAATTCATTGCTTTTTGTGATTTTCCTTTAGTGGAATGATTGGGGCCATTTGATGTCCTGGAGTCTGGCAGACAGCACCTTAGTTCTTGCAGTTTATCATTATGTAAAACCATGTTGCCCAAAACCATGGGTGGAAATAAATGAAGTTGTGAAATGCAATGACTTTCTCCCAGCTTGAAACACATATGCCTGTTTTGTGAATTTGCTGGAAATTTCTTTTTGCTAAAAGCACATTGTGAGTGCACTAAAAACACCAAAATGGTTGTCTCATTCCAACACCTCACTCTGGGGCCTCTCATGCTTCCCCAGAACATGGGACTCCAGTTTAACTGAACATCTTTAGTACCTTTCTCTTCTTGCTAATTGCAACAGTCATTTCTCCTCCTATTTGCAATAACTAATATCCCTGTGACAGCCATTGCTTAGATGAGAAGGCAGCACTAGGAAAGCATTTAATGAACATTAATTGCTTTTTAATATGATTTAGCTGTTGGAAATAAGAAGGCTAAGCTGGCTCCATGTGACCAGCAGCCCTACAGGCACCTCCACCAGACTCCTTTCGAGATGCAATCCTGCTGACCTAGGGGACAGCAGCCTTTCATGGATGATAACCAAGGCTGCATTTTGCTTTTCCAAATTAGCAGCTAAGTAGGGCTGTAGGAGCTCAGTAACAAAGTCATGATGATACCACCTGGCTGATTAGTGATCTCTTCCTTCTGTGCAAGCCAGCAATTATCAATTCCTGCTGACTTCAGAAGCTAATGGGAATCAGAGGATGGGGGATGCTGCCAAAATGCAGCAGCTTCCAGCTGTGAGGAGGATGACGAGATGGGACACAGACTTTATGTACACCATTAAGTCTCTGTCTTTTCCTGTATGGCATCTTTGGCACCTGTACCTTTATCATTTTGACCCTCTGCATTACATTACCTGACACCATCACTTCTGATATGGCAACACCATGCAGGAGAAACTTGGTCTTTTGAATCCAACATCCTAAATTTGAATTCTGATTCACCATTGATTCTTATCTCACCCTTTAGTAGGGTCACTTAACCTTTCTACTAAGCTGCTGTGCCAGAAAATTAAGGCTGATAACATTTAAAGATACTGTGACAATCAATCAATACCTGTTTGTAAACTTGTTAGTAAACAACAAGCATCAAGTGCCCAGTCTAATCTAAACACATTCCGTTTATAATCTTCCCATTTTCTTTGAAAGAACTTTTTAATATGACACAAAGATTAACCTTCTGATCTCAAAAAAAAAATCTTTACTGGTACTGTAGACTAGCATTGGCAGCAGACCTCTAACTTGAAATATTATGTCCTCACTGCCGTCACTAAATTTCCCATGGATTAGCTGACAATGATACCTCAGGACTCACAGGAAAACTGTATTGCAGAGGGAAATAACAGTGAGGGCAAAAGCCAAATCTTTTTCTGGACTGTAATTCTTAGTCTTCTTTGATTCAGAGCTGGAATTGAATACCACTAGGCTTTTAATATGAAAAACTTATTGTTTTACATAGGGTATTTAATGGGTATTAAAAAATAGCTGATAATATCCACTAACATAACCCGGATCCATCATGTTTTACAGAGGTGACATGGGACTGATATTTCTAATATCTGCTGATCAATATACACATACCTTGAAACGCCTGACAGTTGGCCCCCTACTTATTTGTATACAGTGTCAACTGGTTTTATAGGATAGGCCCAAAGCAAGCTTTTGGGAAATGGGGATGAATCACCTTCATGTTCCAGCCATTTATATTCAATCACAACAATTCAGAAGTTTGCTGGTTTGAGATTCACAACAATCTTGAACCAGCAAACTTCTTCAGGACTTCAGAAGTCTTCACACAAGCTTTGTTTTGCTATTACAATTAAGTACCTCAAAGCCAAGAAGACAACTGAGCTGTGCCCCTGGGGGACTGTGCAATGCACCAGCCAGATACCTGCAACCCCTTGGGACACCAGCCATCTGCTTCTAGCTCCCTCCCGCCAGCACCCACAGCCCTGCTCACCAGCAAGCGAACAAATGCCCCAAAACATCATTAAATATTTCCCTGCATACCTCGCCACAATGACAGACAGTGCTGTGCTGTTCCTCTCGTGCACTTCTTAGAGGCTTGCTGCTTCTTATTGTCATATCTAACCACTCACAATATCAAGTACACGTTACTTCATTAATATAGTTGCAGCAGAGCTCTTACGTTGAGACTTTCTAGCCATTGTTTGATGAGCAGCAGCTCTAAGGCTTAAGGAAATGCTCACAGATATAGAAAACATGAAGGATAGGGAAGAATCTGCAAAAACAAGGTGTCAGCTCACAACTGAAAGGCTGCTGTAAGTCACAGCATCTCTTCTACCCACTTTTAATAAAGGGGACCTAGTTATTGGCCCCTTGTCACCTCACTAGGACTCTCATACCAATGGCTGGCTTGTGAAAGCAACACTGAATGCACCATCAGGTAGAAAGATAAAAGCTTACTACAGAAACATTTCTTTAACAAAGCCACTCCAAATTAAGTGACGTTGTAGATCATCTAGTTCCAGCCACCCCTTGCCATATGCAGGGACACTTTCCACTAGGTCAGGTTGATCCAAGCTGGCCTTGAACATTTCCAGAGATGGGGCTTCTCTGTGCAATCTGTCCCAGAGCCTCACCATGCTCACAGTAAAGAATATCTTCCTAATATTCCATCTAAACCCTTTTTCAGTTTAAAGCCATCCTGCTTGTCCTATCACTACATGTCCTTGTTAAAAAGTTCCTCTCCAGCTTTCTTGCAAGCCTCCTTCAAACACCAGAAGGATGTGATGAGGTTCCCCCAGAGCCACCCCAGCACTCTCAGCCTGTCCTACAGCAGAGGTAGGACAGGCTATTCATCCCTCAGGTCAGGTTCACAGCCCTCCTCTGAACAGGTTCAGAGCCTTCTTATGTTGGGGGGCCCCAGAGCTGCACACACACAGTGTCCCACGTGGGGTCATTTTTACTATAATATGCATAGTTTTATAACATACCTTTTATAAGACAAAACACAGGACACATTGACTGTTATTTTTTAATTCAGAGAAAGAGCTACTGAAGTAGCAGCGGCTTCACTACTCCAGCCACGGGGCAGGGCTGCCTGCCCTCGCCGAGCAAGCCCCGCACCCCGCTCCCGCCGCCGTCCCGCACGGCGCCCCTCTCCCCCATTAAAGTTTGGGCAGTTTCGACTCCCTCGCTCCGCCGCCCTCGACACAGAGAAGCGCTCCAGGAAGCGCCCCGAGCGGCCGCCGGCACAGGCCGCTAGCAAAGGCCGCCCGGGTGCTGCCCTCACGCCTGCCGAGCCCGGCCGCCCCCCGCCAGCACCGGCGGGCCGGGCCCGCGCGGCGGCCGCGGCAGGAGGGGGGGCGGATGGCGGCGGCGCAGGGCTGCGGGCGAGGGGCGGAGCGCAGAGACCCTGTGGCTGCCATGGCCGCCTCCCCCTCCCCGCAGCCTCCCTTAAATACTATGGGGCCGTAGCTGCGACGGGCGCCGCTGCCGAGCGCACCATGCGGGCTGTCATCGCCTTGGCCGCGGCGCTGGGCAGCCTGCTGCTGGGAGGCTGCCTCCTGCGCCTGGGCGGCCAGCAGCCCCTCCGCGCCAGGTAGGGCGGCCGGGCGGCCTCGCCCGCGGTCCGGAGCCGGCTGGGGAGGGCGGGAGGAGCGGGGCGAGCCCCGCGGGGCGCGGCGGAGCCTGGCGCGGTGCCCCCGGCTCGGTCTGGGCTCGGCGCGGGTCGTGGGCAGGAGAGCGGCGCCGGGTGATGTTCGGTCACTGGTCCTGACAACTTTGTTTTCCGTCTCGCTTGCCAGGGGCTGGGAGGAGGACGCCGGAATAGCGGCTGTCACGCCTAAAGTGGTGCGAGCCCTTAGGTCACCCCTGACGCCCCTTCCTCCGACCGAGAACAGGTACGGGCTGGACGCCCGCAGGTGGGTCCTTGAGGTCGGGTCTACGAAAGCAGAAATTCGCCTTCGCTCCGGTTCATTCTTGCTTTTGTTTCGGTAGCTTGATCAGAGAGAGCGTTAGAGATTATTAGAGCAAATGGCACTTTGCTTTAACTACAATCAATTATTTGCTCATGGGCCCTCTTACTGACGGCTGTCACTCTGCCGTTGGTTTTGAGCCCAATAAAATATTGCGTACAGCAATTTTGTTAGCGTACGATGAACAAAGTGCCTGCTGGATGACACATTCCAGGTATCTTTTTATTCTTCTTTCCTAGAAGGTGGAGCTGGAGCTGGGTAATGCTGTCACTGTTTTTGTAATCTGTATTTAGTTAAAAATACAGACGTATCGTTTACAATCCATAGGATGAAGGCAAGACAGATGAAGCCTGTTTCGTTTTGGGTTGGCATTATACTTTGTGGGAGCCCATTCATTTGATCCTCTGTCTTGACCTTCTAGATCAGCGTAGATTTTTGCTTCACAGCCTGTTATTTTATACCATGAAATTTAATATGAAGATAGTTTCTAAAATCAGCTGTGAAACATTGTGCCTTACGTGCAGACTTCAATACTAATGACTGTTGTTTTCATGCTCTTGAGTCCCCACACACTGTTGGAGAACTAAGAGAGCAGAAGATGGTGGTGTAATCCACACATGAGATCAATACTATGTAAGAAGTAGTTTTGAAATATTTTTGCTTTCTTCTTTTACTTTTTGTGGAATTATTACCTTTACAGTTAGCATAACTATTATATGTTAATATACATTATGGTCAAAAATGCATTATAAAAATTAGAAAGAACTTAAGAATTGGGTCTTTCACAGAAACTGTGATGTCCTGGTTGTGTTGAAGACAATGGTGACAGTGCAGTTAACCTTACTGAGGCCACCATCTCACTCAATCTAGCTGAATTTGGCAGCCTATGCTTTCCCTGAGTGACTGCAAGTGATGTTAGTTGCAGTAATGATTGCAGTGTACCCTAACAGTGCATTTCTGATAAGATACCCTTGTGGTCTCTCCCTCAATATTTAAAACTCTCACAAGCTATAAGTTTATAGTGTCTTTCAAAGTTAGAGTGAAAGTAAAGGAACAGAATTCTGCAAATGTTCGTACCTGGTGTTATGAGCTTCTAGCCTGCTTCTCTTTCCTGTTCTCATTTTTTCCCTTTCTTCTTTTTTCCCTTCTTTCCCCCTCTCAGTGTTGGTTTTTGCAGTATGTACTGTTCTGCTTTGCTTTTGTTTGTAGCCATTACTCCATTCTTCTCTCCAATCTGTTTTGGGCTGTCTGTGGTTTCCCCCTGGCCTATCTCCTCACGCTCTTCCCTGCTAGTTTCTGAGCTGCATCTATGTTATACCATGGACTTGAATTGACTAGAAATGCTGGCAGAGAGCACTTCAGAGAACAGTCTAATTGTTTCCCATCTGCTGTTAGTACACTCACAACTGGAGCAATGAAAGTAGAAATAACACGTACCAAAGAGGTCTGAAAATCCATGTCATTTTTTTAATCTTTGTAATAGGGCAAGTGAGATTGTGATTTTAAATATGTATTTTTCCTTATTCTGCTTGGAGGATTTTGGCACCAATTTGAAGCTAGTTTTTGTCAGCCTGAAATTGTATTTCTTCATGACTGGGTGACTGCAAAAGTGTGTCAAGTAAATAATTCATCAAAGAAAGTTTCAATATACTCAAGCTCCTGTAACCGTAGTGTCTTTGGAGAGATGTCTTGCCAGCTGAATCCAAGAGTGGATGTGCTTTCTCACCTGAGTGACTGTGCTCAGTAAGCTGGCCTGACAGGAGTTTGTGTGGTATATGTGTGGCTAATGAGAAAGGAGAGAGAGCTGCTGGACTGGACTGACCAGGAGCTGTTACTTCATCTAGAGAGCAGCACGACTGGGCAGGGAGCCATGCTGGAGGGGTTTGATCCAGGCAGCAGCTGGACTGGGCCTGGCTAAGGGCCATGCTGAAGGCGTTTGATCCAGAGAGCATCTGGACTCATTCAGGAGGTTCAGACCAATCCCTCAGTGATGGAGATGGATGGTCTGCTCAATAGGAATTAGATTCCAGTGTGCTGTGGAAAAGTGTGGTTCTCCTAAACAACCCTGATCATTTGAATGGCATTGCTGTGTTATTGGCAGTAGTGTCCTTTCCTGCATAAGAGTATGAGGATGTGCATGGATGTTTCCAGGAAAGGAAAAAGAAAAAAAACCTAGGCACTATCCTTGACCTCTACGTAAAAGTAATCTAGACAGTCTTCACAGTCACAAGCTAATCTTTTTTGTTATCATTATTTCCTTTGCTGTTCGAGGCATATTTGTAACCAGACATCTCCCAAAGAATCTCCAAAGCCCTATTATTCTGTTGCCTTGCAGTATTGAAAGCTAATCTGTTCTTTTACTTTGCGTAATTCTTTTAAAAGGATGAAACTGAAGGATGAAAATCAGGGAATTGGATCAGACTCTCTTAGATATTTAGGCAGCTATTATGTGCAGCAGTGTTTAAATACATGGTGACCAGGCACCTAAGGTTCTCTTTCTGTGTCTTAGTAAATAACCTTGATGATATGGTTTGTCTCTTACAGGACATTGCTTACCCCTTTTTCTTGTTAACCCTTAGCTAATTGGAGCAATGGGACTGCCTCTACAGTGCAACTTGCACATCTAGTCTTGGGCTTATTTCACTGCCTACTATGCCTCTTAATAGGGTTTCTTACTGAAAAGAAAGGCTGCTGTTAGTAAGATATGTCTACTAGTCCCCAGATTTATTCATGGAACCAGTATCACTATACTGCAATAGTATGGTCTCTGGCAAATTCTCCTATCTGTGCTTCATACTGTCCTCTCAAATTTTAAGCTGTAACTGCAAAGACAATATATATTTTCTTAAGTACAACCTTCTTATATTGTCAACAGTACAACCAAAAAAAGAAGTCTTGCATTTTTCCCACCTTTAGACCCTTGGTCTTCCCTCTCTTCTTTCCTCTCTCCCCGACTCTGTTTGTGCCGGCATATTTGTTGGTTTAGTGGTTATATTAATAGTAGAACTTCTAGTGCTTATCAGGGGAAAATGAAAATAGTAAGAGAAGCTAGGTAGTATTTTCTTTGTTATGAGGCCCAGCGTGTGCTAGGTTAAATTTAGGAAGAAATTCTAACTCCTATTATAGTACCCAAGAATATGTAGCAGGTAAATAATGCCAGGTCCTGCAAGGGAAGTCAAGATAGCACTATTTATGTATAGTTTATATAAAAGTAACAAGGCAGCAGTGCCCTAAAGAACTGACCACCATTACTCTGTTAGTCTGTGTTGCCAGTTTTAAGGCATTCACTTACTATTTCCCCAGCTTGCTTTCTGTCTTTCCACATCCAAGGCAAGCGCAGTGTAAAGACCACTGAGGTAATTGAACAGTGGGAGGAAGTGATTGAGAAGCAATGGGTAAACAAGTTAGTGTTAATACTGTGTTCCATAGTGTTGATTTCTCCAATTCCTCTCTCAGCAGCAGATCTGTGTGCAGGCCTAGGAAATAAACAGCTATACTTAATTAACAATGCTGTAGAGACCTGTACATTCTGTCTCCTGACAAAATATTGCATTCAGGCAGTCAGAAGGGAAAGAAGAGACAGGGTAATATCGCAATTATGGAGTAGCCTAGTATGTTGCACAAATAATTTGCTGTGGTTTAGATTAGTCAGCAGTGGGGGTCCACTTCACTAATTTTACTACTCTCTTAATATTTTGCCCCTTCATTCCCAAGTGATGCATGCAGACATATTTTAGGAGTGCATTTTGAACCCATGTCATGTGTATTACTTCTGTCTAAATGAATAGGTGTTCAGTTGAAAGCTGCTGCCAGGACACATTTGTGTTCTGACAGTGGTGAAAGGTTTCTGTTTACTTGGTCCAAGTGAAACTGCTCTGTCATTCTATTGTGTACCCTTTTAACATGATTTTAGTGTAAGTACCTTATTCTTTTCACTTCACTTACCATGAAAGTCTGAATGTTGTTTGTCATGTTACCTGTCATGCAGTTTATAGATTTTATAAATAAAAAGTATCTGATGTTATACATAACCCTGGAGAGTGCACTGGATAGTCTTTCAAATATTTTAAAGGTGCAGTTTGTGTTAAAGACCAGATTCCTTATATAAGCAATACCTCTATAGGAACTTGAACAAAGATAGTAGGATCAGTCCCTTCAACAGTTGCTGTGATTAATGTTACAAGACAAATTCTTACTCCTGTGGTTTGATAAAGCAATTTTTTTAGTCCATTTCACCAAGAATTTAAATTGTGTATCGCCTTATCAATCAAGGTGTTGTGAACTTTAAAAACATCACTATATTCTTATCATCTGATTAATTTGAATTAGTGTCAAAGACAGCACTTAACAGCACCCTTCCTATGGAAGTATGGATTGTGGTTTTTTTAATAGTATTCAACTAACAGATGATGAGATTCAAATATAAATTAGTCCCTTCACGGGAGAGATTAAGACAGAAGATATTCACAATCTGGATAATGCTATTCAGTGCCATTTTGGTAGAATGATAAAAATGTGCAATTTTGCATACAGAAGTTATCTTTTTTAGCTGGAGATGCTCAGCTGGAACATGTTTAGAGCTCTTGTGCTGCTTCTGACAGACAAGAGCAAGCAGCTGTAGAAAAGAGCAACAACTTGTTCTGCTGGGTGTAGAGTGAATAGCCAACGAGTGGGATTTTCCCTTACTCTCAGTGTGGACTTACTAGGGAGGTGAAATTTTTATTGCTTTCACTGCTGCCAGACAGTTCAGTTCTGAGAAATTTTGAATATCTCATCCCACATTCTTTGTTTCTACCTGATTTTGAGGGATATTTAGAGGAGTGACCTTTTAATCTTCATGCTACAGTATAACTCACAGCATCAGTTTTTCTATCTGCCTTTTTCCTTTTCTTCCCTATCACTACTTCATCTTATGCCCATCCCATTTTCCTGCTCTGATAACTGGGTTGAGTTTTGTTTTGTTTTTAAAGGGTGTGCCTTTCCTTTTCCTGTAGCTTGTACCTTTCTGCTCCCCCAGAATGCTCTTACCTGATATACCCCTCTGTCTGCTGATTCCCTGCTCTAAGGTTTCCCTATTGTCTCAGGACTGAATGCTGCAGGAGCAGAAAAAGGACTTCCCATATAGTTTCTGTCTAAAGATTCAATCCTTGTCTTAAGCAATTTTGCAGTTTGAGGATCTGCTGTCTTCCTGAGAGCAAGATATAGAATAAAACGTGCTCATAGATAAGGCCTTAACACATGGTCTTAATCTGCTGTGGATTTATTAAAGTACAGATGGTGTACTTCCTGAGTTTCTAGAATTACCATAGGAAGTATGTGGTCCTCAAGCTGTTTGTATATGATTAAAAAAACCCCTGTTTTTCAGATTTGGTCCAATGAGATTGGCTTTGAGAACATCTAAGCCCTAGGGAAAAACAGCTGAAATTTCCCTGTATCATCAGTTTTATGAGTTCAAGCCAACAGAATGCTTCTACTTCAAGTTCTCATTTAGCTTAATAGTTCACAAAATTAGGTGAATGTAGCCTGATATCTGTGTTGTTAGGCACGTTATTGATTTCATTGCAGAAGTTGTAGTGCTGCTCTAAGTAGTGAACAAAGACTGTCATCCACTAGGTCAGGTAAATTCATTTAGTGGTAAATATTGCCTTGCACAGTTGTCTGAAATGAGCAGAAACTTAATCTGAGTCTGATGTCTGCACAACTTTGCCATGAATAATGCAGTAGAAGTCTGGACTGCCTCTTGCACACCCATCTTTATCTAAACGCAAAAAGATTTCACTCGTGAAGCAGAGGCCACTCTGACAGTGAAACAGAAATTCAGAAATTTAACTTCTAATGGAATGAGTACTTGTTTTACATCTCTTGCAAATACATTGTTTTAATTTTGTACCTTTTGCACCACGTAAAGAGGGTTAAGTAAATTTTATGTGTAAAAAGCCACGAAGAAGCATTTTGGTTATCTATCATGTGGCTGTAAAAGTAAATGTGAGGCTTTAATGACAAAACAGAATTTAATTTAAATGACAAAACAGAACGGGGATTTTTTTTTTTTGTTCTTTCTTTTTTTCTCTGACTTCCTCTTTTTTGAATTTTTCAGGTCTTGAAAATGATTGCATAAAAACAATTGCATATTAAAAAATGAGGCGACTTGTTTGTGTTGATCTTATGAATTTTTTAAAGGACTGAAAGTCTGTGGAGTAACGTTTGTATTTGAGAGGACATTTAATCATTGCCCCACAGATCTCAAGGCATAAATGAATAGGAAGCTGTAAGGATTTGTAATGTAAGGACTGCACAGAGCTGTGCAAGCATGTTGGTGCTCTGCCACTCTTCTAACACCCCTCGCAGGGAGCTGGTCACACCTAACTGCCTGCTCTGACTTGGTCATCCGCTTGGCTTTCTTCACATGTTTGACAGGGTCTCTTCTGGCCAGCTGTGGCTCAGAAGAGCTGGGGCCAC
Source organism: Onychostruthus taczanowskii (assembly GCF_017590055.1). Lineage (NCBI taxonomy): Eukaryota > Metazoa > Chordata > Aves > Passeriformes > Passeridae > Onychostruthus > Onychostruthus taczanowskii. The sequence continues at coordinate 5,829,415 of NW_024500349.1, read as the reverse complement.
TTCTCAAATCAGCATCCAGCATCTTAGGTTTTAGTTATAATGAAAGGCTTATTTGCAGCAGTAACGTGCACTTGGCTTATATCAATAGTGCCTTTTTTTTTTTTTCCTTTCTATTTCTTTAAGATGCTGTTCAGGCAGCTAAACTTTTTCCTGTAGCCATTTCTCTTATTTTAAGCTGCAGCTGGAGAATAATCATTTGATGTTACAAGTTAAAGAAGCAAGAGAGGGGAAGCATAATATAGTGCTAACTAAATTTGTTTGAGAACTGGAAAGAGCCTACCTGATTGTTCTGCATAGACAGAACCATTCAGACCAAGCTGCAGTAAACCTGTGTACATAAGTTTTGTAGGCAGAATATTTGCTAGCACTTGCTATGTGAGATCTGCAGAGTTTTAGTTCTGAACTGTGTGCTCTGAGAGCCTTCTGCTATTTGTATTTCACTCCTTGAGAAAAAATGAGATAAAGAGCTGTATGCAAAGGCAGCCGAGGAGCTCTCAGTAGGCAGTGCCAGCTGTTACCATCTATTGAAGTCACTGCAGAACTGAAAGGATAGAGGTTTATGTTGTGTTGTCTTACTGTTTTCCTCAACAAGGGGCATACAGAATGGATACTTCCTCAGGAGCACTGAATGTATACTGGGAAGAATTTATTGGTGGTGGGAAGAAATGAAGATGGCTGTTCTCTCTCCTTGGCAGCCTGCATCCTATAGAAATTTCTACCAGGGGTGACTAACTCTAGAAAATCCATGGGCAATGGAAAGAAAAAGAAAGGTGGTTCTTTCCTTCCCTGTCAGCTGTGACCATGAGAGTCAGTTCAGTAGCGAAATAAAGAAGCATTTATTCTTCTCTTTCTTCTTCAGTCAGTCTTCTCGTTTGAAGAGTTTTAAGAAGAGAAGGCTCAGGAGAGACCTTATTGATACCTGAAGGGAGGGTGCAGAGGATGGAACCAAGATCTTCTTAGTGGTGCTCAGTGATAGAACAGAGGCAGTGGGCACCAACTGAAACACAGGAAGTTCCCTCTGACCATCAGGCCTCACTTTTTCATTGTAAGGGTGACTGAGCACTGGCACAGGCTGCTCAGGTAGGTTGTGGAGTCTCTGTGCTTGGAGATATTCAAAAGCATCTGGTAACAGTCCTTGCTCATCCTCTCTAGGTGGTTTTGCCTGAGCAGGGAGTTTGGATTAGATGAGCTCTAGAGATGCCTTCCAACTTCAGCCACTCTGTGGTTCTGTGACTTGAAATTGCATCTTTCCCAAGCAAGGTCTTCAAAATCAGCTTGTCAGAAATCTTGTTGCTAAGGGGTCTCCATATTGTAGCAGGTGAAGGCAATGGAGTTTTGGTGCTTGTCAGTAAAAACAGTGATGGCTCAGAAGCACAAAGCAGGAAGGCCTCTCTGTGTGTGAGCGCCTCTGTGCAGAGATGTTTCAGTTGTTCTCTAGGAACAGCACACAGCATCTCTGTCTTCTATGTTTCTACTTCTGGTTTGGACAAATAGGCTGCAATGTCCAAGGGCTCTGTAAGTAGTGAATCAGTGGAAAGAAGTAAAGAGGAGGGGGAGGTGGTAGGAAAGAACATGGTGAGTGGCAGGGAAAATATTGCCGGAGGAAAAATGTTTATGACAAATGGCAATCCACAGAATAAAGGCTAATGTTAGAAGAGGGTGATTGTATGAGATTGGACACAGATAGAGGATGAACTGAGGTGAATGGAATAAGATCTTGGTATCTCAGCCATTTACTAATTTACATCTCAGTCTTCTGAGATGGGCCTCAGAAGGCCAGGCTGCCAGAGCAAGAAGACCACACAGGAGTTTGGTGAAAGTAAGACAGGAATTAAAGATCACTATCTGGCACTTGCCTTGATTCCTTTTGCAAATATTTGTTCTTTCTGTGTAAATAAAGAATAAACAAGGCAGGAAGTATTATGCTTGAATCAGTAAGTTAAGGTACAAAGATCCACTTCACCTGAGGATAAACTTTCCTGTATATATTATATTCACTTTGAATATTGCATTTCATCAACAATTTTAAGAAATCACGTCTGCTAAATATTTTGCTAGTGAATATTTTAAATCTTCAAAACTTAATGTTCAAGAGGCTTTCAATTCCATTTATTTTTTTAAAATTACATTTGCTGATTACAGTGAAAAGTGGAAAATATAATTCAGACTATGAAATAAGGTTATTTTAAAGAACCAAATATTTTATAGTCCCTAGCAGAAAACTCTCTTTTAATAACAGGAGCTTCACAATAGAAGTCCATAAGGGTTGTTTAGTAATGTTTTCAGCGAAATCAATGGTTATTAATCTTACTGTCATAGCAAAGTAAATGTGACAACATTGGTAGAATATGTTCTCTCTTTAAAAGTTTATTGCTTTTTCTCCTCCTGTTTCCTTTTAACAGAACAACTCATAATAAAAATGGAATTTACCAGTTTGAACAGGCTTCAAAATGTAAGGCAATTCAGGACAACATTTTGTCATCATCTATCAAGAAGAAAAGGTAGGTGTTTGCTGTCCTTTCTGCTTTGTTTGTTTTAAACAGTAGGGTAAAAGATTGTCCTTTTTACATAATTCTTGGTTTATTAACGTGGAGCTATACAACAGAAAACGGAATTTGTTCAACCAATGTTTCCTGCATTTTTTTCTTTAACATGGATAAGATTTATCTGAGGTGGGATTTTAACTTTTTATTTTCACAATACAAGATTTCTTCTTGTCAGTTAGGAACATTAAATTCCAAGCTATTCACAAAAATATTGAGTAGAAGTGTGGGGTATAATTTCATTATTGAGTGTCTTTTCCCTGACTGGTGAACACTCCTCCTTTTATGAGCAACTTCAGTTAATGATTCTGTTCAGCATTGCTGACTAGAGGAAGTTTGGAAATGTACTAGTACAAGGACCTGCTGGTTAGTCACATGATTACATTATAATAACAAGTCCACAAGAAACTGACAGTCCAATTTTAGATACATTGGGGAAACACCCCAAGTTAGTTTTGGGTTTCAGCTTGCTGTTCTGTATTTTTCTGGCATGAAGAAACATCCAACTTTGATTTCAGTCCTGCTGAAATTCCTTGTCACTTTCCAAAGTGAAAACCTGAGAAGCAGCCATTGTTTTTGACTTGTGTCATCTTTTCCTATATCAATGCACCAATAAACAAAAGGATGCACCAATAAATAAAACACTGAAATTAAGAAAGGCTTCCCATTAGGACTGAGTTGCAGCTTTAAAGTGAATGGTGCCATGCTGTCTAAAACTGGGAGCTTCCCTTCCCACTCCCCTCCATTTGGGAAAAGAAATGGAACGAGAAACAAAAGGTGAGATAAAAATAATTATATGCCTTTCCCTATTGAAAGTACTGGAGAATTCAAATTTTTCCTTAATGCCAAAATAACATTAAATTATTATTTGAAAACTTATTCTCTTTTCTGCCCCTCCTCACTTTTTTATTGCATTTAAAAGTTTTTCACTTCTCTTTAAGTCATATATCCAGCATTTCATCTTTGCTCTTATTATCACTTCTTTATTTATTTATTCTTTTTTTCCCCTTCTTTACAATCTCTTCTCTCATCAGTATTCCACCTCTTTCAGCAACACTATCATTGAAGTTTTTATTCTTTTGAAAGGTGCTAGACCAGTATGCTACTCATGCATTCATAGTGAGAGCTGAAACATAGACTGGAAGAGGTAAAAGAATGCAGTTGACTGAAAACTTGAGTGATTGCCGCCAAGGGAAGGAAAAGCAGTCACTGTATTGCTTTCAAAATCTACTTACAGCACTATGAATGCTGTTGTTTATCCCACACATTGCAAAGGTTTACAGTCTTTGGAGATGAGCTCTTCATATTGAGAACATTTTGGAGCTGAGGTTATGGGAGAAACTTTACAAAGTACAAGTACTTTATTCTTTGGTTGGGGCTGTACCATTTAATGAGGCAGAAGGTGAATTGGGTAAGTAGGAAGAGAAACAGATGTTTGGGGAAAAAAGAGCAGGGGTTTGCTTTGCTTTTTGCCATGAATATTTCAGCTATTGACCTTCACTTAGAGGAGCTGCAGGGATTTTGTTACCTTTTCAAGGTGTGACCCATGGGCGTGGTCTATAAATGCTTTATATTGCAGTTCTAGACTTGCAGGGACGTTCTGGACACTTCTGCCACTTAAATTGGAAGAAAGAAAAAAAAGTACTAATTTAAAGCTTGTCAAATGATTTGATAGTAAGAAATGCTATGTAAGTGGGAAGTTGTTATTATTATAGCAAATATGTGCTGGTGGTGACAAAGAGCCTGCAGTGCTGAGTTTTGCTAGCAGTTTTCCATTTTTATTCTAGAGCAAGCCCTGTGTACAATCTCCTGAGGGCTTATAAAACTGATTTTTTCTTTTTTTTTTTTGGTAGCGTTAAAGTGTCCATAGGCAAAACAGAGCCTCCTTTATTTTGCATTTCATGCCACAGCTTTTCTTTTTGTTTCTTTCTTGAACATAAACTGCCAAGTAGAAATGTGTCCTTTTTTGACTCCTGCTGCTCAATCTTCCTTCTAATTCAAATACCCTTTTTTACAAGCTGGTATTTAGTTTTAGCAAATAACCAGTGAGACTGCATCTGTCTGTTCTGACATTTTGCCTGTTGTCTCCATACTGTCTCTACACTTTTGTCCTTGCTGTTGTCCTTTAGATATCTGCCAAAAATTAGAAGATAGTAATACTTTGTCAGTGCTTTGAATGTGCATAGTAATTCCACCTTAGCTGCCACAGTTAACATAGGAAGTCACTTCTTACCTGACAAATAGTCTGGGGGGGAAAAAAAAAAAAAAAAACCAAACAAAATCTTCCAGGTGTTATTTGTCAGGCAGGCTCATATAGTGTAAGTGAATCTCCTAGGACAAAAAATTATAAAGGTTGTGGTGCAGATAGCAGAAAAAAACAGGACAAAAAGACCCCACGTTTCATTCATTCACTCTTCTCAGCACTGTAATCATTGTGTTGTCCAGGTATTTTTATAGCTCAATTTACCTGAGCTTTTTTTATCTTAATAATAAAACCCTTTTAGCATCAGTGAATATGTATTGTAGGCTCCTGAGTGCCAGTGGAAATATATGTAATGTGCCAGCTCTTTAAAATGGAAGAGTGGAGAAGATGGCTGTCTGGGTTACAGCACAGTCATGAAATTATTCCCTGATAACCTGAACTGATTCGTTTGGAGGAGTGAGTCCCCAAGCCTCCTTTAAAGCAGGAAGTGCTAAAATTGGCTTTCTGAGAGGAAAACAAAGTTTTCTGGACTGTAAACCCAGCTGCAGCAAATCCAAGAGCTTGATGTCGAGTCTTTAAAAAATTGTTTCTAGGAATACTGTCTGTATTGGAGTTCATTTCATAGAAACCTTTTACTGGTGCGAGCAGATGCCTTGCAGCACTGCAACAGTTGGGAGCTCCTGTCCCCCAGGACAGCGTGCTGGGATGTCTGTGCTGCCTGTGGCGCCGTGCCAGCTGGTAAAGACAAGTTCTGACTGACCAGAGTGTCTTTGTAAGTCACAAGAAGAGCTAAACTGGATGCATAGGGCGAGCAGAGTTGGTGTTCTGATATGTAAGACCTGGAAATGGTGCTTTTCTATGTGAGCTGGCAAGCTTGGATACCTCTGAGCAAGAGCAATTCCATCCAGTAGACACAGCTGTGGAAAGGCTGCAGTGTTCTTGCTTTGTAATTGGCGTTTTTAGCCTAAGTGCATTTTTTGTTACAGGTATGAGAGGGCCCTACAGTATCTGACAGTGAGTGCCTATGTTTCCTATGAGGTTTCAGAACTAGCATTATGGATGATGCTTTCATTCTTCTCCCTAGCAAACGTTTCCCTCTAATTTACTAAAAAATTGTCAGTCCATGCAATGTCTTTCTGAATAGATGGTAATTTTTCATTTAATTTCTGACTTTTATCTTCATCTTATCAATGTCTTTAGGCTAGAATTTGCTTTTTCTAGATTTTTTTTTCTCCTGGATAACGATAGCATAAGTAACTCTTCGTGGTCTGTTATCCTATTAATTTCTGATTTTTTTTTTGTAAGTCCAAGCATCTAAGAGTGATTTCTTGTTTATATTAAGGAATGAAATCAGATTAGTTATTCAATATCAGAATTGGCTATTTTGATTTTGTGCTTTTATCTCACTTTGACCCCACAAACACTCCCTGCCCTACCCTCCTACTGGCACTTGTCTGACCACATAGTGACTCAATTTAGGGATCAGCTTCAGCAGCAAAGTAGTTCCATTTTCTATGGCTGGAGTTCCAAGGCAGCTGATGAAATAAGAGGGCCTTGATCCCTGTTTGTCCATTTCCATCACTCTTTGCTTATACTGGCTATGGTCTTAAATAGAATCTTTCTTATCTGGTTTAACACAATAAGAAGAAAATGTGTATGCATATCCTTTTCCTTCTGGATTATTTTTTTGCCCTGGTAGTAAAAATGGCCTATGAAGGCATTTGACAAGTACAAAACCTGGCAAAAGAAAAACAGGGGAGCAGTCAGGTGAACGCCCATAGTGACACAAGGCAGGTGGACTGGAAGAAGGAAGAACATACTGCACCAGGTCAGATAAGCTACAGCTGCAATGAAACTAGGTTTTTCTTTTCCTACTTCTGCCAATTGAGTTCTCTTGAGTTGTGAAGGGCTCAGTAGAATCAATTTAGTCATAATCTTCTAGTTCCATTAAGAGCTTGCTAAGTGTGGAGGATGAAACTTGTACGTGTCACAGGTGCAAACTTGAGCCAGAAACCAGTTTTAATGCAGCATTCCTCTAAAAATTATAATTTATTTTTCCATGTGGAAATTGGACATGATTTTACTTGGGGTAGGATAAATGAGTTACTTTTAGCAATTGCAGTACTTTTATGAAGCAGACGATCTGTTTATTTCAAATGTGGAACAGCGAGAAGGAATTTTCAGATAATGGAGCTCTGCTGCTGCAACCAGTAGAGTGTTTTTATATATTGCTTTTTGCCCATCCTCATGCTCCACTTAAAAAGAGGTGACGTTTCTTGCCATCCCAACTCTTGTAAAACTGTTCCAAATAGATGCTTCTAAGGGGCAGCTTGAATACACTCATGATTGTTTGGGTCAACACTAAGCTATTTTTGTTAAAATAATACAAGTTAGATCTTGTATGGAGACTTGAGTCCCATAGAATTTTAGTCATGGCATCCATACCAACTTTTCTTCCTATTCCCCCAGTTATCTTAAGTCAGTTATTGTTTTTTTAAGAACCTGTATTATAATCCAGGCACAAATGGGAGAAGTAGTAACATTGAACATGAAAGCAAAAAATGTCTTCATTCTTTTGACTTCCATGTTACAAAGTATTTCACTTATGAACAAATTTAATGGATTGCATGTATTTTCAAGAGCAGAGAGCTTTTTGGTTATATGTAGCAATGTAACCAATGTAACCTGGATCATGTAACATAGCATACATATTGTTTTGTTCTGCAGACAGTTTAAAGAAAAACTTACATCTGTAAATATTGGTCTAAATTATCTTTAGATGGTTGAGTTTTGGGGACTCTATGAAGTAAATGAAAGAAAAGGCATGAGAAATGTTATGTTTCATCTTGGCTAGCAAGAGCCACTTTTAAGGTTTAAACCACCAAGTACAAGAGAATTATTTATACTATTTGGAATTTTGCATTTGAGATGATTTTTAATAACTTCAAAATATTTACGGTTAGTTATGTAAGTTTGAAACAAATGTTCTTTTGAAAGTTTCTGAAGTTCATTGGGACACCAGTACTAATAAGAGATGTTTAATAGGTCATGCTAGTTAAATGAGGATAGTGCTGTTACAAATTATAAAAATAAAATAGGTCACGGAGTTCTAAAAGCAATCTATTATATATGCACCATGCACATTATTATTAATAAATGCATCATTTGAATGTTTTTAGAGATTGTTTCTAAATATACATACATATGTATTCTAGTGTTTGATGTTGTTTCTTTTTTTAGATACTCAGAAGATTATTATCTTCACATAGTCACAAAACTGCAGAACTGCACCTGGGTAAGGAAACCAGAAGAATCTACAAAATTCAGGTAATTTCCATTGTCTCATTAAAAAAAAACTGTTCACCTTAAATTTTTTAACAAGCCATTAAAACAGATAGTTTTGTATTGCTTGTAGTAATTTCTATCAATCTTTTGATGCTGGGGCTCTTCTTGTTTGTTGGAATTTAACTGCAAACTGAGTAGAATAAAAGAACTACATAAGTAATTTCATCTACCTTTACTATAATGAGTAGTAAAGTAACTTAAGTAGAATGAATTAAAAGATTCCTGGCATAAACCCTACAGTGTTAAAAAAGTACTGATAATGTTATTTTGTCCATTTGAACTGGCACTCTGATAAAAGGCTATAATTAACTATTGCCTCTATTGCAGAAGTGCCCAAGGCACTCATTGGGTTTGTCACTGCATGTGATGGCCCCTGAGCATGGCAGCACGTGATTCCATCTGTCCTTGTTTGGGATGGCACAGAAGGACATGCTCACTAGGGATGGTGAGCTCTGAAAAGCCTACACTCTCATTTGGAAATCATGCTGGTTTTAAAGAACAGCTTCACTGTGCCATCTCTGTTTTCTCCGGGGAAAAATTTACATTTTTACATGGATCATAATTAAAGATTCTGTCATGATTGTTAAAAATAAACTGACCTATCTTCCAACTTTTTGGAGTTAACTAGCATTGAGAGCTTAATAACCACATGCTTAGCATGATCTCTTTGGAAGAAGTGGTTTTTGGTGGGGGGGGAGGGACAGGGTAAAGGGTTTTGTGCACCATAAATTGCTGTGTTTGCTGTGTATAACAACTGACTAACGGTGTTTCCCAAAGCTGAGGTAGCCGTACACAGAGAGTTAAAGAAACTTTGTATTGACTCAGGCAGGCCTCAACTGTGCACAGAGCTATGGAGCGCCATAAGGAGCTGTAAAGCAGCCCATTCCATTTCAGAACAAGCAAGTGTCTCCAGCAGAGTTGACAGGAGATGAAGCTGCTCTCACCTGCTCTTCACCCTGCTACATTTGGGCTTTTTGTTTCCTAATCTATTTTTTTTTAACTTCCCTTCCTTCCAATGGACAGGACACCACATAGCAGCTATTTGCTACTGCTTCTGCTGTGCTGTACGCTGCTGTACAGTGCCACTGATTCACTGTTTGAATCAGTGTCACTGTAGCCACTCCTTTGTCCAGCTTGACTTTTTCATTTATTGCTTATACAATCTCCCCTCCACTGGGCCACCTTCTAGATCTTCTAGGCCTATGGGAATCAAGCATCCAAAACATCATATAGGACTGGACTTTAAGTACAGGATGCTTGCTGTTCCTCATGCTTCTTTGGCTTCCAGCAAGGAGTATCATAAGCAGTCAAGGTGGATTATGCAACCAGTGATCAAACTGGAAAAATTCAAAAGACAAGACTGTCGGATGCGCTAAGCCACCAAAAAAGTGTGGACTCTGTATACATTGAGGTGATCTTACTAGCTTTAATTTAGCTCATATACTAAGCAGAAAACCTTCTTTTAAAATCCATGGTTCAGCACGGTTGGACAAACTTGTTAGTGAATCTATGTTCAAGGGCTGTGCTGTTATGGTTGTCTTGGTTTTTAACATCCAAACTAGCTGGAGTATTAGCTAGTTCATATGCACATAACCCATGCTGCAATTCTGATGACAGTACTATGTATTCTGTTCCTGAAATTTGATCTGATTTATTGTCATCAAAGATTTTCATTGACATGACTAAGGACCAGTGCTTTGGTGTAGGTCATTGTGAATGATTATTTTACAAAAGATGGGTGCTTTTGCATAAGTCTTTTCTTTCTTTTTTCATTCTTCTCTATTGGTTTTTTTTTTTTGGAAATAGGATATTAAAATTTTACCATTGTCCTTAATCTATGACCATACCGGAGATTTTCAAGGCTCTTAGCAGTCGGTCAATAGAGTCTTTAAAAGGAAACCAAATTTTATATAAAATTTGCTGGATAAATCTCCATGCTTACAGCGCTTCCAGGCTTATTTGTCAGACTTAAGCCTCCAACTAGTTTGGAAGGGAACTTTAGCTGAGAAATGATGCATTAATGGAGCTATGGGGGTGAAAAAGTACTAGAGTTGTAGTGAAACAGATGAATTAATAATCACTGGGCAGTAGATCTCTTCCTTTTTCTGACTTAGCCTAGTGTCAGTAATAGCTGGATAATACAAATATTTTACAGTCTGAAAATCTCATTAAATAGGTAGATAAACACGCCCATTTGCAGAAGAGGAAATTAATCTCTGAGGGGCTGTGCAGCAGAAATTGGGTACTACAACCAGCCACCTTCAGCAGGAGAAGCTTGAAGCTGTGTCACATTATTCACTTGCCAGTGCCACCAGAAGTCTGCCTGCTCATGAGACTGCAGAGAAGCTGCTTGACTTCTTTTCCTGTTTGTCCATCTGTTAAATGCAGTGAATGCTTAGATGCTTCTCAGGCACGGCGTCAATTTTATGACATCTCTCTATTATCCTGAAGTTCTGAAGAACAGGCATGCATATTTATAAGGGATTTAATGTCTTATGCTTCAGGGCGTACACTAACCTCTAATTAATAAAGGTTCAAGAGCAGCTTCTCCTGGGTAGTTAATTTTTCAGAGAAGCTTTCCTGTGTTTTCCTTTGCAGCTTTTGCTGCTGGCTTCCATCATGCTGCTAGAGGAGTGAAGGAATATGAGATCTAAGCCAGTAACTCCTGTGTTCCTAGAAGACAGCACTGTGTGCCAAGGAGTACACATCCATTCTCATTGCAAGCTGCTCTCCCAGCAGATCCAGGCCAAATAAAAGAATATAAATTAGAAGTGCAGTTCAGGAAAGAAATACTTGTCTTTTTATTTGGCAAAAGGGTTACAGCTGACAGCCGTGTCTGGCACAAACTACAGTGTTTTTGCCAACTCATTGTCGGAGAGCAGAGTGCAGGACTCCGGGCTGACCCTCTACTACCTGGCTCAGCTTTGTCATGCAGCTGTGCAAAATGTGTCCATTTGTTGTCAGAGGGCTGCCCTTTCCCAGATGGCTCCCTCTAAAGCTGCTCTGCTGTGCTGGCTCACATGCTCTTGGCTAGGTTGCTCTCTGGCAGCTCTCACTGGTTCTTGATGGCTACGTGATGTTTACACATGTGTTTCTCAAAATCAAGAAGAATAAGGAAGCGAGTACAAGCCATGATGTTCTCTTTAATACCTTCCATATCCACAGTCACTCTTTTGTGGTTGATTTTTGTCCAGACTCTGTCAGGGAACCAATCTCCTGGCATTTCACTTATTTTAGTGTCTGTAGTGGTGACATCAGCATTGTCAGACACAGGCTGCCCTCAGAGGAGCATGTGCAAGTGCTTGGTTCATTGCTCTTGAAATCTAGTTAAGATTTATTGTGCCCCACAGTAGTATTTGTCAGTCATTGTTAAAAGAGTGGTGTAAGTAGCATCCTGCTAACAGTGATTTTTGGAGTCTTCTTCAACATTTATTTCTAGAGACATAGAGAAAGCTGTGTTTTTATTCTGACTTTTCCTGTATAAAATTAATCTTCTCCTGATCTTTTAAAAATTTGTTTCAGAAATTTTAGACAGAACAAGTCCTTGGATTTCTTGTGTGTAAGGAAGAAACTTGGTATATACTTAGAAATGTGGGGGAAATAATCTCACAGCTGCCTGGAAGGGGCATCCTTAAAGGTCTAGGGGGAAAAAAGCTGTGCTGAGTAGCTTCCTCTGCAAAGGATCTTCTAGCTACAGTCAGCAGAGTCTCAAGTTCCCTAGGTAACCTGAATATTAATTATTATATTAGTATTCTTCAAAGGTTTCCCGCTTTAAAGAAATGTTTTTGTTGCTGCAACAAATTACAGAGCCCAGTTAAGTGCAAGCTATAATTGTTTCTTACACCTCCACATCTCTCTGCTTTTCAGACTTTTAAGCTTAATTTGCTGTCATTTGGGCTATACACCAATGGTATCAAATAATCTGGAGGTTTTCAAAATAGTTGTGACTCCAGCTTTTGCAGAAAGCTACAAAATATTTAAAACAGGCTTCAAAATGAGGGGAGAGGCTGAGCAGATGCTGTGTTTCAGAGAAGCCTCTGAGCATTGTATTTCTGGGCTGTCTGAGCTTGAAGCCTATCAAAGCGATGTAATAGCACTTCAGGAGTGGTGTCACACTGAAATAGTGAGCTGTGGGTACTGGGCCCTCTCCCCATAGAAAGACCATTCCAGACAAACCTTATTTGCATCTCATAATGAAGAGGGAAGGATATTCCTAGGTGTAAAACACAGTTTTAAAATTCCTGGTGTTACACTGCAGTCTATCTGGGAGAATTCTGCCCCCATCCAAATTATTTTATTTTTTTCTCTTTTTTAAAGGAACATTACTGCTTTAAAAAAGAACATGTATTCTTGAAAAGAAGAGATAAAAGATCCACCATTTTCAGTGTCCTGTTATTTTCCCTCTTCCTTTTTATTCCACTTGACCTCTATTACCCTTTTCCCACTTCAATATCTCTTCTCAAAAGTGTATGTTAAACATTCCTGCAGATTATAGAATACCACTTCTTGAAGAGATTAGTTTTGTTGCAAACTACATTCAAATCCATATAACAGTATTGCTTATCACATCTGTGTGCTGCAATGAACCCCAGCTGAAACACAAATAAAACACACTGCAAGGTCAATTTATGCTTATATAAGCTCGTACCACCACATAATCAATAGCTTTTCTAACACTTAACAGATCAATATTTCTGCTGTAATCTCTGAAATCTTCCAGTTTACAAGAAAGTACACAGAACTCAAACTGCAGAGAGATTAAAAGTACATTTGCTGCACAGATTAAATAGATGATATGTAGAATAATGAGTATATAGTCAAAGACATTTTATTTCAGGAGAGAAAAAGATGGGTGAAGAGATGGTGATTAGTGACAGTTTGAAGCAAGGCTTGAATCTTTTAATTGGTCTACAGACTATTATATACTTTTCTAAAGGATGGAGGATTCCTATAAGTAGAATCTAATTTTGGATTAGTCTGAGATAATTATGTATTCATGGCAGACTCTTTAAATAGTCTTTGGTTTGAAAATTTTATTACACTTTTTACATATTCAGCCTTGATTTCAGATTCAACCCTTTTGGCTTTCTTTGTCTTAGACATTTATGATGTTACTTCATTTGTAGGCAATTCAAGGGCTGTCAGTATAGCATTCCCCTTCAACTTGTTCTGTTTCAGATATCAGATTTAACTACTTTTTTCTGAATTTTGGAATATGTCATAATATGCCTCATTGCACTTTGATTGACTCATTGACTTGGATTGATAAGAGCCTGGAGAAACTTGTGTCATTGTCTGGAGCCCCCAGTGCAGTACAATAAGATAATTGCTTGCTCATTATAAAATATTACAGCAATGGACATAGATAATAAGTAGTCTTCCTGTTTGTAAGTTGTACCCTTGAAATTTTGCTGTTACATAGTGGAATTTTTTGTGGGTTCTTCTACTGTCACAACAGTCTCTGCAGTATGAAACCTTCAAGTTTTTGATGTCTTCACATGTACAGCACAATAATTCACATGAACTAATGAGTACGAAGATCCAAGCTAGGTAAACTATTAAAACAAACTTAACAAAACTTTTTCTGGTTTTTAGTAATCCGTGGACTTTTGTTGCTTGAATGCTTTGCTCTTTGTTCAAATGACCTTACGAGCTGTGCTGTGATGTCCACTTAGCTCACAGGAGTTACAGCTTTAAATATTTTCTAGTTTTAATTTGTGTTTGGTTCTCTTTTATGTGATTTTTATTTTTTGTGTCTAGGGTAACTAAAAATCCACAAGGAGGTACATCTATGTAAGCATTGCTGGTGTCAATAATGTGCAGGTGCTTTATAACAGGACTGATATGATACTGTTTTTTGCAAGCAAACATTCACTTTATAGATGTTTGTAAATGGTTTACATCATTACTGGTAAAAGTTTGTCCTCATCACTATTAAAATATTCCAGTTGTTGAAATTTAGCACCTTGCCTAGGCAACCTCTGTTAGAGTGTTTCCTAATACTGAACTTAAGCTTTCTTTAGAGCAAATTAAATTTTTTTCCTCACTCTTTCCACCATGGCCTTAAAGGACAGTTGAGCATCTATTATTTTAACAATGTTTTGAATATTTTGAAACTTTGGCAGTATCTATCTCCACCCATTTTTCTCCTCCCACCCCAGTTTAGTCCAATGCATAACAACAGTGAAATATTTCACACTGTTCTCAGCAATGACAAATGCCCTCAGGCCGCAGATCCATAGGCATTGGTATCATAATGAAGCATTTTCAATGGAAAAAGTTTGGTGAAATGGGAAGTTTTTAAACTCTGCAGAAGCTTTTTACATAAAGACAAAATTCACACTCATTATAGATTCTTCCAATATCACTCAGAGGAAGGGCAGTGCTGGCTTTTGAACCATCTGAGAGAGTCTGCTAAGCCTTGACTAACCATTGATTGTTTTAGCCCTTGTGATTGGTCCACCCTGAGTTGTTGAAGATGTTGAGATGTTTGCAGTGTCTTCAGGATGTGTGCACACTGTGACTTGGAACGGGCATGTGCAGCCTGTACAGAAGGCCTGAATCAGCTAAAATGCATATATTCATACTAGCACAGAACCAAGGTAGCTAATTCTGCTGCTATCTTGGCTACAGAGCAACTGCAGGAGCTGCAAAAAAACTCTATCAGCATATTTAGAGCATATGTATTCCACTAAATACAGTGCACTATTCATATGAAGGGTTTGTTATGCAGAAAAGTTTGGAAACATGTCATTAAGGCAACAGCCCCTCTGTTAGTGCCAACAGTACAACATGGAAAAACTGCATAGCAGTTGGAAAATAACATTATTTGACTCGTCTCACAAGCCATACAATTTTTGTAAGTTTCTTCAAGAAACCAGGATTTCCATAAGGTCTCAGTGGCCATGAACCTGAAGAAATTATTTGGATGCCATAGGCTCAAAATTCTGTACCAGCTGAAAAACAATACAAACTTGAGTCCTGCATCCTTCAGCCACCAAGGAAAAAATTCAGTGAAAGTGTATGCTGAGCAACAAAAAACATTTTTCAGTGCAGCTGTGTGTGACTCTGTTGTCTAATGTGATCAAAACTTCCCAGACAAATGCAGCACACTCCTTCACTTAGGATATTGTCTAAGGTTATGACTGTACTTCCTCGATCCTATGAGATATGTATTACCAGTCAAAGTGGGGTAGTCTTTTATCTGGTCCTGTTCCTCACTTATTAC
This sequence comes from Onychostruthus taczanowskii, assembly GCF_017590055.1. NCBI lineage: Eukaryota > Metazoa > Chordata > Aves > Passeriformes > Passeridae > Onychostruthus > Onychostruthus taczanowskii. The sequence continues at coordinate 5,814,096 of NW_024500349.1, read as the reverse complement.
AAGTGACTGTTCTAGAAAATACAGTCAAAACCCTTTCTGCTTATCTTGGCATAAGAAATATCTGTGTTTGGAGTTATGCCTCCGGATTTAAAAATAACTCTTAGATATCACTCAGCTTCCGAATCCTAGCAGGAGAAATGCTGGAGGAAAAGGCTTCTCCAAATAAGAAACTGTCAGTAATAACCTCTGGTACAGAGGAGATATTTTCCAAAACTAGTGCCCTACAAAACTTGGGTACTTTGACTTAAGCATCACCTTCAGTCTGGACTTGTCATGCGTGACAGGATCATAAACATCCTTTGTTCTAGGCAAGTCCACAGTCTCTGATAAAAGCTGAACTTAAACTTTCTTACTGTAAGCAACATTCATGTTCTGAAAGCTATGAGATGGATGCTCAGCCTGTATAGCAGCATCTTATCTTCCAAGAGCTGCTTCCATATCTCAGGGTTTTCTCCCAGTCAGAACAGGCAATGTGTATCACTTTCTAGTTAAAAAAAAAAAAAAAAAAAAAGTTACGTCTGTTTGGTGCAGGATTTGACCCTTGTTTATTATCTCACCATCTTAAGTTTCCCTCTCCCCAGGTGGCATGATACGTGAGTTAAAATGTCTTGGCTTTGCAACTCCTCAAATACAGCTCTTGTAGGATACATGTGTTAATCTTAGGAAGTAAATTCTCTTCAGTGAGTCATCACCTCATGACAGAGTACATATGAATGACATTAATGCTCTGATGAAATTGCAGTAATAGATTGCTTGAACTGCCCAGTCTCTACCCCTTCCTCATCGTTTGCTGCCAGTTGTAGATTACCATGTGTCAGAGCTTGTGCAAAATCCTGTGTGAGCAGATTGCTGAACACACTGCCGTGGGTATTGCTGTCTGCAGGTTACCTGCATTCCCACTGGAGCTCTCTACAGGGATGCTTGAGCACAGTGGGATTCTGTGTCATGATTTGATATAAGTAAAATGTTTCAATTGTTACCACCAAATTTTTAACATGGATGAACTAAGAATATTTGTCATTACTCAGTTTGTATTCTCTTGTTCTGGACTAGCTTGGCTCTGTTTTACTTCCTCAGTGAATCCATAATAGTAATTTAAACTCTTACTTTCTTATTAATTCTGATATCTGTTTTTCTTTCACACTGTTTCTGCTTTTATTGAAGCACTTGTTCTTGTGGAATGAGTAATAGAAAGCACAAACATGTTATCTCTATTAATGGATGGTTTCTGTTATCAGTGTGCCTTTTCAGGTTCTGGTAGCCATCACACTCAAAAGAGCTGTTTTACTAAAGTTGGCAGGAATATTCTGGCATTTTCCTTCTCCTTTGAATGTCCAGTGGTTGACACAGATAATGTTTAGGCCTGCTTCATTTAGCTTCAAGAAAATAAACAGGGAAATCCACATTAAGGGTTATGTGATTCCTCATTTCCATGTGAGTGCCAGGGAGCAGTGAAGGACAGCTGCTTCCTGAGGACAGGGTGTGGGATCCCAAGGCAGTAACCTGGCCAGCAGAGCAGAAACTGGTAGCTGGGCTCATCCCACCCCTAGCCAGGAATAGGCCAGCCCTTGCCCAGGTGTGGGCACCTCCCTGGGACAGGATGGACGCAGCTGGAGACTGGCCCTGCTGTGGTGTTGCTGGGGCAGTGACTGATGGCTCTGAAAGACTGAAATAGGCTCTTGAACCCTAGACAGGATAGGGGCAGCTCCAGGGTGCTGGACAGTAGTGAGGCTTGTTGGTGCCCTCAGGACCTGACAGTGAGATCTGAATCCTCTTATTGCTACAGTATTTATTAAAATGAGCTGGTCGTAGCAAAAAGTGACAAGAAAGAAAAGCAAGTGTGCTTCAGTCAAAAACCAGTGGTTCTATTGAACACATCCAGTGTTCCCAGACACTGTCATTTGACTCTACTGCCTTACTGCACCCTTTTTAATTTGCCGTATATTTAAAATAGGATACTATATACACACAGAGAATTGTCTTCACCATTGAATATCTCCTGACCACACAGCACAGTTGCAGTTCCATCCGCGGCCTTGGACCTCATGGTTTTCATTAGCCACAGGTCTTCCCTGCCCCTTAAGGCTTTGAGCAGGGCAGTGGGAATCACCATGTTCAGGGATTGGAGTCAAATGCAGTTTATGGAAATCTGAACCCTAGTGGTTCCTCTCTCAGGAGTGACATTTCCTGGTTACTTTCCTAGTGGTTTCAGATCTGTGCCATCCCAGCACTCAGTCTTTCCGTGTTCCTCACACATCTGGAAACCTTGCCCTGGAGGAGTTTTGAAACTCAGTATTCAAAATGTGTTAATATTTATCAGTAAGTCATCTGACAGCTGAAATGGTCCTTCCTTCCTTCCTTCCTCATTGTGACCATTTTTTCCAAGAAAAGTGAGATTGAGAGTTATCCCAGACCTTAACCTGTCTTGCAAGAGACATAATCTTTAGGTTCTTCTATATGCTGGACTATGCTTCAGTTACATCAGAAACATTAAATTATTTTTTATAATAATTGTTATTGTTGTATTTTCTCTGTCTACACTGTTGATAAAGTGAAATGAAACAACTTTTCTTAGCTGTGTCTTGCCCTGTTAAAGTCAGCTCACTTTCAGGAAGAATTTGGCCTCTAATATTTTAACTAGTTTCAACAATTTGTTTTACTTTACACATCGAAACACTATGAAACAAAATTTTTCTATTCCTTTGGCTCTAATGGTAAATTTCTTTCTTCTCAATTAACCTTCAGTATGGTATTTTCAAAATTCTGGGAAATTTTGTCATAAAAGTACTTTCTCTAAATTGTTAGTGGTTCTCTTAATATCGCACTTAATGAGAAAGCTGTGTCCTAGCAATTGATACATAATGTCTGTCCATGAATATTTCAGCCTTAGAAAATCAGATCCCATGGCAGCAGAGAGAATGTTGTTGCCTATAGCAAAATTAATTACAGTGTTTTGGGTCTGATTTCAAAGGTCTGAGCAGGATTTTAAGTTAATTTCATTTCACTGTTAATAGCGTAGAATGTTTGCACACATGATATTTTTATAAGTTTGGAGGTAACAGGAAATGTAAGATGAGTAACAGTGTTCACTCCCACAAAAGGTGTGAGTGAATCCCTTCCATTTTTATTTATTTAAGGACTTCTGCTAGGTGTTTTGGGGAGCAGCTAGGCTGTCTGTCTAGCACATCTGTCTTTTTTATGTGCAAGTTGTGATGTAATTTATTTGACACCTGTGGTACTGTGCACAGGAAAATTGTGATGAGCAGTTGCAGAAATTAGTTAATAATTAATTGGCTTACAACCATCTAGATGTTCACTGAGTACCACTGCCAGTACCTTCCATCTCTATCTCTTTTATTTTCTTTTTTTTTCCTTCTTCAGCCTTCTAATTTCTTACAATCACTTGTTTGATGTTGGTGAAAATCAAAATTTTAATTCTTTGGGGACTGAAGTCTCTTGGTGTTTCTATATTGATCTTAGCAATTAATAATACCGAGGAGATTGATTACAACTTTTTCTCACTGGGAAAAGACGCCAAGAGATAAAAAGTTATCAGTTCTTGCTCTGATTAATTTCTGAACATTTGCTGTGAAAATGGACTTGCTTAGCAAAGTCAAAGGAAATGAAGTCATAGAAAGTTAATAATAGCTTTTTGCTGGTAGTTAATTCAAACTAGTGTTTATTGATCTGGTTCTCTAGCACTGCTTTTCTACTTATTTGCCTCTCTTTGAGCAGGTTTTGTTTGTGTTTTTTGCAGGTCAGAATTAGCTTCCTGCTGTGATGCAGTTCACAATTTTATTGCTTCTCAAAACAACAGCCCACTGGGAAGTAACATGAGTTATGAAGTGGACAGTAAAAAGACTATCCTCATTACAGAGGACATTTTTAAGATGCTACCTGTGGTAAGAACTGTATATTTTTCTTGTTATTATAATCACAGTTATATATATTTGGGGTCAGTAATTGAGATCCTGTGATGCCTCTGGAAGAGACCCATCAGCCCCTGTATGCACTTTATTCACCGTGCAAGGTGGTTTTTTGGGGTTTTTTTCCCCTTCCTCTGCAGTGGTAGAGGCATTTACAGATATCATAGATCATAGATTGGAGGTAGAGTTGCTACAGAACACTGGCTTGGAGCAGTGTTCTGTAGCACAACACAGGATTCAGGAACAAATACTCTGAAAATGTTTGCCTTGCTTTTGTCATTCTCGTTTTTAAAGGCATTTCAATCTGGAAGATCATTTCATATTCCTCATATGCCCATGCCATTTCGAGTGCAGGCTTGGGCATGTAAGTTATGAAAGAGATTTTGGTGGTAAACCTGATACAGAATAGCATAGAACATAATAAAGTAGAACAGAGAAATTTAGGTTGGAAGGAACCCACAATGATCACATAGTCCAACTGCCTGATCAATTCAGGGCTGACCAAGTCAAAGCAAGTTATTAAGGACATGGTCTAAATGCCTCTTAAACACTGACATCTGGGGACCTCAGCTACTCTTGGAAGTCTGTTCCAGCAACTGACCATCCTCTTGGTAAAAAAATGCTTCTTAATGCGCAGACTAAACGTCCTCTGGTGCAGCTTGGAGCCATTCTGATGTGTCCTGTCACTGGATACAGTGGAGAAGAGATCAGCACCTTCCTCTCCCCTTCCCTTCCCCAGAGAGCAATGAGATTATCTGTTCTTTTCTCCAACCTGTACAAGTCCAAAGCCCTCAGTCACTCTTCACAGGACATTCCTTCCAGCCCTTTCATTAGCTTAGTTACCCACTTGGGGAGGGTGTTTGCAGCAAGAAGCACAGGTTGAGAAAAGGAATCAGATTTTGTACCTCAGGATTACGGTAGACATACAAGATCTTGAGACTAGACAAAGAGTTTGTATTTGGTTTCTTGAAGCTAAGGCCATATGGGAGCCCTCTTACCCATCTCTGGCATTCTTGATTTGTGAGATCCCAGCTACCATGGGTCTAGTTCGTTCTAACACTGCTGTGAATCAGTCTTTACTGACTTCATTGAAATAGAGGATATAGTCATTCCAAATTTGAGCTGGAGAAATGAAAAAGTAGTATACTTTATGTGCACATACACATGCTAAGGCAGCCAGAATTGCCTGGCCTTTGTGTTCTCCTACCATCCTTTCAGAATGGAACAAAATATTTGAACATGTTGCTCTGTAATATATTGCCAGGCAAATATTATGTTTGCCACTCTCCCCACAATTTTTGCCTTGTTCATAACAGTGTCCCTTCTTGCTTCTCTTTGGCCATGCTGATGAGAGAAGAAAGAAGGATAATGCTTTCCATAAGCAAGTTTTGACTCACTTTTACAACTGGGTTTAATTTATGCACTCAAAATATCCCAGCTGTTGGCCTCTGGAAAATGTCAGTGCTCCCACAGCAGAAGATGTTGAGCAAGATATATGAAAAGTTTCGGAGACTGGGATAACAGCCAGCTATATTAACGTCAGCCTAAATAGCCAACAATTTGCATTAATTTTCTATGTTGTGAACTGTGCTGGTTCTCAAGTGGATGCACTTAGTTCCCACTCAGCTTCCCCACTGCAAGACAGCAAGCTGTAACAAGAAGAGGAGCAGAGAGGGTGAACAGCCAGAAACAGTAACCTCTTCTGTGAGGCCTCACATTCACAAAGAGTTAAGCCAGGCCACATCATTATAATTTACAGCATCTTCAGGTTCCCCTAAATTCAGTATTCTGCTTCAGATGTAATTGTGTGATGACAAAAGTGTGGAGAATTTACAAAGTTACCTTCTATTACCTGAAAAAGTAAATTACTGTATGACAACCCCCAGTCTGTTACAGTGCAGAGGAAAATGGGTTACTTTAAACTATCTTCAGTATAAATTATTTCCTTAGTTTGTGAAGGTTGCAATCCACTACTAGATAGTTTTAGTGTTAAGTGTATTTAAAAGGTACCCAGTTTTAACAATCCAGTGTTATTCTCTCAAAGTTCTGATGGCAGAGGTAACAGTTCTCTGTCTGTTGGTGCCTACTTTTGGCTCTTGGCTGTCCAGGTTTGGCAATCCTGTCTGCTAAATGGTGAATGCTTTTACTGGGATTTACCAGTTTAAACCTGCAAGAGCAAATAGACACAAAGAAACAATCAAAACACTTATAAAGAATTGGCTGCATCTTTTTTTTTGTTTGCAGTCCTCTCCTCTTTCAGTCTATCCCTTCAAGAACTGTGCTGTGGTTGGAAATGGAGGCATTCTGAAAAATTCCAGCTGTGGAGCTGAAATTGATAGTTCTGACTTTGTGTTCAGGTAAGAGCTGCTTCATTTTCTTGAAGTGTGTCCAACATTCTAAAAACTTGGCAGGATTGGAAGTGTGCCAATACCAGTTTTTAGCAATGAGGAAGAATCTAGACAATTCATTATTTCTGCCTCTTTAAGGATACTTCTGCTTTGTTGTTTTCAGAATGCTGCTTTCTAATTAAAGAGTATGTTGGATGATACATGTGTAATCTGTGATTGCTAAGTCACCTTGCAGTGATGTGAAATGTGATTATCTGAGAACCTGACATTTCTGGTCATTTAACATCCTTTAGGCGACTGGTATTAAATGTCACATGTGTATCTCTGGTTTAACAAAGCACTTAATTAGCCATAGTTTGGCTCACCCATGTAGCTACTCAATTGCTCCAATATTTGTTTCATCTGTTACTCATTTAAAAAATGAAGCATTTATTTAAGTAGTGTTTTTAATCTCCCTGGATAGACTGGGAGAAAACCAGGCACACTCAGAGTGTAATTTTGCCCACTCTCTCAGTATGTGACTCACAGTTTGTAGTTCATGCAAAGACACAGAGCAACAGAGGGAGGGTTCTTTCCTCAGTGATGTCCAATCACACAGCATGCTGGATGTCATTTCCTTTTTTTGTTTTTTCCTAAAATTTGGGCTTCTGAAAAGCTAAAAAAAAAAAAAAAGGTCTTTCCAGTTAGATAATTGTTTTAATAAAAATGGGAATTCTCTGTACTAAGATGCTAAACTTACTAAGTGACTGAGTTTAAGAAAATGCTTTCTTTACATTTTACAGAAATCACTGTTTCTGCAATAGGGCAAGTTATGCTGCTGTTAGAAGACACAGTAGAAGACTTTCAGCAGAAATGCATTGTTTAGGCAAGAGGGGCAATATTTCCTAGCAGCCAGCATAGGACATTCATAGACTCCTGAGATTTTGACTGTGCTCCTGGTTTGTGATACGATTTATGAAAATGAGCTCTCTGTGCCCTATTTTAACCATCTGTACTGTAGATTAAATATCTTTACTAAAAGTGCTGTAAGCCTTATTTAATATTTGTAAAGTGCTTAGACATCCCTGGGAGCTGACGTGAAAGTGTCATTGCACAAGAGAGGAATTTGCAAATAGTAACTGTAAATCATTTCTGGTGCACATCTGTTTAAGCAAATGTTTCTCAATTTCAGGTGTAACCTGCCTCCAACCACAGGAAACATTAGCAAAGATGTTGGCAATAAAACAAACCTTGTGACTGTTAATCCGAGTATCATAGCTCAGAAGTGAGTACTACTGGAAATCTGTTTCTGTGCAATGGTGTGTAATTGTTTGACATGATTTAGATTTTCATGGAAATCCATTGGGATACCAGCATAGACAGAAGTGCAGGTAGATTACTTCATTAAGCCTTAGTTTCCATTTAAAATATGCACCAGTCTAAATGGAAGTCTTCTAAACCTGGCTTTTTTTGTAGCATAAAGGAGTCAGCAATACCCAGATCAGCAAGATACCTTGGCTGATACTCGTCAGCAATTTATGGCAGAGTAAAATTGGTGATTGTAAGCCCAAGCCTCTTCTTTTTCCTCCATGACCCTCATGAACCCAAGCATTTAGAAAGGAATTGTAATCATAAATCAGGAAAGCTGGAAATGTGTGCCTGACTCTATCAGTAGGACTGTGAGAATGTGTTCCTAGGTAATGTGCTTGGAGGCTGTTCTGATGAAGACTGTTTCCTGAATGGAGCCCCAGCTTCTGTAATCCATTTTTTCAATCCATATGAAAGCTGCTTGCTCACACACTTTTTTCTCAGCAGAGGTGGGGTTTTTTTCACCTTCTTGATGAAAAGAAAATCTAATAAGGCCAGCCTGACTAATCTGACATCTTCAGCAGGCTGGAACTGCAGCTTATCTATGAAAAGGACTGCTGTGCCATGTTATTTACTGCTTGCTAATCTCACTGTATTTTATTGTCTGTCATAACTGTATTGTCAAAAAGACAACATAAGGCAAAGCTTTTTTTTTTCTCCTTGAAAGGAAGAAGGAAAAAGTACAGTGAGTACATAGAAATTAATAACAGGCATTTTTCATTGATTTAGGGACAGAACTTCATTTTTTGCAATGAGTACTATGTTAATGCTTACCCAAACCTTTTTGACTTTAATGAAGGCAAATTATTGCTTTTCCAAAACTAGATTTAGCTCATTGATGTTAGTGGGGCTGCACAGGGATATGAGGAAGGGAAATTGTCCAATGACTCAGCATCCTTGGTGACTTCTGACCTGATCCACAATTTTTCTGGGTGTAATCAAAGTGTTCTGCCACAGCTGCACTCATTTTTTAGCCAAATCAAGTCACACTAGGGTTAATAGGAGTTACACTGAAGAAAATGGGAGATAAGCTTGTGGGAGGATTAAGTGAGAGTCCAAGAGGACTTATGATTTTAAAAAAGTATTTATTTAAATATTCAGAGAAAACTGTAAATGCTTTTGAAGAAGCAGGAGGAAGCAGCCTGGTACCATTTAGCAGAACCAAGTTTGTTTCTTCTCTCAGAAGACCTATTCCAACATTATTCCCTGTAATTTCTAATTCTTTGTTTGCATACTGCTTAGTCTGATGTTATTATTGTTAAGGTTAATCAGCTTTTGAACTGTGTCAGGGTGTAAAATGCAGGTGAACTCTCTTGAAGAAAAGCACAGCTCTTATGTGTCCTATTAAACTGGCCTACACTTCTTACAGTGGCAGAGCTAGAAAGGAGATTGAGACACTGTTGAATTGTCCAGGTTTCTAGCTAAGGAAGAGTAGAGATTTGAATTCTGTCCTGGAGGCTCAGTATTTTACAGTGAGTAAAAACAGAGAAAATTCTTGTAGCAGAGGCCAGAAATTCACCCTTCAACCACATTTCCTAGACATAGGCACAGGCATTTCTTGCTTGTTTTGGCTGTGTGACCCTTGCATGCACATAGGTTCAGGGTCAAAAGGAGGGCCTTGAGTCCCTCTCATTCATTTTGTTTCAGAGTTTGGTGGTAATGGCACTTTCCTGGGAAGTAGAAGCTGTAAGTTTAAACCCCTTCAAGTTGAGAAAGGTGTATCACTCCTTGCAGTAGTTGTGCAAGAGGTAACTCTTCCATGAATGCTTTGAATGGAAATGGCAGTGGCTGCTGTCCTCTGTTTCAAAGTGCTGCATGAAAGGTTTTGAGCCTGCTTAAGTTGTGAAGGGAAATGAAACCAATTTTTCCAGCTTCTGCTGGAGTCGTTTGTGAAAAGTGGACTCTGATAGCCTTAAAAGGTGAAAATACTCTGCTCAAATAGACAGCTACCTACAAAAGAGGACTCAGTCCTTTGGGTCCCAAAAGGGTGGAAGCTCCATATGTTTAGATGATTCAGAAAATTCAGATCTATAGAGGACATGAGTTGAGTGACCCCCTTGCTTGAATCACTTCTCAAATGACTTGGGAATTTCACTAGTCAGTATTTGGGAGCTCAGAATTACACAGTGGTGAGAGCTAAGACTCTTCGTTGGTGACTGAAAGCATCTGAGAATAAATCCTTGTCATTTGTGATTAGAGTTCTAAGTCTTTATAAATCTCCTTGTGTTCCCTGTGCAGTTGAAGGACATAAACAGGGATGCCTGTATTTTTAGCTATTTTAAAACTATATCCTGCACTTGAGCACACACTAATCTTTAACACTCCAAGACTGCTCACATGCATCCTTGGATTTTCACACAGGACACACAGAGATTTGGAAGAGAGATTTTTGTATACAAGTTGATGTAAGAAACACGTTTCACAAACACATACAGTATATATTGTAGTGCATGTATTTTTAAACAGAGAAAATATGAGCACAATATTTTTTTGCATTCTTCCTAATTTCTTGAATTGATCAATTCTGTAAACATGTCCTAGTCTCATTAGCAGTGAATTTGATCTGCTTCAGTGTCTCCTGTGTTGCCAGCTCAATCCTATGTAGTGTGTTCTTGTTATACAAGAGTCAGATTTTCATAGCTGCACATATGACAACATATAATAGGTGATATAAATTTGCAGTGTAGACAGGCTGGACTGTCGCAGAGTTCATAACATCTTTGCAAGTGCAGTTGTGCAGTTCTGGTCTGTAATGTAGGAATACTACATTCCATTCCTAAAATTTTGTACTTTGCAGATACAACAAGCTGAATGAAAAGAAGACAGAATTTCTGGAAAACATTGCGGTCTATGGAGATGCTTTTCTTTTACTGCCGGCATTTTCCTTCAGAAGCAACACAGCCACTTCTTTTAAAGTATACCACACTCTGAAAGAGTCCAAAGCAACCCAAAGGGCAATATTTTTTCACCCCACTTATCTGAAAAGTCTTGCCCAGTTCTGGAGAACTAAGGGTGTGAAGGCCTACCGATTGTCATCTGGTTTTATGATCACTAGTGCTGCTCTTGAGCTGTGTGAGAATGTGAAGCTCTATGGCTTCTGGCCTTTCTCAAAATCCATGGAGAAGATGCCAATCAGCCACCACTATTATGACAACCAGCTGCCTAAGCCAGGTTTCCATGCAATGCCCAAAGAATACAACCAGATCCTTGAGCTTCATGGCAAAGGCATTTTGAAGTTGCAGTTTGGTAAATGTGAATCGGACTAAAAAGGTAGGTCCCATTCTTACCACATGAAGTATCTTTATTTCGCTAATGTGCCAAGGGAAAACTTGTTTTACAAAGTGTGAGTCTGTTCTTCCTTAGAGAGACATTTCTACCTTACTCTCAATGAATGTTGTATTTCCAAATAAGTGAAAGGTTGAATCTTTCTGAATAAACATGAATCACAGAGTTGAGAAATGTTTTCTAATTGTGAATATTAGAAGGGGATCATAGCTAAGTACAAATTATCCCCATAAATCATAGCCAATCAGAAGTGTCTCCTTATCTCAGATACATGTCTCTGCCAACTTTGGTTTGGTATCAGTTCCCAGGTACCAGCCTCCTTTACGAATCGCTTTATTAAAGGCATTCATACATTGTGATCTCCAGGAGACACCTAATCCTGGCCCAGCCTTTCCATGTGTATACAGAGAGCAGAGTAAGGATGGGGATTGTTCCATGAAGGGGAAGCATGCATCTCTGGCCTCCTTGCCTCTTGTTAAAGGGTAAAGATTTGAGCAGTGTGTGCTCATGGCCCAGGGCTGCACAGCAGCTTGTGGACAGCAGTGAGGGAGCTGCCATACAGCAGATCTTGCTGAGCATTTTACCTAAAGGCAGCTCAGAATCTGGGAGTTATAAATATAGCATGAAGTGTCATTCCTTTTCCCTCTGTTCTATCTGTCCCAACCCTTTGGATCTCTACCTTCTGTGTATTGCCTCAGAGAAATGCAGCACAGCCTGGCCTCTGACCTTGAGCCAATTTACTGTGTACACCCTAGAGATGACTCTGAAAAGATTTGTCTTGTTTTCAATGCAAGTTTGCCTGTTTTCAATCTTGATTTGCCCTGTTGACAAAGTAGGACCAATTTGTATAAATACTTCTTCATCTTTTAAGCTAACTCAGAAATTCCTGAGCTCACAATACTGTTGTCAGAGTCTCCTTTCACAGACCTCTATTTTTCCACGGGGTCCAAGTTAATATAATATTAAGTGAAGTGTACAGTAGAACTGCCATTGTATACTATATACTTTAATTGGACTGATGTAAGCTTATGACTGTATTACTCAAGTTAAATAAATAGCATCATCTTGTTCAAGCCAGAAATTTCAAGCTTAAAAGCTAAAGGCACTTTTCTTCTGGCTGGGTTCTGAAATGTATTTGAAAATATCCTTTTTTAATATTTAGAAAACATGTTGTCAAAGATATGTGCACACTTACTTTATCATCAGAGAATGCTAAGTTTTGAAATAGCAGATTGTTAGTACCAGGAAGGCAGAATTTTATTCAGTTTCAAGGGTTTTTTTTAAGAAATAGAAAAATAAATGGCTTTCAGATTATTAAAATAATATAAAACCTGTGAGAAGGGATCTAGAATCCATATAGTGAATCCATTCTCTAGTCCATGGCAGGAGATTACCTAGGAGGAATTGAATTGAGTATATATGCACTTTCATTTTTTGCTTGTAAAAGGTTGCAGCATATTGGAAAGGTTAACAAATACATAATGTATTTTTTCTTGGTGGCTAAGCTGTTTATATCCAGCAGTTTCCATTGTATTTGTTATTCCTATAATATAAATCATTGGAGACATACTGTGTAATTTAAATTGTAGTAACTACATGAGCTAAGAAAACGAAAGCCACCTCCTTAGAAATATTTACTCTAGAGAGAAGAAGATAGAAGCCACAAAAATGTTTAAGTATCTGTATGTGTATTAATTAAATGCTGTCCATGCTTGACAGACTGAAAACCACTTGTGGCCAAATCTGCCAAATAAGCTGTAAAGGAAAAAAAACCAAAACACTGGAAGAATAAGTTGTGCTGCTCTATTTACACTTATATTTACAAAGAGAAAACCAAATAAATGCTTTCAGTATGAGCTACCATTCTGCAAGTATTAGCAACTATTAGAGATAATTGAAATTCTATAATGAGTATATTTTACTGATAACCTTTTCTAAAAATTCAACAATCTCCTTTCTCTTTTCAGTTTCCATTTTATGTTCTTCTCCATGCTCTATATTCTTTCCTCTTAGTGGGTAGCTGTAGGTTCCTTACACCAGTGGGTGCCCACAGAAGGCTCAGGCAGAACATCCCACACACATTACTGGGACACAAAAGTTTGCTGCTGTAAATGAGGAGTGAAGGAAGCTTCTGTGCTGGGAGCACCTATAGGGAGATTGTAATTGCATCCCAGTGAATAATTTTTGGCAGTACTGCTCCTAAACACCATCCTTGCCAGTGGAATTTTTTTTTGCCTTAATATCCTCTCCTGTACCTTTATGATTATGTTCAACAGACATGTACAGGTTGTGACTAAAGTCAGTGCCCACCTATCACAGATGGTCAAGCAGAAAATGCAGTAAGAGCAAAATCTTGAAATATAATTAATGATATTTATTATTTTACATTAGATTACCAAATCATCTTTGCTGTGCAGCTGAAGGAAATCTTACTTGTTCATTGGTTTAACCTGATAAGGGCATGTCATTAGCTTCAAGTAAATGTAGGTTCAAGGAGGGGAAATGATCTAATTCACATTTAAAAATAGAAAAAAAAATGTGATTAGAAAAATTGTCAGATGATAAATTAATCAGACTGGCATAAATTTGATTGCCCAGAAGCCTGGTTAAAATGCAGATTTTGTCTGACCGAGAATCCATCAGGTTTTCTGTTTGCTAGGAAAAGACAGCAGGGCAGATGAGTATGTGTTGCTTTGACATACAAAGCAGTAACTTTTAAGTATCTGCCCAGAGGAGTCAGTCAACACAAAAAAAAAAGACACAGAAAGGAAGAATGAAACTGAGACTGAGCTTGGGGAAGAAAATAGTGCTTAATTTTCTGAGCAGAAGGACTGAGGGAGGAGGGCTTGAGCAGAGGTGTGCAGGTGGTTAGGAGGTAAAAACTGCTGAACTCTCCCCTGCATATCTTACCTGGAAAGTAAAAAGTAGGTATGACTTTTTTAACTCCAACCAAACGATTAAATGTGATCTATTTCTGACAAAAAGCAGCAGTGACTCCCTCCACTCAAGGTGGAGCTGCCAGAGCAGCATCCTCTAAAGCAAGGGGATACCTGCTTACTTTCTTCTCAGCAGCTAACATCAAAAAGAATAAATTTTTTTCCAAACTCTGTCAGTATGTGATGTTTTTTCAGTCTTGGAATTTGTTGCAATCCAAGTATGTGATAAATACTGTTACACATAACCTATTTATAATGGCAACATGAGCTTAAATTCTGTTGAAAGTCTTTTGTGCTTGTGGTGTCCCAGTGTAGCTAGAGAAATCAGAACTAACCCACAGTTCAGTTATAATTACCTTGAGCAAAATGATACCACATTTTAAAGTAAGGACACCTCTGGATTCCTGTCAAGCAGCAAAATTGCAGACTGTTCTTGACTTGGGCAAATATTATCTAATGTGAAATTAGTAGATATTGAAAGAAAGGTTTTATGCCTTAGAATACCTGCAGTACAACTTTTAAGGGCACTTTGCTCTCGCATTCAGTGAATTAAATTTACTTGTTAAGAATAATGTCAGTAATGAAACAAGTGGAGATAAATTGTTTCTGGTTTCGTTAAAATTCATCAGAATAGAAAAGTATAGATTAAATCAAATGAGAATTTTTGTAAGATTTCAATAGGGTTTTGTTTTGGTTTTCCACAGCAGAAATATCCTGTTGAGGAAACAGAATAATTGCAATCTCTGGCGATTTCAAAATATGAGTAAGATAATATAATTTAGAGCATATCCGTATTCAAATTACCAATGGACGTGTCCCCATGACGATACTGGCTAGACCTGGCCTTGGTTAGCTTAGGAAGCCTGAAGAGTGTGGACCAGCTGGGATAAGTGTGAGTGGTTCTGGGGGTATCCAAATGAAGGAGTCCTGCTTTAGAAAGAGCAGATGCTCAAGTTAGACCAGGCACGAGCATTCCAGTTTAGCCAGGGGAATTCTGAGAGCCTGCGATTCTGTATAACAGATCTCACAGACTCACAGCCTGAAATACAGATGAAAAGCTGATGCAGAAGGTGTAGTGCATACAAAGACTAAACTATTGGCTTATTTCAAGTATAACAAGCAGGTTTTTCTACTAAACAAGAAATACCAATAACATATTTTATTGTTTTAATTTCAGGGTGATGATCCTAAGGAGACAATTTGTGTATATCTCAGCAGTTCGGTGTTGGATTTGATCTGATGTGATTTTGTGAGCATTAACTGCATATAACACAGTTCTACAATAATGCTACAATAGAGAAATATTTTACACTTGGGGAGAAAAGGGAGTGATTTTTTTCACACAGTGACTGCTACATTTAAAAAAAATTGGAGTGATCATTTTTTAAAATAAAAAGTAACAATTATCTGAAAAATTCTGAAACTCCTTACTGCTGGCTTAATGGTAGCAAAGCACAATCTCAGGATGGTGGCAATATGTGACATTCATCATGTTTTGCTTCTAGGGGATCATTAAAATATTTTGACATAAGATCTCTGGTTTTGTTGATATCACATAGTATAGGCAATAGTCTCTGTATGATGGCTGCATGAGTTGGCAGTGAACATTTTCAATTAAGAACTTCATCCTGTAAATACTGGCATTTTTCTGCATGAGAGAAGTGATGAGA
The DNA here is from genome assembly GCF_017590055.1 of Onychostruthus taczanowskii. Classification (NCBI taxonomy): domain Eukaryota; kingdom Metazoa; phylum Chordata; class Aves; order Passeriformes; family Passeridae; genus Onychostruthus; species Onychostruthus taczanowskii. The sequence goes on along the minus strand of NW_024500349.1, from coordinate 5,798,584 downwards.
AGAGCTGCAGAGGAGTAATTAATTCAGAGCCATGGAATTGTTAGTTTGTCCCAGGGTGCACAGATGAGAAAATCCCTCAGGTCAGAGGTAGTTAAGTGGTTTATGGGCTTTCATTCTGTGAGCAGTAAGTAGTGCTGTGGATTTAATGTGCTTTCATTTTGTGAGCAATAGATGATGCTGTGGATTTAATGGGATCACTCATATGAGTGATGTTAATTCTGAGAACAAGTATATGAAGGACCAGAGCTTTATAATTATTTATAACCACTCTACTTGCTTGTGTTCCAGTCTAAGGTCCAGTTAAGCTCCAAATGAGGACAGTGAAACTGGTTCCACACTAAAATCCCCAGGGTCCTGGTAGGGCATGACTTTGCACACATTCTTCTGTTCCAGTTCTGTGTCTTGGCTCATACATGAGATGGAATTTCCATTAGAAAGATGATGGGTACCAAGCCTATAATTCAATTTCTTTTCATGTAGTATAGCTTGTATTCATATGGGACTACAGACAGTGAAACTACACTAAGCATTATTAGAAGAATGTTCCTCTTACCATCAACCCCAAGCTCTTCTACACCAGGATGTATGAGAAAACTGACTACTTCCCCTAATTTATAACCTGTGTAGTTCTTTAAATTTTCCATATGGTCCAAGAACACATATGGAGCAACATCCTGCAGTGAGAGAAAGTGAAATATCAGCCCAGTGGAAAGAATTACTTCAACATTTACAGGAGCTTTGACAAGCAGTTGTACCCTAATTATTACTCCTTATATGCTTATATGTTCTACTGCAGAAAAAAAAACCTCCAGCCAAGCAAGCAAACAAAATTTAAAAATGGTAATAACCAGATTCTGATAAGAGTTTCAGCGACTCTTTTGAGAGTCCTTTGAATGGTTAGTTCAAACATAGAGTGTCCTTCTTTTACACTCAGATACTATCAGGTATTTTGTTTAGTAAAATTCCTTTTTCTGCTGCAACATTAAATCCCAAATCAACTGATTTAAAGAGCATTCAGTATTCACTCTTTGAGGATTATATCTAAAAAAAAAAAAAATCCCACTTAAATGAATTGGACCTTATAAAATAAGGTTCAGAAAAGCCTTTTAAATTTATACTTCATAAGAGCATTACTGTATTGTAATATTTGAATGCTTACCTTGCAGGAGTTTTATAATCACACAAACACTCCTGGAAGTATTAGAATCAATCATTATGGTTACAGGTCTATTGATTGAAACACATTCAGCATCTGGATTTCCAGATGCTGAATGTGTTTCCATTTCCAGAAATAATGATATCAGAATCCAGTATTACTCCTACCCAAGCAGAAGTGTTCATAAATTCTGACTGCAATTATGAGCAATAAAGTCCATTTTTGAAAAAAGGGGTAAAAAATATACAGTGCTTTGAGGCAATAACTGATGCCACTACTACTGACCTCTGAGTGTCAGTAGAGCCTTTAACAGAAACAAAGACAGCAGAATTGAGCTGATGAGTCCATCTGCATTACCAGCTGGTAACTGGAAAAGGGGAGCACAGGGGTTTGATTGACTGTGATCTGTTCTAGTTCCAGCATCACAATCCACATTTTTTTCTTCCCCAGCTGTGAGATTTTTGCCATTTTCTGGCCACAGTATCTGCTGTTCTTGTGCAGAGAGCTGGCTGCTGAAAGAACCTGCACCCACATTATGAGTGTTATGGATGATTGCGTATTGCAACATCCTAGTTATACATGAAAGACAAATTTGCTCCCAAAAGAGCATCTCCTCTGCTAAAAATCGCTCACATGGAGTGTTTTTAATAGAAGCTGTGCAAAGTGATGTAGTTGTCCTTTGGGTGATGCAAACAGTTGAGGTTGAGGACAACCCTGCTGCATTTCATCCAGGCAGACAAAGGCACACATGTGTTCATGTAAGGACTGTGACTTACTCCGGTCTGGTGTAGAGCAGTGAGGTGATCTTGGCTGTGTAGCAGCTACATGGTTTGTCTTGGGGAAATGCATACATCTTTTGCAGGTTCTTACATAGTATTCGGAACAATTGCAAGTGCTCTGTGTGCACATAGAGATAATGCAAGATCATTCTTTGCTCAGACTAAATTCAGTTAACTACTCAGCCTGAGTAAAGGGGCAAAACCTGGTTGTGTGAAGTAGAAGATGGGGAGAGGAGAAAATCAAATTTATTTGCAGCAACTTTTTTCAAAAGCATTTGTTAGTTTCATGTGGCACTGTCTCAGTGAATAAATGTAAACAGTGTGCCATGACACACCACAAAGAGCTGAAGTTACTGTGTATCAGAACTATTTCTGTGCAGCTACATTATTTGAAAAAAACATGTGTTAGCGTTACCGGAAAGATCATCAGAATAGGTTTTAAGAGAGGTTTAGCCAAAAAAAGGAAATCTGTTCTGGCTTCCTTGATGAAAAGAGGTCTTAACTGAAGGGATGTGATGTAGCACTCACAATTGAGAGCAAATGGAAATTTCTGTAGTATGGACAGCCACTCATTTTAGCACTGTTTATGCAAAGTTTAAACTTGCCAATGACTTGAAGACCTGATCTTCCATGCTCTCAGGGCTCTCAGTGATTTATGTGGACCACAGGGGTGAGAAGAAATGCTTGAAGGAATTGTTGACCTTTCCTACTCTCTCCTACAAATGCTCTTAGCTCTCCATAGAATAAAAATATACACTATTAAACTTTAGATTAAGATCCTCAGGCTTTGCTCCAGACATGAAGTTAGTAGGAGATGTTAGTTGCATCCACTTCCCTCTGCAGGAGAGCAGACATTGTCCTCAGCTTTGTTATAGCTACTGGTGCTGTGTGCCCAGTGGCTGGGTCACGTTAATTCGGATGCAGCCTGGGCAAGTTAATAGTGGCATTTCTGCATCACAGGGTACCATCGGATTGATCAAGACTTGCTGAAGTACACTCACTGTGGGAAATGATGTTGTCTTGGGTAGCTGAATGCATTAGTTCTCATTTATTTTACACCTGTGCCAGGTTAATAATAATAAATGGATTTTGTACCTGGCTGGGAATGTTTATGCCACTTTTGCAAGACTGAGCCAACATCAGTTTGGATTAAGGCTTCTTGACCAAAAGGTTAGTAAGGACCTTTCAGTTCCCTCTATTTCACATCAGGAATATTTATTTTGAGGGTTTGTGGACCTTCAGTGCTGTCACACACTGTGGAATGAATGTTGAGATTAAATAGTTTTCTAAAGATAGAAACACTGACAGTGTGCTAATATTTCCACTGTACCTTTGCAGAAGCTGACAGTGTCCTTGCACGACTGCATCACAGCATCATTAGATTAAAGCCTGCCTTGCTGCTTTTATTCCTTTTTCTCTTCTGAATCTCTAATGTTGCATCCTCCTTCAGGATCCAGTGCTGCCTTGAGTTGGTTATTTGTCTCTTTACCCTGTGGAGTGCTATGCAGCCCTGTTCAGTGTCTTAGGGAGTTTGTGTGACTGTGAGTCAAACACTGCTATGCTTGCAGCATAGGAAAACGTGCTGTAAATGACTGGATTTGCACCTGAAGGGAGGCAGCTTGGTGTGATATTCACATTGCCTAACTGCAGGTACTAAAGTTGGTCTGTAGCTCCATAGTGACTTAAGCTGGAATGGCTGCAAGGTCCAGTCCCCATGTTTTTGCTGCCCACTTCCCTGTGTCTGGCCTTGGTCTGTCCAACACCGAGCTCTTTTGGCACCCTGAGATGGCAAAACCCTACCGTGGCAACAGAATGAGAAAATTGGTTCATGCCAAGAGACAGGGGAATTTCACAGTCAAAGCAAAGGAGGGGGTAAGGCCATGCAGGTGGGATTGTAGGGACACAACAGGTGCCTTTTGTCATCTGACAGTTGTTGGACAGACCCAGTGGTCCCCTGAAAGCATGACCAAGTTCAGAAGGTAACATCTCTGAGGGCCTGCCTGGTCAGAAGGGAGAGATGGGCCCCTGCAAGGGGGATTGGCAGCACAGCAGCTGTTCTGGTGGGCTGGAGCCCATCTCTCCCTGTGGTGCTAGAATGTGCTTAAGGCATCTACACTAAAGACTACAGTGCCTACACTGCTGATTATTGTTCACCATTCTCTCTTTCCTATTACAGTCATTTTAGCAAGCTGGTGACCCCAGCAGATGCAGAAATGACAAGCAGAAAAAATTCTCAGTTCACTGGTGGTAAACTTGCATAAACTTGATTGTTATTCAGCATTCCTTTGTGTTCAGCCTCTTCTAATCCCAGCATCTAAAACAGCATCTACAGAGAACAGAGGTGAACGAGGTCTGAGGGGGTTGAAACCAGTTACTCTCACTTTGATTCTCTTTCCTTTGTACAGTAGTGAGATGACTTACATACCACCATGTTTGACAAAAGATGAAATTGTCTGTCTTGAGTGACTCAGGAAAAGAAATTAAATTATCTAGGTGACTTCTGACCTTCTGTGGCTCTCTAAATTATTAGCAAAATATTCCTGTTGTTAGGTACTAGTTGATTTTATTTAGTGCAAATATCTGGATCAGTTAATTCATCTGGGTTATTTGAGCATGTATACCTTGAGCCTGCACAGACTCTCTGGTGGAGCTGCAGCCTAACACAGCAATCTAGGTTTAAATCCATTTGACCTACAGATCTTTTTTTTGTCCTGTCCCTTGCACTGCTGTGACAAATTTGCGGAGGGAGGTTCTGAATATCCAGGCATTAGCTCCTCCAGGGACACTCAGGTCCACAAAGCACACATCCACCTGTATAGAGGAGTCTGTGAGATCAAACCCAAGGAATATTCTGTGGAGTGCTTTATTCTGCAACAGCTCTAACTCAAACAGCTGATAGCCACTTGCTGCATGCTCTGAAGCAGTAGACGTGAGCCTTTTAGTTAAAGACAACTTAGCTGAACATATTCAAAGCCAGGTAATCCTTCATCCTGTGGTGATGACTTAAGCAGCAGATCTCTTTAATCTCTTTAATCTCCACCAACAACAGTGATAAGGGGGCATGTAGTTACTTTAGAAGGTCTGACTCTCCTTATTTTGAATTCTGTTATTTTAGACAGGATCATCCTTCTTTGAGTTTCTGGACAGAAAAAATTTCAAATGCAGCCAATCTCTCAGGGTACTCTGGGGAAATCCTTAAGGCTTTTCACCCACAGCATACAACAAGTGGGCAGATTTATATTTATTAACCTTTGTTCCAGATTTTCATAAAGTATTTAATTGGCTCAAAATTATCATTATGATCAAGTAGAGCAGAAATACTCTGCAGCATGCCACTGAACAAAGGGACTGTTGCTGTTATGTAGTGGTCTCCTTTCATAAGGGCACATTTCAGAATACCTTCCTATTCTGGGAACACAGCTCACCAGGGGAGTGCCCCGGGGTTACTGGGTTACAGCTACAGGAGTAAGTGTCAGTGTGCTCTCGGTGATGAGATTCCAGCAGTGCAGCAAGAGCTTAACACGATGGGAGAACATCAGCTTGAGTTTGCCATCGAGCAAGGAGTCAGCGTAGCACTGTGATGGTGATTGAGCTCTCATCACTCTGAGCACGGGCAGTAACTGCCCTTGGGTGGCAGGTGCTGGCAGATGCTGGTTTAAGGGTGAAGACTGGCTGTGACTGGAGCCAGCATCCTCATATTGCCATCAAAAGAACATTCAAGTCTGTCTTTTGCTAATTCTGGTGTACCTTCAGCAATACATCAGTGTTTGTTGTTGCACCTGGTACTTCTGTGTCTTTGTTTCATCCCTCTTTTCTCCAGTGAGGGAGAAAACTAGCAGTGCATGATGGAAGTATTTAATGATCCCATCATGGTTTCAAGGCAAGAGCCCATCAGAATGAATAATGCAAATGGTTGTGACAGGATAGCCTATTGTCAATATTGCTGGGTTTAAATTCCTCACTGTTCATTTTAGTCCCTGACAAGAGGAGATTGTTCACAGCAAGTCTGTAGGCCAACAGCATGCTAGGCTTCTCACCTCTTGACTTGGCTTCCCTAAAAACACTTCCTCCTTGGTCTGTTTCTTGTCAGTGTTTACAATACTAACCCATTCCTGATATCTTGTGACATTGAAGTATAACAGCTGACATTTCTGCATTGTTATAAGTACTATTTATATAGAGGCTTCATATGTATTCTTTATGTTAATGTCCTTGATATTCTTTTGAGTACCTAATTAAAATAATTTTAAATATTCTTCTTGTTTAATGCCACCAGAGTAAAGTGTGTGGGAAGTTACATAATGCCACCTAAAAAACAGTCACACATGCCAAAATAATTTTAAGTGTATTTGACTGGTTTCTGGAGGAGTATTTTTTTTAGTCATTTGGACACTTGCATCTTAGATTTACCTTTCTAAGACAGGCCTAATAGGCAACCTCTGCTTCTGATTTAGTTCCAGATTTGCAAGGGACAAAACAGGTGAATGGAGAGGTCCTGCACAGGGCTGCTCCTCTGTGATGGCAAATGTGTGGCTTTTCAGAGACTGGTCCATGTGCCAAAATGTAATGTAACCATGATAGCTTTTGCCCAGAGGTTTCATTGTCTCTTAAAATGTGTATTGTTTGCATTCATTTCAGCTCCATTCTTTGCAATGCAATTGTCAAAGCAGAGCTTACTCCCCCGTGGGGCTGGTATAATTGTGCTCCTCCACATGCACCAAGCTCTCTGAAGCTGCTAGTGTAGGCTCTGCTACTGCTGTTCCAAAAAGGTTCCTCAAATTCTCTCAGTGCTGAACTTATTTATGTTTTCAGATGTGAGCTTGATATTGTCTGAGTAGAATGTGTGCAGTGTAACATAGAAATGTCTCTGCGCAGGGTTTAGGAGGAGGCAGGAGCCCCTCAGCCATGTCTGTGCTTTTATTACAGAAAACCAAGATGAAGTTGTATCGTTGAGTCATCTGTTACAGCTGGTTTAATTTGTACTTTGTTTTCCTGTTTTAAGTGCCTGATGATTTTTTTGGTCAAAGAGGCAATGGTTTCATTGTTATAAGGCATACTTAGAATTCTGTACTTGTTACCTGTTCTGTAATAGAATATTTTTGCAATTTACGTTTGGAAATAAAGACTTATTAGGCATAATTGTGGTGGGTTTTTTCTTTTGTGAATTCCTGAAATTAAACAACCAAAAATATGTCTCCTGAGGCAGCAGCATATAAAATGAATTAGTCTGAATCCTCTTGAACAGTATTAGCAACTGACAGTAGAAATGTAGACAGTTCCTTAAAATCGTGCAAGGAAAAAAGCAAGCTGTGCTTAAAGGCAAGTATAGGGGATTGGGGCACTGGTGCATGTGTAAATATCTATTGCTTAAATGGTACCTTTAAGTGATTTCAGTCTTTTCTGTTCTTGAATGGCAACATAATTAACCATCTTCTTTTGTTACTTCTAATACTTGAAGTATAGACTTGAAATACTTTCAAAAATTATTTATTGAAGAAACATCAAACATGGAAAGGAACCAAGCAAGAAAACACAGTTGTTACCATCTTCTGAAAATATCTCTTAAATCTGAAAATATCTCTAAAAATAACTAAACATTTCAAAAACAATGTTTAATGGAAAATGTTTAAACAACAGATGCAAAAGTTTTTTTATACAAAATACTGACCATGACTACATGTCTGATAGATGTGTATCTAGTAGATTACTATGCATATTTTAGGCACTTATGTTGGGAATTTTTCTTAATATAGGTTTTGGTCATATACAAAGATACTTGTAGTGAATGAATTTCAAACAGATAGAGTTCAGAGAAAGAATTTTGCCTCCAAGCATTTACTTTTTACTTTTGAGCAGAAGGCAGTCATAGAACTTCTGTGCCACTTACTGTGACTTCTCCAAATAGAAGCTGACTGCCTCGTTAAATCAGGTCAAATACGTACATGCAGCTGTTTTGTGAGGAGGACTGTTATCCTTTAGGGCCCTCTAGGGACTGAACTGCAATTGCCAAATTTTATTGCAGGCAGAACAGAGGTTTAGAACTGAAAGCTTTTATTTGGCCTCATGGACCATCAAGTGGCTTCTGCCTGAAGATTAAGATCTGGATCTTTGTGGCCTACCTCCTTCTCATAGTGCATAAATCTTTCACTGATGATGAGAACCAAAGGGTTTCCTTTGTTTGCTGTGCTGGCAGCTGGAATAGCATATATGAGTGACGCAGATGCAAATGTGTCCACATAATCAGAGCAGGTTCTAAATCAGAAGTGTGATTTCTGCTGAGGAGAGTGTCTTAGATTGAATTTAGCCATCTCAAATATTTATGAACAGCCAAATGTTGAAAGAGCAGCACTGCCAGGTGATTCGGCCTGTTTGGCTCAAGTACAGAATAACTGAGTGCAGCTCCAGACAAAGCATTACCTTGTTATTATCAGCTGTTTAGAAGGGGGGCAGTCTGGGAAAAGTCAGCTGGACAAGAGGGGAATGGGAGGGAAGTGGTTGTGCTCTGAGGTTGTGCCTGTCCTGCAGCTGCTGTACCTCTGGATCACACCAAGCTCAAACCACGCTCCTGGGGGCAGAGCACCTACGTCCAAGATGGCACTCCTGCAGTGGGAAACAGTCACTGGTGTTAGAAGAGTTTTAGAAGGAATGTTCCCAGGGGCAATTATATGGTCCAAGACCAGGTGAGGTTTTCATCTTGCCTTTGTTAAGCAAAAATGTCATGGGAAGATTTTACAACATGAGGGCACTGGCTTAGTCCAGAAGAAGAGCATGGCCACAAGCTAAAAGCTGTGGCAGTGGGCTAGGAAATCACAGCCGCAGCCCAGCCAGCAGCTGGAAAAATACACAAATAGGCTGAGGAAGATATCAGCATTTTAAAAGGTGAGGAGAGATTGCCTCCTTGTCAAGGATCCCAATGTGCCCGAGTTCTGGTAAGTAAATGTGCCTGAGTTTTGAGATACATGCCTGAGTTTTAGCTTGCCTCTTCCATCCTGTATCAAGTGTCTGTGTCATCCTCACTCTGCAGCAGACCAAATTAATACTAAATAGGAATGTTAAGGTCTCGTGGCCGCTGCAGACTGATAGATGGAACCATCTGGTTAATGGAGATACCATAATGAAAGCATTAGTTCTTAAGTATAGCACTGCAGATATTTTATCATGTAAATGAAAAAAAAGGGACCCCAGTGAGGACTGAATTTAAGCTGCTGTTTTCTACAGCACAGGGAAGCAAAGCTGAATTAGTCCAAGAGCTCACATACTGCTGCTGTCATCGGAGGAAGAAATGCTGTGTGTGCTAGGAAAATTATGTAAGCATTAGAAATGGAATAACTTTCATAATCTAAATTACTTTTATTAGGTAATTTGAGAGACTGTTAAGGCAAAAATATTCTGACTGAATTTTAAGCCCAGTGGTGCTTGTGTAAATCCAACCCTGCAGGGACATTAGTTGTTTTTGTTTAGCTTTTAATCTTTGTAAGGACAAAATTTGCTCTTTTATTATGTGCAGAGTTTTAATAATGTAAAATCACTCAGTAAATGTCTCTCAGCTTGAACTGCCCCTTTAATACTGATAGTTTCTCTTGAACAATATGCAAAAACTTTTGTGAGCCCAAGCAGGACACCAGGAGTGGGCTGCAGCCTCCCACTGTGTGCACAGAGCATGGCCACAGCTCCTGCCTCTGGGCTGCTACCAACCTCACCCTGAGGATCCTGCCTGGAAGGTGGGAATGATTGATGGTCTGAGTCACCTGTAGCAGAGGAAGGACTTGAGGGGGGTGGTGGCATGCTGCCTCAGTAAATGTCCTGAAGTTGGATTATGACATAAAAGAGAAGCAAAGGACTCCTCTCTAGCTGGATTTTAAATTAGTTTGTTCTCTTAAAAAAAAAAAAAAAAAAAAAAAAAAAACCACCAAAACAATGATGTTTTCTGAGGCATTGGAGTAGAAGAGTAAGAGACAAGGTTGAAGATACTCTGGATAGGCTTGTGTGTGATACATCATGGAGAAAGGTTATGAAGAAAGGTGAGGGGGTGTAATTATTAAGTGGCAGAGGGAGTGACCTAAAATGGAAGATTGCAGTACTCTGACATTGAATTCACAGGTCTGCATCAAATGCTAGTGTAAAATAACTGTGTTTTAAAAAGCCAAACATGTTGAAGCACAGAATAGGTGAGAGTGGGAGGCAGATGGGCACCTCACCTTGCCGTAAAGCTGAGGTGATTGGAGGAAATAGCCCGCCCTAGACTCTTCTCACCATGCACAGTTTCCAGCTCCGTGGTCCTTAAGCACAGGAGGCTTCTTCATAGTCAGAGTACAACTTTATATATAAATTTCTGCATCATAAACACCTACATTTACTTGGTCAGTCCCATCATGTCCCACACTTTCCCTATCTACACTGAAGGTTTTTTCAACAGTGCCTGAATCGTAGAGCTCTGAACTCAGTTGGCCCTATTTGCTTTGCCGTAATACAGATGATAATTTCTAGAATGAAATCTCTTTTTCTGAATACATTTAACATCTTTCAGAAGAGTCTAAAACAGAAACTATGAGAACATTAACTTGGAGCATTTTTTGAGTTGATCTTACTTGCAGTCCATTAAAGTGAAGAGACAACTGAGGTATGACATGAAGTAATTATACTGATTGTGTTGTATGTGCTCTGCAGGAGCTGAATGATTTGCTAAGGATAATTTCAAAAGTCGGACAGCAAGAGATCAGCTGAGATGAAAAATCACTGCAAAGTGACCTCAGACTAGGATAAAAGAAAAAGAAGAGAGGGAAGCATGGTTCAGCTGAAGAGTTCAATGCTGTCCAGCAGTGAACTGAAGTAGATGCATTTTCACACCAAAGGGGGTTTCCATGGAACTGACTGCAGGTGTTATCACTACAGTTCAGAGTCACCACTGTGGATTCCATTTATGGTCGTGGAGAGAAGTGGAGTATAATACAACTGGCTTGTTTTAGGTGTCTAAATTAGCTTGTGATAAATCCTAGATTCTCTGGTTTATAGAGGGACTGTAGAGTAGCTATAGTGGCCCATAGTTCAGTGTTCCACCCTAAAGGAGTGGGTGAAATGCAGGCACAACCCCAGCCTGAGTTACCACCTTCCTTATTCACACACAGCCATGACTTGACTGAAGCCTGATCATTACCTTGAGGCATCACACCTCATGAACAGGGAAAGAGTAGCTAAGTAGAATATATAACATCCCTTAGAGACAGCACATAATGACATCAGGTTGATAAGGATTCTTTGAAAGAAAAAAGGTATAGATTAACCTTTGTGAATAACAAACCTAGTGAACTTAATTTCTTTGACCTCTAAAACAATTTTCACAGTCACAAAAAAGTTAATCAGAATGTAAAAGCTCTTTATCAAATGTTCACTGTTGAAATCAGTGTTGGGTTTGTGTACTCCAACTGCTGTGCAGCCTGAATAGACACATTAAAAGTGGTTTAATCCGATTGTACTTTGGCTTTAGCTTAGTTTGTCAATCTAGCAGTGCAAGTCAAACAGCTTTCACTTAGGGATTTTCACTGCTTCACTTGGATAAATTCATTAGCCGGGCATAAAGTAACTGTGAGTCTGAGGGACTTAGGGAGCCATGGAGATCTTCCTGACAGTGCCAGAACCTGGAGGTAATCAACAGTAACCTGGAGGCCAGCTCTCAGTGTAACACGATGCTGCAAAGAGAATGTCATGAAGCTTGACTGGGCAGTATTCATTGAATCTGAATAGCCACACTCAGGAGAGGTAAGCAGTAGTAAAACCATGACTTTGTGCTAACAGGGACACCCCCCACACCCCCTTCCTCGATATGTTCCACATGGCTTCATCTGTCATTTGTTAGAAAAAGTATCAAACATCTTTAGCTTCACTAAAGTGTTAACTTGGCCAAAAAACAATGTTCTGGCACACCTAAACCAAAACAAAGGGCTGGAATCATCAGGGCTATCACTGCTACTGACTCACAGACTTCATGCAAAAACACAGGCACTCCCTGAGCTGAAGGCCCTGGGCTCAAGGGTTTTGGACACTTGTCCAAGGATCTCTGACCCCTTGTGGTTTTGGCTGCTAAGGCTCAGTCTGTATGGAAGAAAAGCCTGGCCTATCCAGCCTGTCCCAGGGCAACCATCTGGGCTGCCTTCTGTAGTCAGAAACAGGCCCTTTATCCCATCTATCACTAGGCTGTTATGCACCTCGCCCCCTGACAGCAGAGAGACAGTTTGAACAAGAGGTTTAGGGTTTTGGCAGCAAAAGTAAGTGAAAAGATCACCTTACTTACTGGTTAAGGTTGTATCCTTGCATGGCACCATCGATTGCATCAGTACTGGTACAACACAGGCACTATCCACAGGTGATAGTGAGAACAGGTGCCAAGCAATTCATGGCCATCATGAATCTTGTCTCACTTTCCACACACCTGGAAGTGAGGTGTGGCATTGCAATTCAGATGGAAGGATGCCTTTGTAGGGAACTTTTCAGCTTTTATGTAGCGGGAGTAGAGAGCAATCCCTGGCTTTCTCTATGGCAAAGCACTTAATCCTATATTATTCCCTCTCTGAAATGGGGACAGTAGTGCTTGCTCATCTCCCAGTAGTGTTATGGAAGTAGATAGTACATCTTGAAGTCTATTTATGTCCTGTGTGATGGAGACCATATACGACCTGCAGACAGACAGTATTTCCTGTCCCTGATAATGGCAGTTTATCTCTTGCTGATGTTTCTCACAGGTCTGTGCTTGGTTGGCTATGACATAAAGCACAACTGGACCGTTTAGACATACGGTACTATTATTATGAAATTCAAATTACAAAGATAGAAAACATCAAAACATTAGGGAGAGATTTAACATTTTTGATCAGTCTTTCCCCTCCATTTTCTTACTATTAATTTTAAACTAGAAGTGCTTCTTTCATCCTGTAGTAATCATCCATCTCCAAGAAGTGAAAATACTCTTGCAAAACTAATAAATGAGAATCTATTTGCAAAGATATTTATTTATGCACCGGGCACTTCAGGGTGCTCAGAGGGTAATCACAAACTGTGAGCTCTGCACTGTGTAAATTTAGAAGCGATTTTTCTAAATGTCAAGTATTTATTACATGAAAAAAACCTTTGGAGTGTAGAGCAGGTCCCCAGTGATATACAGTCCATTTGGGGAAGGGCTTCTTGGATGAACAGAAATAATATTTGAGAGATGAAAAGCAAATCCTCTATTTGAAATTGCTTTGTGCACATGGAAAGGAGCTTGAACAAAGGTAGAAACCCAGTTCAGTACTTTGTTTTGTCTCATGCATAAAATAGTGGTTTTCCAAACCTTTATAACCTTTATACAAATCTGCCTTTTCTCATCCTACAGCACTTTTACCATCTCTGCTTCTCTTTCTTACCCTCATAACAGCTCCAGCAGGCTCCTTTCAGACCACAGAATGCAGAATTTATTCATGTAGGATTTTACCCACATAATGCCTTACCTTAAATGTCAACATATCTCTGAAGCAGTTAAGTGCAACTCTCCAGCTGGAGGCTGATGATATGGAATACAGGGGAATTACAGGGGAAGTGAGAAGTCTGATGGCTATTGTTTTGCATGGAAATATGAGAACCATCAGAAGAAAGGGACGGAAAAATTGAAGGTGGCCTTACAACGACATCAGCCAGCTCCCTCAGCACTCAGTGGCACATCCTCTTGGGGCTCAGGGGTTTATGTATGTCCAGTTTTTTTAAGTGTTCTCTGACCTGATTCTCTTCCACCAAGGTACAACTTTCTTGCTCCAATCTTTCATGCTGGTCTCTGAGGATTCCTGAATTTTGTCTTTTCTTTTCCTCGAGGCTGAGGAAGACATTAAGTACCTCAGCACAGTCCATGCCCTGCATCACCAGAACACCTGCCCCTTTCAGCAGCAGGTGCACATTTTCAATAGTCTTCCTTTTGCCCCTTATGTATTTCTGGAAGCTTTTCTTGTTGCTCTTGACATTCGTTGCCAGAGTAAATTCCGGATGGCTTTGACTCTTTCCTAACCATGTCTGTTTGCTCAAAAGGCATCTCTACATTTATCGCAGGTTACCTGACCCTAATTCTACTTTCTGCATACTTCATTTTGAGGTCTGAGTTTTTCCAGGAACTCCTTAACAATCCATGCAGGCCCCCAATATTTTTGCTTGACTTCAGGAGGGATTGTTCTTAAGCATAAAGAAAGTGATTGTTGAATATCAACCAGCTTTCCTGGACCTCTCCTTCCTTTAGGCTTTTATTCCAGGGGACTCTCTAAGTGGATCCCAGAAGAAACCTAAAGGCCAGGGTTGGGATCTTTGCCCTGCTGTCTCCTCTCAGGATACTTAACTTCACCATCTCTTGGTCACTTCCGTCAAGGCAGCCTTTGACTCTCACATGCTCAGGGAGCCTTTTCTTCTTTATAAGTGTAAAGTCCAATGGGGCACCTCTCCCTACTGGTTCCTCTATCACTGGGTTTGGATGTTTTCATCAATGCTCTCCAGGAACCTCCAAGGCTGTGCTCTTCCTCCAGCAGATATTGGTATGGTTACGTTCTGCTGTGAGGACCAGAGCCAGAGAATGGGAGGATGGGAAAGGCCTCATCTACTTGTTTTTCCTGATCAGAGTAGACACACTCTACATCAGGCACCTCCTTCTCCATGGAGGTGCCTGATACCTTGGGCTGGGGCTGCTGCATCTGTCATTCCACAGCAGCCTGCCCTGTTCCCTGGCTGGGGGAGGTGGGACAGTCCATGGTGGTTAATCATTCCCTGTCAGCCCATGTGGGGAGCATTCACAGTGCTTGTTCATCTGATGACAGTAAGTCAAGGTCTATGGACAGGAGTCCTATGTTTCATTAGTCCACCTACTCAAGTTGGGGGAAAATGACAAACTTTCATCTGAAAGCTTTTCTTCATGTTTGAAAGAGATGCTGTAAAGTTCAAAGCAATTGCTCTAAATTCAGTTAGGTACATAGGAGCTCTACTACCTACAGAGGAAAAGGCAGATAGAGAATTATGGGTTAAAGAACAGAAAAGCTGAAAACATATCTTGCAAAGGGCAGAGAGAGACAAGAAATTTACATCCTGTGAGGAAAGTGGAAAGGTTACTGGTGGGTATAGCAGCTGCATGGCTACACACAAAAAACACCCCCAAAAACAAACCAAAAAGCCACAACAAACCCTAGAAGCCAGAAAAATGAAAATTCTGATTAGACACAAAGATATTTTTTGGGACACTTTATGTCCTCGTTTCATGTGGGAATAGAGTTCATTTTCTCCCTAGTGTCTGGTACGGTGCAGTGTTTTGGATGTAGGATGAAAATAATGATGATAACACACTGATATTTTGGTTGCTGAGCAGTGCTTGCACTGAGCCAAGGACTTTCCAGTGTATCATGCTCTGAAAGTGAGGAGATAGCTGGAAGAGAGAAGAGCCAAGACAACCGATGAAACTGGCCAAAGGGATATTCCACACCACAGAAACTCATGCTCAGGATATAAACTGGGGGCAGTTGACCTAGAGGGGCAGAGCTCAGGGATGAGGGATGGGCAGGGCATCAGTCAGCAGGGGCTGAGAAATTGTATTGCACATCACTTTTTTTCTCCTGGGTTTTATTCCTCTCTCTTTTTCTTTTTCTAATCTTCCTTTTGGCCTTAATTATTATTATTATTAGTAGTAATAGTTTATACATTATATAAATTATTAGACTGTTCTTATCTCAGTTCCTGGGCTTTATTTTATCTGATTCTTCTCCTCATCCCTCTAGGGGTGAGGGGGCAGGGAGCAAGCAAGTGGCTGTGTGACATGTACTTACAAGCTGAGCTTAAACCGTGACACCATATTAGACTGAGAACTGCCCATTATCATGCTGATAAGCCTTAGAAGGAAAAGGAAAAGGAAAAGGAAAAGACCCACAGACAACACCACCCAAGTTTAAAAGGACAGTGAAAGGAGCTACTAGACTTTGACAGAAGTCATGTCCAAATGGGAAACCCAGGAAAATCTTGCAGTTGAAAAGCAGATCTCTAATGATATGGATCAAATACCTGTTCAAGTGCCAAGCTGCTAATAAAAAGCACTTTCAGGCACATCCAAACCATGATGTCTGCCAGAAATTTAGTGGAGCTTCAAGTGAGATAGTCAAGAAGTAGAAAGATTAGTCAGCAAAAATAAGAAAAAACTTAGATGAATGCAGCTCATTAAGGAAAAGGTGAAGGAGCCCCCTGAGACAGATGAAGAACAATCTCAAACTGAAAAGGTTTTGAAACAAATCAATACATTGACAGGTAAGAAGAAGGCAGAATGGCAACCATCAAGCAGCTCTGCAGCAACTCAGCATGAAGCTGCTAATTTGTGAACTGCAATGCATCTGGTGTCAGAGGAACAGACAATGGTTGGTATAACTTCAGACTCTCAAAAAGAGGCTAACAGGGTGATGCTGAAATCTAGGGAGCAATAATGTTAGTGGTTTTACTTGGAAAGATCAGGAGGAACTGGGAGAGCAGCTGTGCTGGGTAGGATTCCACACACATTTTTTCCCAGGGAAGTCACGCTTCATGGATATGGTGGAGACATCTGTTGTATTGTACAAGCTTTGTGCATAAGGGTGGTGCAGATGGAAGATTTTGTAAAAAAAAACTTATGTAACTTCAGATTTCTACAAATCAGAGTACAAAGAGATACAAAGAGATACAAAGGTCATGTTCTACCAGTTTTAAGCTATAGGGCAGGAAATGACAGAAATAATGGAGAGCCTTAACTGTGGAAGGAAGCTGCCAGTCGCCTGCCACAAGTATTTGTACATTGGACTTTACCATTCAATATGTTCCCCAGGGACCTAGCCAAGGCTGTCCAGCAGGTTGACAAAAGAAAAAAAGGCAATCAATGTTAATGCTGAGCTCATAGATGCAGAAGGGTATTGTGTTCCTAGATAACTGGGTGACCAAACAGGGAACGAAAATTTAACGTCAGTGATGGTAAAGTAGGGGGGAAAATAACTCATAGCTGTTTGTCCTTAGGAAACAGATCTTTGGATATCACTTTGGATAACATTCTGAAAACATCAGCCCAGTACAGAGCAGTGATCAAAAATGTAGCTAGGATATTTTTATTTACTTTGAGGACAAAACAGGAGTTCTCATTATGTCACTCTGTACTGCTCCAATGCACATACTTTGAAGATCACATGTCCTTAGTCACCTTGTTTTAAATAGATCACAGCAGAACTAGAATGAGAAGTAGAGTGATGAGAATTTTATGGTTACAGGATGGATTCCTCATGAGAGGCACTATAGATGTTGAAACATGCAAATGTGCTGGAGGAGAGTGAGTAGAGAATCACAGACCCACAGAATGTTTTGGGCTGGAAGGGACCTTAAGATCATCTAGTTCCAACCTCCCTGCTGTGGGTAGGGACTCTTTTCACTAGACCAGGTGCCCTGAGCCCCATCCAACCTGTCCTTGAACACTTTCAGGGAAGGGAAATCTATCAAATGAGAGATAACATGGAGGGGGTTGAGCACAGGATGATTATTTACCAGGTTTCATAACATAACAACTCTTGGAAAGTCAACAAAATGATCAGACAATAAAGATAAAATAATCAAAAGGCAATGTTCTTCCCAGAGTGTATTATGAAATACACTCTGTTAAAAACTAAAAATATAAAACTATTCAAATCAAGTCAGACAACTTCATCAATAGTCTGGATGAAGCCACTGGCTCAAAAAGCCCTTGAATTTCTCTTTACCTTAAAATAAATGCTGTTCCAGGAATTCGAGACCTGTTTCTTGTGCCCTTTTTCCCAGAAAGCTCTGTAGGAGGCCAGGCAGATCACTGGCCTGACCCAAAAATGGCTTTTCCTATGTTGTTGTGGAGCTCTGGCCTTTACTTCGCCCCCATCTGCCAGCCCACCACTTTCTATGGATCCTTTTTATGACCAGTCAATATAATTTGATACGATGAAGCTAAGTTTTCTGTAAGAGGTGATCCTTCCCTTCTGCATAGCCCTGGTGAGACCCTCTGCAGTGCCATGTCCAGTTCTGGGCTCCAGTACAAGAGAGAGATGGATGTACTGGAACATGCTGAGCCAAGGGCCATGAGGACAAGGAAGAGCTTGGAGTACCTGAAATACGAGTAGAGGAGGCTGAGAGAGCTGTGACTCTTTGGGCTGGAGAAAAAGGAGGCTCAGGGGATCACATCAATTTACATCACATAAATACCTGGTGGCAGGGATACCAAAGACAAAGCCAGGCTCTCCTCAGTGTTGTCCAGGAGAAGAGCTAGAGGCAATGGGCATGAAACTAAAAGCAAGAAATTCTGTTAACATATAAGAAAAAGCTTTTTCATTTTGAGAGTAACTGAATACTGAACAGGATTTGGCCATGATAGAAACATACATTATCAATGCAAGAATTTACCACTGCAGACCCCTTCTAGATCACAGTCCAGTATTTTTTAGCCTAAAGGATTGGGGAAAGTACTTTGTGTGGTACAGAAACACACTTCTACTTTCACCCAGCTGTAGAGCTCAGAGGAAAAGTCAGACAGCAAACTTGTCATGCACTCCAGCAAACATCATCAAAGAAGGACTGCTGGAGCTGAAAGTATGTTTGCAATTAACATCTCCAATTTGCAAAATAACCTTTAAAAATCTGATTGTAATGGTTTACAGTAGGTGGGAGCCAAGTTATGTTTGCAGTATTTAAACAACAGCTAGAGATGGGAATGGAAAACTGGTCTGCACATCGTGTGCTTCAGACAGGAAAACCTCCCCATATTACTCACTTTTCTATGTATTATAAAGCTGTTTGCATAAAAGGGCAGAGATCTTCTAGCTCATAAATTTCTTGGACACCCATAAACTCTATAAGGTGTCTCCAGTTGAGAGATCTGGACTTCAAACCCTCCCCTTAATTTGGAAAATATGGGATTTGAATCTGGGTCATTCTCAGATCTTGTATGTGGCTTCCACCCCAATGCCAGGTACAGAGACACACACCCCCATCTTAATTTCTGCAAGAATCTTGACTGAGTCTGGCCCAGATGGAGTTCACTATCTTCACAGCAGCCCTGGGAGTGCTGTGCTTAGGATGTGTGACTGAAACAGTGTTGATGGTGCACTGATGTTTTGACTGAACAGTGTTTGCAAAGCATCAAGGCTTTCTCTTTGTTTCCCATCAACAAGTCTGGCTGTGGGTAGGAAAGACACTGGGAAGGAACACAGTTGGGACAAATTACCTGAATTGACCAACAGGATATTCCATACCATACAATGTCATGTTCAATCAGCTCAATCATCAGCAACAAAGGAAGGTACAGGAAGAAAAAGGCTTCCAAGGTGGTCATTGTTCAGACACCAGCTGGGCCTCCATCTGGCTGTGGGGCATAGTGTGTGATTACCTTTATTTTTTCTGGAGTTTTCTCCCACTTTTTTCTTCACCTATTAATCTCCACTCACCAATTTTCTTACTTTGCTTTTTTCCTTTTTTGTCTCCCATCTCACTGGAAGGGACAAGAAGAACCAAGCATTTCTGTAGGCGCTTGGCTGCTGGCCGAGTTCAACCCACCACACTTCTCCATCCTGAAAATGTATTTATATGCTGTCTGTCAAGTCTGAGACATCTTCCTGTTTCGCTGACAGTAACAGAGAATTAACTGCAGGGCAGTTCTTGGAGAAAGCAGCATGTCTCCCTTTGCAGCCATACCATCCACCCTGTGGCACTCACTGCAGGCAAGGAGCCACAGCCAGAAGAAAGGGTTCCTGCAGGCCAGAAGAAAGGCTCCCTGCAGGCTGCCCCTGCCTTGCAGTTCTTGTCACCCACCACAGGGAGACAGCTGCAATACATCTCTGGAAAAGAAACCAGCCCAAAATGACAGGCTGAGGCCTTTGTAGGGAAACTATGACAGACCACTGTGCAGACATGTGGCTGTGCTGGACTTGCCCTTTCCAGAAGCAATGACTTTGGTTGCTGTGGACAGGAGCCCACAAGAAACTTTTCCCTCTGGCCAGCTCATGGGCCTAGGGAATGGCTTTGGAATGGATCAGAGGGGCCCTGTTAGCCAGAGCACTGCTGCCTGAAGTGTAGAAGGAGGGAACGTGGAATGAACATGGAACATGGAATGTCCGACATGCTGTGGACCGGAAAGAGTCCTATGGCTAAGGTAACTCTACACTGCTGGGGACACCGATTTTTCTGTGTTTGTGCTATAGCTTTCCTGGCTGAAGCTGAGAACTCCACTTGAATTGTGCTTTACATAATATGTGAACTTCATTTTGTGGGGATTTAATTTGCAATCTAGACTGGGAAAACACCTGGACCTGAAATCACTAAGTGCCTTAGAAGTATACAGTGCTAAACACCTTCTCAGTGGACCCCTGAGATTGGCTTCCACTTCTGACCTTGACTGCTGTGTTCCATGGCCCTACGTTTCAAACAGGGTATTCTAGAGGAAATTAAAAATTTAGACTCTTGAAAGCAGATAAACTCAGGAAACACAAATGCAGGAGATCTGACATGCTCCAGCAGCGAGCAGTAGTGGCTCCTGAAGTGCTGTTGGGTGTGTGCAATAAGACAAAAACTTGCAGCTCAAATCCTCAGGATTATGCATGAGCATGCAGAGACCAAATGAAGACTGAAGACATAATTTTATTTTTGGCACTTCCTAGTTCTGCATGTGTGACTGCACTTAAATGTCTCTTAGAGCAGTCTATTCTATGTAAATTGCTTACAAATTTTTGGCAATATCCAGGCTTCCCTTCCCCTGTGGAAGGATTTTTAAATTAAAATTTCCAATACTTGTTAGGGCACCAGCAAAATTCTGTATCAAGCCACTCAACTGTTCATCCTCTCCAAACATGGGAATTTATGTCCTCTGGATGCCTTCCCTTCTAGCAGTTGGCATAAGCAAGTCATGGCCAGGATCAGGTCCCTCCCAACACCAGGTGTGCTCCAGCCAGACATGATCTCCACACAGCACTGGGTCCTCGGTGTCTGCCCTGGGATGTCAGCCACAAGTGTCTCCATGCTCCATGGGTACCTAAAGGTGATGAGAGCTCACAGGATATGTTTAAATGACTGGCTAAAGGGCAAACAGACCAGTCTCAAAGTGCCCAGTAACCCACTCACATGTGGGACCTTGCACCGCAGACAGGACTTTGAATGTGAGCCCTGCAAGGGCTCTGATCACAGCTGCTGGGCCTGCGCTGCTGGGATTTGCCCAGACCCCAACTGGGAAGTTTCCCAGCAGGCTGGGATGAGTGATTTCCTATCAGCAGTTTCCTGAAAGTTCCTCAGATGCTTCTGTGGCTTTGCCCAGGCCCCTGTCAGTCTGTGGGGCAGCACCCTGCAGCCTGAGGCCCAGCAAGGCCAGCCCCCAGCACCATGATGGACAAGTTCTACCATGCTCTCAGCAGGCTTCAGCCAACGTGTCCTGAGCAATTTAACCTCACAGCTGAACATTCAGAGCCTCAGAGCAGTCTTGTAGGTATTTCCTCCATGCGCTTAAAAATATGCATGTTCCCACCCAGCACAGTGTGGCATCAGTGAAAGCAGCAGATTCATTTACTGATGTAACACTGAAAAGAGCCGCCACAGGCAGGGGAAGAGAGAAGGGACAGAACTGTGAGCTCTGTGTGAGCCAGGTAAGTGTGTTCAGCAATGGAATATTAGAGAGAGGAGAGGAGGGGAGGGAGGGAGGGAGGGAGGGAAAAGTATATTTACTGTGTAGTAAAACAGACCGACTGGATGGCAGAATTGCATTTAGCTACAGGCTCCCAGGGGTTTGGAATAAGAAGTCTCTGCTAACAGTTTCCGTGGTCTTTAAAAAAAAAAAAAAAAAGGAAAACAAGGTTCTGGCTGCATGAAAAAAACAAACTAAATATGAGGCTTCTCAGTCATCTGGAGGATTATTATTGTTTACTGTGAGAACAGCTCACATATTTGGAGGCAGTCCCTACGTAAGCTCATGGAGAGCTTCGTGGGGCTCATTGAGGGGCAGGACAAGTGCCTGGCCATGGATGGGGGCTGCCCCACTCGGAGCAGCTGCTGCCTGCAGTTATTAGGATGAGGAATACAGTTCTGAGGTCAGCTGCTGGCTCAGCACTAAGCAGCTTTCAGTAATTATATACGAGCATAAGGCTGGGGCTCCTAGATCAAACCCTGAGAAGTTTACACAGCCACTGTCCACTCTCATTTCCACCATGAGGGTGCTCTTGCTCTTACAGCAGTGCAGGTTTTTGAGGTTTCCTGCAATTTTCTTATCCCCTTAGCAACTAGGTTTATTTATTTATATTTATTTTTCTATTTATTCCCAGGACTGAGAACTGTGCCACATGCTTCTCTGTGTTCTGAGTAACCCTAAACACTGAAGAGCCAGGAATAACTCCTTTGCTGCAGTCAGTGCTTGCTACAGGCATTTCTTTTATCTACTGAGTGAAATAATCAGAGACAAGAGAAAACACTGAGCCAGGTAGCTGGTGGCAGAGTGAAAACAATATTTGAAAGACTATCACAGCTCCAGAGGTTAATGTGCATTTCAAAAAATACACTGTGCTGTGGGTCTCTGCCCACAGCCACCAAGGGTGCCCACCATCTCCTACCCATAGACTGCCAGATGCCACCAGCCAGGGCTCTGACATTGCTTTAGGGACAAGAAATTATATTTAGCATTGGCTCAACTTTTTCAATAACTACATCCAGAGAAAGACTGAAGCAGTCTCCAACAGGAAGGACATCAGCCCCTTATTCCACTTGTCCTGAAAGGTTGTTGACACTCATGCCTATAAAGTGCTCAAAATTAGATATTACACATGCTCAGAGCTGTTATTATCACAGAAAATTCTTCCCATGGAAGCTCATTTTTGCTTTTTTTTAATCAGTCTGGATGTTGAAAGGTAGTAGAAAACCTGGTGTCTGTAATCTCTGCAACATGAAAAAGGATGGGTTCACTCTCAGTTTCTAGAGAGACTATCCTACCCACCATATCATGGACCAGGTTGAGTCTGTTCTGTTTTGCTGAGGCAAAAGCTGTGGCTGAGGCTTGGGTGCAGCCACTCTCCTCAGTGTCACTTCTGTCCCTTTTTGCATGAAGGGAGTCACCAGAACAAACGTTGGACCAGCTGCAGGACTTTTGGGAAGCACATAAAGCACCTGTGTCTTGGAGCTGCAGAGGGTTTCAGCACACCCCAAGCAAAAAGCAGTCTCCTACTGCCCCCACCCCCCCTCTAATACCTACACTACATCCAGTTAGTCACATGCTTGAGCAAAGATAAGGACAAGGATGGAAAAGGAGTAAATTATTTTCATTCCTACCAGATGGAGGGAACAGTAAGTTTTTCTTAGAAATCAGTTCCCAAATACCTAGCACATCTGTACAACATGGAAGTTCTAACCTTACTCTGAATGCTATTATATGAACTGAAAAATTTCACTTTGCAGTTCCTCATTCCAGAAATTCTGCATCTCAGTAAAAGCTTACAGGAAGAAGGCTTTGCAGAAGTAATGCAGAACACAGTAGCTACTTCCATTGGGCTCTGATGTGGGTCTTTATTGTGTTTAAACTTGAGAAGTATGTTCTGCTCTGCAGAAGAAAACTTAAGTGTTCAGAGAGGACATCAACTTCCACTACTGCCTCCTGAAAGACTATGGCAAGGCAGAGTGGAACATCCTTGTTCCCATTATGCTGCATTTACACTGATGTTCAGCAGACCACACAAGCATGGTGGCTCTCCTGTTTTAAAAGGAGTTTAAATACTGGAATTGTCAGCAAATGGGCAAGTTAGTCTCTCCTAACCCCCACTCCAGCCAAAGTCTATATGTAGCTTCTGTAATACCAACAAGCCTTTGGGAACTAGTTTTTCTTGGAAAAATAAGTTAATGCACCAAGTCAGCTGTTAACTTTGCAAGGTGCTGTCTGAGATAAGGGCTCACATGAACTATTTCTCTGCTACATAAGTACTATGTCTTATAAAGCCAAGTTTTAAGGTACTTCAGGCATTCTGACATTTAGTAACTGCATTAACTAGTACATGGAAGCAAGATTAATATTTATTAGCTTGAAGTATCATATTTTATTCAAGTGATATCATAATACATTATGCATCTGCCAGTTATAATCCATTTTAATTGGTTCCAAAACCTAAGCAGTAAATAAGTAAGACAGTTTATCTAGTTAAACTGAAAAAACAGCATTCCACACAGCCAGTACTAGAGATGTCAACCGTATAGTAATTCCAGCATTATGTTATGGCTTTCCAGAAAATCATGAAGTTAACAAATTACAACACATCAAGAGCCATTTTCCAAAGATTTATTGAAGTAGCGACAGGTTGCTCATACTGTGCTGGAAAAAGCAGTTTTATTGAATTCAGATACTTAAAAACAGTATTGCAGCACAAGATATTGCTATTTGTAAACTAGACTCCATTGTAAACTCTAATCCTTCAGGGAGAGTCAGTTTGCAAGATCTAAGACCTATTTCCTAGCATAATCATCTTGCGCTCATGGAAAAACTGCAGAAAGGCACTTGAAAGCTGTTTCTTCCTTTAAGACATGGACTTTTTCAATCTTGCTGGTAAGAATTTCTCCTTTAGTAGGTATGCATCTTCATTTCAGCTTTACTCCAAGTCATCATGGTGCTGGGAAGTTTCATTAATAACCTAATGAAAAACAGAAACACTTGCATTAAGTTTTAATAGGAAGATTTTTGTGGGTTTTTTAAGAGTTAGAAGTGGAACATCCACTTCCAAGATGTGAACAAGTGGGTATCAGCTCTCACTTATGAGAAATTCTAGTTTGTAAACAGCATACAGAAACCACTGAAGTTTTATTTACTTACACCAACAACAGCATCTTATCCTAAGCGAGTAAAGTATCTCTGTCACATGTTTTCCTAAGGAAATCTACCGAGAAATTGGTATCTCAGCTGAACTTAAATACTCAATACAGAGGTAACAGTCACCAACTTAAAGTTTTACTATCAGATGAATTTTGATTTTTTTTTTCCCCAAAGAAACCTGTTTGCTATACCTGTACTACCGAGAATTTGGTATCTCAGCTGAACTTAAATACTCAATACAGAGGTAACAGTCACCAACTTAAAGTTTTACTATCAGATGAATTTTGTTTTTTTTTTTTCCCCCAAAGAAACCTGTTTGTTCACACAGCTTGGAATGCCAGTTACTGTTCTACTCAATACTTATTACCACATACAAGCTGAAGTAAGCACTAGGCAAACTTAAGAATTTAAGGTTACCAGCTGTGATATAAATAAAATTAAAGTTACCACCAACCTGTCCATCTCTAGTTTCGACGGTCTTAATTAGAAGGGTTCTCTTTGAGTGAGTGTCAACCATTGGCTGAGACTCAATGTTGGTTTCTGCAGAAGAAGATGTATTATTACCAATAGTCTAGATGAAGTGCCTCCTCAAAGAAATGAGGTGTAATAAATTTTAGTGTCCGCTTTCAGAATCCCAATTTAGTTTACCAAGAAGTCTCCTGCTCTGAATAAGCCAGGTCTACATTATTCTCTCTGTGCCCCTTAAAGCACTTTCAGCACGTATCCAAACTAATTACTTGCTATGTACCAATATTTAAAAATATGTGTCCAGGAACAAAAGAGCTGCTGCCATCCAAGGTTAAGTAGTTGCAAATACTGTAGTTCGATCCAAGAAGAGTGTTCACAACCAACTGCACTTATACAAGTTCAAAAACCAGCATAAAAGGAACCATCCAGAGCCCTCATGCTAATGGTAGAGCAACTGCCTAAACTGAAATAGCAGAAACAGCTTACCTCTCAGGTTCAAAGCAGCAAAGGTTGGAATAGGCATGTTAATCCTGAAGGAAAAAAGAAACTGTTAAAATCAGAAAATCAGATACGGGTATAAAGTGTCTTCTAGTAATTTCTGGCATTAGGAAAGTGTTTGCATGTGACTACCTGCTCTCTTCACCCTCCAGCAGTTTTCTGTAGGTGGCAATTTCAATATCAAGAGCCATCTTTACATTCAGCAGGTCCTGGTACTCGCGGAGATGGCGAGCCATTTCTTCCTTCATGTTCTGAATCTCATCCTGCAGACGCCCAATAGTGTCTTGGTAGTTAGCAGCTTCAACAGCAAAATTCTCCTCCATTTCACGCATCTGGCGCTCCAGGGACTCATTCTGGAAGAGAATAGTGAAATCATGCCCTGCTGCAGTTCAGTGGTTCTTCCCCACCCTCAAGACCCTCAACATTTTAAAGAAGGAAAGTTGTGTTACATTAGCATCCTTTCTGAAAATGCCCAGACATATCCCAAATTTGTCACCTCCTTATCTTCCCTTTGCAAAGTCAAGGATAGTTATTCTGTGGCATGATCTGAGGTGTGCAACATATTTGTTGTACCAGGTGGTAAAAGCCATCCTTTACAGTAAGCCCAACACTTGCAGTTCAAGTCAGCATGCAGGCAGTCCTTAGTAGAGATTTGCAGGTGTGCTAAATACTGTTACATCCATTTCAAGCCTGTCTTTAAAGCAGTCATGTTTTAGCAACAGCAAAATTTGCACCTTTCACTGCTCCTCCAGGCTTTTTTTTATAACTTTATCTGTACCTGACAGACAAGGCATGAACACTTTCAGAAAGTGCTAATAAACAGTGATTATAGCAAGAGAATGAACTTATTGTTTACAGTTTAAGACTGATTCACTGCATCAATCTAACCAGTGCACTGTTGTGCATACACACAAATTGAGCCCACAGCATCCTTTTCAAAAAGTATTAATATGCTGCTGAATTGCATGGCAGATTACCTGCATTCACATCCAAATTAACAATTAAACTGCAGTGCAGTGCTTAAAGCTGCAATTAAGAAGAATTGCTGTCTTCCACTTACGCTTCCCTTAAGAGCATCGACTTCGCAGGTGAGAGACTGGATCTGTCTGCGGTACTCATTGGCTTCCTGCTTGGCCTGGCGCAGGGCATCGTTGTTCCTGTTAGCAGCTTCAGAGAGATCTGCAAACTGGAAAACCCCAGTCTGGTTAGCATAACACTTCCACAGAAATGGTGAAACAGACCTTCTGTGGACACAGCAGTTGAGGACAACTGAAGGTATTACAAGGGTTAGCACCTGAAATGCTTAAATATTAGTATTACTCTTGAAGTGCCTCTCTATTTCTAAATGTTATATTGGAATTCATAGCAAACCACCTGTATGTTTCCCATCTTTTCACCATTTTTTCACTGATTTCTCCAGTACTTCATCCAACATCTGCTTTCAGGTACAAGACAAGGAAGACTCCCAGTGTGCACCCATTACTTTGCTGCTATAGTTATGGCACAGAATGTTTTCAGTTGTACCCTTCCCAGACTAGGATTGAAAAAAAGACTTTGTGTCACGGTTATGTTCACGTCCATTAGAGAGACAGAGGGAACAGCAAGTGCTACAGCAAAGGTGTTAAACAGAATTAGTCCCAGTGCCTGATGCATTTTACTTACTTTGGACTTGTACCACTCTTCAGCTTCCTGAAGGTTCTTAGCAGCAACACTTTCATACTGTTGGCGAACATCACGCAGGGCAGCAGTAAGGTCAGGCTTAGAAACATCCATATCAATTTGGATGTGCTGTTCCTGGAGTTGGGCCTGCAGTTCTCGGATTTCCTTAGAGAGAAGCAGACACTCAACATTATTGCACAAAAGCACTCAGATCATACGCAGCTGGGGACTCTGGGACAGAGCCAGCAAAGAGCTTCCTTGCTAGACAGTCTGCATCTAAACACAGACCTCATTTCTCAGCTTACCTCATCATGAAGTTTCTTCAAGAAGACAATCTCCTCTTGCAGGGACTCAACTTTGCGCTCAAGATCAAGACGTGCCAGAGAGGCATTGTCAACATCCTGAACAGAAAGAAGAGCAATTAATAATCTTACAAAACTGATGTAGAGAAGTCTCTTACAGCAAGTTCAGCAGCATGTAGGCTGATGCTACAGCTGAGCTTTTTGGCAAGACAATACGAAATCAAAAGCTGTAAAAAACCTTTTTGCCACCTCCTACCTTAGCCTTCAACCTTAGATATGCACCTTTATTGTGAATTTGAAAACTATACCACATATGTTGATTACATCTTTGCTGAACTGCTGCTAAGCATGATCAAGAGCACACAGATCATAGTGGGTGTAAATCCTTCAAGTACTTGAGTCAGAAGTCTACACTAAGTGCTTCTAGCTTGACTACACTGACAAAGAGTTGCACCTTGCAAACTTCCACTCTTTTCAGTGGGGCTTAAAAGTCCAACACGTGCTGTCAGGCCTGTCAGTGGGCTTAACTTATGGACTCCTCGGTGAAAAAGCACAGAGCCCCTTAGGTCCACAGACCACACTTTTAAAGCATACTTGTAAAGCTGGTGAGGGATGCATAAGAACTGCAGTATTCACAATGCAGGCAAACAGATCTCCCTTGAGAAAAAGAAGGTTGTGAGCATAAACACAAATTGAGCTACTCATCGTTGCCTACACCCTTCGCAGTTGCTGGCAAAGGCTCCACCTTTTGCTGGACAGAGATAGTCTTAATCAACAGCAAAAATTCATTTAGAGCATAACAGAAGACACGTCACGAATGTTATAAGGGAACAACTTGAATTAGTTCAAAAACATAGGACTAAACATTGATTGGCAACTTCTTACATTTTGAATGTGTAAGGCATTTAGTTTGCAAAGGGGAAGATTGTTTCTTTCACGCTAGTTACATACACAGCCACATGCTTGTGCTCACAGGGTATTAACATATCAGGTTCTCACAGCTTACTCTAAAGCTATTTTGGATTGCCCAAAGCATAAGCATTCCTAATCAGCAGCTCTCTCTATTATGGCACCTTTGAAATAAGGAGTGTTTTCTTTAGACTCCTAGAAAGCCTTTCCTTGGATCACCCCTACTCTGGGGCAAGGTCCTTGTTCCAGAAGAATTATTCTGTTTACTTTATCCAGCAAAATATCCCTTTCATGCATCATTCCATAACTTTTCTATCAATTCCAGTTTTACCCCCACAGTTCATATCAGCTCTGTTTTTCAGTTCAGTTCAGGGAAAAGAATTTCCTAATTAATTTGTTCTCCTCCCTCCAAAACCCCTCATGATCATTCTGGCAGAAAATGACATGGCTATGACCCAACATGTTTACATAACTGGCCAGACATCCAAAGATTTTCCAGAGGATTTTGCAGAAATCTTCATCCTGAAGGCTATTTTTTTTTTAAATAACAACTGAATAGCTACAGGATTTTAGGACCTTACAATAAATTGAAAGCAATTTAAATTGAAGACACTTACAATATGTGCTATGTACTTTACTATCAGGACCTTACAATAAATTGAAAGCAATTTAAATTGAAGACACAATATGTGCTATGTACTTTACTATATGCTATCATTTATGTATTCCCTATCACTAAAATTCAGTGTTTCAGTAGTTCCCAGATGTGTGGAGAACCCCATAAATGAATTGGCTACTTGTAGCCTGAACAAACAAGTAGAAGTCGTAGATACGTGCAGTTGGAGAACATATGGATTTTATCCTAGGAGATTCTTCAATGCAAGCCACACACTTTGCAGGGTTGAGCATATATGTTTTCTTTAGACAAACCTCATGTTAGCCAGGACCTGACCTCTTAGGCTTGTCACAGGTTCAGGACCTATTCCTTACTGCTAGAGTAGCTGGCAAAGCTGCAGTAACTTTCTCACTGTGATGCTTGTCCTGCTGCTAAAGGAAAGTCCTCAGTGAACTTGCACATGTAGTCTCTGCAGTACATCCCTCAGCACATGAGTAAAATCATATCTTTGTCCAGAAGAAATAAATTAAAATTCAGTACATATGAGCTGAACAGTCTCTGAAACAGGCAGCTTTTGGAAATAAAAGCTTAAGTTCAAATATTCGTTCTTTATTTTAAAATACTGCAGCACACAGCTGCTCCATCAAGTAAAAAGTGTCTTTGATGATACATCAGAACAGCAAAGCACCTGCTGAACTGATCCAAATCTATACAAGTATACAACTTTCCAGTGGAAAAATACAATAATTTAATAGAAAGCTGTGCATTGCTTTAAAATGGAAAGCACAACAGGATATTTCAGCTTCAGTGTCGTGGGAATTTAATTTCACTTTCAGAAGAACAAAACTTGCACTGAAACAGATTTAGGTTTCAAAACCGGTGTTAACTCCCTCCTTGCCAGTAAGGAAAAATTAGGTATGACTGATGGTCAAATCAAGCACACCAGCATGCACCCGTTATGTCATGAGTGCATTTAGTGTAGAGTTCCCATAGAGAATGATTTGCATTTCTTATGCACAAGCTACAGCTTAGGAGGTTAAATGGGTCCAATTCTGACTGTCCTGCATGCACACATCTGCTGGAGGCTGAGCTTCTGAGTGACCCCTTTCCAAATACAGGGAAGAGCTGGATAATGAGTGTAGGGTATGCACACCAATCCAAGCTCACTTTAAAGCCCAGAGCCTCCATAAGATTCAACTGGATTGAAATACAGACATGCCTAAAGTGCACCAATTAAACATGAAAGATTCTGTAAAAGCCAACCTTAAGTCAATTGATCCTTCAACTGAATTCAGCAATGAATCAGAGTAGATGAGATTCTCTAAAACTTAAATGCTCCTTCATAGAATTTCACACTACATTAAATCGTCTTAGTGCTCAAAAAAAAAAAAAAACAAAAACCAAAAAAACACACACAAAAAAAAAAACAACCAACAAAACCCATAAGCTTAAATTAAGGCAGTATCTCAGACTGTTGTTTAAAACTTCTGTCTCCAGAATGCCAGTGGAGACTGAATTCCCAGGCTCTGAATGGGAGTAGGTGTTTCAGTTTCCCCACACTATCTCTTGAACACACCTGCTCTCCTTCAAGGACTGTAAATATACTGCAGACAAAAGCCTTTCCCAGGGAAATGCTAACAATCAACTGCTGATTTCCTGAACAGTGACTTGTGTTACTGCCTATGAAGAGCTCTGGGACAAAGTCAGCCTGTACCCAGCTGCCTGGCTTATGATAAGGGCAGTCACTTCCAGTCTGAAAGAATGCTAGCAATGCTGTTTTACACCAGGAGTTTTAGGGAAGAGACCTTGTTTTGAGAAGGCACATTCCTAAATATCTCTTAGTCCAAACAAGGCTTAATCTAAGTTGAAAGCTGGTTTTGCACAAGTGAAAACTTGAGCTTAAGAATTTTAGAACACTGTTTGCACAGTTGTTTCTGGTTGTCATGTAGATTTACTTTGTCTGGATAACATCACAGCATCCTACAAAGACTGAACTCTAACATAACTTGTTTCCTAGTTTAACATCTTTGTTTTACAGAGGATTACATTCCACGTTCTTAATGGACACCCAGAGGAGTGGGTCAAGCTCAAGCCTGTGACCTCGTCCCAAGGAACATATTGTCTACTTCTCGTCGGCAGACAACGCCCTGGTAAAAAAACTTAAATTTGAAACTGTTGCCCAGTAATGCACTGACCAGTGATTCATCAAAAAGGAGTTTTGCTTTGTACAAAAACTGGCCCATAAGAGACACATTTCGCTAGAAATATTCCCGCACCATTACACATTTAGTAAGAATGCAGCCCACTGCGCCCTCCCCTCCGACACAAAGGGATCTATTATTTCAATCTGCTGCCACCACACTTGCCATAATGCCTGTATCTGCATTCCATGGTGAATCCCATAGAAACCATTAATACCCTTCAGCCAAGCGAGCAGATGGCCCCCTTTCACTTTTATTGGATCGGAAAGTGATTCCACGTTGGGATGGTTTTTGTAAAACGGGCTAGACTTGGATAAAGCAGGACAATGGTTTACCTCCCCTCCCCTCAGACTGCAGCATCCCCCTAAAGAAAACACGGAGGGCTTGCGTGAGAACTGACGGAACCTCTTTGTGCAAGGAAAGCAAACTCCTGCACTCCCACCCTCCGCCCCAGGCACAGCCACCACATCCTCGGGCCCCTCCCTCCTCCACCGCCGCTAACCTGTCTGAAGGACTGCAGGGTGCTCTCGGCCTCCTCCCTCTGAAGCATCTCCTCTTGCAGCCTAGAAGGGGCAAGACGGCGGTGAGGAGGGAGCGGGGGTCTCCCAAATGCCCCCGCCCAGCCTCCGGCCCGCCCGGTACCGCTCGGGATGCTCAGGGGCTGCCTCCGCGCCAGGGGACAGGGCGGCGGGGAGGCAGCGGGATGCGGCGGCAGCCCGAACCCGCCTTCCCCAGGCACACTCACTTCTCCCGCAGCCGCATGATGTCGTCGGCGAGGTTGTCCCGCTCCACTTCTACGCGTGCCTTGTCGTTGGTGAGCTGGTCCACCTGTCGCCGCAGCTCCCGCATCTCCTCCTCGTACAGGTCGCCCAAGCGGGACGTGCCCTTGCCCTTGAGCTGCTCCAGCTCGGCCAGCAAGATCTTGTTTTGCTGCTCCAGAAAGCGCACCTTGTCGATGTAGTTGGCGAAGCGGTCATTAAGCTCCTGCAGCTCAACCTTCTCGTTGGTGCGGTTCGCCTTGAACTCTGAGTTGATGGCGTCGGCCAGCGAGAAGTCCACGGAGTCGTGGAGCCGCATGGGCGGCATGCTGCTCCGCAGCCGCACCGACGTCGTCTTGCTGGCGTACATGCCGCCGGGCGAGGCGGACACGTACCGGGCGCTGCTGGGCCGCAGGGCGCTGCCCAGCGAGTACCGGCTGCTGGACGTGATGTAGCGGGTGCCGGTGCTGGGGCGGCTGCCCCCGCCGAACATGCGCCGGTACGAGGAGTTTTTCGTGCTGATGCTCATAGCGACGGCAGAGCGGGCTTTGTAATCCGGGAGCGGAGCGGGGCGACCAGGGTGTGCGGCGAAGAAGGGCGGTGGCTGCGGCCAGGGCCCCTTCTTATGGGCGCCGCGAACCCGCCCCGCCGGTCCGCCCCGCTCCGCCCCGCCCGCGGGGAAGGGGCGGCGGCCGCGGACACAAAGGCGGCGAGCGGGGCCGCTCGGCCGCCGGGGCGCGGAGGGTGGGTGGTAGCTTCTGCTGTGACTGAGTTCCCCAGAGGCTGGCAGGTTTCCGCCGGAGCTGCGGGACGTGGCAGGGCGGTGTCTCACACGGGGCGCGGGGAGCAGGACGGGGTGACAGTAGCGGCATCTTCGGCGTCGCGGAAATGGGCGCTGGGCTTCCCCCTCTCATCTCGTTGTCCCCCTCCAGAGTGAGCGCGGTGACTGCAAGAAGGGGTTGGCAAGTTTAATGTCACGGGCCTGGCAAAATACTCTGAATAACCTATTAAGACCCCTCTATAGGTATGATGTATATTTGTCTATATGTCTTTCTAAGAAAGTTTCCTTCCCTTTTGACCTTTCTGAAAGAGTAAGACCAGGGAAAAATTATGCTAACTATTCACAAAAGGCTGCCAAGTGTTCAAAATAAACAGCCAGAAAAATAATGTATGTGTTATCTTTAGCTCCCTCCCACAATAGCAATCTCAGCTCCTATGATTAAGACATGAACTTTACAGGTTAAATATGTTTTCCTTGTATCTGGCGAAGCAGTTACATGCCTAAGGCTTAATTCTGCCATTATTGTAACAGTGATCCCAGGAATAGTTTAGGGATTTCTTTTGTATGGACAGTACATTATTGGAATTCAGGATCTTGCTCCTGGAAAATACCTAGGATAGTAGCAGGCTTGATTTTAACAAAGGATTGCTTCTCCACTGTTGTACCCGACAGACTTTGCTTTTAATTTTGGTAGGCGTATGGTCAGAGTCTTAGGAGAGCAGCTGGCAAAATGATAATTGTTCATTAACTGTGACCTGCAAATACGTGTGTAAAATAAAAGGCCAGACAAAAATCCCAGTGTTTTCAGAGCAATTTTACTATCAAAATGGGACTACTAGCAATGGAAAAGACTGATGTAGGTAGTACAGGGCAATAGCAATGGCATAAAAGTTAACAGAGAAAAACTTTGAGTAGCAGCAGATTGTTTTAACATGAATGCAGAGGTTGCTTAAGGAAGATGAAAGAATCTCTGGCATTTAGATAACTCTAAACTTGAGTGGCCAAAGCACGACTCACATTCTGAAATTCTGCACTGATGCATCAGGTAAGGGACATCTTTTTTCTCTCTGCTATGGGAGGTGAGTGATACATTGTAGACATATTATCTGTAACGTATTGCTTCAGAACTTAGGGGATGCAAAACTACCATTGATTTTTGATTCTTTTTAGCTTGCAGTTCTGCAGGAAGAAATATCTTCACTGGAAGTTCTGATAAACCTGAACATGAACAGTGGGTAGAGAAAAAGGTAATCTTCACACCCCAATTCACAGTAGTCAGCTATTGTACTTCAGGTAATGTACTTTAAAAGGAAGAATGTGAACCTATGTATTTTATTAAAGAGTTTGATTTTTTGAAGGAAATTCTGCTTTGCTTTCATTCTGTTGGCAACCAGAAGTGCAGGAATGCAGTTTGTATCTAAATGTAAGTCCTTGAGGTTTTAATTTCTTTTGTTCACTGAAGCTTAGTCAAGCAAAGGAAGCTGACAAGGTTGAGCTACTGAAGTGTTTTCAGTATAAGTCCCAGGCTACAGCTCATTCCATTCACCCACTTGAATAAGAGGCAGAGGTCACACAGCATTCCTGAAGCTAAGGGTTCCCAAAGCCCAGCCTGGATGCTGTTGCACTGCCCAGCCCTCTCAGAGTTCTATTTAAGCCATCAAGTTTGAGCTGTAAGCCTTTGAGAGCCCTGGCACAGAAGTACATACTCGTTCTGTGAGTGGGCAAGAAGCAAAACAGCACATAACCAACAATCTCACGGATTAAAGATGCTGCACTCAGAAATACTGATAGCTTTGATAGACTTTTGTTTTTTAAAGGTGTGCTGGTGCCCCATCTGTTCTTCCTAACAGACCACAACTTATACTTCACAAAATCTTCAGTGGCATACATATGCAAGAATCCTCCTCGTTCAGAAAATGCATTGTCCCTAAAATCCAAGTTGTTGGTTTTTGTTTTTTTTTTGTTTTGTTTTGGTTTTTTGTTTTTTTTTTTTTTTTTTTTTTTTTTTTAGTAAATATGACCCACCCACTTCATGTTTCAAGTGTAATTTCCATATGTTTATGTCACTGCTGCCATATGTGCTCTTGGCCACCTGCCTTATTTCTGTGTCTCACTATGAAATGTTCAGATGTTGTTGGCTGCTGGGACTACAGTAAACCTTTTAAGTGCCTTTTGCTTGTTGGCACTTACACAGATGCACAAATGGAAGAAGCTGTAAGTTTCTTGTAAGCTGCAATAAATTTAACGCACATTTGCATCGCAAACCCCAAGGGGATTAAAACATGTCCCTTGAAATGCAAAAAGATCTCTACTGTCCTTCTCAGAAGAGACTCTGTCTCAGTATAGCCATAAACATCAAGGAGAGTGTATTTTGAATGGAAATGAAATCACAGTAATGTCCAGTTTCATGGAAAATGCTATGCGACTCTTAGAGGTGGTGGCTGATGGAGATCTTGACCACTTCTGACATGAAGAACAGACAGCTAAGAGCATCACTCAGCACCACGTTGGGGATTATTCATAAACTACTGGTTGTCATCTGTGCTGTTTACTGCAATGCCTTCCCTTGCAATTCCAGTGTGCAGTCATGCAGCTGCCTGGTCAGCCCACAACAGAAGTACACTGTTGTGCACTACACTGTACTACCTCTACAGAAGTAGATCAGAGGTAATGGCACTCTTGAAAAAACAAACAGGTATTTTTATCACAAGAGTTTCACTTCAGACTGAAATTTTCTTTTATGCCTTTTTTTTTTTTTTTTGTGGCCTTTTTTCCCCCAGATAATTATGTATTGGTTTACTGCCAAGAATGGAATAAGGAATCAAGTCCTAGAAATTTAGCAAAAAGCCACCTGTATTGTGTGTAACTTTCATTAATGGGGAAAGTGGATATGCGTAGAGAGAAGGTACGGATGCCTGAATGGCTTTATACTACATATCAGTTGTACTAAGAATTAAAAAGTCCATATAACAGAATTTCTGTTATTTCCTTGCAAAAATATCTGTTGGTCTGAAAACATCATTGGAAAGACTGGCATTCACTTATTTTTTTATTTTTAAAATTTACCATTTAATTTAAACAGTAAGAAATTAGAGTAATTTAGTCCAAATATTGAATGTGCTTTCCAGTTACATAAACCTGGACTAAACAGATGTGAATGCTTTTCTTAATCAGATTTATGCCCTTTTTCTAAAGTTTCTGCTTACAGGAGCTGTAGAAAGACACATAAAGATTAAATACCCATGAAAAAACATCCTGCCATGCAAATACAATAATTTTTGTGTCAGTACCATACAGCAACCATAAGCCCAGGCATGCTTGGGGCTGCAGAGCCATTCCTTCACACATCCCCTGCACTATGACTATTAAACAAACTCTGGGCAATAGGGACACATTTTAACATGAGGAAATAAAAGAGCCTTAACACTCTACAGACTGGAGGAACACTCTGTAGTGCTCAGCCAGAGTAAGTGTTGTGGCCTATCACTTGAGTGACTGTGGTGGCTTTCACTGTCTATGAACATCTTCAGCCATGGTCTAAAAACACAAAGACTGCTATGATTTCGAAAACAGAAAGGTCCCTGTTAAAAAAAAAGGATTCTGGCTGTAATCTTCAGCTGGGAGAAGTCCCTCCCTTTAGCTGAGAGCCAAGTGTAAGGAGAAGCCCCCAAGAAAAGGCCACTGCATCCAGGGAAGTGATGGTTTTTCTGAACCCCGATAATGCATCTCCCTGCATTCTGACTAGGAGAAGCTGATTTGGATTTCTGAATATAACCAGGCTGCAGAACATCTAAATGTTCCAGCATTGAATTCTCCCCTTGTGAGTAACTCCCTTGACTAATTTTTGTCTTGATAAAGAAACTGGCAAATTCTTTTATGAAATTTATTTTTAAAATTATGTTACCTATTGTCATTGCCAGCATTGAAAAGCATATCAAATTGGTATGACTAGCTGCTGATTTTTTCAAGTAAATGACTAGGCTCTATACTCAAAACTAACCAAGTCTGTCAAAAATATTCTATTTTAATGTATAATAAATATATGAGGCTGGTAGGGGTTTCATCATTAAGGAAGTGATTTAAACATGAGTCAAGCCACCCTGTCGCACAATTTACATTTCCAAAGAATTATTACTGTTGTGCATGAAGTGCCTCTCTACTATGGTTTCTAATTGCCAGAATAGGAAGTGTTTAGTATCAAATAGGACATTTCTGTACCAAATCAGGTACTCATTTTCAATGCCACTACAGTCCTGTGCCCTGAGGTTGTCTCAAACACCATGCACACCTCTAGGAACAGAGAAGAGAAGAGTTTTTAAGCTCTATCACAAGTATAGCAATTTATATAATCCATCCCTTAAAAAATAAAAAAACCCCAAACAAATTAAGAATGACACCCTGTCTCACTTTATTTAACAGCAATAGCACTGACTGCTGAATGGCAGCAATACAGTTAGCAATGACTGGGACATACAGAATGAGGTTTTCCAAACTGAGAAGAGGTTTGGCATGGCTTAAGGCTCAGTGCTCAACCTGAAACTCTTTAAGCAGAACAAATTTTCAGAATACACAAAGTCTCTCATTCTTGACTTTGGGTGCCCCAACATAGATAATCTGAAGTTTTATCTCTCCACATCCTTGTTTCATGAAATTTGTATATTATCAAAGACCAAGAAATTATTCAAGGATCATGATAGGCACTTTATAAGGACCATTTAACTTAAATATCAGATAAAATATTTGAATTAAGCAGCTCAAGTTTTCAGGAGAATCTATGCAAAATGCATAGTTTAGCTTTTTTTCTGTCCTTTGCCACACTGCTGACCTGGCCATCTTGGCCTTGCTCAGCACTAGGTTGCAATTCCTGCAGCAAACTGTTGGTTCAGGTAGAAGTCAACAGCGTGGATGAACAGTTACTTGTCACATTACAATAGGAAGCACTGTCTTGGTTCAGTTTTAAATTTTGAGGTTGCAGACTTTTTCAAGGATGTCATCCATCCATCCATCCATCCATCCATCCATCCATCCATCCATCCATCCATCAATCTATCCATCCTGTCTTTGAGAAAATTGAAAGGAAGTGATTCTTGTACACTATTAATGAACCCTGTCAGTTAAACACTTACTACTTCTTTTTGGCCAAGTTTTTTCAACTCAACCTGCTTAAAGAGCTCCTCTAGCCAAAAAACAATTAAATCTGAGAAGTGATTTAATTATTTTCTCTTCCCCAGTTCCATCACTTACACAAAGCATAAACAGCATAATGTTTTCTTGCCATGATATACCAGGAAATGATGATCTTTCTGAGGAAGAGGCAGAACACAGCAATGGAACATTAATTGTGTGCAGCAATTGTTCCATTCTTCCTCTGAGATGCCCAGGACAAGCAGAACAGTACTAGCTCCTTGAAGGCCAAGTTTTTAGTGGATTCCTCAGTCCAAGTTCTTGTGCCAAATCCTTGTTCCAATGAGACTCATAAACTGAGCATACATTGTGTTAGCCATTCTGGGATTAATTGGCTCCTTTCAAAGGGAAGAGGCAGTGCTGCACACACCCCAAAGCTGAGAAGACTGAGTTTCTAAAAAGACATTCTGTTTTTGTATGCCAGCTCTATGCCTAACTTTCAAGAATAAATATACTCTGTCCAGTTGGGATTAAGGAGGGAAGATGATCCAGATTTAAGATGCATAATATATTGTGGGCCATGAGGAATTGAAAATTAGCTAAATACAGAAGAGATGATGCATATGGCTGGAGAAGGAAGAGACTACATGTCTGGAAGAGTAGAGGTGTCCGTGTCTTTTCAGGTAGAACAGTGTCCTGTTTCCCAACACAAAGACAATTCACTGTCTACCCGAAATTTTCCTTAGGAATTTGATCTTGTATATGGTCAAATACACATAATAGGCAGGAGAGAGCATGTGTAGGATGACAGGAGGAAGGACCTGACAACTATTCAGGAGCTTTGTAGATGTTTCAGTTTTGCTAACTCAGACTTTTGCCAGTATTTGTAGCTCTTTATTTGACATGGATCAGGCATTTTTATAAACTCCATGACAGAATTTACCTAGGCCTACCATGTAAGTCCAGTACATCAGGATGAAAGAACATACAGGTCAGATATCAGGATATTTCACAGGGAGAGGCATGGTTTTCCCTGAAATGGTAATGCCACTGACCTGCAGTTGTATTCTGAAAATAATCAACTTCTGTCATATCAAGAGGAACTTTGAGAGCTATCCCACAGATGAAGGACACAATACTATTGTACTACAATATACACGATGCCTGGACTGCCAATGACAATGTGAATTATTCACAGTTTAGATTAATTAATTACCTGAGTTCAATATTGTTAGGTTTTGAACAACCGTGTCCTATACTGCTGGAGATGAGTGCTACCTCTGAGATGTCACCAAAACTGTGATAAAATCATCCTCAGGGACTTCATCTGACTCGCAGGGTTCCCAATGGACAATTCCAACAATCTCCCATTGTATTTTTCTGGTGAATTATGTGAAACATATTTGCTGGAGTTTTAAGTAAGCCCAACTCCCTACCGCTGAATTTTGACACTGCCAGTCCGTTCTGGCACATGTCTTGTGCAAGATTTCTTCAGAAATAACTATTTAGAAGTTTTTGGCTCTTTTAGGCTAGGCTTTTTGGGGCTTCTCTCTCCAAGCTGTCTTGATAAAAAATAACATTCATATGTCACAGTCCTTTTACTAAAAAAAGTTTTTTCAACTTTAGAAAAACCTAAAGCTTTTGTTCTTAGTTGAGGCAAAGGAGAAAGGGGAAGGGGCCCCAAAAGCAGCCAAAAATCACACTGCTATATTTTTCCTAGATTTCTTTCACAATAACTTTTCAATTTTTTCTTTTATTTCAGTTTATCCTTACAAAATCTCACAACTTCTTCAACTCTGTTGTTTTATTATAGACTATTTTCCAAGAGACTTTTGGGTAGATATTATATTGGTGTGTTTGACAGATATCTGTAGACATTTCCAATGCCAGAAAGAGAATATCTCAAGTACAGTAACTTTTGCAATTGCAATCCATAACTGATATCAAACAGTTTTATATTAGCTTTAAAGTAACTCATTTGCAAATGCTAGCCATAGAACCAGGCTGGAAGGCATCTCTGTGCTGCCTAGGCACCAAGTGCTCAGCTTCTTGGGCAGATCTTACAGTACTCACTGTACACAATTTTGGTTTAATCTAATCTGAAGGTCACTGAGAAGGGCCACAGTTACAGCTCTGCTATGGCTGCATTAAAGGTTTTCTTTCTCTGTGGAGAAAATACCCTTCTGCTGAAATCCTGCCACCATGGCAGATCTCATTTCCTGTGCTACTCATAGTCAGAGATTAAACTCACCACATGGACTGAATAAAAAAAAGAAAACCACCAAAAAACCCCCAACAGTTTGGGCAGGGGCTGAACTCCTTAAAAGACAAAACTGCAGTGTACAAAAGCTGGAGGTGATACTAGATGGCCTTGTGGTCAGAAGGGGTGACCGACACTGACATACAGCTACAAGTCTTTTTCAGTTTGCACAGTGTAAGTTGTGCAAATCATACAGGGATACTGGGGGTGAAAATTTTTGCTTTAAGCAGGAAGTTAATAGGCATATCCAGCCTCGCTGGCTGAATTTCCCTTCTTTCCACTCACCTCCCCTCCCCTCCCTTTGAGAGAGCAGCAGGCTCCTCCTGCCCTTGCAATCCAGCCGGGATCTCCCACGCCATTACCTCATCCCGAACTGATCCCCCTTTAACAAATGCCTGGCTCCTGCCTGCTGTCACCCTTCAAAGGTCTGAGTCAAAACGCATTCATTGCACCAGCAATCTTTTGCCTGACTGCAGGGGCCTTAAAAGAGTTCTGAGTCTGTTTTGTTCAATCCAATGACTATATAGTTTTTTTATGTATTTTTTTTTTTTTTGTCAAGCACTGGAATGTGTAAGTTCAAGAAAGTCAATAATATAATCTAAACATATGCCTCTCATCCAGCCCAGGTGACCACTGCAGGCCAAATGTAACAAACAAGCCAGATTTATTTAGATTTAAATGTATTTAAACCAGAAAAGTAAAGATTTAATTAGAGAAGCAATGTCTTTTTATTCCTTACTCCCTACAGAGTATATACCTAGCCACAAAACCCGAAAATAAAATCCTGAAATGGAGCTATTAATATATTTGAAAAGCAAAAGGTTAAAAATGTTTGTGTCTGATCACTCTTCCAAATAATTTCAGCTACATAAATTTCCTAGTAGAGAGTTCTTAGAAAATGCATTGAGAGAGGCTGACAGACCTGGTTTGGTGTGGTTTTCATTTCTAGCCTTGCAGATGCGTGTCATTATAAATGAAAATCACAGGCTTCCTTAGCCATAAAGGCACAGCCCAGCCGCTTCCTGGAAGCACCGCCTCTGTGGTTGACAGCTACTTTTACTGAGCAGCACTTCAGCAGAAATCAACTTTGATAAATACCCTTCTGAAACATAACATCCGATAAAGATTGACTTTGATAAACTGCAAAAGGTTTTCAGTTTTATTAGCAAATTACTGGGCCAATGGTTATGGAAAAAATAACTGATGCCATACGCCCTCAGTGATTTTTTCAATTCACTGGTTGCATTGCTAGGGTATGACATGCCTCACATTCTTTCCTGGCCACAATGATTTCTCACCCAGAATATGAGATTCCCTTCCAGACAGCAGAGATGTTTGCATACTCCTCCTGATCCTCACTTAGGTATTTAGTAGGTTATATGGACCTTTGGAGAGAAGAAGCATTTTTTGTTGTTCAGCCATCAACATTGATATTTGCTTGTACGAAGTTTTGGCTGATTGCTGTGAAGGCACTTTTAAATATCTGGTGTATGAGCAGAGGGAGGTTTTCCCTGCCCTCTCTCCATTGTTTGAATATAGAGGAAATGCTCACAAACACTTCCCAGCTTCAAGTCCACTACCGTTCATCACCCAGCCTTTCGCTGAGGGTTACATTCATGGCCTTGACAAAGCCCAGTGACAGGCACTGCAGACCAGCAGCCTCCTGTCACAGCTGGGAGCGAGCACAGACCCTGCTGGCTCTGCTCTGCTGCAAAGGGGAGGGCAGGGAGGAGACCTACATGTAACTGCTTATGGAGTTTCATGTGCATTTTTTGAATTATAGAAACAGAGCAGTGAAAATCTTTCCTTCTCACTTTGAGGGCAAGATTACATGGTCCAGTCATATTTTGTAATTTTGCTTTTCAGTTGCCAAGTACAATGCAGAATCTGAAGGAAGGGAGCTTATTTCTGTGATGCTCTTGTGCAGCATTGCTAATTGTAACGTTTAACAATTCTAAAGCATTTTAAGAAGAGACAATATTGCAGTGGTTTCATGTTCCTCTAACCACATGTAGCTGTTTCACTGGATGTTTGTTGATTACCAAGGCAACAGTTTCAGACCTGGCATGATTATCTGTATCATACCACTCATCAGAGATGTGGGCAAACTCCAGAAACTTCTCAATTGAGGAAATGATGCTAGTTGGTAGGAGGCAGGAGTTTTCAAAACTGTTTCAGTGAAAATGCTGATATCACATGCTTATGTCAACAACTTTAAAAATATCATTAAAAGATCAGTCTGCTTAAAATATATTTTACTATAAATATATTAGAGTCAAGCAAATAGCTGTTTCATCAATGCATTATCATAGTTCTGTAGATGTGCCCATTTAGAATAAATTAACATCATTTTAGAAAAGCCTTTCATTTGTTACTTAAAACCAACTACCTTGAGGAGCCATAATTGATACAAAAAACAGCCCATACTTGTGTCCTAAAAATGCAGAGTCCAGAGTTGGAATTTGGACTTCCAACTCTGCTATTAATCTTCTCTGTTAATAAAATTTGATGTTCATGGACTTTTACAGGAATCCTATCCGTCTTATATGCATGTAGAAGAGTAAAAAGGACTGTCACAATACCCACATTTTAGTAAGTCAGAGAGCTCCAATTGGGAAATTTTGCAGACATGTGGCTGCTTTGGGGTCACAAGACAAAGTGTCAGCAACATTTAGCTTGCTCCATGGCAATGCCAGCACATGTTAGCAAGATTTTCTGAGTGAAGTATGAACAAATGCTTTCACAGGGCTCACCCTCCCTCTGCCATCATTCTGAGTTTTCCTGTGAGAAGCAAGATATGAGTGGCCATGGATCTCAGCACTTCTGAGCCATTGCTCCTGTCTGAAATAAGCAGCATGCTTTAAATACTATTATCTAAGTTTGGATCCAGAAAGTATGGTTATTATTTTGTTGACTTTACATTTTTAAAGTGAAGAACACTACAAATAACTGCTTCCAGATTCCCTGTTTTCATTTCAGTTTTTTATGCAGCTGTCAATTAATAATGAGAACCAGGTTAGGGAAGGCACAGTTATACAGAATTATAAAAGTGACTGCTGCCAGTTGTTAAAAAATGAGTGCTAGGGAAGTTTTGGTGCTTCCCATTCTTTACAAGAGGAAGCCAATAAAATCCCTATCAAGCTTATTAATTTCTTTGTTGCCAGAGTGGAGGCATGTTCATCATATTCTCCAGTTTACTACACTGGAAGAGGAAGTAGGTGGAGGATTTCCCCTGAGCTGGGGATGTTCTACTGCCACCAACCAGCACAGCAGAGACATGTCTGCTGCTTTTTCCATCTGACTCCACTTTTCCTATGTATGAATGGCAAAAATACCTTGGAGTCAGGGAAAGGAGAAGGAAAACCAGGTCTCAGCCCTGTCTTCCTGTCTGATATTAATCACTGCAGGTACCAGGCAGCTCCAAATAAATTAACTGTTTCTGGCTGACTACAGCTCTCACTCATCACAGTATCTGGCATTGCTGTGAACTGTAGGTTATGGGAATAGTAGGACAAGAAACTCAAACTCATTCATCAGCTTTACTGATTTCAAAAGTCTAAAAGTTGCATTTTTTTAAAATTTTTCATTTACACCTTGCATCTATATTTTGAAGGGGTTCTACTAAACTGTATCTTCTTAACTGATAATAACCTTGCTCTTTGTAACCCATCTTCATCATCTTGACC
The DNA here is from genome assembly GCF_017590055.1 of Onychostruthus taczanowskii. NCBI lineage: Eukaryota > Metazoa > Chordata > Aves > Passeriformes > Passeridae > Onychostruthus > Onychostruthus taczanowskii. The sequence continues at coordinate 5,754,547 of NW_024500349.1, read as the reverse complement.
AATTTTCTTCAGGGTCTTCACCATCTTTGTCCCATGACTCTTTTCTCCAGCAAGCACATTTCTAGTTTTGTTGTGCCATGTGATTCCATTTTCTCAGTTCTCCATCAACCAGCAACGCAGGAAACCTGCATGCAGCTGGTTGCAATGCCTGCTGCTCTCCTCTGCTGCACTTTCTTTCATGTGACATAGACTTGGACTTCTTGTTTTATTCACCTTTCATGGCTGACAAATAAAGCAGCAGCTCCAGACTCTGATAATGAAGATCCAGGTGAATGACAGGTGAATGACAGCACTGTTTTGAAAAAAAAAAAAAAAACTGGCAAGGACTGATATTTTTACTTTGAAATTTTGTTTCTAATTCCACTGTTTTCCACAGGTCATGCATCCTATATTTTGGAGGAGTGCATTGAAAGGCAGCATATTTACCTTTCTGCCCTCCAGTTTTAGCTAAAAATTCTTCCCCCACTGTAAGTCAGGAGATGGGAGCTACTATGACATGATGTGTGAGGCAGCTTCTTTGGAAAAAAGAACTATTTCTTAAACCCACCTTGTTTTTGACAGGTTCCTTAAAGGCTCTACAACAATATAATTAAATCAAGAAACTAGTGGAGAAACATGTTCAAGTTTGGTTTGGGTGGGTTTTTTTTAATTTTTTTTTTTTTTTATGTTTCTTCACTTTACACTCTGAATCTGCGAACTGAAGCGTAGGTGTCTGCTTGACTGTGGTGGGTAACCCATGTAACAGTCTGCGATGCGTTTACTTTGGCTGAGATATATATATATATATATAGAGATATATATATACACACGTGCACACACACACACATATATATATTTAACCGGACTGTTGTGTGGCAACAGTGGCATTGAGTAGTCTCTTCCTTCTCAATTTAGCAAGAAGCGTTGGGGTAAATAAGGGCAGTTTCATCAGTTATTTCCTTCTTTCCTGCGCGGGCTTTGAGAGGACTTCTCGAAAACATCACCGTACGCCGAACTCCCGGAACGCCCGGGCCCACGGCACCGCCGAGGCCACTGGCACCGGCTGCCACCGGCGGGCCAGCACACATGTCCCCCCCCTCATGAGGAGAAGCCCCTCTGCCACCCCGCCCGGCCATTCTCTGCCTGCGCCGCCCGCACTGCTTTGGCCTGACCGGCCCCCCCGGCGGTCACGGCGGGCAGCGGGTCCCTCTCCCGCCCCTCGCTGCCAGCAGGGCGCAGCTGGCGGAGCCGCGCGCAGCAGCCGCCCCGCGGACACCTCAGGGGGCGGCAGGGCCTGCTGAGCCGGGGTAGCCTCGTCCTGCGGGACCGATCCCACCCGTGGTTCCCCGAGCGAGGGGAACCCAAGCCACCGCCGCTCCGGGGGCGGCGCAGGCCGGGGCGGGCGGGGGGAACGAAAGAGCGGCGGAACGGGCGGGCGGCGCTCGGGGAGGCGCCGGGCGGGCGGGCCGGCCGGCCGAGCATGGCGGCGCTGCGGGTGCTGGAGCTGTACAGCGGCATCGGGGGCATGCACCAGGCCCTCAGAGGTACCGGCGCGTCCCGCGGGGCTCCGGGCTGCCTGCCCCGCCCCGGACACCCCGCCCTCGGGGGCTCCGTCTGCTCGAGGCGGGGCAATGCAGGGTGCCCCTCTTCTCGGTGGGGCGGGCGAAGGTGGCCCCTGTTCTCCCGTAGCCCCTTCTCCAGCCTGGTGTGTGGCACCAGGTACCCCGGAGCACGTTGGGACAGAAATTAGGGGTCTCTGCTCCTTGTTTGGCCCAGGCAGCTGCTTCTGGAGAGGCCGTGATTTTGTGTTTGTTGCTGTGTGCAATACAGAGGCAGCCCTGCTGCAGGTGGGATGGCAGTCGCTGAGATGCCCAGGATGACAGCCACATGAGCCAGGGTTTCCCACTGGCATGCACGTGGACTTGGCTTTCATAGGCCGTAGTTCGGTGAACAGCTGAGCCATGTTCCAATTTGAGCAAGCCTGACCATCTGAGGCTGGGGTAACATTTTATAAACATGAAAATGAAATGTGGAATTTGAGCTGGTACAGAGAATTCACACCAGCCCATGTTCCCAGGTGAGTTTTTGATCTGACACAAGGAACCCTGGAGCTCAATTTGCTGAATTGTTAAGGCACGGCCTGGGTGACCTTCAGCAGGTCCTGCAGACTCTGTGAATTGGCTTCCCGAAATTAAAAATTGAGTTAGGGCTATTGATTTCCATGATAAAGTACCCTGGACCTTATTACTTTGAAGTCCATGTTTCAACACACATTAGTATAACTTGTGATAATCACCATAATAATTTTAACTGTAACTACAATCTTTCAAATCTTTCAGTCTTCAGGAGCATTAGCAGGGAGGATTTCCATAAAAACATCAGGTGGAAACTTGCCTTAACTTGCTATTTTTCCAGGGAGCTATGGAATATTAAGAGTATGCTTACAGAGTGAAATCAATTTAGCATCATTTATTTACTTAAAACACACAGTTGTCAGAGTGGCATTCTTCCTACTGCCCTATTTTTGCTTGAATCTAATTGCTTTATTTGAGAATATAAATATATAAAATATATTTTAATGTATTTATTATGTATATATAAATGCACAACAAAATAGGTTCCTACATTGTTCCTCACTACCTTTTTTGAGGATGTAATTTCCTTCTTTCCAGAGACATTCTTAGAGTATTAAGAGGCAAGTATAGCTTTGTCCGGAGCTGCACATTTTTGAGTTTTTGTAGAGTGAAAACAGCATGTTAGGCCTTGTGTATAGTGTACACAGTAATGGTAACATGCTGCTATTTTGGTAACCAGATTCCTGAAGTGATGGCAAGCTATCTATGTTTGTTGTATTCAATAATTTCCATATTTTCATAGAAAGTTGACTGGTTCCTGAAAGTTAGCCTACACCATGGTTCCTTCACTCTTTACTGAATTACCTGGCTGTGTTCTTGCTATAATAATGGATGTCTTGGGGCAGTTCAGTGGTGTGCTGCAATGTTTAGTAAATTATGATGCTAGATGTGATGTCTTGTGAGTTTCCACCTGCAAAAACATCACTTGCAACTCAGTGAATACTTAAAAGGGTGGAAATACTGGAAATGCCTCATTAGATTATCAGAAGAATGTAAACTTTTATCCAAAAGATACACGGAATTAGTGATGCCCTAGTGGACAATTATTACAAATATGAAGCCTTGAAATCATGTCACAAAATGGTGCAGTTTGGAGAATGAAGGACTTAACTAAACCCCTTGTATTATTTCCTGAAAAGGTAAACTTACTTCCATGTTTACTTTTCTGAACTTGCTGAACACAACAGTGTCTCTCTTTGGTGTAATTTCTGTTCTTATGGGTTTGCATTTGACTGAAGAAATTGCAATAGGTATGAACAGTGGGACTGAGATTTTTCTGTAGTGGTATCAGCCAAAGCAGATAAAGGGACTGTAAGTAAGGACATTTAATTTATTATTTGTGTAAATGACCCTAACTAGTTCAGAGTGGTCAGGTACCAAATGAAATTTGCAAAGTGAATAGACACAAAGCTGTTTGCATTACAGTTGGTATAACATTTTTCAATCTAGGTGCTTATGTTTCTGGGAAGCATATGAGAGTTCAGCCCATAAGTATTGTGTTGTCTCAGGAGAGGTCTAAACCATACACTTCTCGATGAAAATCCTGGTCAGAGTCTTGTTAGAAGTAATAGGCAATTTGATTAAAAGGTGTCCTACAAAATTTGCACTAAATTAAGTATTTGATAACAGGTATATAAAACTGTTTTTGATGAATTGGATTTCATTTGGGAGCAGAGACATACTTGGGCATGTGATAATTTCTACTAGTTTTTAAAGTCCTTTGCACATCTGGATTCAGTTTTCTTACAGTTTATGAAGGAGCAAAGTAAAGTCAAGGGGCATTGTCTAGTTTTTAAAGTCCTTTGCACATCTGGATTCAGTTTTCTTACACAGTGTATGAAGAAGCAAAGTAAAGTCAAGGGGCATTGAAGTGTTTGCTTTTACGTGCAAATAAAACAGAAAAGAAGTGAATGTTCCTCTGTGAGTACTTTAATAATGTGTTTCTTACATGTTTTTGGCCTATATGTGTACATGAAACCCTGCTGTTTGAAAAGGTCTCTGATCCTGTCCTCCATTTAGCATGTGGCAAATTGTTCAGCATCTTCTTTTAAATTGAGTATAGAAATATTGAAGGGTTGTGGGGTTTTTTCCATATAAATATGAAGTTTGAGAGAAAGGCTTCCGTTGTTCCAGTGCTTCTGTAAGCCAGATGCACGACAGATGAAGATTATGTATAACAATATATTATCTTCTTGTGGTTTCTAGTGAATCTATAAGCCAAGAAAAATAATTGGAATATGTAGAAAACAGAGGGAGCATGTAGTATTTCAGTGGCAGCATCTTGGGAAAGGTTTTGTTCTACAAAAGGGATTCTGCAGTTTTCTGCAGGGATTCTGCAAGATACTCTTGCAGGGTAGTACCTGGCCATGTAATGGGGTCAATTATGGTTAATTCAGCCGGTCCAACTTTCTGCTTTTCTGTAAAATTGCCTGTGTTTCAGTTGGCAGATAGGTATTTCTCAGGAAATCTGATGTTGACTTTTCTACCTTGATGCCCTTCTTGGCTGTGATCTTTCAAAAACTTAGTTAGAGGATAGCTTGCAGGATGAAGATGTTTGTTATTTTGGCAGCTGTCATTAACATAGAATGCATTTGGCACCAAATAGTATACCATTGGTTTTGAGATTGTCCTTGTCAACAGTAAAAAATAATTGAATTCTCATGTATTGATGGAATTTTATAGTGTCTTGTAAGTATTTCTCTCTAAAGAGTACATGGAAATTGTGAGTACATGGTTTCATAGTTTAATCACATTCTTTTTGACAATGGAGAGAAGGCTGTTTCTGAACTTAGGTTTCAGTCTAAAGCTGAAAAAGAAAAATCTTGGGGGTTGTCTAGCTCTGTGTTGGTACTTTAGCTATAGCTATCTCAGCACATGTAGAATTTCTGGTTTTAGATTTTGAATGCTTTATAATAATATTTTAGCACCAAAGACCTGCAAAAGGATGCCATCTTTTGATGGTATCTTTTGATAAAGATACCATCAAAAGATGGTAAAGTTGAGCTTAGTTGAAGTCAGAAATCAGTGAGTCTGTTCATATTCACACTCTTGAAAGATTGATGCAGCTAAGGGATCAAAGTGCTTTTCTTTCTTCTTCCCACCCTGTACCCCAAGCCTTTTGGATTTATAAAGGTTGATATTTAAGTCAAATACATCTAAATATATGATAATTTTTTGTGTGTGTGAGTGAATTTGTTCTTTATAAAGTGCAGAGTTTCTGCGGTGAAAAATAGTTTTATTTTTGGAAAATCTATGCCTACATATCCATTTCCTTAGCAACTTTCCATGAAACAAACAGCCCGCTCTTCCTCCTTCCCAACCAAAACAAACCTAAACTGGCTTATTAATTTAGGCAGTTTTCCCATGAAAAATGGGTTCCATGTCTCTGCCACAAGCATTTGTAATCTGTCAGGTTCCTGAAAAAAGTCCTCTTGCAGGAAACACTAAAGGACATATTCTAAAAAATACCATAAGTTTGCAGTGATGAAGTTGGTGATATTTTTCCTCTGCAATTGTTATATTTCAGTTTTACAGGGTAACAACTTTTGTGCTCTGTTATGCACGTTTGTTCATTGTATTTGATTGTCTCTGTGAATTGCACAGCACAGTAAACTGGTGTGTGTATTTACACTGGGCAAAGCTATCCCATCAGGAGAGGCAAAGGAGACAAAACTGGCCTTGATTTCCAGCACAATGCAAAACAAAAATATTGCTGGTTTGAGCAAGTTTTTACACCTAAACACAATTTAATGCTTCTCCAAAATATAGCTCTTTGTAGCACGGGGTGTACCAGTTGTGCTATAATGTAAGTTTATAAAGTTTATATGGCTTCACATGATTGAATCCTTTACAAATAAAGCAGTGAAAGGAGTTGCTAAGTATCCTGCAGGAACCCAGTATCAAGTTTACTGATAGTCATATTGACTGTAGCCATGGTCAGTTCAGCCTAATCATTTCAGCCAAGAGCTGACAACTCAGAAATTAAATCTTTGCTCTCTGTTTTAAAAGGAAACAGGACTGACAAAACTTATGACTAATCTTCTCTTTTCCATCTGTTTCCGTATACCTGTCAGAAAAGATAATTGTTCTGGCTCCTATTTTCCAATATTCTGAAATCCACCAAACCGCCCTTGCTGTAACACAGTGTATTTCATGTGTTCTGTTGACACTGATGACTCTATTGCAAAAGTACAGTAGTGAATATAAACAGATCTATGTTAATTTTAAGGTCTGCAGAAACACATGACAAAGGAATCAATTCTAAAGAGGAAAAGGACAGATATTGTAATGTTAGAAGTTTTGTTTCTGGCATTTGAAGGTGACACTTTGGGTTTACTTTTTCAAATGAGAAGCTAATGCACACATCCTGGCTTTCTTTGTTTCAAATGCATCTCCTTCCAATCCTTACAGCAGTGTCCCTTTTCCTCAAGAATGACTACTCCATACCTGGGAGGGCTTGTAAGCATTGTGTATTCAGTGAAGTAGAGATCTGCGACCCAAAGTTTGATTGTTGCCTCTTTAGGCAGTTTAAGTAACAGGCAAAGAGTTTCTGCTGTCTGGGTCCAAGAGGTTTTAAGCTTTAAGTGTGAAATCAGTACATTACTAATAGGATGATACAAATTTGATTTCACCTGCTTTCAGCCAACAGAAAATATTACAATCTAGTCTGCTGAAAATGTCATAATGCCTCCCTCAGTAACTTCCCTATCATATCTGTGACTTCCATTTGAACCATGTGATCTTGCTCAGAAATGAAGTGTCAGTTGAAAAACTGGTGTGGAGGAATCCTACAAATGATGTATTCCAGCAGCCGGTCTGTTTCCTGCATTTGTAATTCTCTTAAATATCTGTGTTTTGAAAATTGGATGTACTTTTTTGAGGGGGATAAAAAGATCTCCAGAGCTGTGTCTGTTTCTGTATTGAAGTTTTGCTGTGTGTTTTGGGGAGTTGATTTCACATCCCACCAAGTCAGCGATTCCTGAGTTGGTTTTGTGCCTTTTGTCAGTGGGGATAGTTAAACACACTTGATAGTTAAACAAGCTTAAATTCTGCTTTCAGGCTTTTTTAATGATGCATTCCTTATAGTAATTTTCAAGTAGTAAATTTAATTGCTATAGGAAAGCAGACTGTTACAGTTTGACGTAAAGTTATTTAACTTTCAGGAGAAGTTCTTTAAAAATGTTGCATTTTCACATTGTTTGAAATTTAGACAAGCTTTTCTTTGTTAGGTTGGATGTGTGAGAGCCGCTTGTCTGCTCGAGCTCCTTCATGCGTTTCCAGGGCATTTCCACACAAATACGCTTAATCAGCTTTTAGAGGGAGTCTGTTCTCTAACAGGAATTCCCAAGTGAGCTGCAACTTTGAAATGAAAAGGAGGAGAGGCTTTGAAAAAGTTATCAGGTCTTTGAATGAGGAAGAGAGGATCTCAGGTGGAATACTTCAGGAAAAGCTCCTGTCCTTTTTCCATGCTGGCTTACGTCTCTGGTTTAGACTGAACATTGTATTGCAAGAGGATTCAATAGGTTACTGTTAGATGTGTGCTCTCTTCCCCTATCGCCAGGCTTTTGGGCCTGTGAAGTCCTCAGTTGCTATTTTTTCCTGTAGGTATGCAGGGAGATATTGAATGGATGGCAGTAAAAAACCAAGTGTCTGAATTGTGAGTTGTGAGAGAAAGCACAGAGCTTGCCTTCCCAATTGCCCTTTTAAAACTATGTGTTAATTTAGATAATAATTTGAGTGTCTTGATTTTTTTTAATTTTATTTTTCTTCTGGAGTACTTGGAAAACACAGTAAGGGTTAGCTTGTTAGGACAATGTGTTTTAAGAACTGAAGGAGTGAGTGAGAAAAGCAATCTCTTTAACAGTCTCAGAAGTTTGTTCCTGTTACTTAGATGCTGCAGCTTTGTTTTAGGAAGATGAGAGTGTTGGTTCTTGAATACGTTTGTAAATTGAGACATTCATCCAGCTTTCTTTTCACGCTAGGTGTCAGTGTTAACTTACCTGTTCTGTAATCTCAGGTGTAGTCATGCTATTGTCCTTGTGGATGCACCTGTATTTAGTTCTCAGTTACAACTTCTGGTCAAAAGGTCAAGACAGTAATGGCAAATAATGATTTGTGTGTTGACTCTTAATGGTCTGTAAGTATTTATCTTGTGAAAAACCTTATCTTTTTGCCCTCGATTGCATCAAGTAAACCTGGAAGAACCAGCTTGGTCCTTGTTAGAATGTCTGCTACAATCTTTTCAGTACCCAGATTTCTCTTTCATCTTAGTTTTGACTAAGACAGCCTTGAAGGCCTGAAAGATAGTGGGTGGATGGTAACTGCATTATTCAAAATTAAATCCACTGGGATCATCCCAGTTGGGCTTTCATCCTCTCAAACTGTAAATAATTAGCTGACTAGTAGTAATTCATATGGTGTCTCATAAGGTCATTTGTTAATGTGTTACTTGAGCATATTGTGAGATTATTCAAAGGCATGTGGCTATTTGCCTTGTTTCTTTTGGTTTACAAAAGTTTTTTTAAAGTTGCCTGTGTTTCATCTGAGGCTTTGTAATGCCGACCATAATGTAAATATCCTGGTGGTTGATACTGATCTCGGGTGTCAGGAGGTAGGGTCACTTCTCTGCCTGCAGCTGTGACAGTAACCACAGTCTGTCTTCTTGGATAAAAAGCCTCAGTGAAGGTATTGTGTTTAGTAATAATAAATAGTGTGACATGATGAGCAATGAAGTAAACACTGCTCTTTTTATCTCTTTAGCTTCTGTAGTACCTATTACTTTCTTACTTTCTTACTTTATAAATTAACAGTTGTTTATTTACATTATTTTTAGTGTATTTTTATTTCAGGGTTTTAGCTGTGAGTTTGTTACACTGTCCTCTCTTCAATAACACCTCTGTTCAAGAGAGGAGGAGCTGCCAAGTTTGGTATTTTGGGACCTTTAATTCAAATGAGGCAGCAGTTGAGTTTGAGGCCTAAGGCTTTACTGAAATGTAAGCACAAATGTTTTTCAGGCAATTTAAGTTTTTATTGGAAGAGTAGACATACATCAAACATATTGGTGCTATTTTTTCATAATGAGAAGTAGTACACATCTAAAATAAGATGCTTATTTCTTGTAGGTTGCCAGAGGACAAGGCAGAAGCAGTGGGGCTTGGTAGGATTGGTTTAGGATTCTTGTAGCCAGGAGCTTGCTGGCCACAGAGACCTGCACAGAGGTGAAAATGTTGTAGAGCTGCACCCTGTTTGGAATTTTTTAATCTACTTTTTAAATCTACTTTAGCTTCCATTTTTGGATATATAAAGAAGGGAAGTATTGCCCTTATGATTAGAATAAGAGTATGTTTTTTATACAAAGTTTCAAAAGACAACACAGCAGAATTTGATTGTGTAATTTGCCTTTTGTTTTTGAGTGATGCTGTAACACAACTGAGCAAATATATTTTTCTAAGAATAGTGAAGAGAAGCTAGAGTTTTCAAATTATTTTTTTAATTTTAGAAAGCTGCACATATGCAGAAGTGGTAGCTGCTGTTGATGTGAACACTCTTGCCAATGATGTTTATAAGCACAACTTTCCCAGCACGCCGTTATGGGCAAAGACTATCGAGGTGAGTAATTAATGTGTTTTTTACTCTAGTCTGGCATTTGTAAGATGTGAGTTGCTTTCACTGTCTTTATTAGTAACAAGAGAAACAGAAATGTTATTATGAATAAAGCAGTTTTACAATAACTTTGATTGCTTGTGCTGTTTGCTTGTTGAAGTAACAGGGATTTCATACTGCAGGCTTTTCCTGAAATTCTTGTGGGTACCATGGAGAAAGGTTATATAAATGTCTAGGGGAATGCTTACCATCAGTAAAGGAATGTCAAAAATCATATTTTTAGATTAAAAAAAATATTTTCATGTACTTCGAAAAAATTAAATTACTTGGGGGCATGCCTTTGTTTTGAAGTTATAGTTGGGCTCAGAGAAACACAACAAAATATACTGAACTGATCACTCTTGAATCTTTTTAAATGGGCTCAGTAGATAAAATGTTTTAGGAATTCTGTCACTTGCCAAATTATTTGAAAAATAAGTAAAATTGGATTAAAATAATCTGTTTTAATAGATGAGAGGCAAGCTAGGCATGGTTTTGCTTGGATTGAGTTAGAAATTACTGTATGCTTCTTAGTCTGCTTTTACGGTTTTACAACATGACAGTAAAAGATGCTGTGTCTGTTTTAAGACGGCAGCTTAAGTGAGAGTTAAATAGGTGGCTAAAGGTTAAATGCTTATTCAGCACTCAATAATAACTGGTTAAATGATAGTTTTACAATGGAAAAAAAAGATTAATCTTTGCCTGTATCATTTTATAGTAGACAAGAGCAGATTATTAGTCGGTAACACCTTCTTCAAATATAATGGAAAAAAATAGCAGCTTTTGTCTAGTTTTCTGGGTAGCTACATTACATTTGCTGTATAGGTATCCCTCAGAATATGTAAGGAGTGATTTCATTGTCCAAGCCATAGTTACTTGATCATTCTTTCCTCCCAGCCCCTTAATGTGTTCATCTTTTAGTGTTGGTGAAAACTTAGTGTAGAGGAATTTCTAATTGTGTAATTAATTCCTACCACAGACTAATTCTTTCTTTCTAAGCAGGATTGGCTTTGTAGAGGAGAATTTCAGCCATACAGTACCTTTGACTAATTTTTATAGAGGAAAAACCATGAAATAAACTTTATAGGGTGCATTATCAGTGAGCTCCTAAGAGCTAAACCCCGTAGTTTGGACCTGTAAAAATTATCATATTTACTCTTGAACTCCTTTACTTCTCAGATGTTTTTACACATATTTTGAGTATGTAAAGACTGGTTTTGATGTACAAAGGCTTAAATCTGAGTAATGACACTTTATTTTCAGGACAAATAATAGGTGAGTATGTACTGAAAGAACCACTACACACCTCAAAGAATGAGCAGATAGAAACCTCAAGATTATGTATAAATTACATAATGTACTTATTAGTATTAGTGTTTTGTTTCATATGAAGAGCAGTGAGTGCATATTTACATTTTGTGGTTTGCCAGAGTAGAAAAGATTTTAAAATTACTATGTCAAGTGAGAGATGGGGTCGTTTTTTGCTAAATGAAGGATACTGGAAGTAAGAGGGGTAGTTTGGTCTGAAAGATGACTTGAGAATTTCATACAATTCACAACACTCAACATTATTTTTTTCTGTTTTCAGGGCATAACACTGGAAGAATTTGACAGATTATCTTTTGATATGATTTTGATGAGTCCTCCCTGTCAGCCTTTTACAAGGTAGGTACGCACACTTGGGAAAAAGTGCAGTTATTGTGCTATATGTGGTCAAAGGAGAAATGTTATCTCGACATAGTGACACTATGTGTGGGTGATCTGTGTATCTTTCTCTTCCTAAGCAAATGTGTTGTAGCTCTGCTCACCATGATGTTTACTGAAGTGAAAGAAATGCAGCAAATTGCGTCTTAATTGTTGACCACATTTCTTGCATATGTATATATTAATTCAGTTTAAGTGAAGTAAGCCTCTTACAGCACCAATTTTGTGAACTGTATTATTCCTCTAATAGTAAAATTTAGTGTTTAGGAGTCCTGCCTTTCCTTTTGGATATCAATCTAATGTTTTCCTGGGGCAACTCCAGAAGGAGGATTGGAATTTCTTGGTTCTGCCTGAGACTTAAGAGTGTAATCTGGTTTTATTTGTACTTTGAAAATTGCACATGCACACAGACAGTTTATTCTGAAGAATATTTCTATTTTAGCCAAGACCAGAAGGATAATGGCTTTGAAATTATTTTGTGGATGATAAAGAGAAATATCTTGCTGATTAAGGACTGAGTTTATTGAGATGTTATTTTTCAGATTAATTTGTAATTCATTTCATTTGACAGCAGTGACCAGTGGGGTGAGATTCTAGTAACTGTACACACGCAAAGTAGTAGCTTCATTAAAAAAGTCTGTTGATGGTGATAATAATGGTTGTGTAAGAAAGTATCTCTCATTGAATGTTCTAAACTGAAAAGCAATCCCTGTAAAGTGTTGCTGATCTGTAAAAATGAATTAGTGCAAACCTATGATGTATATAGGAAACATTTCAGATTTTTTTCTTTATAATATGATGAAAAGAAAAATCTGTGTAGTACTGATTAATTTAGATACATGTTAAAGCTCTTCTGCAAAGCTTTTATTCTTTTTTTATGAGGTAATACAAGTATAAGCTAGGGAAACACAGGCCTGGTATCATTATCATTTTTGTAACCTACATAATCTTTCCAGTTTAGTATTACCAATTGATTCCAAAGTTATTCATGTGGGGCTCAATCCTGCTAAATGGTGAACAATGAGGCTTTAATTCGTAGAAATAATTTAATATATTCAGTGCAAAATAGCAGGGTATTCCCAGAAACCCAGTGGGGGGTTTTTGTTCATTCAGAGCCAAGTATGTTCAAAGACTTTGCAGGACAAGACCAGAATGCTAAAGCCTTTGCAGACTGGGGAGTGGATTTCATTACTGAATGCTTCAATTTTAACCTTGCTGTGAGCTGATGGATTGCAGGGCCAGACTTTCATTCCTTAGAGCATCTCTCAGGACACTGCCTCTGTGAGCAGCTCCTCCTGTCTGTACGTGAGGCTTTTGCAGAATCCCCTTTAGAAACTCAAATCAAAGTGTCTGCATTCTGTAGAAAGATGTAACTCCAATGTCAGTTTGCTCTGAGTAATACACCGCTGTTTCTTTATTCTTTCATAGAATTGGCCGGCAAGGTGACGTGTCTGATCCACGGACTAAGAGCTTTCTCTATATCCTGGATATTCTCCCAAGGTAGAAACTTCTACCTCCATTGTAAAGCCCCTTTTATAACTAGGCTTTGTTATAACTAGGTCTACTATATTTCATTGAGACAAGATATCTGTAATGTTTTAGAGGGATACTACTACTGTTGTGTTGTATTCTGTGTTTGTTTTCACATGATCGTATGTAACTTACAAATACTTGTATTTTACTAATGCTCTAATCACTTCATTGTTGCTGTATATACTTTCATTATCCGGTTTCCTTTTCATTGCATGTCTGTTTAAGCTGTGCCTACACAATAACTGAAAAGAAAGAGTTTTTTTCAGTTCAACATCAAATTTGCATTGATTTTATATAGAAACAGGAGTAGGTAATATAATCGTTTGTCTATTGGACTCATGGAAACATGAAAGGTTTTTAAAATATTGGGTTACAAAAGCTTAGGTTAAACATATAGTCATCTTTTGAAGTGTTACCATTTGAAAATTGGTTTAAGTATGCTATTGACTGTACAATGCAATGCATCTTGCAACCACTTCTTTCTTAAAGTCTCTTCTTTTTGGTGCTGCCTCTAGATATACTGGGGCAGATTGTGTATTTTTGGTTTGTAGTACCGTCTCTTGTTTGGAGTACTAATACTAAAGAATTTGAATAGCACTGCATTGTCTGGACATTGTCATTGAATTCATCTGCTTTTTGCCTGGTCAGATCCCAGTTCATAATAAAACAGCCATAATTATTTGTATTAGTGGCAGTCTTGCTTCACCTGGAGACTAGGACAGCTTTTCCCGATGTATTCCTCCATTAGTTCATCTTGCTGTCAGGATTGGAGAACAGATGAATGTTTGGCATCTCTTTTACTTTTTTGGTGGGTTTTTTTTTGTTTGTTTTGTTGGGTTTTTTTGGTTTTTGGTTTTTTTTTGTTTTGTTTTGGTTTTTTTTTTCTTTTTTTTTTAATGAATGCTTTCAACATAGAAGTAAGTCAGTGCCAAAAAGCCTTTCTTTCAAACTGCTGTTAGCACTGGGAGAAAAGAGTCTTCATCCTTGTTCTAGAAACTTTATGCAGCCAACAACATTAAATGGAACTGTGTCTTTGCCCTTGTCATGAGCAGAGAGAGAGCAATGACACAGAAGGGCTGAGTGGCTTGGCAGGACCATACATAAGAAATCTGTGGCAGACAACACAGAACAAAACACAGATTCTGTAGCCCAGTAAGTTAGACAATTTCTAGGTAAAAAAGAATGGGTATTGCTACTCCCCTGCTTCTGTCAGAGACACAAAATTAGGGAGAGAATGTGGGTTGTTTAGAAATTACGAAGGATGACTTTTGTGAACGAGAAATGTAACACAGGTTTCCAACTGCTCTGTTAAAATGAAAAATGAAACCTGGCAGATAGTAAGTTAATTTGTCAGAATAATAGTATCTTCCATGTACTTAAAGGCATCTCCTGACCTGGGGATTCCTTTTCATTAAACTGAAACATGGTTAAGAGGCTGGCTGCTTTTGGACATTATAGTGCATTAATATGGAAATACTGCTTCCCAGTTGCTGTGGACTTAGCTGGATAAACAGCAGAAGCTTTTCCTTCTCAAAACCAAAGCTTTAGACACTCCGGGACCTGTATTTTTATCACGATGATGCAAAGGACCTGGGCTTGGCTGTCTTGCTTTTATCTCAACACCCCAGGAGACACTGCTAATGTCCCTTATCTCCTCGGGGAGGGTTCTTGAAGCAGCACTTACTCTAAGTAGTCACTAGAAGGTTCAACATGATGGCTTCTGTAGAGTTTCTCAGTTCCAGTGGATTTGTGTTTTACTAAGATAGCGCTTATGTGTTTTTTGAATATGATACTTTTGTGAGACATTGAGTATGGAGTACTTCAGCCTCAAAAAAGGAAACTCTTACTGTAGGAATTATCCTTTTACATTTTAAATTGCTATGGTATGCATACAGTTTATGAAAAGTGTAAAATAATTTATCATCCCTTGGATGTAGTTAGATTTTGCTCAGTCTTTTATAATAAAATAGTGGTGAAATAAGACTCAGAGGTAGTCTGGGATGACAAATATTAGAGATAATGGAAAGGACAATTTCAAGATCTGGAAAGACATGGGAAATCGTTGGAACACCCAGCCAGAAAAGTCCAACCCAAATGGTCTAGGTACTGTCTGTTTATTGTGTCCAAGCCATAACCCGTCAAAATCCAATGCTAAAACATCCAAGTGCTGCTTTTACAGAAACATTTTTAATGTTAATACCTGTCAAGTACTTAACACTTCCTTTTTGTACAGTGATTACTTGCCTTGTGATCTGTCGATCCCCTATGAGTGGTTGCATTTCAGGCTGTGCTCTGGATTCACTGCTGAAAAACAAGTTTCATAGTAGTCAGTGATGAAGAGTGTGGGTAGACATATCAGTAGAATATTCTCCATTCCTCTGCTAGGAATTTGGCTGATGCTGCTTTTTTTTAGCCTAGTATTACTTTTTCCCCATTATTTTAAGTTTTCCCTATTGTTTTTACTATTTTTAAATTTGGCATAGTTTCTTGAACATTTTCCATTTTCTTGTGAGATGCATTGGTTCTTTTAATTCATTCTTTAATTAAAAATTAAAAATGTACTGAAACAATTTCTGCTGTGATTTGTTCCAATGGAAGTTCAAAGTCACTAACTTCAATAAGCACGAAGCTGCTGTCTGGGGACATTAATATCCAATATGTGTATGTGATTCTGAGGTCCCAGTGTGTGACAGACATTGTGTGTCTACATTAGAGAATTAATCAGTGCTACAGAATGTTCCCAGACACCTGAATCTGAATCATCTTCGCTTCTAAATTGCTGGAACAGTCCCTGGCACAGTTTGGGCATGCTCATTTCTCCAGAGATTTAATATGCTGTTTTTGGAATGTGCCTATTTCCAGACCTTTGCACTGATACTGCTAAAGCTGAGACAACTCCTTCTTCCCATCAAAATAAAAAAGTCAAGTTCAGAAAAATGAAAATATCTGCAGTTTGAACTCTAAATATGTTGTGTACTTAAATCAGTTAAATGAATACTGTTTTTCATGTGTTATCAGTAAGGTTCTTGTGACACTTTGACATTGATTTCAGGTATAAGCACTTGAAAACAACTGTTTTATGGCTAAGTAGCAGCTGGTTTTCCCCCAGCAATTATATTTCCTATTATACACTGAATCTGTTTAATAATATTATTGTGCTTTAGGAAATGAAAAGTGAGAAACATTGTCAAAAGTACATTCATGGAGTACAAGAGGATACAGCTGTTCATCCAAACATAGGGTGGAGTTTGTGGTTTTTACCAGCAGTCCACATTTTTAATTCAGTTGGTTTTTTAAGGATGCTAAACTTTAACAGCTAGCATGATGTGGAAATACTTTGATCTTTCTGCTAGCTAAACAGATCTGTGGATGAATATAATGTACTTTAACTCTTGTTACACTGATTTGGTTTTTTTTTTTCCTTGTAGGCTTCAAAAGCTTCCAAAATACCTACTTTTAGAAAATGTTAAAGGATTTGAATCCTCTTCTGCAAGGTAAACTGTAATTAATATATGCAGGCATTAGCTTGCAAAAAGGGTATATTCTTCAGAAGGAGAAGGGATTTATTCTTTAGAAGGGATTTTTTTTTCCTAGAATTGGAGTTAACAAAATAGCTTGAGATGGGACAGGAATTAAAATCTTAGGTTGTGAAAAGAACTTGCTAGATAAGTGGTTATGTCTCTAAGTGGATAAAACACAACAGTATTTTATTTTTAATTTTATTTGGTGAGTATTTGATTTGATTTTATTTGATGATCATGTTTGCTTTAGAAAAGGTCAGAATCATTTTTCAAAGAAAAATAGTAATAGGTGTTACAATCAGAGGTTTCGGAGGCTTATTCATGACAGCATCCCATGGTATCTTGTGTTATGGTCACAGAATAGCCATGGGGCTTTCTTGAGTGCCTCTGTTGATAGTAGATTATCCATGGTTCAGGGCTGCTATCAAATGGTCCAGAGATGCAGTAAGAAGTATTTAGTCCTGGTCTGAAATGTGGAAGAGGAAAGGTGTCACTACAGTTACCTAATGACAGCAAGAGCACTCTCCTCTCTTGTGACCAAAGCAAGAGAGAGAGTTGCTATCTTCCTTCTCAGTTCTTGCTGAATAAAGTGGGATCTTCCTGTGCACTCCTTAAAGCACCAGCTGCCATCCTGCATAACGCGCTCTTAATCCAAATGGCAGGCAGCGGGGAGACATGCTCAGCTGGTTCGGTGTTCATGGTCTTCTCTTGTAGCTCCCAGGATTCCCTAAGCTGTGCCTTCCTGGCCAGTGCTTGGGACAAGCTGTGCTCAGAAATCACCCTGGTTAGGACACTTGTTTTCTCTTAAGACACTTGGGATGCAGTCTCGCATGCAATGCTGGGTACAGGTCACAGCTCCTGTCTTTTGTATAAGTTCCAGCCTAGTGCAGTCTGCATGGAATACAGAAGAAAAGTCTTTTTAAGATTATTTCCCTTACAGTCTCTTTCCATTGTTTATAAAACACAGACCAACCTCATTTTTATAATCAAAGCCACTGATTTTTGTCATCCCTCAATTTATCCTTTTTGTTAGGCTTAGCCAGTGCTGTGTATTTGAGCAGAAGGAAGTAGTGAGCTATTTGTAGTGGTTTTAATCTCCTGTTTTATGATTCCCAGTAAAGAGAGTATCTTGCCCTCTGATTAGTTTCCTTGTTGACACACCACAATTACTTTCCTAGAGATGGGACATTTTTTGAAGAGGCATTTGCACTGTAGTAAGAGTGAGGTGCCTTCGCATGTATAATAGTCTCTAACACTGAACTTCGTATGATGTCTCTCAAATTCAGTAATGGATGACATATCAATAATTTGCTGTCCAATTATTTCAATGAATGCTTTGGTAAATATGATGTTGAATTTAATCTGTGTTTCTTTAGGATTAAAAAATGGGCTAAAGACTACGTGAAGGGAGTAATTGCTTTTTGATTCCTTTCAGAAATGAACTTTTGCAAACACTAGCAACATGTGGATTTAAATATCAGGAATTTCTCTTGTCTCCAACCTGTGTGAGTACTAAAATTGCTCTAATATTATTTAATAGGTCGAAGTGCACCGAGTCCAAGAACATTTGAAAATTCTCTTCCATGTTAGAAAAGAGAGTCATGCTCAAAGCATACACTTGAATGAGAAAACCAACTGACATGACTTCTAGTTTCTCATACTGACATAGTTATATTGCTGTTTGTGTTCAGATCATAGTCCCATGTTGCTTTGCTGCCATTTGATATTTTTAAGAAGGCATGAATTTCCACTGTAACCAGGAAGGTGGTTTTCCCTGCAGGAGCCTCACTGCTTCAGAAGTGCTGTGCCTCTGGATTTCCCAGCACAGAAAATGTGACTGTTTCTTGTGGGAGGAGGAGCTTTGTTTCTGTGTTACCCTGGCAACTGAAAAAAGTTTGAGAGAAATTTCAGATTATGCAAGACTAACTGGAATCAGTGAAGTACCATAAATATTTGAGAGAAGCTAATAGAATGTAGCTTGAAAACCAATTGTGGTAGATTTATTTAATTGTTAGGTGTTTTATAGTTCTTGTTTAAAAAGGCAAAGAGAGACGTTTTTGCTTTCAACAGGAAACAGATAGTACCTGTCCCAAGTAATCGTGAGGCATGTACATTTTTCTACTTGAATCACATAAAATTTTGTTTACATTCATATTAATTTACAGAGAAAGTCAAAACTATGAGATACAGAGAATAATTGGATCACTTGGATCTTTGTAAGTCCCTAGGTATGGAAGTTACAAGTGTGTGGAGGTATTATCAACTAATACCAAGAGAATACCCTGGAAAAAAGGAGGCTTCAGGGTGACCTAATTGCAGCCTTCTAGCCTGGGCTAGTGAAAGAGAGCTTGGAACTAGATGACACAAACCATTTTATGAATCTCTGATTCTTTAAATACTGATATCTCTGAAGTAATAAAATATATTAGTGTGTCATAGTTCTGTTACTGCATGTAATGGCAGATAACTTGTATGATGCAATAGACCACTTTTTCTCTACTATCACCCGGACTAAAGGCTTCTGAATTTTGATTACAGCTTGGCATTCCCAATTCCAGGCTGCGGTATTTTCTAATTGCAAAGCTTCACCAAGAACCGTTTTCCTTTCAAGCTCCTGGACAAGTGAGTCTATTTATAATACTTGAATTTGCTTCATTTCATGAAGATTGATGGTTAAATTTTCAGTTTAGTGGTGTGTGTTGATGAATGGAGAAGAATGAGTGATTCCAACAGAAGAGTTAAATTCTGTCTCCTTTTTTCAGCCTTGATATTGAGCTTTGTAAGGACTGATGTGCATGCCTGTGGCTTAGATGGCTTTAAACAGTTGGGAGATGTATTTTCTAGCCTGATAGTGGGCTGGGAAACATGTCATATTGCTACATTTTTTACACACTTGAAAAGGTCTTTTTGCAAAGGCAATTATTTTAGGCTGTTCTGACATCATTGCCAATAGGTCTACTAATCTTGATGCTACTGCTTTTGAAATCTTCATGAAAATAACATCTAAAAGTTATTGTGAGCATCTTGGAAGGAATTCTTACTCTCTGTATGGTTGGCTATCAAGTTGTTTATTAAATACAGTTCTTTAATTTTATTTTTGTCATCATTTCCTCTTAGATATTAACAAGATTCCCAGATCAGGATCCAGCAGATTTACTCAAGGAAAAATGTGCTGACAAAGTGGGTGAAACTAGTTCTTTTTTGTCCTCTGAGGAGAAGAATCTGGATCCAAACACTGGTCCAGACTGCAGCAGCAAGAAGAGTTTACCAAAAGGGGCCTTTCTGTTTAAGCTTGAAACAGTAGAAGAGATGGAAAGGAAGCATAATCAGGATAATGATTGCTCTATTCAAATGCTAAAAGACTTCTTGGAAGAGGAAAACGAAGAAATGAGTCAATATTTCTTGCCACCAAAATCCTTACTGCGCTATGCTCTCTTGTTAGACATTGTCAAACCCACCTGCCGGAGATCCACGTGCTTTACAAAAGGGTAAGGTGCCAAGAAAATGTTTTGCTAAATCATGTCCTGAAATTTTAAGTGTATTTTCTCGCTTCTGTCCTGTAAAATCACAGAGAGGTGTTTCATCAAAAAATCCTAGGCCTTTAAAAGAAATCTCCTTATATAGTGTGCTTGCTGGTCCAGTGGAATGCCTGCATGAGAATCTGTCTGGCAGAACATCATGTGCCCACTCCAAAAAGGCATTCACAAAAGACAGTTGCCATTTGTTGTTGACCTTCACAGAAGCTTAATTACCCCTGCGGAAATATGGTTCCAGTAGACTGGTATAGTGCTGATTCATTAATGAATTTCTTTATATTGCTCAATGAAGTTACAAAGTGTCATGCATGACAGATCCATTCCTCATTAAATCTGTCTCCACTGTACATTTTATTGATTTCTTGGATTTTTCAGCTATATAGATCAGAATAGCTGTGGATTGTCATGAAACCAGTTAGGTTGCTGCATTACAAATCATTTGGTGGGGCAGAACATCAGTGCTTTTCTGTCTAGTAGTTTTCTGATTTGCACCTTGCAATTTTAAGTTCGACTTCTAGAAGTTGGTGAGTGTTCTGAAACTCTGTGGACAACTGGTCAGGAACTTTTCCACTGAGTGCATTTGTATTGAAACATTTCAGTTGGAGCCTGCAAATTTGTGGGAATTTTTAATACTGATAAATTTTTCTAATTGGATTGGTTTTTTGAGTTTGCTGAGTGTTTCAATAAGATGTCGTGGATGATGAGGTAAAGCCAAGTGTAACTTTATTTATAAAGAAGAAGAAAAGGAATTTCAAAAGTTTGAAATTTGTGCAA
The DNA here is from genome assembly GCF_017590055.1 of Onychostruthus taczanowskii. NCBI lineage: Eukaryota > Metazoa > Chordata > Aves > Passeriformes > Passeridae > Onychostruthus > Onychostruthus taczanowskii. Next base: position 5,733,724 of record NW_024500349.1, on the reverse strand, counting down.
TGGGGAAGGTCTTCCCTCAGCTCTCATTGATATATATGTATGTGCCTTTGCTGCCCTCACTCTTTTGAGTTGAGGGGGAGTCAGTATCTCGTGGAATATCTTTCTAAACTAGAATAGTCAAAAAAACCCTTAGCCAGAATGGTGTCTGATGTATTGTCTATATGCCTTAAGTGTCATTGAAAGTAATTGGCCACTTGTGGTTACACTAGAATATGTCATAGTAGTTTGTGGTCATGTTTATCAAAATCACACGGAAGGAGGCTCCTGGGTAGTTAAAATCAAGTCTCTGTATGTAGTGGTGGGAAATGACACGAGGGAAGGTGACTCTTATCCCTCTGCTGATATGGAGGTAGTTGTGGTGGTAGTTCTGTCTGATTTACCATCTTTGTTCTGTTTTTCAAAAGCCTTTGGGAAGGAAGGTTGCCAACATGTTTCTCAATGTAATCACCTCATTTACAGCTCTGCATTAAGAGAAGGTTTATAATTACATCTCATTAAAGTCACTTTCTGAGGCCAAAAATAAGTCCCTGCTGTATCTGTTCCAGATGTTCTTGTTTTTATATTTCTCTGAAGCATGAGATCTAGGAAAGAGACCCCTGGAGTGGGTGGAACAGCACTCCTGGTAGTACTAGAGAATCCCTCTGCTGCTGTGCCTGTCTCGTGTCTGTTTTATAAGTTGCACTGACCCATCAGTTTTGAGAGTGGGAGAAAAATCTCCCTCTTTTCTCTTTGGTTTTCAGGTATTTCTAGCAACGTTCACGTGATGGAAATAATCTGGCTATGCCTTCTCTAGTCCTTTCTAATTCAGGGACCTCAAACACAGATAGTTCATCAGTGATTGTTGCTATACCAGTATGTCTTTTGAAAAGCTTTGGTGGAGTATACAACAAAATGTAATGCATGAGAGATAAGCAGGTAATTCTGTGTGCCCTTCTGACACTGATTTCCTGGGCACTTAGTGAATGATTGCTGGGTTCTGTGAGACTGCCAACACCATGCTTTCTCTTTGGAGTGTGTTTGTGGTGGCTGAAGTTTTGAAAGGAAGTTGAGTATTTTAAAGGACAGAGGAAATGAAAATCGTATCTAACTTCTCTAGATGTAGTTGTTCCGGACATTTTGATATGGTATTGACAAGAGAAGCAATACATTTCAAAACAGTGCAAATATCAATTGCAGTAGAGCTTTCTCACTTTGTGGAAATTACTTTTTGCCAGTCATAATATATGGTACAATATATCCAGAAAAAGTACATGTATGAAATGAAAAGATTTTTTTTAAAGCTTACAGAAATAAAAGAGGTGGGGAATCTTGAATCAGATGAAAATTGAAGACTGTAATTTCTTAAGCCAGCTTCTTTCATTGTAACTTGTAATGAATCTTGTCAGAAAATCAATACATCATTTTTTTACTGTGACAAAATTTAATTATGTTCCAGGTCTAAGGTAGGAATGTTAGCTTTTCTGTAGTCAGCACCTTCAATAATTATAAATAACAATCCAGCTAACACTACAGTAGCCGTATGCCCACATTTGTATTAAAAAACTGAAATGCACACTCACACACACACTCACACACACACGGCCTTCAATGCACACGAACACCAACTGGATTTTTTTTGGCAGGGGGGAGGAGTTCTGTACCCTAGTGCCAGTTATTTAGACAGGAATATTTATTTTTCCAAATAAAACACTTCAATACCGCTCTGAATTTTACCCCATTTATTCATTTTGGCTCAGTTATATGAAACTGAAATATTACCAGGTGCTATATAAGAGGAAAAGGATGAGGATTCCTCAGTGCTGTGTGTATTACATCGTTAAACTTTGTGTTAGGGAATTTGCAGGATTAAAGATTAAACCAGTTAAAGATGATGTATTTACAAAACAGATTCCATGTGTATTTAATCTGTAACAGTGTTTAGGTGTTCTGATCCTGTAGCCCCTTTTTTAAAATGAGTGCTGCTCAGGCAAAACCAATTGTATTTTTTTCAGCCGAGACTGGAGTACTCAAGATTGAGCCACGCTGGGTCATTGTGTCTGTGCTGAAGGGAGAGTATTCTTTTATTCACTGTGGGATTAGAGAGGTTTGAAACATAACTTGTGCCATGCTTTAGGAATGGGTCCCAAGTGGAACAAAAGACCTTTATAATTGTCTTTACAGTTGTACAGATAAAACTAGAGAATAGTGTCTGTTAACAATTGATGCAGACCACATCCCTCTAATGCAGGGAATCTTCTGAAGTTCTTCCACAGGGCAAAGCCATCTGTTGTCTTGACTCACTCTCTTTCTGTTCAGAATGTTCAAACTGCCACAGTTAGACCAACAGAGCATGTTTCTGAAAGCCCATAATTATATTTAAATGATAGCATTGAAGAAACTACAGAGTAAACATGTTAAGCAATCAACCACAAAGCATGCAGAACAGCTATCTAGGTTTCAGTATGCAAGTTTACTTACGGTTTACTTGGATTTAATTTTTTTCTTTTCTTTCTTTCTTTCTTTCTTTCTTTCTTTCTTTCTTTCTTTCTTTCTTTCTTTCTTTTCTTTCTTTTCTTTCTTTCTTTTCTTTCTTTCTTCTTTTCTTTCTCTCTCTCTCTCTCTCTTTCTCTCTTCCTTCCTTCAGTGTAAAATCCACAAGCAACCAGAAGTTAAACCTGACTGAAGCACTTTGTTCCTAATGCTTTGACATGAAAACTGCAGGCTCACACTAGTGGTCCTCCTTTTAAGAAGGAGAGCTAATTTGAACCCCTGGGACCATTTGACCTTTAACACATTTTGCCCTAATGTAAAATTGGTTTAGGCACTATAGATGGGGGGTTTTTTGGTGGTCCTATGCTTGAATTCCTTGGCTTTGTGTAGTTGCCATGTATGGGACACTAGTGTGGCTAAACCCTTGAGCACCAAGGGCAGACCCATCCCCAGAAAGCACATTCAGAGGGTACTGCACTCCAGGGGTTAGCAGCATTTATAACAAGGCTCTCTGCTTTATCTATCCAAGAGACTGTTTGTTCATCAAGGGAAAGAAACCTAAGTAACCTCCCTGCACCTTTGCAATTGTCAATGCCATGAAATACAGTGAAAATGTTAATTTAAATTGTTATTGTTGTTGTTAAGGTATGGACACTATGTCGAAGGGACCGGCTCAGTTCTGCAGACAGCAGTAGATGTACAGGTAAGTGTGTAGTCTAACATTTTGGAATGACTTGTTTTAAAACTTGAGACTTGTTTCAAAGCTTGGGGTTTTTTCTGTCTTGTCATTTGTTATTCTGAATATTATAAGAAAATAATCCTTTAAATGTACATTTTATGGCAACTGAGTTTCCAGTTTGTGTTCCTAGACAGGAGTTTGTTTAGACCAAAATTATATCTGTGTCTATAAGAATATAAGTTGCTATTACTTTTATCTGTCATGTCATACAGAGGTTTCACAGAGGTATGTGAAAACCTTAAAAAAATACTAGTTCCATGGAGAACCTACAGTACAGTGTTATGAATCAAGGGCTGTTTTTTGTATGCATATAATTCAGTAAATATTGTCAGATGTTTAACATTTCTGAATTTCAAAATTATTATTTATTTGCAAAGAATATTTTGAAAAGTTCTACTATTGATAGAATAGTAGAATAGGTTCATGATCAAGTAGTGTTGGGCATTGGGGAAGGTAATAAATGTACTGGTTAATCAGCATTCAAAGATACTTTTCACAAAACCTGTGTTGTACACAAGCCCTTCCTCCTGCACTTCTGTTCTATTCACTGATATTATAGGGTGGTTCTAAGAATAAGAGGAATGCAGCTCTGGAATTCAGGATAATCTCAAAGCAAGAGTATTAAAACAGCTGCATCCACGCAGGTTAATTTGTATGAATGGTCTGTTATTGAGTTATACTGAGGCACTGTCCTTTGTCATTACCAAATATATGCTCTTTGATTGCCCCGTTAAGTATTGGTATAGCTTGGAACTGGAGGAAGAAATTATGAATTTCCTCATGGCAACATTGATTTCTTTCTTGCAGATCCATGAGTTGAGATGTTTGCTGCAAAACCAGAATGCAAATGACACTTTCAAGCAAAATATCCTATTGTCTTTGTCACTTTGATGATTAAGGAAATATTCCATTAAGATGTGTCTGTAAATTTTACATATTTGGGCTGCATCAGTCACATTTCTTGGTTTTGATATTCTTCATAGCTTGAATCTGTGTTTAAACACATTGACGAGTTGTCGGAAGAAGAGAAGCTTATGAAATTGTCAACACTAAAACTGAGGTACTTTACTCCAAGAGAAATAGCAAATCTTCATGGATTCCCTTTGGAATTTGGTATGTGCTGCAAAATACACACTTCTACATTATTCTTCAGAAATGCCAATGCATTTTTTTAATGGTACTAATCTAATCTTATCTTCATCTTTTTATTTTGCATTCTTTTCAAACCACTCAGTTATTTTGATTGATTGATTCTTGTTGTTTGGCTAACTTTGAATTTGTCTACATTTCCACTAGTTTTTTTTTCCATGTTTTGTAAGAGCCAGCTTCTGTGATGAGGTTTATCTTCCTAAGCTAAGAAGAAGGTTTTGTCTTGCAAAATGCTCTGTTAGTGAAGTGCAGTGAAGGAATACCTTTGTTTAAAGTTGAAACTATTTATTCAACAGCTAGTGTTACTCACAGCTGTGGTAAATCAACATATCCTGCTAGCTTAGGAAGTCTGTGGTTCTCAGTGTTTGAGCTGCTTGCTTTCTCCCTTCCACACATTTACAGCTGCTGACAGGGAATTTCAGATGGTACAGATAGTTCTTTGTTGAGGAGTAACAAATCTATTAAGACATCTCTATTTTCTAGAAAGGGCAGCCCTTGGTCAGGTACTTAATTTTCTAGTTGGCTGTTTTTTTGAAGAAGGAGTCGAGGAACAAGACTCAGCAGTATCAGTACACTGGATGCACATCAAAAATAATTAAACATGAAGTAAAGTCATCAGAATTCTCCTTGTAAAAAAGGGCAAATGTGAAAGTGTAGCTGTTACTATCTGCTAAGAAACTGTCCTGCTGACATCACATCAGATCAATTTATTGTCACTCAGCAACAAAAGCATCCATGGAATCATGGAAGGGTTTGTGTTTGAAGAGACCTTAAAGATCATCTATTTCCAACCCCCTTCCACTAGACCAGATTGCTCAAAAAATAAGACATCACTGACCTTGAGTAATTTGTTATATTTTGCTTTGACTACCTCAGTGACTTAGAGTTCTGAGAAATGTGACTTGTTTCTATGTATTTCTTTCTTTCACAGTTTTAGTTTGGTTGTTTTTTTTTTTTCATTTATTACTTGTTATATTCAAAATTGCTACATTTGGAGAACATTATCAAGGTTCCACTGTGAAACTAGAATTGCCAGCACTAAGTTTACATGTTTATGAGTATTTGCAAGTGTGTGCTGTGTTGTTACATACCAACGTGCAGTGTTTTTTCATAGCCTCTCTTCTTTAATGGATCTGTTCTATTTGCCTCTTAGCACAGCTCTGTTTCATATTCATGTAGGCTGATGTCAAGATATTTGAACTTAACACAGCTGGATTGGGCTTGTATAAGCTTATCATGCTGCTCAAGGTCTCTTTTGAGCACAAAATTGCCCATTTTCTCTTTTTTTAAATGCAGCTGGAGTTTTTCCACTGTTAAATCAGTCTCTGCAACATTACTGAGAGGTGCAATAGGGTTAATGTTGTATTTTACAAAGGGAGAACTGAGACAATGGAGAGATTTATGTTTGGAAGACTCCGTTACTTGGGGGTGAGCAGTTCACGAAACCTGACTTTTATAATTTCATAGTGCTTGGAGTGATACCGTGCTTTCTGTTCAGAGCTCATCTGCAGAGACACCTGTGAGGTTCAATATTTTTGCAAACCATAACTGAACTCTGAAGAGAAGTCAGGCTTCTGAATTTGAGGATCATCCAGATCATCACCATGTACAATGTGTTCATTTAGCAGACCTGTCTTTTGTCATTTGGGATTCTGCATCTCAGAGGAGAGTACCCTTTTGTCATAATTATGGCAGTTAGTATTATAACTGTTTTACAGTTCTTGCAGTTCCCTTCCTCTCTATACTGCTTTTCCAACTTTGATGACACATAAAGCAAGCCTCTCTCTCATTCAGTGGTTTTCTCTGGCATATACTCCTGAGTCATAGGCAGAACATGCATTTCCCCTACACTGAGTCACAACTCTGACATTTCTTTGTGTTTAAAACTTCTCCCACTTTTTGCTTAAAAAAGTGTTCCTGGACTCTAGACTGATAGAAATCTTTAATGAATTTAGGTGCTGTTATCTCAGTTTCCTTTGAGAATTTGCAAGCTCTGGATATTTTTTTGAAAGTGGATATATTTATGGCTGCAGCAAAGGGTGTTGCCCTGACAGCATTTCTCCCATGCCAAACTTGAAGTAATTATTGTGAAATATGGTATTTTCAGAGCAAAATGTGTTATAAGTTCTCTGCTACTGTGTTCTGTAGTGACAGCAACATTTAGGCTGAAATTTTCAAAACCAGGAAGCTTGGAATTGTACCCACTGTAAATATGTTATTGGTCCAAGAAACTGAAGAAACTGAGGAAACTATAAGCTGAAAACCGTGTGAACAGACTGTCAGCAGCTTTGTAACAGATGCTGTTACTAGTTCAGCTAAAGTATCATCAGGAGAAACGTGATTGTCTAAATGTTCTGCATTTTAAAAAGTTGATGGCCTTTTCTAACATGTGAGGTCCAGAGTTAAAGTCATTGTTCGTTCTTAACATGACCAGATTTATTTGTGCTTTTAACATCAAAATGTATAAATAGTAATTGCATTATAGTTCAATGAAATACTGCAGTCATTTGTCTTAGTCACTCTGGTGGGTCCCACAGCAATATCATTAAAAGTGAACAGAGCGTTCTTGCACCTGTGACCTGCTTTCATGAGAGTGATGTCAGGATGTGTTTTCCATTTTTCTTATTAGTGATGCATGCAAGCTTTTAGGAAACAAAAGCCAGCATGGTGAGGAATTATGTGCTGTTAAGACCTCAATGTCCTCAGGTACTGTATGTGACATAAATGCTACAGTGAGAGCTGTGCAGCAAGTGCCAGCATCCTGGAAGTTGTTGAATCTGACCTTCTGATGTAGGTCAGTCTGGGGCCAAGAAGATAGAAAGTGCAAAACAATGTTAACAGTCAGAGGGAGGAGGCTTGGCATAAAGGAAATCACGAGTTCTGGAAATTAATTCTTGGCTTTTGGTTGCCAAAAGGTAGAAGGAGAAATTCTGACATTTTCAAGATTCAGATAGGCTTCTTGGGCTGTAAGTGCATGTGTGTGTGTGTGCATAAATACAGACTTATTTTCATGTATGCTTCTAAAATGCCTTTATTCTATACCTTATCCATCGATGGAATGTGAAAACTCCATCTAAGGAAGTGTGTGTGGGAGTGCAAGTGATTGTTCCAAAGACAGAAGAACGGTTGCCCAAATGTGAGTGCCAGGAAGCTGGGCAGAGTGGATGGAGCTGGCAGAAGATGTGTTTACCAAAGCAGTCCACATTTGAGGCATTAGTAACTGGCAGAGAAGGATGGAACAACTCCTCCCAGACACCACTTCCTCCTCAGAACCTCCTTTGGCTCAGTAACTGTCCAACCATCCAACCACATTCTCTCCTGAGCTCTCTCTGGAGCAGAATTTTTTCTGAAGAGCTGTGAAAATTTCAGATCATACATATCACTACTTGCACTCACAATGTGCTTGTGCATCTGAGCTAATTGGGGTGGTGATGACCTCTGAGTCAAAGTTAGGTGTTTCTTCTTAGAGAATGATGAAATAATTGAGTGGGGCCAGGTTTCAGCAGTTTACTGTATGACCCTAACAGTTAAGTCACCACTGCTGTTCATCTTTCACTCAGGATGAAGCAAATGTACTTTACCTCACAGTTGGAGTAAGGTAAGAGTGCAAACAGGGACAGACCAGACCAACTGGCTGCTTGAAACTGCTTCACTCTCAGGAGCTTGCTAGTCAGTACACAGCACAGCCCTTTCACAATACCTGGGCTGGTGTCATTTTTACTGGCTCTCCTTTCTGCCAGGCCGTGCACTTACTATGGGAAGGACATTTCTGATGCTGTCTGTATACCTGAGTGTGTTTAATGGGGTCAGCATTGAACTACATGGAAAATTGTTCAGCTGCTTGGTCACTCACTGAATAAGCGTTGCTCATCGTTTAATCTGTGTGGGTGATATGTTGCACTGAGAGACTTGGGATGTGCCTGAGCTGTTAGAGGGGATCATGTGGGAAGTACAATATAAAGCTTATGGAGAAGTGCAGTTTAGTCCATCTGCAGAAGTGTCACATTTTCTTTCTGCTGTGTTTGTGTTCTTCTGTGGATGTTATCTAGAGTAGCAGTTGTGCAGGGATTTAGTGCTGCTGCCCCTCCCTGAGACTGCTGGATGTTTTGGGCTCTCTGAAGGGAAGGTAGATCAGCAGTAGTTACACAATAGAGGAATGTTTTGAAGCTTCTTGTGAAACCTTAGAGATGGCAGTATTGATAACAGAAGAACTGATACAAATCCAATGAATTGGTTGTGAATTGGTTTTGTAACCTCGTGAATCGTGGGGGGAGCTGGAGGGAGGGTAAATCCTGCTGCAATCTGTGATAACTGCGCTAAGAAATATTCACTGAAAAAAAAAAATAGACTAAAAAGTAGGAACAAACCCAGACTAGTGATGTTGCACTATATGTTTTTGTTTTAGGTTTTCCTGAAAAGGTAACAGTCAAGCAATGCTATCGTCTTCTGGGAAACAGCCTCAACGTACATGTGGTGGCAAAATTGATCTCCATTCTACTTGAATAATTTAGAACCTGAAACTGGTGCATATGGACTGGTGACAGAAAATACTTCCATCTTTTAGGAGAAAGCTGATGGAACCTGGACAAGTACCAGAGCTTATCAAGATACTTGTCCAGACATATTGCTGAACAGTTTTGATATATTTTATTAACTTACATTCATGATGGATTTAAACTGTATAGGTGTTTTATTTAAACGGCAGTTTGCAGGACTTAATTGCTTTATTTAAATGTCATTTTTAGTTTGCAGAATGAAAAATAGTAGCACATGCAAATACTTCAATGAGAAAGGATAAGATTATTTTATATTACTTTATTTAATTTTTATCTTAAAACCATTTTCTCAGTACTGTGTGAAACTGTCAAAGCTGTTTCAATTAGCTGCAGAGATCAAGTTCTATGTGTAAAACATGTTCATCTTTAAACATAAGTGATCCATTCTGAGAAGACTTACTGTATATATGATCTGAAGTTTTGATGTGGTTTTTTAGCTCATGAAACTAATAAATTCAGTATTTTATATACAATTTTTAAGATGTAGTGTTGTTATTTATGGTTGTCTCGTCTTCTTTAAATACTTGTAGAATTCTAAAACCCAACTGTATTTGTCTGGAATGATTTGTTTAGTTGCAGCTGAATGAAAATATTTCAAGATTATCGCAGGCCTGACAATAACTTCCCTGTTTCTCTTCTCATATTATTCAGGATAAGATCATTGCTCCTTACCAAAGACCTACATGTAAAAGACATGAAAAAATTTTCAAGTTCCATGTTTAGGTTCCTGTGACATAAAAACTGGAGAAAAACTATATGGGCTTCTTCTGAAAATTCACAGATCTTGGTGGCAGTACTGGGGTTAGGAGTGTATGTTGAGGTGAAGCCACTGCGTGTGGCTGTCCCAAGTGCCACTGCTGCATAGTGCCTTGTAGAGCTGGACTCAGTGGGTTTGTAATCAAGCCTTGTGAGTTCGGTACCTCTGAAATAATAGAGAAAATGATGGGAAAACTGAGGGCCTTCTGAAAAAGCATGTGCTCCTGTTATCTTTCCTTGGGATTTTCCCATTGCTATCTTGATTAAAAACAGCTTGAATGAGGAAGAGACAAGATAATACTTAGTAAGCATCCTTAGGGAGATTGTGTGCCAGAAGACAGAAGGATTTTGTAGCTGTTCATAGTTCCTGTGCACCTAAGCACTGAGCTAAAGTTGCCACTCCTGAAAATGAATGAGTTTTCTTCCCCCTCTTCCCCCCACCCATGGGATGACACAGGAACAGTCTTGGTATGTTCCATCTGGGTTTGGTAGTGCAGTAGAAAGTGAAGACCACAGAGAGCAAAGCTGCTGTAGAGATACTGTAGCTATTTTCATCTGCTGTAGTCCTGAAAACAATTTAAAAATTAATTTATGTAGATAAATTCACACAGCTTTATCTTATGCTGGGTCCTGCATTTCTTCTTCAGTCTTGATTTGTATGTTGCTTGTGGACTGGTAAACCAGGAAAAGCTTGGGCTGACCTACTTCAGCCTGTCTGATTCTCCGGGAGCATATTGAGCACCTGGGATGTTCCAGCTGTAAAAGAGATATGGAAATGGTTTCTCCTGAAAGTGCTCTGGATAAAGCCCTAGAGAAGGATGAGGTTGGCCTCTGTTCTCACCTGGTCACTTGTAGTACTGAAATGGCAAAAAAGTAATTCTGTGCTGGCTACTAAACTGCAAAGAGCAGGTGTTATTTTGACAGTGAACCATGGTTACCTATACCCACAATGGTTATTGTGTAGATTTATCAGCCACATCAATAACTAATAGCTGTATGGTCTTGTTCTTGGGAGAAATGTGGTAGTTTGAAGATCTACTGCTATCTAATATGTTCCAAATATTGGTATGAAAACAAAGGATATCAATTTGATATATAAATTGGAATTTCCTTCTGCTAGTTCATGTAGTCTGTTCATTCTGCTTCACTGTAGTAATATTTGGAAAATATTACTATTAACAATCTTCAATTCCTTTATGTGTAGAACATAAATTAATGTTTTATATGCCTCTTGTAAGTTAGCAGTGTTGAAGTGTAAGTTGAAATGTACCTAGCTTCACCTAAAACTGATGCAGTAATACAGAGTCTGTTACATATGGATAGTGAATTTTAATTCAATGTGATTATGAAGACTGAATCTGTTTGCTAATTTGAGCTGTTTCTGAAGGAAAAAAATTTCAATAATTCAGAGTTGTAAATACATATTTGTGTATTTTAGCCCTGCTGTAATACCGGTGCAGCTAAATTGAGTGACTGCTGCTTATCCCCTTGGTTTGTTATTAATAGACTGGTTTACTGAGTTCTGTTGGGTTGTACCTGCTTGACCTCACTTGATGATCATGTTGCTTCCTTTTCCAAGCAGTCTTCTAATCCTAGGTACTTTGCAGTGTACATCATTGCTGTACTTTGCAACTTCAGCTTAAGCATTTTCACAGCAACGAAATGTGATTGCAAAAGCAACTGAAAGGTGAAGTAAAATCTGGAAAACAGCTTTGGAAAGGGAGGGAGATTCCCAGAATCTGATTTTTTATTTTGTGCCTCATTCATTTGCACATGTCAATTACATTTCATTATCTGAGTTCCCTTAAATTTGAACATTTCCACTGAGAAAAAGACTGTTCTATTTGGTGATATGTTTATGTAGTCATTGTTGAAGCTTGCAGATTGATGTACAAAAATCTTCCCTATACCAGCTAGTTTTTATCTGAGTTAGTCTGGGGTTTCCCTATACTCATGAAGAAACCTGTCTAGTGGCAAAATTACTAAAATACCATTTTTTTTTAAACACAGTGAGTTTGTAGTTTTTGATGCTTAAAGTGGAAGTGCATCCTTCCATGCAGTAAATGTAAGGCTCCTGCCCAGAGCATCTCACTTTTGACTGATGGGAGAATTATAAGGATTTTCAGGAATCTCTGTATTACAGTCTGGGAAAACGTTGATTGGTGAAAGCTATTTCTTAAACAAGGGAAAGCCCATTTTGGTTTTGTCAGAGACATTTCAATAGAAATCTGAACAGGCCCAGTGCTTCAGTGACTGTACAATTTGTTTTAGCACTTGTCACACATTTCTAAAAATAAGTGGAAAATTTAAAAAATATTTGTTGCATCTCAAAAATGAATTATTCACTTCTCAGCTCATTCTTTGGCTCCTCTTCTTCCTGTTCATATTAAAGTTTAACACTTGGATTCTTGTATAAATACTGAATTATATTTCTTTTCCTTAGCAGTTTAATATATTTTGTCTTCTATGTGTTTACAACCACTTAAGTGTTCTATTTTTTCTGTGAGTTATTTAAAGAATATGACATATTAGTAAGGATTTAGAGGAGATTGAGTAATAATTGTTTCAGAGCACGAGCATTTCTGAGCAGTCTTGTGTAAATATTGTATAAAATTGAACTGATCAAAGAAATACCCAAGGAAAAATGATGTGAAACCATGAGAAAGTAGACATAGAGCCTAAAATTAATTCCAGTAGGCATTTTTCCTTTGCCTGTGCAAATACGAGTATTATACTGTTACAACCTCATTAGGGGAAGTTTATGAAATACAATAGTGATAGTGTGTCAATTTAAATGTTATTGCGAAGAGCAGGACAAGATTTGTGTTGTTTTTGTCTTTAGTAGATTGTAAAATTTGGGCAATTTATATAGCCATTAAAGAAAATAAATAGGGGCCCAAGAGGGCCAGGCAGCCATCTGTGAAGGCAAGACAACTGGGTTGTTCTCTTTGACTTTCCTCCACCTGCTCCTGTTGACAGTGGGAGGAGGCTGCATGAGGAACCTTCTCAGGTAAGAGCTCTGGTGAAACAAGAAGCAGAGGTGGAAGGGTTTGAATCAGCTGGAACACAACACTTTGATTAGTTCAAATATTTGCCCATATATATTTTAAAAAATAAATGAATCTCATTCTGTTTATAAATAATACACTTAAAATGGGATTCTTCTCAGAATTAATATTTTTATAGGCATTTTCACTGTATATTGACCACAATTAACATATGGCATTACTCATTCTTTGCACATGTGTTACAAGGTGAAGTTTGTGGAGAAGGAGAAGATTCGACAAGTTCATGTAAGAAAAATCCTCTGAGGATACTGAGTAAGTAGATTTCGGACTGAAGAAGTTCCCGAGCTGCAAATAACTGGAGGTCAAGAGAGTACCTGGGGGAGGTACTGTATATGCTCACCCCTTTGTGTACCCTTCATTTCCTATCTGCTTTTGGCCACCAGTGGAGGATGACCTGGATGATCCACTGACCTGGAGAGATCTTTTCTGATGCAGGATGATGACTCTTACTGCTTATTTTGCATGGTGACAGAATGCCAGTACTTGTAAGCACAGCCTCAGAACACAGAAAATGCTTTTACAGACATAGCTTGGACTGAGCTGCCTGGTGAAAGCCAGCAGTATAGAACAGAATGAATCTTAGGGGGATTGTGCAGCCAGGTCCATTGATGGCTTTAGGGTTATTAGTGAAGAAGGGTGCTATGCAAATGGAAGTCCCTAAAACTAACTCCAGTGTATGTTAAAGCAATTGGAATGTGTTAAAAGGACTGAAATAATCAATAGAAAAGAATAAAGCAAATACAAACAACTGGAAGCTTTTCAATAACCTAATTGCAAAAAAGAATGAAATGGAGAATAGGAAGCATCAAAGTGGTTTATAGAAACAACAGTGTTCAGGAAGAAAAACCAGAAAGACAGAAGAACTAAAATAAAAGTCTCATAAGGAAAGCAAAAAACTAATGTGTTAAATCTTACTTGTGATAAAGGAATCCAGGGAGAATTTGGACAGTAGATCAATTTCAGCTTAAGTAGTTAACTAAATCAAGACTCTTATCTTTGTCACTTGCTATTAAAAACTGGAAAACTCAATTTCCTGGCCAGGTAGTTTAACTTCATTAGCAGTTAATTTATGAAGTTCATCAACTGTGTTGAGGAAGCAGAATCTTAAACAGTGGCAGAGGGCAGATTGCTGAAAAGAAATCCTTAAGAGGGGTGTGAGAAATGGAGGCTTGCAGCAGCTGCAGCCCCTGGGGAAGGTGCTGTAGCCATAAAACTCTCAAGACACTCATGAAGAGAGGGAAACATTGATGATAGGTGTTTATAGGTAAGGAACAGCAAGGGGAATGTTACTTTTCAGAGTCACCCATGTTTGATGTAAACCCCATGTTTGCTGATCCATTGCCCAGGGCCTGCTACCAACTTTGTGCTTGGTTGTCTGAGAGCTGTAGGGACACATGGGAAATGCTGAGTTCAATATGGAGCTGGGTTTACACCATGAATTTGCACAGTTATGTGGAGGAAACAGGATGACTTCTTATGTTGTGTGTCACTTTTGAACTCTAGAGTGTGAGTATTATTAGATGGAGGAAAGATGAAGGAGGATCCAGGGAACTGAAGACAGAAGTACTGGGAGATGTGAGGACAGCTGAAGAAAGACTCCTGTAAATGTGCTCTACTTGTAATTTAATGAGCAATTGACTGGATTTATAATTATTTGCAAATATTTAAGTGATAACATTGAATAGCAGGGATTTTCTTCTTTTTTGCATCTGTAGGGAGGAAAAAAAAAATGATTGGTTTTTAGTCTTCCATTAAAAAATTGAATTTTTGAATTCACAGGTTGAATTCACACCCGTGGCTGCTCTTCCTTCATTTAAACAGGTAACATTGTCAAAAACTCTCATCATGTCCATGAATTTGAGTTACTTCCTAGGAGTAATTAATGTGTATTGAATTTTTGGCCATGATTTGAATCAACTCTTGTCTTCTACACCAACATCTTTGCATTGCAGGCACGTACTGCTGGAGAAATAGAGGAATACCACCATTTCATTTCACACAGCTACACAAGATGGTGATAAATTGTAGTCCCTGCTAGTACAGGATGAACTTCAACCAGAATTAGAGACAAACACTCCATCGCTCTTGCCAAATCTGCACACAACCTATGCTCTTTAGAGCTGTTTTCTGAGCCTTCATCTTAGGGAGGTAATGAATGACCTGTCCCAGGAGGAGAGGTTCATGCCAGCTCTTCTTGTTAGAAAGAACAGCCCCATTCTTGTGCCAGAATTTTGTATGTTTTCCATTATGTTCCTCCAAAAATGATGTCTCAATTCAATATATTACAGTAAAATTAGAAGGTGTGGATCTACTTCTGTCCTCAAGAAGGTTTATAGATTTCTCAATTTGGCCAGCCTGAGGTGCATTCACTAGGAATAAAGACTAAATTAACTAAAATCTGGAAGGTCTAATGAAATGGAAAATAGTGTGTCATGCAAATAGGTGGGTGTCCAACCCTCTCTTTCCATCTTATAATCAGTGCATAGTCAAAATCAGCTGGTCCTCAGGCCAACCATTTTCTAAGCTATAAAGCCTGCAGGAAGAGAAGGTGAATTTCTTCTTGTTCCTTGCATTACCAGCCTTGTCTTCATCCTTAATGGTTTATTGCTCACTGATTATTGGTTTATTGGAGTTAGTTAGTTGGAAAGAGAAGCCTGAATCAAAGGCTGACAGGCAGCAGACAGGGGCAGTGCATGCTCAACATGCAAAAGAAATGAAGAGAGGAAAGGAAGGATTTTGTGAGCCACAGCTGAAGGCCAGGATGGAAACTGTCAGCATACAATGGACTTTGGGAAAGCAAGTTCCTGGAGTACACAGATATTCAGCCAGCCTGCTACAGAGTGTGGCTGAAGTTGGCCCAGAGTTTATTCAAATTGACATCCAACTGACAGTAAACTGTTCAAACAAAAAGAAAATCAAAACAAAAAGAGAAAAAAATCCTCACCAGACAGACTTCAAAATTGACAGGAAGAATGTTAATGAGCACCAGTTTAATGGACAGTGCCAGGATACCCAGAGGCAGAAGGTGTCCGGTCGACTAGACAGAAATATTGATAATTTGTCTATACTGTCCTGTTCCTGAACAGATGTTTCAGAGCAAAAAGCATAATAGTAAATATAAAAAAGGTGGAGGGGCAGATTCTCAGTTGATATAAAAAAACAGAGCTCATGTGGATTGAATGGAGCAGTCATATTTCCTACAACACAATTCTGTATTTTTATGGAAATATTGTCCCTCGTGTTGGTAAAGGACATCACATGGAAAACTTTCCTTATGTTTCTCTGTTCAGGCAGGAACAGCTGATAGACTCCCTGCTGCAGAGCAGATGAACATACACAGAGCTGTCCTTCTTCCTCACCAGTAGGTACATGGGATGGGCTGTCTCCCGTGGGCTCAGGAGGAGCTTCACCGCCGCCCTTCCAGATCCCTCAGCAGCAGCAGTGACTGCTGGGTTTCCTGCATCACAGCCAGTGGGAGCACAAGAGGCATGGTCAGCAGGCTGGTGCTGTTCTGAATTCCAAGGTAAGTTCATGAAAACACAGATAATAAAATATAATACAAATCTAGTTTTTGGGAAAATGGTGGGATACAGCTGATACAGCCCAAGACACTAAGGTATTCACAGTGAAGATCCCATGATCTGTGGCAACTCCACAAACACTAGCTGCCCTGACTTCACATCCATGTCCTCAGTGTGCATCTGTCTCTTTTTGAGATTACATTAGTATTTTTTGTCACCACATTCAATTTCTACCAGGTTGTTTTGAGCTCATAATGCTTCCATCTGTGAAAGCTGTAGACTTCATTCAATCCCCCAGCTCCAGGGAAGGCTCCACATATCTGTGGGACATCTGTAGGTGACAAGTGTGAACTGGAACAGAAAGAAAGACTGGGTAGGGTTAGGAAGTGCAGGAGCTCCAGGAAGGTCTGGTGCTTAATGATCTCTCAAAGGGATGCTGGTGTTACCTACAAGCTAGAGCAGCTACAACTGTTGCTACTCTTCTCAGTAAAGTTTTGACTTGTGAGCAACCTGATGTCCACTAAGGAAAATGGTGGTGGACCTGGATATCAGGAAGCTCCTAGCATGAGGAAAGAAAACACACACAGAGCTCCTCTAAGCAGGAAGAAAAAAGCACAGCAAAGTCTTGTGCAAAGGAAATATGGAGACTCTGGCAAAAGCAAATGGGAGATGGGATATGGAACCTCTCATGGCTTTCAGCAGCAACAGCCTGAGCCCCAGCATCGGGGACTGAATCACCCTTGATTCAGAGCAACCGTATTTGGTTAAAATTGTACTTTGCTGTTGTAATCCATGGCATGCTGTTCAGTACTGCTGAATTGTTCGTGTCATCTGCCCAGTAAATTACTGACTGGAAGCTTCTCTTTCAATACAAATATTCCTTGCCAGCCACTGTGGGTTTTACGTCTGGGCTAGGGGATTTTTTTGGTAACAATTTAGGTCCTTTAGTGTTGCCAAATAATCTCTCCTTCGCTCCTGTGATGCAGCACGTGGGAGAGCACTTTCTGCAGATTACAAGGTGCTCAGGGACACAGGGGTACTCAGCTGTACAAAGGGCAAAGACATAGTGATAAAGTACAGGCAGATTCCATTTAATGATCTCTCAAAGCTGCTGAAACCAAAAGACAAAAGGAGAAAAATGCATTTAATGTCTAGGGGATTTGCATGCTGTCAATCTTTAATTAAGGTATCCAAGATAAAGTTCACCCTTGCAAGACAAGGCAGCAGAATGGGCACCTTGTGAACAAGGAGCTGTGTGAGAGCAAAGGGCACCTGGGCTCACAACAGCCCAGTCCAGCAGTGAGGTTTCACTTCAAGCAAGGACAGCTGGAGGAGAGCAATGCTTTGGGCTCCTCCTGCTCCTCTGCTCGTGGTTGTGCTGTTATTACTTACTGGATTGAGCTGTGACCCAAACCACCATGAAAAAAAGAGGCAGAAAAGAGCCACTTATGACGAGCAGTAAGTACCATTGCTTGCAAATGCATTTATTGGTATGATGGCCCATAAGTGCTGGTAATGGGGATGGAATGGCTTTACAACAGCTCTATTTTACTTACTCTTTGGCAGATATGTGTGACTAAATTATCTTTTTTTTTTTTCTTTTTCCAATACACAACAGGCCTCGTTTATCCTCCGAGCAGGGTAATTTAGTGTTCTATGCTGGCTCCAGCAAAAATATTGAATTTAGAACTGGACCACTGGGGAAAGTAAAAATTAATGAAGAAGACCTTTCAGGACTTTTTAGTCAGGTGATACAGTTATTTTCCCTTAATATATTTTAATTTTCTACATATTAATAGTTAAATTGTTTTCACAAGTGTTTGATGCATCCTGTATTTTATTTTATTTTATATTATCTATATCAGCAGTCTAATATGAAAGTAAGCCATTGCACACTTGTAAAGTAATCATGTCATCACTAAAGATAATGAAAATGTTAAATTGTGTATGTAGTAGAACTCTCTGTATTTAAGTGGACTTTATAATAGTAAAGTTATGCAAGGACTAAACTTTCCTAAGCTTTTGAAAAGTCAAAGTTTGTTTCACATTATCTCTGTTGTTTAACTTTAGGTTAGAGAGAGTAGCACAGAGATTCAAGAACTGAAAAAAGCCAGTGGTGCTTTGCAGAATGTATCCCAGCAGATTACTCTGCTGACCTCCAAGGTGAGCCATACCTTCATGTTATCCTCCTCCAGCATTCCCACATTTCCATTCCTCACACTAATATTAAACAATCTGATTAATTTTAATATTTCTGCACCCAGTTTAGGGAACTGGAGCAGAGTCCCTATTTAATATCAGCCTGGAGTCTGTGTTTAATTTTGAGATACTTATTCAGTAACTCTGTAGACAATGGAAATATTTCTGTAAATCCCCCCAAAATTTCCAGTCACTGTGATTCTTCTTTGTTCACTGTCAGCATCTGTATTGACAATGTCCTCTAATATTTGTGAATAAATTCTGGAAACGGACCATATATGTATTCATAGTTGTTACACAGACATCCATAGGGAAATGTTACACATACATTCCATAGGGAAATGGGCCAATGTCCTCTAATATTTGTGAATAAATTCTGGAAACGGACCATATATGTTTTCATAGTTGTTACACAGACATGCCATTCCATAGGGAAATGGGCTATAGGGGTTTGCAGTGGAAAGATAAGACCAATGCAATAGTTTTGTCACTTCCCTGCTCCTGAATTTTTTTTCCATGAAAAAGTTTTTAAATGATTGCCTGATATAATTGTCTTTTGTTACAGTGTTTCCACAAGTTCCTTATAGGAAAACATTTTTATAGTGTAAGAGACCTTCCTTTAGGGAAATTGGGCCAATATATATCCATCACATTCTCTGATTCAGTGTCAGCTTGCTGTTTGTGGTTACAACCCACTGAGATGTGGAGACCCTTTTCCTGGCTTTCAGTGCTCTGTCCCAGACCTCCATCCTTGTCACACATGTGAGGACTCAAGCAGTCCCACAGGAATATTCACATTCTCAGTTTCCAGCACCTGAATACATCTTTGCAAGACAGAGTCTTGCCTTGTGGATCCAAGCTGGGACATATTGAAGCTGTCATATTCTGAACAGCCAAACCCACCAAAATCTCAGTGAACGGGGCCTCATTTGGATCTGAGATCTGGTTTCACATACCAGCTATTCTCTTTTCTCAGAGGAAAGTATTTTGTGAGTTTACCAGTATCCAGCAAGTACCTCTGTGGTGACTCTCATACTAAGCACAATGTAATTCATGTTTCTTTTGCAGATCCTGACTCTCGATAACAAACTTCAAAGCTTACAGCAGGTAAGTAAATGGGAAGCAAACTAGAGATCAGAAAAGAAAATCTCAGACCCAAGTAAATAAAGTGAGGTTTCAATGATTAAACAGCTAAATTATTTCTTTCCTCTCATGCATTCCTCAGGAAAACTTTTTTTGGTAACAGAAGGTAAAAAAAAGCACCAAGATTTGTGGAGGAGGTGATATGCTTTCTTACAAAATATGAGCTGTGTAGGAGACTGCATTTCTTATCAGAAAAACAGTTGTGCATTCAAGAACAGCAAGTAGATACCAAGGAGAAGTAAACTTTTCCTTTGCTGGTCTGTCAAGATAAAGACCAGAAACTCAAACTGGATTTTTATTGTACTGGAACTAACTAAGTTTCAGCTGTCACCTGCTTCTCCACTGAACTTGTGACAAGCCTCACCTACAAGTGCCAGTAAAAACAATTGTCAGATGAAATACCCATGGAATCAAAAAGACAAGATAACCTTCCATCTAGACTCCCAGTCTGCTGCTGAAGAACAGTCTCTATTAATATTTAATTTTTACAAGTCTTTTCTCATACTAGTGCTTGGCCATTCTGTCTATGAGCAATCACAGCATCATTGTTTTGTACAGGGATAAGTGAAATAGCTCAAAACATTTACAAATCAACCTTGATGAAAAAAAATTGGAGAGCAATTTAAGAAGGAATTTGGGGGAAGAGAAAAAAGAAGGTTTGTCTTGAAAATTGATGCTTATGGGACACCAGCTAAGCAGAAACTTCATTTTCTACTTTTTCCTGGCATTTCAGGACATCCAGAGGAGAGCCTGCAGTAGTAACCCCTGTAAGAACTCAGGGACATGTGTGAACTCACTGGATGGTTTCTTTTGCCTCTGTCCCAGCGACTGGCAGGTGAGTCTTTAGCCTCAACTGCAGAGTGTGTGTTTCAGCTGTCAGTCTGCATCTAGCTCAGGGTGACTGCCATGCAGCACAGCACTTCGGGCTGCTCAGGGCAGAGTGAGGCACACTGAGCAGCAGAGCAGCAGTATCACTCATTGGTTGTTTGCTTCTCAACAATACCAATATATATGTGTAAAAAAAGAAGCCCAAAGCATTGGGCCAGACCCTGCACTGTTACATGCAGGCAGTGGCCCATGAAGTCAGTGATTCTTGGCAGTTCCCACAGCAGAGAATTAGTCTGGATTTTGCTGAGCACTGAACTGGACTGCATGCCTTGCTGTTGACCTTACACAAGGATAGAGAGAGGCTGGGGGAAGGGATGGATATTTATTCAGTCTTAAACAAGTAACACAAACTGGGGGTGTAACTAATCAGTGCCATTCTGAATTTTTTAAATCCAGAGACTAGAAAATACTTTAATGGTGGTATTATGTGCACCAGAGATGGAAATGTTATATCTTCTTCTCAAAGGATTTAAATTTAAAAGTTATCCCAGCAAGATTTGGGTCAAAATTTATGGGCTTTCTGATAGAAACTGTTTACAAGAAAATTTTCTGAGCCTTTTTCTAGTTGGAAAGTGAGGAGTTGGCAAAAATGTGCTTTTCATATGCTTTCTACATCTGAGATATTTTATCCCCATCTGACTGATAGCAAGGGTCACAGAAACAAAGCTGAAAAATAAAGTTTTGTTATTGTGTTTCATGAGAGAATCTGTGTCGATAACAGCCCATGGTTTGTATATCTTTGAAAACTATATTAAACATTGGGTCCATGGTTTGCTTCATTTTTCAGTTATTTGGAAAATAAACTGGTTTTCCATTTCATCTTAGGGCCCCCTGTGCTCAGAGGATGTTAATGAATGCCAGATTTTTGCTGGAACAGCATTAAGCTGCCAGAATGGAGCCACTTGTGTGAACACGCCAGGCAGCTACAGGTAACTTCTCAAAACTAGCCAAAAATATCCCGTGTAGAATACTCTGCTATTTTGGTACCCCATATCATGCCTGCAGCACAAGTTCTAGAATTAAGTCTGTTTAATATCTGTGCACTATAACCCCTTGCAATCTGGGAACAAGTAAAACCCTTACTGCACTGTACTCTGAGCCCACTCCAGACACACAAAGGCCTCCAAAGCCATTGCCTGCACCAGAGGAGCAGCAGGAACCAGATCCATCCCACAGCCATATCAGGGAAAAGGCTGCAAATTGAGGGCTGGCTCCAGTGACCCAGCCCCCTGTTGTAGGTGCAGCTGCTTTAGTGGAAATGTCCTGCACCATGGGGTGTAGCTGGGGCAGTGAGAGGCCCATGCTGAGCTGTAACCAGCACTCACCAACATGCCCACAGAGCACAGCCACCTTACCCTCCCTCTGCTATCACCTACCCCTTGAGATCAAAGGGAGATGAAGGAGCTGATCACCCTTGATCACTGGCATTCCCAGCACACTCATTTGGTCAGAGCAGGGTGCTAATAACATCAAGATAATGGGTCCAATCCCCATGCAGCCCATTCACTAAGGCTTGGACTTGATGGTCCTTGTGGGTGCCTTCAGGCTCAGAATATTCTGTGAAATCAGAAACAGTTCTGTGAAATGCCTTCATCCCCTCCAAAAACAAAGGCACTGCTGAGACAGCAGCAGAGCAAGGAATGCACAGTGCTGCCAGGCAGAAAGGAAGCAAAGTGCTGTCTGCAACCAGGGGGGTGCCTGGGCTGCCTGTGTGCTGGGCCCCACACACATCAGGCTTCTGGAGCATATTCTTCTCTGGCTGTGCCCAGCTCCTTAGGAAACATGCTCTTGCTTACAGGGCAAGCCAGCCTGAACATTTTGTGTCTCATTCTCCAAAATGTCAAATTATCTGCTAAATAAATAACTCTCACATATAATACAAAGCTACCCCTGTGCAATGGGAACACACACGCTGGAGAGCATGCCACAGTTTTCTGCAAAGTATTTTGTCTCCTGCTTCAGCATAGAAATCTTAGCCCCCACAAATATTTGCTTGATGTAACACTGGTTTATAGTGCTTTGTCAGTTCTTGGAAGAACCTCAAACAAAGGAAGTTCTCCTGTAGTGCTCCTCATGCTTCAGCATTAACACATAGTCTGCTGAGGTGTCACTGCTGTGTGATACTTCCTGTAAGCTTTAATTTTAAAATTTTTATTATAATTTAATTTTATTTTAAGGGATGTTCTAGCTTGTCTGCAACAGATATTTGTCAAGGAAAGAACAAAGCAATCTGCCTTTATTTGTTTCTTATTGTGCTTAGAGAGGTACAGGTGTGTGACTAAATTAAGGTTTAAGGACTGCTGTTCTTGCAAGCATTGTCATTGTGTTAATACAGTCATGATTCCCCAGGTTCTTCCTTGGTGTACTGCTTGCCCTCCTTAGTACTTGCTGAATCAGTGCTTCATGGAGTGAACTAAGACCTCTTCATAAGTCATTGAAACCTTAATATTACTGCTTTTGCATTACACACTCAGGATTATTACATAGTCCTTTCCCAAGTCCATTGTACTATCTTTAGTCTACCTTATTGTCTTATTTCTGAGTGCTCCCCAAATGCTAAATCCATCCCCAGGCAGAACATGACATCTCTTTTCAGCAACTGTGAGGACATTGCAGCTAAGGGTTCTGGGGCTCAACAACCCAGGTCACCCCACTAATGCTCTAGCATAGTTATATACACCATTGTGGACTGCAGGGAAAGAAAGTGGTAATATCTGACTTTCCAAAGCCTGAAGAGATAGTACCAGGTGATTGGAAATACTGGATTAGGAACCATGAATTGGAGCATAATGCAGTCTTCACCCCTTGTTCATATTCTTTATCTGCATGGTCTTCCTGTAACTCAGGAAGGTGAAATATGAGGGAAAAGAGCAGGTATCCAGAAACATCTTCCTCAATCAGAATCCTAAGGGAACATTGTATCAGTTGGAAGAAAGGATGTGAAAGTCCCTAAGTCTATCAGACTTCTGTGTCACAACCAAAATAACAGGGGCCTCATCACAACATGCCATGAGTCATGTGGTGGAACCACGGCAGTGCCAAGCAGCAGTGCATCACGCTTTGGCTGCAGTGCCTTGCAGTGTGACCTACTTCTGGAAGCTCTTCTCTGAGAAACTTCAGAGGGGTAGCAGATTAATCTTTGCCAGAGTCGACAGGAGACAGTGCCATTGTTCTCCTCCTTTAGAGATGGTCACATTACCTTGTTGTGTCCTTTGAAGATGAGCATGAAGCTCTGATTGTACTTTAGACATATAAAAGTCATCTGGTTCCCTGACCTGTTGCTTCTGTGCTTGCCAGGCTGAGCTGCTGCACTGATGGGAAGGTGCTGTTCTGCTTGCTGTCTCTTACAATAATGAACACGCTGTCTTGCGCTGCAGACTGCAGTTAAGCATTAAGCTGTTGTGGGATTTTGAAGCCTAAGTTCATGTGGGTTGCTTGTCCTGGGTGCACTCCTTAGTTACCTGCAATTGGCTTATCAAACTGCAATTTCAGCTGAGCATGTGACACGGTGGAAGGGACAGCAGCAGCTTATTTTATGTAAATTGCTTCAAGGTCCAGGTCAGCTGCACTGGAATACCCTGATTCCAATTCTGCAGAGAAATGCTTTTACAGAGCACTTTTCATTAGGCAGCTTAAAAGCAATCCAAGAAGGGTGTGTACCTGCCATATGTCTCTGCAAGCTGCAACATTGCAGCACATAACTTGAATCCAAATAAGAGTCTCACTGTCATTTTATTGAGAAGCTAGTGGTCTGACAGGAGGTTTTCTGTACATTTATATCTGTTTCAGCTGTATTTCAGAGCCTCACATTTTGTCTATGTGGAAATAAAGAGCCAGAGAAAAGGGAAATATTATCTGATGGCTTAGAAGTTCCCAATTTCAGTTCCACCACATATGTATAATGCTGTAACTAACTCTGCCCTATAAATGACCATGTGATGCATGTGGCAGCTTTCAAACCAGATCCTCCCAGTAGAATGCCTTATTTCAACCCACTGCTTTGTTCCTCCTACCCCACCAACTCCAAATGCCACCTCTTGCCCACCACACATCCCTAAAAGCTGCTGAGACAGTAGCTGTCCATTGTTGTGATGTGGGGGTGAAAGTACCCCATCTCTAGGTCAGGCCAGACATGGCATTTCTGCACATGGCATCATACGATGGTCATAACTGCAAAAGGAAATTTAGGTGCTCTTTGACTGAAATGGGGTTTCCATGCTCATGTTCTATTTAAGTCTTATGTTAGACTTTCCTTTTTTTTTAAATTTTTTTTTTAATTAGTGCTTATGAATGTAACAAAAGGCTGTAGATTCTTCCGTAGGGCCAGACAGTCATGAATATGCACAAGTCTTAAATGATTCTTGAGTCTCTGCTGAACAGGAGATTTGCCTCTCTGCATGATTATTAGCAGGATTGTCATAACAGGTAAATAGATGTATTTTGTAAGGAACACCCCATAAAGTGGAGAATGGAAATGAACAATCTTTAACAGCAGTAGAAAGACAAAGTTTTGATTTTTCTTTCCACTTTCACTATTAGCTGCTCCTGTACTCCAGAAACCTATGGGCGTCACTGTGCCTCGAAGTATGATGACTGCCAGGAAGGATCTGAGAGACTCTGTGAGCATGGCCTCTGTGTAGATGAAGAAAGGGATCAGCCCAACAGGGTAAGGAACAATGCATAAACCTCAACATACGGCACAGCATGAATAAACAGCAAATTCTGCTGAGCATCACAAAACTGCATAGCACAAACTGCTGCTGAAATCAACAAGAAAGGCCACTGCACAACATAGCAGCCTCTCTGTCGTGCCAAGCGTGGCAGAAAGAATCAGAAATGTCTTATGTCTTGTTAGAGGTACTTGTCACAGTATTAGATCTACTACTGCATCTGTAGGGAGTTGGGAATAATTTTTTTCTAATTTGAAGTCTTATTTGAAAATATAATACTGTTCATTATTTTGGGAGTTCTAAGTTGCTAGAGTATTTTACTGCTTAAATGACTGAGAAGGACAAACATCATGAATCTTATTTTTCCTGGGAAAAGTGGCACACTAGTGGCACATTAGTGCCAGAGGCCTGGAAGCTGCCAGGGCTGCATGGTGACTGTGTGGCTGCTGCTCCTCTTTGGTGCTCCTCAGTGTCAGTGGGATGTGAGCTCTGACTCCAGGCCCAGTCTTTCCAAGCATCTGCAGTGGATGGATGCTAGCGCACACTTGAGTGCTCTTCTGGAGCGAGCCAGCTCATTCCATTTGGGAGAGAATCTGGGTACAGGGTGTTCACTCCAAAGGGACAGATGGACCATGCCAGCTTTGGCTCTTTCCACTCAGAGCAGCCCTCCAAAACCACCCAGCCAAGCTTGTGCTCCTTAATGCTCCGGTACACCCACGCACCATTCCAGTCACAGCACATATTTTTTGTGGTTTGCTATAAAATAATTTCTTTCCTTAATTTTTAGAAGTTTCAAAACTCATCATTTATTTTCTGCCCACATTTTTCAAAACAGTTCAGTGTTGGCTTAACAGTGTCTGCTCCTGTGACAATCAACAATAAAGCTCCCATTAGCTTTAATTGGACTAAAGCTAGATAAATGCTGAAATCTGGCCATTAGTAAAGTTTACTAGAGAGAAAACTATTTTCCTAAAAGAAAACATGTATTTGCATTTTAATGTCAGTGCTGCACATTGCCTAGACTACTGAATAATTTGATTAAAAGAAAAGAGCCAAGATGATTTCAGGTTGCTTACAATGATCTCTTTGCCCTGGTTAAAAAGCAAGTTGATGACTTTTAATTATGGTTATGTACAGCTCATAATTGATCTTATTTTCTCTGGGAGCTTTGGGGTAAATTACAGTTTTCTTTTATGAACATAATGAATGAGCCTGAGTTGCTTCCATAATCTGAAGAAGTAAATTCAGAGGAAGAAATAGACTGAGAAAACTACTGAAGCAACTTACAAAACAAAACATACAAGCCATGTAATGCTCTGAAATCTTTCTTGCTATACTTTCAAAGTCATTTTATGAAATTAACTCCTCCTGCCTTTTTCTTGACTATTGCAAATGCCTTAAACATGCAATGTGATGTTTTCTGTGGCAGCCCAAGTACCACTGTCTCTGTGATGCTGGCTGGATGTCCCCTCCTGGCAGCCCTGCCTGCAGTGCTGATATAGATGAATGCAGCCTCCCTAATCCTCCGTGTTCACAGGATCCACTTGTGCAGTGCTACAACACTTTAGGCTCCTACAGATGTGGTTCCTGCCCCACAGGTATCTTGTCCTTCCAGGCTCTCAGGCTGGATGGGGTGGCAGAGGTACTATTGCCTGAGTATCATAAGCACAGACACAGGATGCAGATGAGCGTAACTCCATTAAATGCTTTGGTCTGTGTTCTAGAGAATAAATGCGGGTTGTGTTTTATATAGGTAACACAGGCAGTGGAGTCTAATGCATGATTTATCTCATCCTAAACTGATCATTTAAATAAGTCTCATGTCCACAGGTACATTCATGTCCATCATGTCCTGTCACCTTCACATAATGTCTGCAGTACTTTCATAGCTGTATGTTTCCTGCCCTAAGGCAATATAAAAATCTGATTGCTCCCTCAGACCATATAACCTATGATTACTCTTCCTGAGCTGGGCAGGTGGTGTCTGTAGAAGAAGTTTTTAAAATATTTTACTGAAGTTGCAATGAAGATTTGCTGCAAAATATACATATATGCACTAGACCAGAACAGCATCTTCTTTAGGTAAAAGTGTGTTTGAATCTGAAATATCCAGAATACAGTTAAAACAAAACATTCCTTTACTCACATCTCCACACTGTTGTGTTTGAAATCTAATTTTCAGACCAGTATTAATTTTAATCAGTTATGAGGAAGACAGGTCTACTCTTGTGCTAATGAAGTGCAATTCAGTTGTACTCTATGAAAATATTTGGTCAAAGAAGAAACCAAAAAGGCCAGGCATTTTCTTTCTGATGTCTTTTCTGCGCTACTTTTTAGGCTGGCAAGGAAATGGCTACACTTGCCAAGACATTGATGAATGTGCAAGTAATAATGGAGGCTGCTCAACTGCACCGATGGTCCAATGCATCAACACAGTTGGATCATTTCGCTGTGGGCTCTGTCCACCAGGTAAAATGGATTTCTTGCTGATAATACTATGGAAGGGCTTAAAAGATGAAAATTCAACACATACAAGCCTGTTTTGGTGTAGATTTAAGAAGCTGGAAATTGGTTTTATAGAAATATCACATACACAATACTGTAATACAGAATGCAGAGTCCGAGTATATTCAAATTGCTTCAGCTATTAATGAACATTGTATAGAGTATGCCTCTAAAGAGGATCCTCTGAAATGGGTTTCTCTTGTACTAGGTAGCTGTTTTCAGTGTTATAGTCTGGATTTGGTGAAGTACTTCCTTTACAAGATCATTAATGGGAAACAGGGATTGCGTAATTATGGTAGTAATTTCATTGTCTGTATTAATTGAAGGAGTGTCCTGTGTGCCATAAATCACAGACTGTATTGTCTGCAGTAAAAAAAAGCCTTGATAATTGTCACGCTCTGAATGCTGTCTGAGGAGGCAGTGTTTCCACTGCAATACAGCTCAAGCAGTGGAAGTTGCAACTTAGGTCTTTATAATTTATGCTTTATGATTTAAAATGCTTTCTGAAATATATGGGGTCAATACTAGAAATATAGCAGGAAAAAGTCTTTCTAATTGACTTTTTGATTGCTATTTAGGTAATGAAGGGTCCCAATTACTGAGTGCTGAAGGGATACCACCATGCTGGAAATGTGGCCTCAGACAAGTTTTGGTGATGTCAGCTCTGGCCATAAGGAGTTGAGCTGCAGGGCTTTGGTTCTCCTGAATGTCCTGAGAGAATCTGGGTGTTGTGTTTGAGATCCAAGGGCTGTTCTGGTGTGCAGGAGGAAAAAGTCTGGATGTGGTTTGGGCTGACTGGGTGCAGATGTGCAGGGAGGGCAACACATGGTGGCTGAGAGACATGGGCTTCTATGGCCTCACTGACTTTACCTATATTTGATATACATTAATATATCTTTTTTTTCTGCAACTATGGAAGGATTTATTTACAGTTAGAATCCATCCCTGCATGAAGGAGCCACAATAAATATGCCAGTTTTACTTCAGCAGCTATGTCAATTCTTTCTTTTTAACTGCAGAAGACTATGATTTTACACCATGAATTAATGTTTTGCTCACCAGTTGATTGTTTTGCTGTCAATTCACAAAGAAAATGGTTTGTTACAGACTAACTGAGATTTACCTCTGAACAGGTTATGAGGGAGATGGACAAACATGTACCCAGGTTGATATCTGCTCAATAAATAATGGAGGGTGCCATCCTTTGGCTACTTGTACCTCAGCTCCAGGTATGATGCTTTCTTAAAGACTGTAAGGTAATATCAGCATGAATCTCAAGGAGGACCTGGTTAGGATAAATCCACTTTATACAAACATATCTACACTGCAGCCCCTTCACCACAGTCAGCTTTGCCTCATGCAAAAGATTTTACTGGCAGGTTAGCTAAAGCCAGCAGACTTTTTCACAAACACTGAAAGAAGTAGACTTAGGCTCCACCAAAAAGAAGTCTTTATGCTAAAACTGTGGAGATGTTCACCATTTCTCTTTCATGCAGTTTTCCAAATATACAGCTGCTTTTAATATCCCCCTTCCAATAAATACCCTTCAACTACCCCACCACTTCCCATGAAGGAGACCTTGAACTCTCAGGTACCCATAGCAAAACAACACTAGGGCTCTTTCCATGTTCAAACTGGGCACTGACCAGGGAAGGTGTCAAAAGGTCAAGGAAGTTAGAATTACATTAAGATTCTCCTTCAAAATGTCAAGGACATTTACAGACATTAGTATTGTCATTGTAACAGAATTATGTTCTATATCTTGTCTTATCTCCCAAGGGCCCATGCCATTTTGTTCCTGCACATCTGGGTTCACTGGGAGTGGATATGGGCCGAATGGGTGCTCTCCTCTCAGTGATATCTGTCAGCTGCAAAACCCTTGTGTCAACGGGCAGTGCTTGGTAAGTGCTGGGCTCCTCACACACAGTGACAGCGCTGTGTAGTTATAACCAGCCAGGGAGCCTTGGTGAGACTGAAGGCTGAGTGCAGACATACTGCTGGGAATGAGGCAAAGTTATTGGGGACTGCAAGGTCAAAGGATATACCTGAGGAAAGCAAAGTGAGTTTCAGGGCACACAAGCCATTGCTTTGTGTGTGAAGTAGAGGTAGCAATCTTGGCACTCACCAATGGCATGAGAAATTGTGTTTGGTAGCCCGTGCTAGCCAATGGAATGCTGATGGGAGAGAACTGCTCTTGGTGGCACAAGAAAGTAATTTACCAGCATGGATCATGGAGGAATTACCCATGATAACAGAACCAGTACCTCTGCTGACCTTCAGACTGTTAATATCCAGCAGAGTTAGTTATGAGTTCCTAGTCTGATCTTGTGAGAGCACTCCTGGAGTCTCAGGCTGTTTATATGAGCATGGAAAGGGTGTTTCAAAGGAATTGGTTGCACTGATGGTAACCAAGTCTTTTGGACCTGAACTGATTGGTGGTATGAATTCATTCTCATGCACTGCGAACATTTGATTTAACCTCATGGACCCTATGAAGGCTTTTATGGCTTCCTGAGTGAGGTGTGCTGTGTCCTGGAAAGCCCATTCTGCAGACCTGGGGTTTTTCTTGTGGAGGATATTTATGATGGTGATTTTGCTGAAATATTCACAAATGCTAATTCTTTTATTCCAGTAGAGTTTTTTTTCCCCATTTATCCCCATTAGGCTGCAGATGTCCTCATTTTGGTTGTCCCTGGAGGCACAGGGAAAATGAGAGATAAGATATGGATTTAGAAGTGTTAGGTTAACAGCTGGATTTGGTGATCTTGAGGGTCTTTCCAAAGCTAAATGTTTCTATGATTCCTTGGTCTATTCCCTCTTGCTTTTTCAATTTTCTGTGTGAAATGTGATGGTCCTCTCACACTCCACTTCTTACCAGCATTCCTTGCTCTGTTAAAAGCTATGACATCTTCCCCTAAATATATTCTCACATACAACAATGGGCAATACTACAAGCTAGTACCTGAAGATAATAACATAGATATTTAAGTAATGTGATTACCTAGGCATCTAATAAAATAGAGAAACTGCAGAGCTATATTTGGCCAGCATAATGACAGAGGAAATAAAATTTTTCAATTAAATATCAGACAATGCAGATCAGAAAACACCTTCTAAAATGACATTCAGAGCCCTAAATACACATCAAAACCCTTTTCCATCATACTGAAAATCTCTTTGGGACACAAAGGACATGAATAGATAACAGAAAAGCAAATAGAGAATGCAATACACTGTCATCAAAGATGGGATTGTAACTGGTACCTGGGACCATGTTCTGCTTTACCTTTAAAGATTGTGCCTATAAAACAAGAGATAGAAGGTAAGAGAACATACGAAATTAAAACAGTTACAGATATGGAAAGACTTGATGATATGGAGAAGTAGTATGGGTTGCAACAATGGAAATGGAAAAGAGACATATAGAATAAGGAAAAAAGCTGAAAAGGTGAAATTTTTCCCCTTTAACATTCCTCGGGATGAAAATGAAAGTTAACAGCCCACATAGCTGCAGCACAGACTTCCTGGAGAAAGGTCTTGTGAGAAATTACTTATACACCAGTTATCTTGCCTTGCTATTTATAAGGTTTAGGTAATATGATTGACTTGATTCTAGCATGATCAAACAGTTTTCTGAATAGCTAGAAGTGTACGGATTTTGATTTTTAAGAAAGTAATTTGAAAGAGCCCTGCTAAGAAATAATTTAATAGAAAAATCCAAAAAGATAGATAATCTAATTAGGCTTTATGTTTATTTTGGTATTCACCAGTAACCATCAAGGCCAAAAAATTCAAAGGTTTTATTTCTTTACTCCAATATTTCCTCATAAAATAAGTGTAAACATCAGTCTTTCTGCTGACTCCATTGATTTCTTTAGGTGATTCATGCTCATTGTTTTATTTGATTTCTTTATATCTGTAGGCAATGACCTCTGGCTATTTCTGCCTGTGCAATGCAGGCTGGACAGGCCCTAATTGTACAGAGAACATCGATGAATGTATCAGCAACCCGTGTCAGAATGGGGGCACCTGCACCGATGGGGTCAATGGCTACTCCTGCGAGTGCACCAGTGCCTGGACAGGACCACAGTGCCAGACTGCCCAGCAAGGTACAGCTGAACTCCTCCCCCTCCTGCCCTCCTGGGAAATGGGACAGCGGGCTTCAGCGAGTAGATGCTTGGTGCCATTATCATGTGAATAAGAATGGAGTTATGATGTGAAAAACAGCCCTGTGTTTGGTGGATTAGAGGTCCCAACCCAAATTCCCTCCAAGTCAGAGTTTTCCATGAGCTTTGTTTATCGCTGTTTTGTTTAGCAGTAGGAATGCAACAATGAAAAGTTGATCTGCAGGCCCACTGGCCTTGGCTAGATGCCAGACATCCTGAAATCAGATCTCTGTTCCCGAGAAAGTTGTCTGGAAAGCTGGTTGGAAAGAGGATCCAGTATAAGGAGAACAAAAGAATATATTGATGTTTCTTTTTTGTGCATATTATTTCATCTGTTATGAAGTGAAAGGTCCTGATATCCTTAGTCAAGAGGAAAAGCCAGAAGAGGTTTTCAAACAGAAATGTAATGAAAGAAATGTTAGGTATGAAAATGGGGGAATCTCAGTTTTATACCAACTTCAAAGTTTTCCCTTTTCCTCCTAATATAATTTCTTCCGTTTGTTTGAGAACTTTTTTTTTCCATTAATTTTAATTAATCAAGGTCAGGATAGCATTCCAGTGGGTCCAGTGTCCCTGTGCCAACAGTGGCGCATTTTTATTGTACATTGCTAAGAAGAAAGCAAATTACATTTTAATGTAATACAGTATGTAAAAGTTCCACTGAACACCTGTGAAATCCACCCTGTTTTAGAACTATTTTAGGCTTTTTTCTATTTTCCTGAAGTATCTAACTAGTAATGTTTTATCATGATTAATTATTAATATTTTATTATTAAGTCCACAGGGGGGAAAATTTCTTTTTAGCCATTTATAATGAAGGGATAGAAACCCAGATTTTATGTAGTAAGGAATCATACTGTACCACCCGTTCTTTTAGTTTTTAATCAAGGAAAAAATAATGCATTTTCTTATATGGTCATTTTGAATCGGGTTGAAAAAGGGTGAGATGTTTTAGATAGACATTTGAGATAAAATTATATTCTTTTTACCCCTTCTTGAAACAAAAGAGTTTGGTGAGAATTAGCTATTTCTTTAGAATCAGTTCAATGTTAAACTACGGGTGCTTGGTGCACATTGTAGCTATATTTGCATATATATTGTATTTTGGCTGCTTTACAGACATATTTTTCTGTAGCTGTTTGGAGTTCTCAGTTCCCAGTCATTGAATGGTTCAGTGAGAGAAGAGACCATGGTGTATCATGAGAGGGATTATCAGGCCCAGAAATCTGACCAAAAAGAATAAACAGAACAATAAAACCTCCTGAGGATATCTTCTATGGTGTAGCACTTCTGAGAAAGACAACCTGACATCATGTTAACTTCAAAATGCAAAATGTTATTTCATTGAAGGGGAAAATCTAGAGATTCAATCTGGAGCTATCCTTCTGGAAGCAAAGCAGTTTATGGACGCTATCATGAGACAGAATCAATATCTTTTGGCAGTATCCACATGTTCCAACTGACATTCTTTGTTCTTTTTCCAATAACTATTTTTTCTTTCAGGGAATTTATGCTTTTCTGAGATATCA
Organism: Onychostruthus taczanowskii; assembly: GCF_017590055.1. Taxonomy (NCBI): domain Eukaryota; kingdom Metazoa; phylum Chordata; class Aves; order Passeriformes; family Passeridae; genus Onychostruthus; species Onychostruthus taczanowskii. The sequence goes on along the minus strand of NW_024500349.1, from coordinate 5,700,366 downwards.
TTCCACTTGAGAGGAAGTCCTAAAGATCCTTTTATAGAAGTATTTTTCAACATTGTTTTAAATGTTTAAGAGGAAAAAGCTATGCAAAAAAAAAAAAAAAAAGTTTTGTTTTAGTCTGTAGAGTAATAGCACAAAATCTGTTTAATTTTCTCTCTCTTTTTGCAGTTTGTGGAGGATACCTCTCAGGCTTGAGTGGGACTTTCAGTTACCCTAACAACCCAAACAGCCAGTGGTACAACAGTGGGGTCAGCTGTGCTTGGGTTATTCAAACTACTCCCAACAAGGTAAAGTAGACTTCAGGTTAAAGAAACCCTCAGTCTGTAGGACCCCTCGGCTTATCAGAGCAAACATGACTGTTGTCATGCTACATGTTCCTATGTTGTGATCCAATCCCCTCAGAATAAATAGTTTTTCAAAAGGATATATTTTAGATCCTTACAAGCCTTCAGGTTCCGTAGCCTAATGATTTGCTTTTTCCAAGCTTTTCCTAAGCAGCTGAGAGTTATAGTTTATTAACCTACTCCAGCTACAATGTTCTACATTGATTTAGAAGGTGATCTGAGAATGGATGGATGAGAAAAGCTCTGCTCTGGTGGGCTCCATGGGTAGCTCCTGAGCTAAGTGAGTTGGTCAGAGCCTGGTGCTGACAACACCAAGGCTGTGGCGTTGATCCCCACACGGCCAACTCTTCACTTATGAAGTTGACTCGATGATCCTTCTGGGTCCCTTCCAGCTCAGACTGTTCTGTGATTCTGTGACCCCAAAACAATTTCATGTTTCTGATATCTGAATACAGAAATGTAGAATGCTTAATTCATATTGTCAATGCCTTTGTGTAATAACAGCATCTGATTTTTTTAAAAGGATTGATTTTTAATGTTGCACATAAATGTATATTCTGATTCTGATCTGCAACTAACAATGCCACTTGTGATATAAATAACCACGACAAAATGTGCTACTCCATAATTTAGCATTAAATTTCTTACCTGGGATCTAAATATTTGATGTATTTTTGACATTTTGCGGAATGAAGTAATTTTATAAACCAGTGCTTAACAGTGGTTTATACAGCATTACACACACACACACATATATATATGTGTATGTATGTATGTATGTGACATGTCCTCAGCCTTAAGCTAGGGACCACTACTGTCTTCAGCAGAGCATATTACAGCATACCAGTGAAGAATCTGAATGTCACTAAGTATGTCACTAAGTATCCAGAATGGGATTTAGAAACACTGATTTTACTTGTGCAAAACAAAATCATTGAACATTTTAACTCCCATTACAACCCTTTGAACCATAGTAAGGGTGAAAAATACTAATTATCTGATGAAAAAAACTTCCAAGGGAAACCTGGAATAAAGTATATTATGCTGTGTTTCAAGCTTTTCACGTGGCTTGACATTTACACATATATATATTTTGCACATTTAACACACACAGGCAAATGGTCTCAATTATTAGTTTATAGAAGTAATGCTCTTTCCAGAAAATGTCACTGACTAAATTCTTATCTGTCTATCTTCTTTCTTTCCTTTTGACCCTTAAGATTCTTTGATATTCTTTTCTGTCCTGGAAATGACATAAAAGCTCATAGATTCTCACAGTTGCATAGCTGCTCTATAAAGTTTATGTATAGATAGTGTCTCAGAATGGAGAAAAGAGGTATTTTGTTTTCTCTCTTCTATTAGATTCTGCGTGTTACTTTCCCATTCTTCCAACTAGAGACAAGTAATCAGTGTAACTCTGAATTCCTTCAAATCCATGATGGGCCTTCAGTATCAATGCATATGCTCGGAAAATACTGTGGCTTCCCGGGTCCTACAGAGCTTCTCAGTTCCCACAACTCTCTGTATTTTTGGTTGTACTCAAACCACACCATTACTGGAGGTTTTACTGTTCATTGGGAATCTCAGGATCCTGGTAAGTTGAAGAAATGCAAAGCATCTTCATGGTTTTAGAGTAAAATGAATTACTTATTTCCTTTGATTAGGAAACTATAGGAACAGAAGGACAGTATTTTTCAAGAGAGTGAGGCCGAAATATATATCACTTGAAGATACTTTCAAACTCTAGCTCTAGGCCTCTGCGTGAATAGCTTTCTGCTGTTTTTTAAGGTTGCTTTACACCTCCTGTGAGGAATCCCCCAAAGAGCATGTGTTTCTGGGGAGAACATTCATTTAGTCAGTTCTCTTTTGTCACAGAAATATCTGGTACTTCGAGCAAGCAAGTTAATGGTTTGTTCTGCCACTGACAATTTACAACAGCCTAAGTGTTCCAAACATGAGAGATTATAGGGAACTGGATTTTAAAGAATGTGTGAGGTTTTTGGTGTGATTTGTTGTACATTTCTGCCTGAATTCTTGGTAATGCTAATTGGGTGATTGTTCCAGATGGTCTGGCAATGCATTCCCAGAGATAAATTTCAAATCATCACAAATAACATTAAGATCACTTCAGTGTTCTGTGTATTATCTAGAAACAAAATAGTGCATTGGGTTGTGTCTTGAATGAACCATAAAGTAAAAAATGCCATTCCCTTATTTCTAGAAATATTTCTTGAAGTGCTTTTAATATGATTTTTGGTGGGGTTTTTTCTTTCAATTGCCATTATTAGATCGATAATTACTAATTGACAAATATTGAATTAATACTTTGAGTACTGAAAAGTGAATGCAGATATTTTGGAGGAAAAAATAGCGCTAACAAAAAAAAAAAAAAACAAAAACCAAAACCAAAGAGAGCAGTTTAGATGAGATTAAGCTAGCTGTTTCCTTTTTTTTTTTTTTTTTTTAATGGAAATTCTTTCGGGAAAGGAAAAAAAAACCCAAAAACCAAAACCAAAGAGAGCATTTTAGATGAGATTAAGCTAGCTATTTCCTTTTTTTTTTTTTTTAATGGAACTACTCTCGTGATAGGATAAAAAATGGAGACTATTTACAAAGTACAGAAATCCAGATTAATTTTGTAAATCCAATCCAAACACAGTGCTTCTAATTATTCTTCTTAAGGCATGTTCATCATGATTGGGTAACAATCTTTCTTTTACTGTGCAAATCAGGAAATATTTGGAGTTCAGCTTTTAAAATTGCAGCATTAACTGCAAAATTTAAAGGAAGAAGAAACTTGCTGGTTTGTTTGGCTTGGTCTTTGCTTTTTAATTTATTCTGACCCCAAAGTGGTAGGTAGTTTTGACACTACAGGACAGTTCATCTTCTGACACGACATGTGGTGATAAATACTCTGTTGTTCTCTGTCTCTTTCTGTTAGAATGTGGTGGTGAGCTGACAGGTACTTATGGCTCGATAAGCTCTCCAGGATATCCTGGTAATTATCCTGTAAACAGAAATTGTTTCTGGACCATCTCAACCAGTCCTGGCCTCCTCATTACATTTGCTTTTGGCACATTGAGCCTGGAACACCATGACAGCTGCAATTATGACTATTTAGAGGTAAAGTGTAATTGTGAATTATGACAACATTTTGTGGATATGTTATTGCAAAACAAGATATTTTGAAACTTTTGTATGTACAGAAGGGGACTCTTTGAAAATTTAACCCTAGGTTGAAAAGCTCTTTTTTATTTACATATTCCAGCCATCCATGCACAATCAGAGACAATAGGACAGAAAGGGGACAAGAACCTGCTTCACTGAAGTCGGTGGAAGTCCTGTGAAAAAAAGGATGGGATTCAGGCCAAATACTTGATGGGAAGCTTTCACTTTCTTACAAAGTTCAGTCTCCAAACTCCTTGTTAAATGTCAACCCACAGAGAATACATGAGCCTGTGGGAAACTATCCAGGAAAGGGATCTAAGACTAATAGAATCATATCGTAGCTTACACAGCCATCCACAACTTGATGTATGAGCTTAGGGCTTTTTGTTGAGTGTGACATAATGCTTACAGAATTCAGCAATACCTTCTCATGGAAATGAGAACCCAGTTTGGAACAGCATGTTGTGTGCAATGCAGAACATGATTTCAAGAAAGCAGTTCAACAGTAGATCTCCTGACACTTTCCCTTTCACAAAACCCTCGATGACTCCTGGTAGCAGCATCACAGCTATGCTGGTGAATCTGTTTCTTGGTTACTCTGTGTTTGGAGGAAATTTCCTATGAGCTTTCCCTCCACCCACCATCCATAATACCTCTGGGGCCTCAGAGATAACTTAAGAAGTGTTGGTATTGTTCACAACTGGCACACATACAATAATCCTAAATGTTGATCTGTCATTCTGTCTAGATTCGAGATGGTCTTCTTCCACAAGACCCTGTCCTTGGTAGATACTGTAGCACTGGATCTCCACCCCCACTCCAAACCACTGGTCCATATGCATTTATTCACTTTCACTCTGATGACTCAATTACTGATAAAGGCTTTCATATTGTGTACACAACATCTCCTGGTAAGTAAAATACTCAGGATTAAAAGTCGGTAAAATACTCCTCCTGGTAGCAGCATCACAGCTATGCTGGTGAATCTGTTTCTTGGTTACTCTGTGTTTGGAGGAAATTTCCTATGAGCTTTCCCTCCACCCACCATCCATAATACCTCTGGGGCCTCAGAGATAACTTAAGAAGTGTTGGTATTGTTCACAACTGGCACACATACAATAATCCTAAATGTTGATCTGTCATTCTGTCTAGATTCGAGATGGTCTTCTTCCACAAGACCCTGTCCTTGGTAGATACTGTAGCACTGGATCTCCACCCCCACTCCAAACCACTGGTCCATATGCATTTATTCACTTTCACTCTGATGACTCAATTACTGATAAAGGCTTTCATATTGTGTACACAACATCTCCTGGTAAGTAAAATACTCAGGATTAAAAGTTGGTAAAATAGTATTAAAAGTCTCTGAGATAGAGATAACATATGAATAGATGTAATTAACACTTGCTCTTCAATAATATAGTAATTCTTTTTGATTTGCAGACATTGTACAGAAGCAGTCTCAGAAGGAGTTACTCTATTTAATAATCTCTCTATTTGTTTTCTTCTTCTTAATATAGCAGATCCAAGCTGTGGAGGAAATTTCACAGAGAGTGAAGGAGTTATCACATCTCCTTTCTGGCCAAACCCTTATATCAACAACCGTCAATGTGTTTACATTATCCGACAGCCAGGGGATGAAAAAATATTCCTCAACTTCACCCATATGGAGCTGGAGAGTCATAATGATTGTTCAGCAAATTATATAGAGGTGATTTCCTTAATCAGTTGATATGAGAGTTTGATTGTATGTGTGTACAAGAGCATGTATAACTTCTGTCCCAAGGACCACTGCAGAAATAGGTGTTAATTAAACAACTATACGAATTTACTAGGGTCCAAAAATCACAGGGGCTGAAAGAGCAGGATGGTGCATTTGGAGGGAAGCAAAGATTAAGAGAATGAGAAAATCTGTCTAGCTTAACATTAATTGTTAATAGTCTGTACATGATTAAGGGGGAGTTTGATATCCATTTGGTAAATGAATGCCAACTGCAAGAAAAAACAAATATTAATGCCATAGCTGCTATAGAGCATTTTCTGGAGTCAAAGTGTTATCTGGAAGATTTTGATCTGACACTGAAAGGAAACACACCATATAAATATTTATACACATATTCCTAGGGAAAGTGGTTGAAAGTTCGTGGAGGTATTTACAAGATGTGTAGAAGTGGCACTTAGGGACATGATTTAGTGGTGGGCTTGGCCAAGCTCGGTTTGCAGTTGGACTCTAAGATTTAGAAGTCCTTTCCAATCTTAATGATTCTATGATTCTATATACATATATAAAGCTGGGAGTTTATTGTTGCCATAACTGAAATCTTACAAGTCCAATTCAAGAATTGTTCTTAGTCTCAATCTAACTGGCAAAGAAAACAAAATGGTACAGTTGGAATGTTTCTGTATGAAAAGTGTAATAATAATGCAATACTAATGTCAGTACTTAGTGCGATCCACTTGAGGTGATTTTTACTTCTAGCTCTCTCTTCTCTGGTTTGCAATGTTGTGTTACATACAAATTTACAGCTGTAGGGTGCCTTTTAAGTACATGAGTACGTGAAAACCATGGTATTAACTTTCTTTTCTACCCCTAAGCCCAGTTTTGTCCAGCTCTGGTCTGCCCTGCTGGAGCTGGCCACAGGTGAGGGCTGGTGCAGGCCAGGGCAGTGCCTGTCCCAGCGCCATGGCCAGGGAGCAGGACAGCCCTGGGCCACGGGCACCTGCTGGGCTGGGCAGGGACAGGATGGGGCAGAGGCAGGCCAGGATGTGAGCCACAGGGGAGAACCTGGCTCAGCAGAGCCCGTGGCCAGGCAGGGCCGGGCTGTGGGGAGACGGAGACTGACCAGGCTGCAGGTTTGCTGGCAGGGACTGAGCCCTGTGGGGCTGACATGGCTCCTGGACGGTGGCAGGTGCAGGGCCCTGGTGGAGGCAAGGCTGGCCCCAGTGAGTCATGGTGGTGCCCTCAGAGCCTGACAAGCTCTCAGTGTTGATGGCCTCTGTCCCTTCTATCACGGCATCCCTGCTCTCTGTGTCGTGCCCCGACTCGCCATGTCTCAAGGCCTCTGCTGTCGTACCCAGCCTGTATTTCTCTGTACAGTCACAAACACCTCATCCCACGTGGGATGGCTGCTGGGTACTGCTGCCTGTATAAAACTGTGCCTGTGCTGTGCAGAGCTAAACGGAAGAAAACAAGCTGGGCACAGTCAGTGGTTGATTTGCGAAGGTGCTGCCGCAGCTGAAGCAGGTGGGAGCCGTCCCTGCGGCCCCAGAGCAGGGTCTAGCACTGCCAGCCATGCAGCTCAGTGGCTGCCCAGGTTGGGTTTTGTATTTAATCTCTTCTTGACCAGTGAGGAACAGGCCCCTCTGAGCTCTATGCTGTTGGTCTATTTTTAAAAGATGTTATTGTGTTGTCATCGTTCCCTTCTCTCCTCCTGTAATTCAAAGACCTAGGTTGGAATGAAGTGTAATTAGTTTCTGAAATGAGAGGGGAAGTGTGTTTAATGAAAACAGACAGCTTTTGTTTGTTTGGCCTGCTACTCGTCTTGCCTAATTGCTGGCAAAACAGCAGCTAAATTCACAGCAGCCACAAAAACAAAACCATTTCTGTTGAACACCATCGGTTTGTATTAGTTCAGCAAGGCATTTACCTCACTGTTTTCTGATCAGTCACAAGCCCTTCAGTTTCCATGTGCTTCTGCCCTCCTCTTCTTCCTGCCCCCTCACTCTGTGGCTCAGCCCAGAGCAGAGAAATCAGACCGACATTTTCTGGCTGGGACAGTCAGTAAAACCGTACTCTGTACCGTGCTCAGTTATTAAGGCCTGATTTTTTCATGTGTTCTTTTATAAAATACTCTCCCACTGGTTCATCTAGGGAAACAACTTTTGGGTGTTTAAGTTACTTTAAAAGTTACTCTCCAACAACTCTTTTTTCACTTTGAGGTGCGGATTATTCCATTCCCTGGCTAAATCAGGAAATCTGTAGAGTTTGCACAGGGACCAGACACAGCTCAGAGCACTTGCTCAGGGAGGGATGTTTAGTTGCTTATTAAGGAAGGCATCTGCAATAAGAAAATAGAGACAATAAAACTTATTTGAGAAAAACTGTGACGTGATGATGCAGAGGTAAGATGCTAGTCAAGGCAGTCCCTTTTCCATGCTGTCCTTCTAGCTGGCAATAGGAGACATTACTCACATACATGGTTTAGAGAACCTATTATTTTTATCACTACTCAGTTGACTATATAAACAAAAAATGTAAGGAGAATCAGCTCAAGAAAAACATGTGAACTCCTATGAATTACCACTCTGGAAGTTTTCACTGCTTTACAAAGATTTACTAAATATTTTGGAATATTTATTTCTGATTTATTTCTGACAGATTCTGATGTCAGCTGCTCTGCCATAAATCCAGAATAATTCTGTCACCTTAAACTCAAATTCCAGGGAAATTGGAAATATCTGTTAGTGAGAAAGCCATCTCACCAGCTATAGACTGCAAAGCTGGGCAAGCGGGCCAGCCACTGCCAGTTCACCAGGGCACTCATGAGGGTTCCTTTCACCTTCTCTCCCAGCCCATGGATAAATACAGCTGAGGAAGAAAGAATTAGTGATGAGAGGGGACCTGAAATCTCAATGTCCCTGGTTTGCCAGTGAACTCACTGGAATGATTTTTTGTCTTTGACAGCATGTAGATGCATTTAAAAGCAGTTCCATCTACATGAACTACCACCACTTTTACAGCAGAAAAGAGGCATTTTGTGTTGGGGAGAATCTTTGGGACAACAATTGCATTTTTTTGCTTGAGCAGAGAGCAGAGGATCCATCTTTTGGACCTCAGGTTGTTGTTGCCCATTTGAAATGAGATGGGCACCTCAGAGATATACCAGGGTTCTGCCTGGATCCCTGGATGTAGGTATTCTTACTCATGGAATATGGATCCAGGGTCTGAAGTCTTGAGGTACTTTCCCATCTACTCCCCTTGATAATCAGGATTTATAATCAACTTTAAGGGAAATATATAAGATACATTTCTCCTTTGATTAGCAAATTGACTGAAGTCAGTAGAAAGGCAGGGCAGAAGGTAAAAGCTGGATTCTGTGATGTAGACTCATTGCCATTATCATTCATCAAACCCTTCAGCTAAAAGAGTGAAAAGATGTCAGTGTCCCTCTTTACTGCTTTAGGAACTTGGAGTTGCATCTCCTGTTAGTGAGCTGTCTGCCTGCATCGATATATGGATGCAGATGCTTGTTCTGGAGAAGTGCCATTGAAAAATTACTGGAAACTTCATGGCCAGAGCAAGAAAATAAAAAATACCATTTTTTTTCCCCATCAGATATTAGTGCTGGCAAAAATTTCACAGCTATCACTGGTGAGCACCCTACCTGTCTCTTTCATCCTAAAGGTGTCACTTTTGCAAACACAAGCCCAAATAGTGCTAAAACCATGGTTCATAGAGAAGATCATTTAATCCTAATGTCCTGTGGCAGCAGCATGTGTTAATGTCTTCTGTGCTGATCATCAGATTGTTCCTTTGAGCTCTCATAAGTCCTGTGCTTGTGCCAGTTACAGTGATGGCTCTTTGCCCCTCTCATAAATATGTAAAACAGCTACTCCTTTTGTTATGTGGCAGCTCTTGGGAGATTATAGTTTTATCTGGATATCAGATCCTTGTGCTTTTACGATCTAACACTTTCCTTTTTATAATGACTAGGTTCGAGATGGTGACAGTGAGATGTCTCCTCTTATTAGAAAAATCTGTCATAATACACTCATGTCTGCAATCACTTCTACCAGCAATGGTCTCTGGATCAAATTCAAATCTGATGCTTCTGTGCAGAGAACTAGCTTCAGGGCTATTTATCAAGTTGGTAAGTGGAACTGGTCATTTGCACAGTGAACTTCCCTGTAATTTGGACACTTTCAGTCATTTCCATGATATAGTATTCATATAATAGGTTGAAGACAAACTTCAAAAGAAAGGAATGAACAGAACAGAGTCAATTTATTTATTTAAAAAGATGTCTGCAGTGGGTTTGCTGTAGGCACTCCTAGCATGCTTGGAAACAGGCCCTTTGTTGCTTCTGACCTTGAGATTACCTCAGATGGTTAGAGCATGGTGCGGGTTGTGGGTTTGATCCTCATGTGGGTCATTCATTTAAGAGCTGGACTCAATAACCCTTGTGGATCCCTTCCAACACAGAATATTCTGTGATATGATAATAATGATTCTGTGATTTGATACTAATGATTTATCACTTGATGCTGACATACCAAAGATGTTATAGCTTCAATTCTGCCTAAATCTTTTTACTTTCATTTTGCCTGTCTTTAAGTTCTTAACCACCAACAAGCCTATCTGTGTCTGTGAAACAAATGAGTCAATGAGTCAAATCCATTTATTTTCATGTTGGTCTTCTGTAGAAGCATACTTATGCTATACCTACAGTAAGTTGTTCTTTTAAATATGTTATTAATACTACTTGAGAGATCTGTAAAATCTGCTGAAATAAGATAATTTAGGGTTAGTTTTCTTCTAATTTCATAGTTACTTGATACATATCATACATCATCATTATGATACCTTCCCTGAAATCATTCATCACAAGTACTGATTCTTGGTGTCTCTTGGCAGCCTGTGGAGGTTCCTTGTCTGGAGCAGGCACAATCCATTCACCTTATTACCCCAGGATTTCCCCTCACCCAAAGACCTGTGAGTGGATCATCTCCCAGCCAGCTACCAAAGCAGTGATTCTTAACTTCACCGACTTTGACATTCGAAATACAACCACTTGTGATTCGGACTACATCGAGGTAAGGAGCCATGCACATGCACTATGGATAGCAGATACGTATCTGCAAGCTCCTTCTAATACTCATCTCCACCTAAGTGGAAGTTCTTGACAGGTGAGCACTCCTTCCAGCAGTCACAAAAGCTTTTCCAGGTTCATAAAGGGGTCCCAAAAGTTTTCTTGGTTTTCCACAGATGTCATGACTGTTTTGATAATCAAAGACAAGTATCAGGTTTCTTTAAACAGGCCTGGTTTGGAAGGTTTTTGTGCCATTTACTGCTGAGGGTGTAAGATCTCATCTTTTCTCTCCTCCTCTGATAGGCATAAGGTTATATTTTATGTGCCTGTAGTAGAAGCCACATGAAGAAAGGGTAGAGTTGACTTCCTAAGGATCTCTTTTATATAGTTCTTATGAATTACTTTATGCTTAATATTTGAATGTATTAAAAAATTCTGTAGGATATTTTGAATACACTGTTCTTCAGGTCAGAGATGGCAACAATGGAGACTCTCCTGTTTTGGAGAAATACTGTGGTACAGCTGTACCCTCTAGAGTGCAATCCACACGGAACAATCTCTATATCAAATTCAGAGCTTCCTCACTTACCAACCTTGGCTTCAGAGCGCAGTACTGGCCATTAGATACAGGTAAGGATTGTTTTGCTGTTGTCTGTGTAGACTGTTGGGACTTTGCAAATTTTCCCACAAACTGAAAACAACTGTCAATCAAGTTTTAGGATGGTGTGATGGGAAGTAAATTCAGAATCAGTTACCATGTAGTATGCATCGAGAAAGAAGGACTATGAAATTTCAGAAAGAAAATTAACTAATTTTATGAGTGTCTAACTGTTTTTTTATAAACATGTAATTTAACCTGATGTTTTAAATCTCTGCAGTATGTGGAGAGACTCTCACTGCACCATCAGGAACCATTACAAGTCCTGGTTATCCAGATGTGTACCCACATGGTATTAACTGTACCTGGACTATCAACATTCAACCCGGCTACTTTATCCGCCTGACATTCACTTCATTTAACTTGGCATTTGATTATAGCTGCAGAAAGGATTATCTTGAAATATATGACAACAACACTGTGCAAAAATTGGGAAGGTAAATACGTCCATTAGCCTACAGACCTGTGTTTCTGTGGAGTGAGCACTGCTCTGTAGGTCTTGACATTCAATTTGCTTCCTTAAGTTTTGTGTATAGATTATTTTCTTTTCATCACAGAAAGAATAGCAGCAATTTCTCTGCTAGGATAGCAAGGGCAGCTTGCTGCTTGACCATGGAAGGAGAAGCACATTTAATAAATAATATATTGGGAGAAACTAAGTTGTGTCTAAAGGATAGCTCTTTTAAGGATAGATTTCAATAGCTAGCTTTGTCCTGTTCCATTAACATTTTGATTTATGGAAAATAAATTGAAAAGCATTTACATATCTTTGCCTAGAAAAGACAGGATTTTAAAGACTTGCAGAAGTGAAAGATTACTTAAAAGGCTGTACATTTGGATATCTGCAAAAACTAGACCACAACATGCATTTTATGAGATTTAGTTTTCATTTTCTTCTGATATGTGATTTTATCTTAAGGAAGAATATTTTCTTTTATATCACTTCTTCAGTTGGTGTATACACAAGGTTTTCTTGCTGCCCTAGAACTCAAGAACATTTGAATTACTTGGGAAGAGTATCCAGCTGCAGCTATAGACTGAAAATAGTTAGTTGGCTGACAGGGTAGTATTTTGGAAAATAAGGAGCAAATGACTCTCATAATGAAGAACATTTTGCAATCTTAGTGTTTGGCCAGCCACTCTGACTCCTACAAAAGAGCAGAGTATTTTGTAGGTACAGCACAGTATAAATTCAATAAGAATTTGACAATTGATGTAAGCCAGAGTTTCTTCTCTGATCTTGCTATTCTTCAGATTTGTACCTTTGTACATGTAGTGTGCTATTTAGTCCCACGATACAGGGTATATGCCTGGGATCTGTATCATCCAAAGGAGACAATTGTGTATGTGTAGCTATTCAAACTTCCCAGCAAAGCTGAATTCTCTTCCAGTGATACAGATGCTTTATAAACTACTGCCATTCAGTTTGGGGTATCTTTTTGCTGCAGATATTGTGGAAGATCAATTCCACCATCTCTCACTAGTGGTGGCAATACGATGACATTGTCCTTCATGACAGATCACAGCATTGCATCTGAAGGTTTCTCAGCTAATTATATCTCCCTGGATGCATCCAAAGGTAATATGTCAGTCTGTTCATTATGCAAATTAAATGTTTTCAGCTGTCACTGTAAATAACCACTACAAGAAACAGAAACATTATTTTCTGTGTTGCCAGAAGACTTCCTGGTGCCTCTTCTACTCCTTCTTATTCATTCTACTTTATTCAAAAGCTTTTTTTACTCCCTAGGAAAGTGGAAAGCAATTTCTGTAAGCAGCATTGTTGCTTTCTTTAAAAAGTCAGTAAGAGCTGACATGGCAGAACTGCATGAATTATTTAGGAAAAGTATTTTCTGAATTTTCTTTGTCCATTCTGAACTGAGTATGTGTGATCCAGGAAACTTAGTGATCATGGACAACTCAATTGGATGGGAGTCTCTTGGGTGCCATAAAAAATTAATTTAGTCTCTGTAAGGTTCAATATTGATGGTGGGTAGGGAAAGGACAATTAGGATCTGATAAAGCCGAAAAATAACCTGAAGGCACAAGAGATTTTGTCATTACAACCCAGTGCAACATTTCTGTCTTCACTAGAGTTCAAGAGTTAGACCCAGTGCAACATTTCTGTCTTCACTAGAGTTCAAGGCTCCTGTTATGCATTAAATCCCTTCTTTAAGTATTTTCTAAAGGGCCAACACTTAGATCAGTGAGGTAAAGGAAGAATGGCTGCTCATTCTCTCTGTCCTCTTCTCTTTTGGACATCAGGAGGAATTTTTTCACAGAAGGGGTGGTTAAACTTTGGAATGGAGTGCCCAGCGAGGTGGTGGAGTCACCATCCCTGGATGTGTTCAAGAAATGACTGGACATGGCACTTAGTGCATGGAAGGTAGAGGGACAGGGTCTGCCTAGCAGAACTAAACCACAGAAGAGGCAGAGTGGCACAAGGAAACAAAAAAGCAAAAGTAGGAACATTGTAACTGGGATGTTTGTTATCCATCACTAACCAGTTTATATGTGGTTTCTGTGTGTGAGTGCAGACTATAAAGGATTTGTTAGATGAATACCAGAAACTCACAGTGCTCATCTATGCAGCCATAAACTACTGTTCATTGTTTGCTCTTAGTTTCTTTATTTTTCCTAATTCTTGAATTTATTAAACCTGTTTAAAAGCAGCAAATTTTCCAATTCCTAACTGCTTTCTTGGTGACATCTTGGGAAAATTGGCTATTTTTTTGTCTCTCAACATGTGTGTAGGTGAGACCAGAACAGATTTTGCTACTGTGGTTCTATTCACTACAAGATAACAAATCCAAAGAAACAATTTTCTCAGCTGCCTTCATTTGTATTTGAGTTATTTGGCATCAAAATCAAAAAGCCAGTACAAACTATTAAGATTTAATGAGAACTATTGCAAGGAGGTAATTTCTATTTCTTAGAAAGTAATAGGCAATAAAACAAGTTCTACTTTTAAAAATCTTTCCAGGAAAACTCTGTAGTTTGAAATCTGAATTCTTACTAGTGAGAAACTGGGAATTTCTCATCCTTATAAAGTCTTTTTTTAGCCTTTGTTTGCAACTGCAAACTAAACCTTCTGTAAATATAATTATTGCTTTTCAATCTGGTATTTTTTCTTTTTAACTCACCTCAGATTACTGTTTCATGGGTGGATTGATTCCTTCCTAAATATTCTTATATATTTTTTCTTTTTGACTCACCTCAGATTACTGTTTCATGGGTGGTTCCTTCCTAAATATTCTTCTGGCAACTTTTCTGAGAGTCCATCAAGATCAAAGTATTATTTACTCAACATTAATCTGTATTTCTGTTGCTGTTGTAGCCATATCTGTTTCTGTCATTTCAATGCTCTCCAGTTTCACAGTTCTGCCTCCTCTCTCCTGTATTCGCCTCCAACCACCATGTGATTGGTTTTCTCATCTTTCATCCAAAGCACTGCAATATGTGTCATGTGGAGTTCCAACAGCTTCAGTGCTGTCCCTGTAATGTTTTCAAACAATGCCTTTAAAATGCACATCTCTTAAATTCTTTTAACAACTGTATAATATTTATATATGAAATGAGTGCTATGTAATATCTTAATCCAAATTCTCCATTAATGAACATAAATATCGTTGCAACTCTTCAGCCAATCTGCACCAACTCTCAATTTATTCTCACTCTTGGAACAATTGCTTGAATAAATACTTTTTAATTTCAACCACTCCATTTTGTATAAATATGGTAACGTGGGAGACAGCAGCTGAAACTGAGAGTAATAAACTTACAAAGAGGCTGAAACTATAATTTGGGTTTTTTTACAAAAATTTGTTTCTTTTGGTCCAGTACAAGCATAGCAGTATCATAAAGTTTTCATAAATACTGGAGAGCTAAAATTCATTTTTATTAAGAGTAAAGTGTTTTGAAATTTCTGTGGTCTGAGAGAAGGCAAATACCTATGGGTATGTGGATTTTGCTGTGAGAAGCAACTCCTCACTTCCCTGCAATCATATAAAGTTTAGTTTTCCCACTGTGAGATGTTTAGGTCTGATCTTCATATCATGTATATCCAGTTACACTAAGGTAGCAAATTGTTAAGCATAATAATGTCTGAGAGATATACTAAAACTATGAATTTTTTTTTCTTTACATCTGCTGCTAATTTAGACTTTTTTTTTCTCTGCTAAAGAAAATATGGTTCTAATAACGTTTCTTGTGCAATAAGAATTCTTCATATTTTTCAGTTGTGTTTTTTTAGCCAGCTAGAGCATAACCAATATCAGAACTTGTCAAAGATGTTCTGGTTCATATTACACATTTCAATAGTCTTTTGCCTGGAGTTATTTCAGAGAGAATGAGCTGTTGAGAACATGGACAACATTGTCCCTCCTCCCCCTGCCAAACAAATTGGAGATAAAAAAAGAAGGATATGTAGGGGTGAATTTTTTTAAATGCATAATGGTACCAACTTTCTTCTCCATGCATCTTGGTAAACAGTGGTTTTGTTAGCATGGCTTATCTGTGATATATTAAATACTTGAAAAGTAGCCTGAAAAGAATAAATGGCAAAGCTATATTTCCTGTCAAAAAAAAAAAAAAAAAAAAAAAAAAATTGAATGCCACAAGATGCAGCCATGGCCCATAAAGTGCAAACAATTGTTTTAGCAGTCTGCCAGCCAGTAGCTGTGAATAGCTCATGTAGCAGCAATACAGATGGAAATCCTTCAGTCAGACATGCCCTCATAGTAGTCATTTTAAAATGTGTATCACCCACTTCAACTATGGGTACCTTGGACTCTTAGTTGTTTGCCATTCTTCTGTCATTTAAAAGAGAAGGTTACATGGAATGCAAGGTAATACTTTGATTTGTTTCAAAGAGTCCAGGTCTCAGCTACCAAATAGATTAATGTCACAAAAGCCATGTAAGTGTTATGGTAGATTTAGGGGTTTCTTCTGCCAGTTTTGGCCAACCACATCACAAATGACCCATGTAAAAATATCAAAAAAGTCTTTGAAAGACTTTAGTCCTTCCTGGAACTTTCGTTCAGGGTCTTGATAGACACAGGCCCCAATTTTCCTATAGGAATAGTAGTGGAGTCAGTGCTATTATTTTTTCCCCCTCAAACTTTTTCACAAATAAGTGGGAATTCATCTGTTTTACTTTGAATTGAGGTTTTAGCAGTGTGTTTTGTTGGTTTGTTCATTGATTTTCTGTTTGTTTGGGGTTTAAAAATTTGTGTATTTTTTTAGAGATGCTTAATTTCAGTCTTTCTGCTGGGAAAAGTTAACCATAACAAAATTTTTAGCAGATTGCCTTCCTGATGTACTTTTTATTCCTGGTCTTTCTCTGGCTTTGGTGAAAGATAATTTTTCCTTATTATCATCCTGAATTGTGAATATTATTTATCAGGATAGGTAATCTGGTTTTAAAAAGCTTCATTGCAGATTATATGTTACTTACAATGACTGTTTGGAGAAGCCAGAGTTTGAGAAGGACAAGGAAAGAGAAAAACATCTGTGAATCCATGAACTTAAAAGTGTTCCTGAAAGTGTAATATAGATTTGTGTCTTCTTCCGTGATAGCTGAGAACAAGTTGAGATCTTCATTCCCATCTTCCTGACTTAACCCAGCAATTGTTAGGGTATGATGCCTGGCTCTGGTCTTCAGCTGAATAAGCAAGGATGAGAATGGAAAGTAATGTCTGACAAATGGGTGTGTGCAGAGATGTGCAGAGAATGGTTGAATGAGGTTGACCTAAGACAGAAAATAAAACTGATGTTCCTAAATGTGTCTTGGGCAACTGCTCAGCTCACCCCAAGTTTCAGGAAAAAGGCTCAACTGGCTGGCACCTGACAACTGTTAGGCTGCTGTAACTTGGCAGTGTTTGATCAGGGTGTTAGTCTGCCTATAAAAGCCAAAATATGTCAGTACAACTCCACAGTGTTTAGGTGTAAATCAGCAGAAGGCAGACAGAGATTCTGTTTGAACCATCATAACCAGTATTTTGAGGGAGTTTGGGTCTAACATGCTACAAAAGACCTTTGTGTGCCTCCAAGTTAAAAATCAGCTCCTCACTTCCCTGCATCTGCCAGCAGCAGTAACAAGGCCCTGAAATGCAGATGTGCTTTCACATTGCCTGTGGAGAGGCATATACTTCTTGTGATAGTTTCTTCTTTTTTTTTCCTAAGTATGCATGGTACTACATAAAGAGTGAATATTTAGGGATCTCAGTTTTCCTTTGGTACAGTGAGATTGAAAGAAAAATGCCATGTTACTTACTGCACTATTGCTTGATTTTTGATTAATTAGGATTGTGGCAACTGATTGGTATCTCTTTAGGGGGGAAAATATCTGAATATAATTTTCTACATTATGCGTGATTGCACGAATGAGTAGTACAAAAGCTGGCATTTTTCTCTGCTATTGGCTATTACAGTGGGGTACTGCCATTTATGGCATTTTTTCCAGAAAAGCTAACATATTCAGTACAAAAATCAGAAGGCAGATTGAATAGCTCTCAAAATCTCATACACTGGGCAAAGCAAGATGTGTGATTGTCCTCAACAATTGCCTCCTGTTTTTCATGAGCTGTAATAAGTGTCTTCCAACTAAACTGAATTCATGGTTTTTTCCAGACATATAATAATCACATATACTATTAGACTGCATTCTGAACTTTGGCAAAGGAGTAAAAGTACTTTTTTCCCCTGCTCACTTTGCTAAGTATTCATGGAAGTATCTGTTATTGCCCAAGCACACCCCCAAATGTTGTTAGTGAGGTGAGTGCTAAAGGGGAATGCCAGCTCTCCTGCTGACAGTAGAACACCATAAATTAATCCAGTTACCAGAAAAGAGTTGGCTGTCAAAAAACGTGGGTTCATCTATGCTTTTCTAAATCCTCATAGCAGCCAGCATATTCCATCTATACTTGGATTTATTTCACTGTAGCCAGAAGTCTAACATTTATAAGGAAGTCACTGTTCCATCTTCTGTATTTATTATCCCTGAGCTCATAAAGAAGATTGGTGAGTGAAATATAATGCAGTACAGAGCATCCAGTTCAAAACAGCACACTCGGGATATAAGTTTCTGTCTGGGTTCCTCCCAGGAAGAAAAACTTTGGTGAGGGAGGGAACCTGGACAATTCTGTGGAAATTATTAAAAGGTCTGATAAAAAAAAAATTGGCTTCTCTAGTGCTAATTTTACTGTAAGGGTTCTTATCTAATACACCAGTTTTAATATTCTACAGGTTGAAAGCTGGTAGTCTTAGTCTCTGAGAGAGTAAGTAATGGCAGTATTGCAAGAGCTCTAATCATCACGCATACACAAGTCAGACACCTATCCCTCCAAGAGCAGCAGAAAATAAATATGCACACATTTTCTTTTTAATTTTTTACTGCTTTTTCTCTAGTGGTCTGTTAGGAAAACTTGGGTCACATTTCTAAGTCAGATTTCTAACCCTTCATCAGCATCCTCAAGAAAACACATGACTTGAGGATCTGGGGTTTGATGATAAGCCCTACATATCACAAAACACCATGGGAGCTGGCAGCACAGCCAACAATCCATTATAAGGATTTTCAAAGCAGCACAAAGCTCTTATGGTGACCAGGACTAAGCTGTTTGTTATATGCATACATTTAAGCATACTGGTGATGGAACACATAAATTATTAAAATTCTAAATAAAGACTTTCATAGATAATGATTTTAGGTAAACTAGTGCACAAAAACTTTTTTGATTTGTCAATACCAAAGCACAAGCCAATGGCAGAAAATTATTGACCTTTTTCTGTATCCTATTTCTCTGTTCTCCCCAACATGAGTCTGGAGCTAGCTTTGGGAGTATTTATCCCACAGAAAATATTTGCAACTGAGGCCTTCCAGGGGACCCAGAATGAAAAAAACCCACCATCAAAAATACACAATTAAAATCAAAAGTGTTTTAGTAGTTAGATTGGCTAGAGAACAGACATGGAAATGACCTACCTTTGACATGAAGGGCCTGAAGCTCCATCCCATCCCCCTAAATTGTTATGCAATTAAAGAGTTAAGCATAAACATTGCTACACTGAAGCTGTGCTGTGCTGGAAAGCAGATCTCAGAGAACTGTGGTAACCAGCTTAAATTATTATTTTACTTGCTCTCTCAGTTCTATTTATAATTAGTCTAAACCTGCCTATTTGGTAGGAACTATTTAATTTCTTATATTTGCAACCTGTAGGACCTGAAATGGGGAAATGGAGGAACAGAATGTGTTTCCAGGCTCATCAAATTCAGTCCACAATTTTATTTTACTCGCCCTTTTTTTTTTTCTTTTTTAGCTAAAAGCTACATAATGTGGACTCCTCCTTAAATTAGTCAAACTGTATCTTAAGAACCAGTGGACTGTTTTCTCCTTTCTGCATCTGTTATGCTGATTCGATCATTGTTCTAGAAACTAACTTCCTAATAAAAATTTCTCCTAATTTCTATGTATCTGTACTCATGGACATTTTTTAACTTCTGAATTTGTCCTGTCATTGAGAATGTGTTCTATTTTTCCTTTCTTCATGCTTCTTGATGTTTATCTGCACTTGCTAAGCCAAACAAGTTAAGCTCTTCTGGTGTCTCTTGATTACCAGTCTGCTAATTTCCTGCTCTCTCCACAGTCTCTGTCTTACTTGTTCCCATTTGATTTTCAGAACCTCAGTGCCCATGGTTATCCACATTTTTTCCATGTGACATGTCACCATTGCCTTGTGGCATTAGGATTTCCTGTTTTGCCTGAAAACACCTGGCACAGTTCACATTTCTTCTTACCCTTTTTACAGCCATATCACAAACTTTACTCATTGACTGTAATCAACTAATAGACAACAATTCTTCTTTCCAAACAGAGTTTCATACTATTTTGTAGCAAATATTTTTATTCCTAGACTTTATGTCTGTGCTTTGAAAAGAGCTTCTTTTTAATTATTGCTTAGAATCTACCTCAGCTTTAGTTCACACAGTTTTCTTCTTCCCAGCTCATACATTGATCACAAAACAAACAAACAAACAAAAAACCAACCAACCAACCAACCAAAAAGTTGTTCATTTAAATATAACACCTTAAGTAAAACTCTCATGTCCTCAAATTCTAGGGATTATACCACTTTCTAACTTATTGTCCCTTATAGCCCAGAAAATGGGGAAAGAAGTTTAGATATAAAATCCCCTCTAACAGTTTTGACCGTGGGGAATGCTTGAAAACAATGTAGCTTCTCCTCATAGCTTGAAACTGTATTTAGTTTCTGCTTTTCAGAAATTCAGGAATCCTGCCTTTCATGTTCAGCAAGACATCCCTTTCAGTTTCCATTCTCTGCTTACTTGGGCTTTAGGACAGAGCCACCTAGGCAGGTGAAACTGCTTTTATGTTGCCTATTTATTACAGACACAGTGTTCTGGTAAAAACTGAACAAATCAACTCAAATGTAAGAAATCCCATGAAACAGCTGGATCCTGGTTTTAGTTTATACTGTTGACATTCAGCAGTAAGATGTGTCCAGGAAGAGTTATAAAGCACAGGAACACAGGATGTTTGCTCCTCTGCCTGTTGAAAATAGAAATTTCCTGTTAATTTAGCAGACATATGACATTAATTCATCTTTGTTTCTTTTATTTTTCAAGTTTGCTCGCACAACTACACTGATGAAACTGGCGTGCTAATATCTCCAAACTACCCCAATAACTACCCTGTCCGGACTGAGTGCATCTACACCATCTCAGTGGGAATAAACAGACAGATCGTGCTGACCTTCACCGACTTCGCCTTGGAAGGGAATAAACGCTGCACAGAGGATTATGTAGAAATCAGGCAAGGCTAATTATTTCTCTTGTCCTTAGTACTGATTTGTACATTGTCCAAACCCACTTAAACGTGTTCAGAATCTTTATTCTTAACTATACATCTTTCTGTCAGTGTGGGAAAAGGATTTACCAGAGAGCTTTAAAGGCTACCTTTTCCTGACCTCATCCTGCTCTGTTGCTCTGTTTCCCACTTGATAAATTCCAGTTCTGAGAGGAAGTGGAGTGTGTGGACTATGTTCTCATGCCCTGCATTTGGGTTGTTTTCCTTAGTGCATAAACAAGGAGTTTTATTGTCTGTTTTGTGACATATTCTCCATGATATTTGAAAAGTCGTGGCAGTCAGGTGAAGTTCCAGGTGACTGGAAAAGGGGAAACCATTGTACCCATTCTTAAAAAGGATACGGAAGAGGACCCTGGGAACTACTGACTTGTCTGCCTCACCTCTGTGCCTGGGAATATCATGGAACAGATCCTCCTAGAAGCTCTGCTAAGGCATATGGAAGACAAAGAGGTGGCTGTAGACAGCCAGCATGACTTCACCAAGGGCATTCTTGACCAGCCCAGTGGCCCTCTGTGATGGAATGACTATATCAGTAGATGGATGAGCAGCTACAGATGTAATCTCTGTGGACTTCTGTAAAGCTTTTGACACAGTCCCCCACAATATTCTTGTCACTAAATTGGAGAGAGATAGATTGGATGGGTGGATGGTTTGGAAGATGAGGAATTGATTGGATTGTCACAACCAGAGGGTAGTGGTCTATGGTTTGATGTGCATATGAGAACTCTGACAAGTGATCCCTCAGGGGTCTGTTCTGAGATCAGAGTTATTTAACATCTTCATTAATGACATAGACAGTGGGATCAAGTGCATCCTCAGCAAGTTTGTGAGTGACATCAAGCTGAGTGGTGCAGCTGACACACCTGAAGGACACAATGCCATACAGAGAGACCTGGACAAGCTTGATCAATTGGTCCATGTGAAACTCATGAGCTTCAATAATGCCAAGTACAAGGTCCTGCTCCTGATTTGGAGCAACTCTCAGTATCAATACAGGCTGGGGAGTGAACAGATCAAGAGCAGCCCAGGGGAGAGGTGAGGTGAGAATAGTGAGGGTGCTGGTGGATGAAAAATCAGAGGATCTGGCAATGTGCACTTGCAGCCCAGAAAGCCACTGTATCCTAGGCTGCATCAAAAGCAGCATGGGCAGCAGGCCAAGGGTGGTGATTCTGCCCCTCTGCTCTGCCCTGGTGAGAGAAACCCCCCCTGGAATGCTGCATCCAGCTCTGGGGCCTCCAGCATAAGACCTCTTGGAGCAAGTTCAAAGGAGGACAATGAAGAAAATCAGAGGGCTGGAGGACTCTCATATGAAGACATGATGAGAGAGTTTGGATTTTTTAGAAGAAACTTTTTATAATGAAGGTAGTAAGGCACTGGAACAGGTTGCCCACAGAAGTAGCTAATGCCCTATCCTTAGAAATGTTCAAGGTCACGCTGGATGAGGCTCTGAGCAACCTGATCTATTTGAAGATATCCCTGTTCCTTGCAGAGTTGGGTAGCATAGATGACCCTTAATGCCCCTTCCAACCGAAACTATTCTATATTTTATATTGTATATTGTATATTCTATATTCTATATTCTGTATTCTATATTCTGTATTTGTCTATAGTCTATATTCTGTATTCTATATTCTATGTATTCTATATTCTATTTTATGTTTATGGTCTTTAGACAGCAGCTACTCTAGGAGATAACACGAGGAGCATGTAAATAATCTGCTATATTTTTCTGTACTGGTATCACCATTAAACTTAGGATACTAACCTAGTGATTTCTAGGAAATTTTACATGACAGGGACAAATAGAAGAAAGGAATATTTGCAGGAAGGTTACCTGCTCACAGTACAGCAGCACCAAGTGCATATCCTTTCTGCTGTGTGGCTGCAGATGGATTTACAGTTTGCAGTGTTGGTGCACCCATTCCTGTCCTCGTGAGCCAGCTCTCTGGGTGGACCATATCTGAAGAATGCAGTGTGTTTTTTCAGTCTGAACATGCTAAGAGTTTCCATTACCTCACTGAGAACCATGATAAAGCTCATCCTGAATGTTATACCGGATATTCTGGATGGGTTATTCCTTGGTAAATAGTATCTTGTTTAAAAACAGACAAAAATCTGCTTGCTGAACTTGAAGTATTGAGATTCTGAATTCCATCTGAATTAGCTGGGTTTTTTCAGCTGTGCCAACCAGAGAAAGTAATAAAAACCTGAAAAGCTTTCTCAATATTTTCTAAGTAAAGCATTTCATTTTTTTTTTCTTTTTAGAAAAACAATCTGAGATTAAATTCAATCTAACTTTACTTTAACAATTAAGACTTTAATTTGGGGTTACCCAAAAGTGATTTTTTTCACTTTTTTCACCTTAGGAACTGAAACATTTATTTATAGCATAAATCTAACTCAGTTTTCACTGTGAAGAGTTCAGCATTAAACAGGTTCTAAGATATGGACAGAACATTCTAAGTGCAACTCAGCACATTGCTACTGCCATAACTGGATTTTTAGAAAGCCTCTTCAAAGCTGATCCTGTTAAATGGGGTAGCTACACAAGTCTTAGGAGAAGTGCCACTCTCATTTCTTGTCCCGAGGTGTCCTCTGATAGACTGCATTCAGTCAACTAAGAAAATTGTTCATCTGACCACAGCTGCAGAGGCCAAGATGCAATTGAGGGGAGGTTCTGGCACATTTCTTCAACTGCCAGTAACATGAGACAGCAGCAAGCAGTTTAAGCTAGGAGGATGACAAGAAAACAGAGTGGCAAAGGCCAAGTAGAATTTTTTCTCAAAAGCAGCTGTAAACCTGTGAATATGCACTTGAAAGTCTTACTGTCCACTTAAAAAGCATCATAGAAACATCACACCATATATAGGTATAAATTATCAGTCATTGTCCTACTGACCTGTAGGTTGATTGTAGTGTGAAAGTGCTTAAAGACAGGGCAAGGAAGCAATTGATAAGCAGGTTGTCACCCTCTTTTTTATTCCCATAAGGCATGTGCAGGAGGCAAAACAGAACATTAGCTGTGAATCCTGATTTCAATAAGAAAAAAATGTTGCTGGAAACATGACTTATTTTAAAAACAGGAAAGTAAGTGGTTGTAGAACCAATTCCGAAGACTAAGAAAATATTACAAAACATGCATCACATCAGTGAAATTAATTCAGGAAAGAATTACCATTTGTATGGTGGCAAATAAACATGTTTTTTTTAAATAAGTCAGCTCATCTAGGTTTGCGCCAGGCTAAAGAGTGAGGAGTGAGAAAATTACTACTTCAAATTTGAAGATTACCTTCATTACCCCAATGATTGTCACCTTGCAGAATACAGAGAATACAGGCTACCTGAGACACTTCTCAAGCTTGTCAAGCTTGTGTTGACACACTCAGGCTGCTGAGATGAGAGAGTGACATACCCAGCAAGCAGGTGGTTGTGGTAGGGCTTTTTTCTGCAAGTAGCAAGACTCAATATTTGGTAGGAGTATTTTTGTTGAAGATGAAGAGCCAGGATTAGTCTTTCCCAGGCAGGAAAGAATCACAAGATTTTTTATTTGCTAGCATTTCTCATGGTATCTCTCTTTGATGAAAGGTTTTTCTTCTTTACCATTCTAGAGATGGAGGCTATGAAACTTCTCCTCCTCTTGGAAAATACTGTGGTACAGACCTGCCTCCCATTATAATCTCTCATGGTAACAAGCTGTGGATAAAGTTTGTAAGTGACGTGTTTGGCACAAGAAAGGGATTTTCAGCAGAGTGGGATGGTACCTCAGCAGGTAAAATGACTGCATCAAGTATAAACTATTTTACACATCTTGGTTTTGATCTTTTTATTTAATTTCTCACTATTTTCCCCTTAATTTTTCTGCTTCTAATATCCTAAAGTCTGTATGCTAATTATATAGTGACATGTATAACAACATGTATGTATGTTGTTAAGAACAAAGATAATTCTTGGTCCTTGGGCTTTCTTTTTTCCACAGAAAAGAGCATACTATTCCCTAGATATAAAGTAGCTTCAATTTTCTCTTAGGTTTAGGAAAGCAGTAATTAAAAATTTAATAAAGGGCTTTCTAATTTCTAATTCTTCTCTATCAGAAGCACCCTTCAAATTAGATAGTTAATACTTCTGTTTGCTATGGGCTGTCTTCTGCTTACAACTTTGGTGGCTGGATGCAGATTTTTGAGGCATTACTGAAGCTTTTTTTCAGGGCATGTGAAGGAGGTCACCAGTGGGAATCGCACACACCAGGTTTAATTCTCCCCTCTTCTAGCTGTTAAATGTTGCTTTGCTTTCTCTGTGATTTTCAGGTTGTGGTGGGACTTTCACAACAGCTTCTGGCATCTTCATGTCTCCCAACTACCCTATGCCATATTACCACAATTCAGAGTGCTACTGGCTGCTCAAAGGAAGCCGAGGAAGTCCGTTTGAAATCCAGTTTGAGCAGTTCCATCTTGAGCATCACCCGAAATGCAGCTTTGATTACCTTGCGGTAAGTGCCCTGGGACACTTTGCTCCACACAAGGCACATGAGTATGCTGAGTACAAAGGCCAGGAAAAACACAGGGCCTTGGTTTTCAAATGGTCTTAAGTGAACAGACTCAGAATAGAAAACCTCCATGTTGATGTGCTCCCTTCATCTCACGGGGCCATGAGAGGCAAGGCGGCAGTGTTTGTTTAGCTGCTGGTAAGAAAAGCATTTATGTCTAGATAGAAAGAATTTGATAAATAAAACAAGAATATCTGTATCTTTTAAATTTTCTGTGTTTTGAACCAAGGCCTTAGTAGGCTTTCTTAGTAAGTTACGTGGAACAAAGCACAAAGCTGTCAATAACCATATTGTTAATACCAAATTTCATTGGTATTTCATTGGAATTGTTGCATAAATTATTTGAATATTTCTAATTAAATTGAAATGGAGTGCTGTGTTCCCCTCTTGGTGACTAAGCCCCTAAAAACCCACTAGTATTCAGTTACTGGCTTCCTGTTTTTGCTTGTTTCTGAAATGCCTGCCAGGCTTCCTCTGAGCAGAAATGGAATTTAACCTCTTGTATACCCAGTAACATTTCCCTAAGCAGACATTTGTCAGGGGCAAATTAATCTGACTTGTAATGTCATCAGCTTTATTATATTTTCTTTTTTGTTTTTGGTTTGTTTTTTTTTTTTAGATATATGATGGCAACAGCAGCAATGCTAGACAGCTAGGTAAATTTTGTGGGGATCAGATACCACAAACCATCCATTCCAGTGGAGACAGTGTGTATATAAAACTAAGGACAGACAACAGTCTGCAAGGTGGAGGTTTCTTAGCCAAATACAAACAGGGTAAGTAAAGGAAGATGAGATGTTTCTACAGCTCATGTTTTCTGTGAAGGTGCTTACAGCCCATGATCTTACATATTTATCAGCACAGTAAAATCTGTAGAGCATACCAACAACCCAAATTTTCTATTCTGGTACAGTTACAAAACACAGAGACCTAAAAATTATCTGCCCATTTACCTGTGATGGAGATTATCTCCTTCTTAGGAGAAAGCTAGTAAGGTGGCTCTATTTCTATTACCTGCACCAGTGGCATATGTCACTCCAGATTTACTCAGAATAACAAATGCTGGAAGTCCATAACTGGGTAGATTTGACAGCTCTTGCTCTTCTGCTCCTTCAGACTCCTGAATTTTTAAAAGAGAAGGCAGATATAGCAAGATTCTCTGATCTTAGAGCTGCTTTTGAGGAAGGATGACAAAGGATAATTGAGTTTCTGTCAGCCAGACTGCATCATTGTGGGTGCTTGGGATAAATTAGCCTATCGGGAACATTTTAAAAAGTTTCATTTTTAATATCTTGTGGTAAGGGTAATACTTTTCTTGCAAACATGCTTCTGTAAAATAGTACTACCCCAGAAATATCAGAATAATATCAGAATATATTTGGAGAAAACACAAGAAGACACGTGACAAAGTTATTTGATTCCCAGTCATAATGTGAGTATAGTCCCAGTGTTTACTTTTCTCTTTAAATGTTTTATATTTTTTAACAATTAAATGCACATTGAAAAATATGTAATTTCATCACATACAAAGTGATTTGCAAGCATGTTTGTGTACTCTAAATATGACATGCCCAAGTGACAAGGACTGTTGTAGGTTTATAGATGTGAAGTTGTCTTGGATTTGGACAATAGTAAATGGATTACAAAAAACCAAAGCTATTTTTCCATGTGTGACACATGCAGTAATTAGAGGAGGGAGGAAGCCTTGGCTCCTTCATTCCTTACAGATATCACTGCCATGTATTTTTCTGACTGCAATGTCAAGAGGATATATTAGAAAAGGTTCCTCCTGCCTTTCATTAATTAAACAGAAAGAGCACTTTCAGAGCACTCAGATGTAGAACCTGAGCTATCAGATAAAGTGATTTACATTCATATTTAATTCCTGAAGATGCATCAGAGAAAGCTTTTAATGTCTTGCCCAAAAGCTAGATTATGTAGGCAGTATGTTGTAAAATAAGGATGCTTAGATACCAGATACATTTACATGTACATGAAAGAAATTTAATGATTAATTGGAAAATGTTGCAAAGGAAAACACAGTATCAAGTTACCATTCAAAGGCACCTCTGTGCCTGATATGTTTCTAATAAAATCCCTTTGGCAGGGGGGAGCAGATTTTACCCGTTTTGCATTCTTCAAAACCCTTTTAGTGTTCTTTGTCCTGCCCTTTCAAAAAGTCATACGCTTCAGAGTAGCTTTTCAGGCAAGCTCCACTCCACTCCACCTGACCCTGACCTTCAGCTGTATCCCAAGCATTCTGAAATATTGAAAAGACAGACCTTTAAATCGTTTGGTTAGAATTTAAAAAATGTGCAGGAGGTAGGTGTACTCTCTGTGGTGACAGACAATAGAACAGTCATGCAAGTGAATCTCAGCTATTTCTGCTGTTCAAACACTGCAGATTTGCTGCACAAACCAACCAGCCTGGTCTGCTCCCTGCCCCCTGGCCAGTGCGCTAATTACACATTTGGGAGCCTGTGCTCCCAATACACATTGTATGCTTTCTCCAGACAAGGGATTGCCCACACTGATATTTTTTGTCTTTAGGGAAAGGTGAATACTGGAAAATGAGACTCACTGACCTAATGCCATAATTGTAATTTTGTTCTTTATCTAGTTCAGTTTATTTTCATTTTTTTCTGCAATTCAAGGAAAGCTTTTATTATTCGAGGTGAGTGTCCAGTCCTTATGCTAGGATGTTATCAAATGTCTCACAAGGAAAATCATGGCTTCTTTTTAAAAATTTCATTTTCACATGCTTTTCCTGGGGCTAGAAAGCCCAATGCTAATAGTGTAATTTCCATTGGTTGTTTTATGCAGGGATCATAATTTTTTCCTAGTTAGCTGAAATAAACCACTTTTAGTGATAAGTCAATATTTGTTGAGCACCTCCCCAAATTGTTTCAAATGACAGGGTACATTTTATGATTAGTTAAAAAAAAAAAAAAAAAGAAAATGTGTTTCGTGACTACCCATGTATTTAGACTTAAAGAAGACTGCCCAAAAATATGTGTATTCAAAAATATGTACTGATGGGTCTGCAAATGTCAGAAAAGAAGGTCATAATAATGCTGAAAGATTCAAGTTTCAATAGCTGGAGTTTTGGTTGAAACATATACAATATGTTTCCAGGAGGTCACCATTCTCTTTCTGCATGGCTTCTCTAATCTGAAAAAAAATATTTCTTACATTGTAATGCTATCAATAACTTCAATTAGTAATTTTTGAGATAATGGTTTAATAACACTGAACAAAAGTTATCTATAACCACTTTTTTTTCAGTTTGCCATGAAGTGTTGACTGTTAATGGTAGCCATGGCATATTGGAAAGTTTAAATTATCCCAATAATTACCCATTAAATGAGCACTGCAACTGGACTATCCAAACCACCAAGGGGAACACCCTCAACTATAGCTTCACAGCCTTTGATTTAGAAGATGGATCTGACTGTGATCGTGACTTCTTGAAGGTATGTGCCCAGATTCTAGAAATATGAAAAATCAAGTCTTTAATAAAAAAGAAAAAGAATAAGATTGCAGAAGAGCAAGGGGAAATTTATCCTATCTAAATTTAACCATTAAAGCTTAAGTGTTAAATCCAAATTATTTAACCCTCTTTCCTCAGTAATGAGTATGGAGTGAAGAATTGCTACCTCAAGACAGGTGTGTGCCTCTGAGAGGAGGAATCACTCTGCAGGTGCCTAGGTTTCTACAGTCTAGCTTCCACCTTAGATTAGATGCACTGGCTTTTATTGGCAAAGTGAGATGTCATGACTCCAGCTTCATGCAAAGAAGGGGGAATCCTGGGATTAGTAAATGAATTGCATAAAGGCAGTGAGCCCAATTATTGTCCTCTTGTTTTTATCTGAGAAGGAATGAGGAATGTTCAAAAACTTTGATAAATGTCTACATTTTTAAAGGGAGAGTTCCTGTGTCTCCTGTTCATATTTTACATAATTCATCTGCATCTTTAAAAGGACTAAAAGAAAATTAATATACCCACAAACAAAATGTGACATTTTTAGGCAAATGAAACCATAGAGTCAATCTAAAACCAAGTATCCTTTATTTTAATTTACTAAAAAAAAAAAAAAAATCAAGGACCAAAACAAAGTTTTCTCAAAATTTTCTAGGAAAGCTGAAAAGTTACTTTAAATTTTGTACTTAGTACTGTAGGATATAGAGGGTAGTCATGATCACTCTATACTGTGGAATATAATCTCCTGCCTACAATTTTGCTGGACTGATTCATCCTTCAGATCTCACCCTTGTACAGGATGCCCGCACGCAGCCCCTGTGCTCTACTTAGGAGTTTGCACAAGAGGAACTGTAATTTAGAGAAATCTTAGAGAAGACTGCTTACAGCCAGGGAGAGGACTATGGAATAATACCTGTATTTCTGGGGATATTGACACCCAGGTATTGCAGAAGGTTCAGCAACAGACTGGTTGATGGTCTAATCTGTTCCTTCTAGATGTCCTCTCTCACTTCCTCTACCTCAGTACTATGGCAGCTTTCACAGCTCAAAATTGGTAGAAAATTGGTAAAAGTGATGTTCTTCGAGCTTTCTTCTGATTGTGGCCAGGAATGGAAAGAAAGAATAGACATGCGAAGAAAATAAACAAGGGAGCACTGTATTGCTAACTAACTATTAAGCCCTGGTTTGTTTTTGTGAGGAGGCTGAAAAAGAAACATTGGAGCCAAGTGGAGAGGCCAGTGCTAGTCTCAAGATGCCTAAAGCCTTGACCCATGGAAAGCAGGAGCCCTGCACACAGTAGCCAGCCTGTGAGGAGCAAGAAGCTTGCCAGATTCACTATTGTAGTCATAAGTCAAGGGTGGAGGAATAGTGCCAGGGGCAAGGATCTGATCCAAAGCACTTAAAAGAACAGAAATAAAACATATTGGAGAGAGTAAGGAGACAGGAGCACTCTTTGCTTAACAATTTTCAGTGCTTTCAATCAAAGAAAATACAGACTGAAGGAGGTATAAAAAAGAGAAAACAAGGGAAAAATAAAGTCATGGAAGTGTGTTAAGGAGGCTTTTATTTGCAATTCATGTAACTTTACTTACAAATCTTTCTCCAAATTAAGAAATACCACTTGGAAAAGATGTTCTCATTTGGTTGTTGCATGCTGCACAAATATGTGCCATAGTGTAAAAAGAGAACAAGGTTGAACCAGCCAGGGAATTGAATAGTGTTTGCTCCCACCCTGCATCTTGCGAAAGGGGAACGTATTGGCAAGGCTGGGAATGTGCTGTGGTGTAGGGGAAAGGGGGAATCATCTGGAACAAGTGTACAGTTCACTTTCGAAGCAGATTGCAGATATTTGGGACTTTTCTGTTTGAAATCCATGTGGAGTCTGACACTGCTGCAAATTAAGAAAAAAAGGATAATTAAAAGAAACCTCGTAGTCATTCAGCGAAACTAAATTACTTTTCTGCCACATGTCAATTTTGAGATTCCTTTATTTTAGCGAGGTCTAAGAGGGGAAAGATCTGATGATCTTGCTGAGTATAACAGAGACATAAACCTGTTCACTGTGGTCTAAGCTGGTGATGCAGGGACCAGAATCCCTCACCATTTTCTTGAAGGAAATGGGAACCTGATGCTCAGACACTTTGCATGTAGCTACACTCATGAACCAGAGTGGCTGCTGGTGCTGATCAAGCGCTCTTTTCCCTGGGAGCTTTTAAGGGTCCCTTCCCCTATCTTGTTTAGGGTTTGTGGCAGCAGCTCTCCCACCTCAGGCACTTACCTGAGCAGACAGCAACACTCACTTTGTCTTCTTAGCTCTGTGGCAGCTCGGACAGTAGCAGCATGCTGCTCCGTGGCAGCTAGCAGATGGCAGGCTCGGTGACAATATCTCCTCCTACTTGCTGGGAGGCTGGGGACAGGAAGGACAAGAGTTAGCTGTTAGGTTGGATTAGCTGATGATCACAGCTGTAGTGGCAGAAGGAGTAAGGAAAAGCGGCATATGATGCAAGGACAAGACTAAATGTTGCAGAGGTGTTATGGCAGAAGCATGACCTGCCTTAGCAAACCACAGTCAAGAAATGGCAGTTGCAAAAAACACCCCAGAAGTAGTAAAGCTGTTTTTAAAAGTTAGTGTGAGAAACAGATTTATGGACATGTGGACATATTTTTATAGTCTCAAACTAAAGCTCTAATTTTTTTGAAATCTTGCTGAATTCTGAAGGGGAAAATGATGGTGCTTGGTGGGGTGGGGACAACTAGACTGAGCAAGCTGTTTTCCTGAGTACTGCTGAACCTTGCTTGCTGAACAAAATGCTTTTGGTCCCAGTCTTTATACTGGAAAAGGGCATGTTCCTCAGCTTTGTGTTTAGTTATGGCTGACACTCTGACCCAAACCCACATAAAAAGAACATTTTGCCTCATGACTAATTCAGTCAGATATATACAGTTAATTAGCTATTTGCTACCTGGCTTAGTCCACATGTGAGTCAGAAGTTCTATGTATAATGTCAAAACCAAAATTTTCTACACATGGGTATTCCTAGTGATTTTCAGTTACCAAAGATATTATCATGCCATAGAGCAAATAACTGTTTCACATTAAGGGCAGGAAAAATATAGTCACCTGTCCAGTGAGTACGAGTAAGTACAAGTACAGTGCATGATTCTTCCAGACTGAAATTCAGTCACATATGTACAATAAGAAGACAGCTGTGTATTGTGTTACATATTTCCTTTCCTCTTTTGATCATGGGAGGCTTCTTGTCAGCTAGGCCACCATTCCACCATCTGGCAGGTGTTACTCATGGTGAGCAGCATTCTCTTTCTGCAGGGAGCATTGAGTGACTCCAGCTTGTCTGGTCTGGGCAGGACCTGCATCTCCACCACTTTAGCATATACAACTATTTATACTTGTGTCAAGTAGGAAGTAAAAAACTCTGTTATTCTGACTTTGGGGCAATTCTCTGTGTGTAGGTGCCAGAAACTGAGAAGGGGCAATGTGGGAGGGAAGCAGGTTTTATTATGTCAGTGTCTAGGATGAATGTCATATGAGCACTTACCCAGCAAATGAGCACTGTGCAGTGTTTCATGTCCTGTCAGAGGATGTTGGCTCATCACTAGTAATGCTCATAGGATGTGTGACATTTTGGAAGGAGTTTTGCAGTGAAGTTGCAAGAATATGAGATTAATTGCTTCTGATAATGACATGTACAGAAGTGACAATAATAAGATACAAGACATATCAAATAGCAGAATGTTTACTGGTGATGCTACACTAACTGTAATTAGAGTGGATGGTCTTTAACTTATATTGCTTGCTGTGTCTTGGCTAAATAACCTGACAGTAGTCTTTCTAGAGGAGTCGTGGGGCTGTAACTAGTGAGATACTGCAGGCAATGGCACAGAAATGTCATTCTTTCCTCTACATGCATCAGATTATTAGCTGAACAAGCACATATTTAATTCCCCATCCTTAATGATGAATTACCTTCTTATTTGGTGTGGCAGAACATAATCTCTGGGGAGGCAAAGTAGGAAGTATATAATAGTTTTGTCCTGAAGATTGGAGTCCTGCTGTAGAGCTGACATATACTCCTTCCTTATACAAGAAAAACATTATTTGAAAACCACTGATCATTCTGTCCTTCCGTGACAATGCCCCTCTATGTTCTTCTGCTGAGAAAGCACTACTGTCACTTGACGTCCAGTCTGTTTAGCATCTGCTTTTATTAATTACAGAGATGTCATGGATTAGGAATGATATTCTCCAATTTAGTACTCCCACAAAAGCCATGCACTGCTTCCCTCTCCCCCACCAACCGGAGCACAAAAGGCAAAGATCAAGAGTTGACATAAGAAAATTAACAGTATCAGCAACAAGACTAATGACAGAGGGTATATGAAAAGAAATTATTCATACAGGCAAAAAAGACCCCAAACTGTAACAGACAATACCAGACAGCTCCCTCTGCCAGGTTTTCTAGACAGAAGGAGCCCCTTCTTCCTGGCCCTGTCCCCTGCCCCTGGCAATGAAATGACAGGGTACGGAACAACCCCTGTGTCCTGGCCATGCCCCCTCCCACCTACTGCAAAAAATTATGAGCCAGAAACAGGACAAGAGCAGACCTTTCCCAGCCTTTTGCAAGATGCCAGCAGCCTGATAAACAGATAGCAAAATTGTGTCAGGCAGCAAGACAAATTTCAGAGCTCTCTGTCCAAGTTTCACCCCTTTGGTCTGTGCATCTACTGTCAGTGTTGGAATTGTCATTGGGTTAATGCAAAAGAACATCCTATGAGGCAAACAACTGCCTGATAACAACAAATGCCTTTCTTCTGCTGCACGCCAGGACAGAGTTCCACTTTGGACCAGAGCACTGCCTTGCTTGCTTACAGTCAGTGTGCTTAAGCAGCCCAGACCCTTTCAGCAACTAGGCTCAAAGTGGTTAAAATACCATTGCATGATTGTATGAGGAATATTATCTAATGAATACAGTAATTAATATAGCATCTGCTCCTGAGAACTGTTTCATTTCCTTCTGGTGGTAGCAGGATATGTCTTTTTTCCCTCCTTTTTTAAACCACAGTAGCATTCCAGGGATGTACCATAATATCCTTTTTCTCCATCTGGGAATACTGCATTAGATAATTGTCGCTCACACTCATCTGGTCATTCTCTTTTTTTATTAGCTTATCATAAAAATATCTTACCCTGTTTCTATTTTACTCCCTCTTGCAATTAGTAAATATGCTTAAACTATATTAGGAGATTACCATTATTACATTTTATTTATGAGTGTGTCTTTCTAAAGTGCTGCAGGAATTCTTCAAGCACAGGGAATGGCTTTTCTTATGGCCATGCATTGATTTACAAAATGTCACTGGTAGTATGTCTCCCTGGAGAAGCAGATGATGTATGAAATAGACCCACCCAGGTCCTGTACCCAGACATCAAATCACAGCCTGCTGGCCATGCTGCAGCAGTATCCATTAACATTTTATCATGCAAGCTGGCAGCACAGCAGCACATCCCTGAATTCCTTCAGGGGGTTATGGGGCTCCACAAGAATTCCTTCAGTGTAAGACTGTAAGGATAAAAGTGACAATTCTCAGGTTTCTGTTCCAGGCTTCACCATCGGTATACAATGAAATCTTAGCCCATGCACTGATTTTCAGTGAGAGATCTGGATATTTAAAAGGAGAGTGTCAGGCCAAAAAGCTGTCCACCCTAAACAGGATCAGCTCAGCACTCCAATTTTTTGGTTTTCTAATTGCCTGCATTGCCAGAATCAAAGTACATTTTGGCTCTGCTCTTTGAATGGTTACATAGAAGCAAAATTACAAATGCACACAAAACCCCTGACCCCTCACAACAGCTAAATTTGTAGTGATGACAGTGTTGCCTGGTGCCTACAGAAACCTCAGATGACAAGAAGCACAAGTGAAGCCAGCACAGACTCCTCTTTTGGACTCTCAAAATGAGTCAGACCTTCATGGAATTGGCATTTTCCACACCCTGCCAGCTCACAGCAATGTGACTTAGCCTGTTCCTTCAGAAAAATGCGTGCTACAATGAAATGCCTGTGAAATACCACCGCATGATGGTAGTGTGCATGCCTCTTCTTGGAGAAAGAGTATTTGAGACTCATCTAGTTTCAGCTGGATTCTTGTTGCCTCTGTTCTTCTTCTGTATGCTAGACTTTGCTGGAAAGCCTGGCCATTACCTGTGAGACTGTCTGCTTATCACACTCAGCACAGGCATTGCATTAAAAAGTTATATTGTGGCTGGAGAAACTCCATTTAAATCAGTCAAAGATTCCCCTCATCACAGGGAAGACCCCAGACAGCTCAGAAAAAGCCACAGTGGACTTTATGGAAGGTCATGTTCACCCCCTGAACTATTCCCATGAACCAGCATGAAAGCCTAAGAGGCAGGAATATTTATCTGTCTCCATTTGCTGACACCAAGGTGCAACTCTCCCTAGTGTCCATAGATATGCATGATGCAAATTTTCTCAAATAAGGGGGAATTCCCAGAGCCCTTCCTGTCCTCTCTGGCCCTTTATGGTGTCAGTGTAATGTTCCTTCCACCTACAGTTCAGTTCATCTGGGCTGGCAAAGCACAGGAAGAGAAGCAGAGCCCTGGGCACAAATCAGCAGTGCTGCAAACTGCTCAGGCCACCCTGGGTTTTTCAGAGCAGGAACACTTCTCCACCCCCTTAGGCACAGCTCCTCCCTTTGTAGGGAGATTTTCACACAGATTTCTGCTGAAGAGTAATTTTGGGAATATTACTGTCCCAAGCTTAAAAGCAGTCCTGTTCCCTCCACCATGAGTCGATTCTTGCTGCAAAGGAACTGCCTCAATTTCGGCTTTGAGGACAACAGTCACTCGACCAAAATAGCAACAGCCTCATCACCAGGAATGTAATCCCACTGCCACAAAGGCGTGGATCCCCAGGCAGTCCCTTGGTCAGCAAAAGCTGCAGAGACACTTTAGGGACCCATCTGGATTCTGTCCACCACAGCATGCTGGCTGGGAGGAGGTGCCTTCCCCATAGAGCTTTGGAGATTTAGAATGGCATGCTGAACAAATAAGGTTTTGAGTGCAGATTTTGGGATGTACTGACTAGATGGATGTCTCCTAGGCATTCCTTTCTTCAGCAGCCATTATTTTCTACTCCTGTATCTAAAACAATTTTAAATTTTAATCCAAAGATACACCCTGTATTTCTTAGATTCTTATAATTCATTAATCGCTAACAAAATACTGGTTTCATGTAATGGCAAGAAATAAACATTCCCTAGAAAGACAGGAATGGACAGATATGACTGTAGTTAAATGTCTTTGTTTTCTTTGAGAAGGAAGTACGTGCTAATTCAAGAGGTTAAAAACTATTTATAAAAATCACTCCAATGTAATGTGGACTTCAACATTGCTCAAAATTGTCAAAGGGCTCTGATTATTTCAGGCTCAGGTTACAAGGCAAAACATAGACTCATTATTTAAAAAAGTAGACATTTATTTATTTCCGTATGTTAGATAAATCCCAGCATATTAACTAGTATGCCTCCATGTCTAAGTGATGCCTGAGGTCAAATTTCATTGTACTATAGAATAAAATGGTTCATTAGTGAAAGTGTGTCGTTGTGTCGAGACAAGAAAGGTGTGTATGGTGGTCAGAGCAAGAACTTTCATCATAGGGCATAAACATATTTAAATAATCATATTGAAATATTATTTAGAACGAGCTCTTAAGGAGGGCCTTTTTCTAGTGACAATTGCAAACTCTTCTCATCATCCAAGCACAAACATAACCTTATTTTGTTCTCCTGTTTGTGCAGAAGTGTCAAGGCTCCATGCAGTCAGTCACTCAAAGTCTTAAACTGCTTTTGTTTCTGTGAAACAATGTCGTTGTGGTGCTCAGCTAGCACACTGGGCCACATCCTGGTGCTTTAATTTGTTTGGATTTTCCTCTGGCTGACAGACCTGCAGGTTCTTAACTTTGCACTCTGCCCTTCTGGAAGGAAATATGTTGCTTGGAAATCAATTATTTTTGTTTGTGTTAATTCTTGTTTTAACCATTAATGGTGATCTCTCCTTAGAGTGCATTCTGTTACTTGGATGAGGATTATATAGTCTGTTTTTTGCTTCTTTTTTTCCCTGGTAATACATTTGTGGCAATGCCGTCAAAATTTCCTTTCCAGAATTTCTTTTCCTTTCATTTCCTTTCAGGAAGAGCTATTCAGAAACCTGTAATCATTGCCTCTGGTGTTTAGATCCAAACAATCCCATATCAGCTTTCCCTCTTCTAAGAGGAAAGGGATACTTGCATGTGTCAGATTGCCCTAGAGACTCTGGGCATGGGTGGGGCACTTATGGCTCTGATGGTTTGGTCCAAGGCAATGCCTCCTTTCCTGAGTTCTGCAAATACAGCCCAGGATTGTTACTGCTGGTCCTGCATAAAGGTTTTCTGACAGCAAATAGTTTGTTTCAAGACTCAGTTGGAGACAATTATTACTATAATT
Organism: Onychostruthus taczanowskii; assembly: GCF_017590055.1. NCBI lineage: Eukaryota > Metazoa > Chordata > Aves > Passeriformes > Passeridae > Onychostruthus > Onychostruthus taczanowskii. Next base: position 5,662,959 of record NW_024500349.1, on the reverse strand, counting down.
GCTCATTATTATGATGAATTCATGACATCTGATGACAGTATTATGTACAGTACAATGAAAGAGAACTGTCAGTATTCATAGAAGAGATTTTCCTCTCATAAAAAACTGAAAGTTTGTTTTTGAAGACTATCACCTCTTGATCAAGACTATATGTTATTACTAACTAGTGTATATAAGCAGCATGTTTTTCCTGGTGAAAAAAAAAAACAAACAAAACAAACCCATGCCTTTTCATAGAAATAACATTCTTCAGGAGAACACTGATATTTTGCCTTAACAATCCCTCCCCCCCTTCCTCCCTGTTCCCTACCCCCTAGTTTTCTGCCAGGAAAACTGAACAGATGGAGTCTTACTACCAGTCTAAAAGGCTCACTTTTGCAAGACAGAGTAAGCTTGACAAGGCAGTCGGCTAGAAAATTGTCCCTACCTCGAGTATGTCCAAATGGAACACATTGCAAGGTTATTTCCCCCATTTTTTATAGATCTTTATTTCTTCCAAGTAGAGGAAACCTCATTTTCCAGTCAGCTCAGTCCTTGAGCTCCTGCTCCAGTTCTGGTAATGAGCTTTTCTGTGACACAGGTCATGCCCTTTTGCTTTGCTCCTCCAAAGAGAAGCGAACAGCTGTGGCCTCCAGGGCATCATTATTGGTGTTAGTGACATTTTTCCAGGCTGAAGAGTCAGAAGAGCCAAAATGCAATACTGGTGACCATGGTGTCCCCCAGGAGAGCTACCCAAGCCAAACCTTTCCTGCAGCTTTTGCTAGCTGATTTCCCAACCCTGTTCTAATGTACAGCAGATGGTTTTCAGCTGCCGCTTTGCTGTGGGGCAGTCACACAGCTTGATTCCACCCTTAGAGAGCTGGTACTTCCCTGTCTTACCTTCATGTCAACCTATACACTTGCTCCTAGGGAGCCTGGTAAGGAGTTTCTTCTAACAATTATTGAGCCATGCCAAATAATTTATTTGAATGTAACCCATCCCTCCTGGACCCAGTGCTGGGGTGCAGGCCAGTGAAATGCAGCGTTCTGCTTGCTGCTGGGAAATTGCTTTCCTAAAAAGGAGAGGCGAAGGATCTGAAAGCGTGTTGCAGGTGTTTGCCTGTTTTGCTGGTTGAATTGTCTGCCAAAATCATTATGAAGTGCTTGGATTTTCTGGTGGAGGCTAAAAGGTCTGAACAAATAAATAGATTATAAAACCAATATATACACAGAAGGGAACAAGAACTTTCTTCCCAATGGGGAGCTGGAAGGGACTCAAATTACCAGTTCCTGGAGTCAGTATGGTGCAGGAGTGACTAATACACTGCCCCAAAATCCAATTGTCTTGCACAATCATAAGAAGTATCTTGTCTCATATAGACTGCAGAAGAACCTTCCCTCTATTTGCAGCAGTTTAAGATAACACAGCTGACAAAGCAGGACCTGACACAAGAAACATTATCTCAGATATCAGGAGAGAAATTATGGCTCATGAGAGTTGTGTTCAGCTTCAGTTTCCCTTGCCTGTGTTTGTGTGAGAGCAAAAGGTGGTTTGAGAAGTTCAAAATGCCCTGTGAAAACACACAGCTGTTCCCTTCATTTAGAAATGAAAGACAGCTCAAAAAACCCAGCTGTAATTCTAGCAGTCGTGGTTCTGCCTCTCTCAATGAGTTACAGCTGGCCAGGCACTCAAATTCTCTGTGAAATGCTGCTATGAACTCAAACCCACGGGGCAGCACGGCATGAAGGGATTGCCATAGTAACCATGCTTTGTGACTAGAAAAACTGATGGACTGTTTTCAGAGGAAATGACATAGAAATGTGGCATTCTCTGTCTTAGATAAAAATAATACACTCTTGATGAATCAAATTGCAGGAGACGCATGAAGCTTTTTTGTTGTTGTTGTTTGGATTTGGAAGTTTCTAGGTATGATTTAGTCCATCATTCTTTAGAATGGGTTTTCATTTGTAATCAATAGAGCTAACAGCACATTGTAAATATGTATCTTGACATAGTTTTAGCTACTGTTCGGAGTGATCTCCACATTGATTCATTCTTCACCATTCATGTTTTTCTGGTGTAAAATTTCCATTACTTGAAGCCACAGAAATATGAGTTGTATACACCACAAATTTATCAAAGGAAGGACTATTAAAAAATCTAATTGGGATCTGACTTGATTTCATTTTTCTGAACTTATGCCTTGAAATAATGCATAAAGCTCTCACCCTGGCTTGGAAGAAGGTCATAACTGTAATGCTGGGCATGGGACAGTTCATTTGTCTATCAGATAGCCCTTCAAATTTTATATGTGGAAACAATACAGATTGATATTCAACATATTGCCATCTAATCTTTAGGACAATTTCATATTTATTTTCAAACATATCTGATCACTACTAGCAATGTTTCTGCAATTAGAAACTTTCAGTCTTTTCTGATTTCAGCAAGAGAAACCATACCAAGTAGAGTGATAGTTCTCAATTTGCAATACAGAGCTTGCTTTGAGCTTTTCACTGCATTAGGCTGATGGTCACCAGTCATTAAATAGGCCATGGAATATTATCATAGAATTATTCCTGCAATTTGACCCTCACTTCTGGCAGAACTAAATCCAACTGAATTTTTTTTTAATTAAAAAAAGAAAAAAACCAAACCAAAAAAACGAAAACAAATGAAAACAAACCAAAACAAAAACCAACAAACAAACAAACAAACAAATTTCAACTGGACTGTCTGCTAGAGGATTTGAAACCATTCAAGTTGATTTCTTGGCCCCAACTCTGTTTTAAATGTAACGAGATTTCTGAAGATTCTGCAAGACCAGCATCTTTAACAGAAAGCCTGGGGGTTAATGACTTATTCTCATATGCAAGTCTGCCAGAAAATATCCCTGAAAATTAGTAGCTAGCATGGTCAATCAATATTTGCTGAAATGTATTTCCGTAGTAGGAGTTATATGGACTGAACATAGCAGAATTCTGAGTGGAATCAAAGATACTTGGAAAAGAGATTTGAATGGAGAGCAAAGATAAATAAACCTTTGCTGTTTTTCTAGAGATTATAGATTTTATTCTTTGCATGGAGACAACTTTACGGTAATGGCTTCAGATGAGAGAAAAGTTTTTGTTGAAATTCTCTAAGGAAGCATGCCAAAAATGCACAATGAGAATGTTCAGACATGGTTTCTGTGCCAGTAATTTGCTGGGTTGTGTTAGGAAGATATGCTTTGTAAGACAAAAGATCAGATGAACTGTCACAAAGTGATAATAAAGGACAAGGGTTGCTGTTTTCCTAAACTTTAAGAATCATAGTAACCAAGATAGAAATAATAAAGCAAGACCTAACTTGAAAATAACCAGTCATCTGATATTGTAAACCAAAGGCATTCTAGCAAAAATGTTTCATTTTTACTAGCTTTGCAAAAATTACTTTCCTCATGCCTGAAAAATGACACTGGGTATGGGGTATTTGGTGAGAATACAGAGGTATGTTCAGTGTGATTTGCTGGATTTGAAAAAAACTTCCAGACTTCCAAAACTAGAATTTGAAATACCATTAAAAAACTAGAATTTGAAATACCATTTAAACCTGTCTGGAGACAGCAAATGTAAAGTTAAAAAGCTCTAAGCATCTACTATCACCCCATCAAAATATGTATTAAGCCTTTTCATTTAATTGTGAGTATATGACTGCCTTCAGACATCATTTAAATATTTAAATACAGAAATATTTCCATAGCAGTTTGTTGTTTTGATTGTTTGGTTGATTTTGGATTTTTTTTTAAGTGGCAATGTTTTAAGAGTGGGATAGAGGATTCCTCAGCTGTGTTTAGATAACAGAAAGGTTTTTGGGCTGCTATATCTGACTGAACATTGATTGTCAAAATACTGGCACATAGGATATGACAAGGAAATCAAATTTCAGTAGCATGGCTCAGTACAGTTTTCCTCCAAATCAAGGCTTTAGCATGAGATTGTGAAACCATAAATAAATGCATGAAATTTCCTTGTGTTTTTGAAAATTTACTTCAGGTTTTCAGTTTGTCCTCACTACTCTGGGAGGCCATCATAATGTTGACTGCTTGATTTTCTCCATCAGAAGCCCAGGCAGTCCTCATATCACCTGGTTGCAGCCTTAAAGGGATGAAGATGTAAACAGAGTTGTCACCAAGGGGTTTGGAGGCACTCAGCGTGTTAGGTGCATGGGCAAATCAGACCCATGACATCCTCTTTTTCTTTCTATTTCAGTTCATTGCCACTTGCCCTTTATCTTCTTCCCCAGCAACCCCCAATACACACCAAAACAGAAACAGCAAACCCTTCCTACTGCACACAGTGTGCAGCCAGGTTTAAAGACATATTGGCATTGTATTTACTCATCATTTTACCCAAATCTTTCCATGCTCCCCCGGCTCAAGGGTGGCCAGTAGGAGAAGTGTCACTGTTTTTTTGTTGGTGGTTTTTGGTTTTTTTTTTTTTTTTAATCCTGTCCAAGACATTGGGAAGCTGATTAACTGGGGAGCTTCTTTTTACTTACTGGCATTTTTTTAAAATTTCATTTCAGCTCTATGATGGGCCTGATGCACATTCCAACCTGATAGGCACCTTCTGTGGACAGTCTCTTCCACTGGCAGGGAGCACTACAGGGACCAGCCTTCATGTGGAGTTTTACTCGGATGGACTGAATGCTAAAAGTGGGTTCCAGATGCTATGGCATGTTGACGGTAAGTGAGCCAGGTTTCCTCTGGGAAAGTTTCCTTCCCTGGATGTGTAATGGAGTTCCAGCTTATGCCGCTCTATGCCATTTAAATGGAAATAACCCATTGCAATTCTAAATCCATTGCATTTCCTCATAATTCTCCACATACTTTCCCACTGGGTATTTCTGCACATGTACACCATCAAAGATCAGCTGACTGGAGATTGAGAGCTATTAGTGAAATATGCTTTCATTTCCAGGAGTAGGCACAGGGATGAGGGGTGTGTCCAGAATTTCTGTAATGAACAGGAGATAGATGCTGTCATGGGTAACTGAGTGACTTGAGCTTTTTAATGGGAACATTCAGCCCTCAGTTTTCCCCATTTCTGTAGACTTCTGTTTTCTATGCAGGCTTCTCTCTAGTTTAATTTAGTGGTACTTGTTTTCTGTGGTAGTATCCACTTCCAGCTGCCCTGCCCCATTTCTCAGCATGAAATAACATTGACCAGGATGTGCATGGGGTGTCTGTTCTCTTGTTCTTGCATGTCATGAAAACTGTCACAGGCCTTATTAAACAGACAAGCAGGCAAGCCAACTATAAACAAATCTGTTAATGATTGTAAAACAGCAAACTGTGTTTGCAGTTTCTTCATGCATCTTTTTTTGCTCTGCTTATTTAACAGCAGTTGTGTACTGTGACATGGTTAAATCGTGTGCTATTGTACATCCTGCCAAAGGGGTTCCAGCCTTGAAAATAATGAAATCTCCCCAGTTGTCCTGTCTGTCTCATCAGTCAGCAGCATTCAGGTTTGACTGCATTTGAAGCAGATGAAGAGGGCTGCAGGTTGCTGAGGTGCAAGGCGGCTGAACACGGTTTGGTTGGAAGCTCCTTGCTCTACCACACACTGCTGGAGCTTGCAGGCTCCCAGGGGCCTCTGCCAGCTCAGAGGTGCCTTGCATTCAGTGGGAGAATGAGGGAGCGTTTCTGGGTAGGGGAGGGACACACGCTGGGAGTGGGACGTGTAGCAGGAGCCAGCAGGGGAAGGGCCCCAGCACAAAGGTACCTTCTTGTGCTGTGGGCTGATGTCATTCTGGAGCTGCACAAAAGAAGAAAAAGCTGAGGCTTTTATGCACAGCCAGATGACATCAGTTCCATACAGTAGCCATGGTGCTGGGTTAACTTGCTTTTCTAAAGCTCTCAAAGCTTTCCAGAATCTGCCTGCATGGTAAACACTCTTGTGCTTTCCCTCCTTTCCCACCCCTCTGCAGTCCTTTGCTGCACTGACATTCATTTCTCTGTCAGACAGCACTGCCCTTCTGTTAATTCCCGTACACTGAGCTCCACCCTGATGCTGCACGGGGCCCAGACTGCTAATGTGGGCTGTGTCTGAGCACAGACCAGGATCTGTGGGGTCAGATAGACCTGGCTCTCGGGGAATGTCATTGCTGGCTCAGAACGTCACAGCTGTGACTTCTGACAGCTTGCAATGTGAGTGTAAGTTCCTCCAGAGCTGGCCACAGTTGTCATCTTTTTGTTCATTCCAAAAATTTCCTTTTCTTTTCTCTGTTGGTGTCATGCACAAATACAGCTATTCCTCTTACTCTTGGTGGCTACATTGCCTGGTAGCCTTCGAGTAACTAAATTAGATAAGTCCATGTGGCTGGGGTAATATATTTACCTCTCAGTTCTGAGAATCTTTCAAGTTAATAAAAAAAAAATTTACTGGAAAAAGTCTCCATGTCTAGGAGAGCTGATCAGGAGATGCAGCCTTTGAGTTGGGTATATCAGAGTGAAGCATTTGGATCCCTTCTTCCCTGAGGGCAAATTCCTAGGGCAGTCTACATCCAGATCTGGTAACATCTCACCTGACAAGAAAATAACAGAGCTACACATATTGCTGAGAGAAGGGCTTTTATTTCTGCTCAAGTGACAAATGTGTGCTCTAGAGTTCAAGCTGCTGTGAACTATTTTTCAGGCTGTCCATGTGCTCCTTAACTGGCAGTTGTGAAGCCTCTATGAGATATATACCAAAGACATTCACACGTTTTGATGGTAAAGAAAGCAGCACTTATGTTTTCCATGTGTCTGATAGAGTTTGCTTCAGATACTCTTCCCAGCAGCTTTTTCACAGTTGTGAGGTGGTCAAAAAAAAAACAAAAGCTTACCTCATTGATAGCTGATCTGAATAGCCCCTCCTGCCACAGATGAAGCAAAATGGTTTAAAACATTTGCAACTGATCTTCCCATGTGCTGAGGAAACCTACTTTAAAAAGTGGTTTATTTGAAAATCTAAAGGCTTTTACAAAGACTAATCTTAAGAGAATGCTGTTATTTATGCTTAAGAATGTCCTATGTAATATTAACTTGGGTAGAAAGTTCTAGTGCAGAGAAGTCAAATTAAAAATTATTTTGGTTCTGAAATAACATTGTTTCTCTAAGGGAGTTTCATTGATGAGGATGGATTTAGAAATTATTTGGCTAAATCGCTAATGTTTTCTTCTGCAGTCAAGACCTCAAAAGGATTATTTGCCAATGGAAAGCTTGAATCTGCAAGGTGCTTATTCTACTTTTACTCTGTTTTAGGAAGTTTAATATAGACAAATATATATGGGACATATACTGGCCCTTGGAGAAAGAACAAACTTGTGGTAACAGTCTGGATATTGTAAAGATGGAATGCCAATCAAATTGCTTTCCCTAAAAAAAAAAATCAGGAGGCTAAGAGGGCAAAGGTCTCTCAGTGCAAAATTACACCAGTGACAACTGTCATATCTGAGGAGACACATATTTCCTACACCAGTCACTTACCTTATTAAGCAATGTGCATGTAGGACCTCACTGCTTCATAGAATCTGCATTGCATTGGAAGCTCACTCATTTGGCTGCTTCATTGTCAATAAACCTTTTAAACTTGATTGTCTCTTTTCAGCATTTCTCAGTCCAATTTGCACCAATGATTCTGCTTTCTGTTTCACAGTGTCAGTATATGTGTCAGGTCAAACGTTAAAATTTGTTAGTTCTTCAGAGAAGCACTACAGAAACAGAGGTTAGATGAAGATGCAGAAGCCATTCACTGGAGACATTTTTCAGGTATCCATTAGGATTGCTGAACAGATTATTACCCTGCAGGTCAGCAAGGAACCGAGGTCCAGATTTTCTAAGCCTGAATCATAGCTCTGTTGTTTATTTCTTGTGTAATCTTTGACAAATTGCAATTTTTTTCAGTTTCCAAAAATGGCTATTCCTTTTCAGTGTCTTTCTGTCACATTAAGTCTAAGGATGAACAAGGTCTGCTATTAACAAATCAGAAAGCAGAGAAAAACCTGAAACAGATCTCACTTGAATTTTTACTCTCTTGGATAAACCCTTATCACATAAATTATTCTACTTCATCCTTTGGATAATATTCTGTAACCAAACCTACCCAAGAGAGCAAAAGTTTTCAGAATCAAATCCAAATTATACTTCACACAAGTATTATTATAGTACAAGCAAATGTTTATAGTACATGCTCCTTGCAGTTAGAGTCAGCTTACGCTCACTGAAAAGTTTCACCATGAGTACCACAACTGGAAAACTCTGTTTCCTTTCATTTCCCTAACTTTGGTTTTGCAGGAACAGTGCCAGTTCCCTTTAACCTTTATGGATGGGATTTTTCTAACATGTGGCTAAAAACACACCCGTGAATAAATCTGAAAACCTAGCAAATAATAGTGTTTTCCACAGATTACAACATTTCTGTTCAGCTGTAATTATTTATGAGAATAGGGATTCTTCTTTGGTTAATGAACACCATCTGCTAACCAGACAGGCAGTAATATGGAAAGATCTGTAAATCATTGCTTGCACAATCTTCAATGAATACGTAAATTTTAGTCAGAGGAAAGCAAAACCACCAAATATATATTTCCTAAGTTTTCTGTTTGTTGTCTCATTTCCTAGCAACTAACACCAGAGTAGGTAGTAGTTTTCAGCATTTTCAGGGGAATTCCAGGACCTTTACACTACTAAAAGAGTACCTCCCCTTTCTTAATTTTTTTTGTCTGTTTAACTGCAGGGCTGAATGTCCAAAATTACTGCAAGGAGGTTGGCACAAACTGGTCATATGCTGTATGCTTGCAGTTCAGCTGCAAGCAACTTTTCCACAGTGCAGCTGTCTGCATTTCACAGCACACAGCAAGACCATATCTTTCTGTGCTGAGGAAAACTTTTAAAGATGTTTCACTAGGAGCAGAATGGCTTGGTATTAATCACTATTATTTCAGTGATAGATGAAGTAATGCTGCTATTTTTACCTTTTGCTTCTGCATTTTTGTTTATCCCTAAAGATCAACGTTTTTTACTTCCTTGCTATAAGCAGCAAAAATTCCAGTTTTTCAATAGAATCAAAATTTTATTTGATGTTTGCAGACAAACACAAACATTGGGAGAAGGTTTGTATTCATGTAACTTTGTAATCAAAGTTTCATAAGCATTTTAAAAAGTTCATTATTTGAGTTTTCTCGTTTTGGCATTGTAGAGCAATCCTACAAGTGAGCAAGTGAGTTTAAATTGGGAACATATGTTTTAATCTCTTAAGTATTTACATATATATATTTAAAAATTCAACTAGCATCTGTATTTTCAGCAAAGTGTAACAGAATTGACTCTTACCTCCTTATAAAGAACAGAAACATCATGCACAGACTTCCTGGCAGTTGACCAGAGAGTTCAGAGATAGTGCTTCTGCTCTGATGTGGAGGTTTCTTGTGGCATATGCTGGTCAGTCAAAAAAATTCAGGTGTGAAGTTCACGTATTTGCAAACACCAGTGATCTCTTTTCTGCTATTAATCAGTGAGTGCTTAGGCATAAACACAAGTAATTCTGATCTTTTTGCAAGCATTTTATAAGAAATTAATCTCAGAGACCTAAACTTTATATCCATTTTACTGAAGCACTTTAAAAGAATCATTCCATTAAAAAAAAAAAAAAAAAGTGTTTTCTGGGAACATTTTTAGTTGGAAGAAAAGAAATGGGACATTAAAAACAGTTTGACCTTCTTACTCATGTGCTTCCAGAGAATGCTGATTGAGCTCAGAGGAAATATAAACCTCTCTGGAGAGGGAGTGTGAGTAATCTGAATGCTACCTGCAAGGGTTGCATGGAAGAAAGGTCTGGGCCTCAAAGAAGAACACACAAACTTTCCTCTCCTCTGAGCCACTTCAGGTTTAAATAAAAATGTCTTTTGTGGCTATCAGGAAACCCTTAGAAGCAGAAGCTGAGTCATAACTGCGTGTTAGGTTTTAAAATGTTCCCAGCTTTCTTTGAGCTGAGATAAATAGCAATTGGCTTTGTTTTGCCTGCTGAACTCCCCTGATCCCTGTTCCCACCCCCTCAGGAGCCGAGACATTGAGTCTGGTTGTTGAGAAATCTTTCTGTTTCCCAAGCTGGCAAAGCACCTTTTTCCTCCTGAGCTCTGTCCTTAGTGGCTGTGTAATTTTGGCTGCAGAGGGGAAAGAAAGGCTGCAAATTCCACTGTAAGGCTTCCCTAATGATGACACCTTTTCTTCTCCAGTTGTAAAACCTCAGCAGCCTGTTTTCTTTAGAGGAAAACCAGGCCATCTTCTAATGGCACTGGGAGAAAAAGGGGTGTGGTTTACACTGAAGCTTTCTTCCTCTCCATCTCACTGATGAATCATGGATATCTATGTTTCAGGGGCCTTAACATTTACCTGTGCTGACAGCTTCAGGGGAAGAAGTGCACTGCCTTTTTCTCCATAGGTATCAAAGGCAAGATTGGTTTAAAATACACTTAAAAACTTCTTCAGTTCCTAAATTGAGATGCCCAGTAGCTTGACAGTGTAGCTTTGTGACAGCAGGGCAAGCCACCTCTGGCTGCTCCATGTGCAGCAAGGTGGGGAAAAGGGAGAAGAGCTAAGGTTGTGCCAATTCACCTGTGAGACAACTTCAGCTTAAAAGTTTACCTGGATTAGTGGGAATTCTTTTGTTTAAAAGGTGCTTTTCTGGTGGATACTGTGTGATCGACTGAGAGAGATCAGTGTTACATAGCTGGCATGGCCTCACATCGGTATTTAGATGTCTCCTTTTTTAGCTTAAAATAGATTCTTATAGCTTTGCTCCCTTTCAGACCTGCTGCGCTTTCCCCTCATAGATTTGTGTTTTGCAGTCCTAGAAGTCCTATAGCAAACTAAGAGGAAGCCAAAGTCAGATTTTCTGTGTGAAGCTGAAAGACTTGATGGTAGAAATGATGGCAAATGCTTCTGAGACTTAGCAGCCACAAGTTTGGCATAAAAGACATTAAGAAAAATATTTGCACTTAATTGAAGATCTTGATCTACAGCTTCCTGAAATATGGTGTAAAGCAGAGCAATGACCATAGACAGCTTATTCAAATTGCAAATTATTCTTAGATTTAATAGAGATTAGAGGAGTTTTACACATCTGTGTGTATATGTTGAGCAGATCAAAGGAGTATTTTATTTGGTTTATGTTATAAAATATCTCCTATAAATAAAGGCTCTGATACAGATGCTATTTATCACTTCTGACATACCACAGTATTTGCCTCTGGGAATATAGAGCTCACAGTTTGTTAGATGGTTTTATTAAGTATTTTGGGGCTTTGCAATGTGACAGAACCTTTTCTCTGGAGATGAAGCCAAAGAGATTGATGGGAGTGTAGGCATTACAAAGCTCAAGTGACCCTATAAATTCTGTGTAAGCAAAATATTAGTGCCTAAATGAAACACTTGGGGGGCTTGTAATGTAAAGAGCAAAGAAAAATTGCTGCTGGAAGGCAGAGTGGCACACACAAAATCAGATCAAACGCAGAATTCTTTTTCTTTCTTTTGCATGTGACAGGTATATAGCCACCTACTGGCTTTTGTAAAGGTAAGGTTTCACTATGAATGTAACTGATCTAAATCTACCCTGATACTGGGAGGGCTGCTGTGCCTTCCTGCCCTATTAATGCCTGAACTTGAGGACTGAGTCAGGAATAGCATCTTCCCAGGAATTCATTAAAGAAAGGCTAGTGCTGCACTTTGCACATCTCCATAATGCAATGATAAAACCACTCTCAGATGTTCAGCTGCTTTGTCGTGTTAAACCAGAGCCTGCATTTCATCCATTGTTTTGCTACTGTTTTGTTTTTTTTTTCCTTCAATCTAGCTCACAGTATGTAAGAACTTAGTAACCCCAGGGTGTGGGGAGTGGTGTTAGGACAATACTTTCTTATCTGAAAAGAAAATACATAACCTTTCAAACACAGCTTGTTTTACAATTGTGCTGTTACAATTGAATAAAAAAAAAGAACATTAAACACACCAAGTGTCAGAAAGTTGGTTTATCCACTGTGATCTGGCAGCTTGTAATCATGCTCAGTAGGCTGAGGCAAATTGCATTGTCTTTAATTTTATGATTTCTAAAGCACTGGGAAATGGCATTTTTACAATGGAAAGACCTCCCTATGATAACTTTTGCATTATTTGAAGTCAGTAAGAGCTGAGAATGGATCTGATTTAGCTTTCTTGAACTGATAAAGTTAGAAGCTAATAAAAAAAAAAAACAAAAAAAAAAAACCAACTTTTTTTCTCTGTCTCAGCAGTCAGAGCAGATGCAGAGGTTTGGTACAAAATGTATCAAAACAGGAGGTGAAGTACTTCCTGCACGGGCAGTGCAAACATCTGCAGCTTGCCATTCTCTTCCCGGGTTCCCTGTGGCAGAGCAGACCTTCCAGCCCAGAGTACACATTTGTCAATGAAATGGGTGCTACTGCCTGTCCTTATCGTAGCTGCCAGGGAGTTTTTCCAGACCTCCTCACTGACAGACTGCTTTGCTTTGTTGTCAGGTTGTGGAGAAGAGCTCTCTGGCCCTTCTGGTTCATTTCACAGCCCTGGCTTCCCCAGCACATACCCAAGCAATAAGGAATGCATCTGGTACATCCACACAGCTCCTGGTAGCAGCATTCAACTCACCATTCAGGAATTCGACATTGAGTATCACCCAAACTGCAGCTTTGATGTTTTGGAGGTAAGAGTATTAGTTTTACTCCTCTAAAATACACAAGTTATATTCATTTCTGTCTGGAACAGATAATTCCAAGAACTGTAGATGCAGAACAAACAATTCTACCACAATTTCCTGTTTCTGCTGAGGCTACAGTTATGTTCAACAGGTATTGTCACAGAAGCCATAATGTTCTTATTGTCTTTTGCTTTTATGTCTTTAGTGACTGTATACCTTAATTAGTTATGATGTTAGGCACTGTATGCTTCCTAACAAAAGACAAAACTGCTTTCAAAAACTTAGTCTTAAAAACTCCACCTTTTAAAAAGAACTAAGTGTAGGGTGCTGTACCATGTGTACCATGAAGATAATTTCCTGATGTAAAGGAAGATGATGGATCACTGCGAGGGATAACTCAGGTGAGATCTTGTGTAGGGTCTTCCAAGGATGTGGGGAGATTATAACCCTAAGTGATGAAAATTATGAAGAGCTCAAAAAAAAAAAAAAAAAACCCCACAAAACAAACAAACAAAAAACAAACAAACAAACAAACAAAACAACAAAAAAAAACCCCAAAAAGAGGAAATATCCTAGTCACCTTAGGGTGGTGGAAAAAGGAGAAAAGGGGCCTCTCTAAGGATGTTCTGACATTTAACAGATTCATAAGACTGAATGACCCTTTATATATGACATTTTTTCACTCATGTTGGTAAGCAACCAGGTGACCATTCTCACTAACAGAGTTGAATAGACTTCCAGTACAGGAAGAAAGGACAGAAAATAATTTTGGGAAGAACTTTAGAATTATAGACTTTCTAAACTGCTCTCACTAGAGACATTTGAGATCACCAATGGAGGTACACTTGTTGTGACTTTTTGTCAATATTTTTGTAATGAATGCAAAAGACAGATTAAGAGAACTTGTACCACTCTGCTGTAGCCTCTCTTCTCTTCTGGGTGATGTGATACAGCATGCAGTTAGGCAACTGTCTGTCCAGCACCCACACTTATGCTCTGCTTCCCATTCCCACATTCTAACTTCTGTATGATCTAGGTGTAAGGAAGTTGTTCCATGAATTCTCCATCAGAAGCATTGGCAAGTATGCCTGTATGTCACATTACTGACACCAGAGGCTGTGAGTAGGTGACCTGTACTGGCTGGTTTGGGTATTGATGAAGTCTGTTGCATTGCATCTTCATTGCTCTTTGTGCTCAGAATTACCAGACTGAAGGTAATCTGCCTATAAATTTCCATTATGCCTCTGTTGCCCAGAGGAATCCATTAAACAGCCTCCAAATCTAAATTTGCTGTGGATAACCATTTCTTGAATAGTCCAAGGACAATACCTACATCTGCAGATGGTTGCTCAGGAGCTATCATGATCCAGCAAGAGTACAGATGGCTGGCAAGCATTTGTTTGAGAACTTTTTGACTGGGAAGGCATAAAACCAATTGAGTGGGTTGCAGACACCGACTGCTTAAAGATACTATTTAACAGGACCCTGCAGTTCCTGCTCTGTGTTCCTGAGCAAGGTATTCACTTTAGGTTTCAGGTATCCTTTTTTTGGCATTTGCAGCTTAGTTGCTGTGTTTTGCTTCATTCCAACCATACTGATTCATCTGCACAGATGCTCACCTTGCTGCTTGAACTCCCCTGCTTTCCTGCCCTCAGAATTGGCATGCTTTGAGTTACTTGTCTCCTGATCTTTGTTCATCCAGTTCCCAACACCTGCCTCTGATCTGCTGGCAGATAATCTAACATAAATCAGCTTACAGGGGAAAATTGGTTCATGTCTTAGTGGATGATCAAAGGTCCTGCGTGGCAGCATAGAGTTCCCTTGCCAAGCTGCAGGCACGCAGTGGAGCTTTGTGTACTTTGCCATGTACATATTTTCTTGCTTTTGTTATAAAAATCATTCATACCATGATTGACATAGTCTGAACAGAACAAGTATGACTCAGATTTAGTGGGGAAAAAAAAAGAACATGGCTAGCCATTTTCAGCAGCTGCTTTATCTTGCCACCTTCTTTCCTGTGGTTTCTATGTCTGTCCAAGCAGAAAACCACGCATGCATTTAAGTTTGCAGGGTCTAAAATAAAAAGGTTACTGGTGAGCTTTTGATACCATGTGTTTCAGTGATCACTAAGGTTCCAAAGATCTTTCACTCTCACATTATCTTCCCAAAAGTATCCTGTCTAAGTATCTTTGGGGTTTGAAGTCTAATTTTTCTCATGGTTATTCCCCTGATTTCACATTTCCCTTATCTCTGAGTACCAAGTTCCACTGCTTCCTGCTTTCTTTGACATCAGACAATTTTCTGGTTTTAATAGGAAGCCAAAATCACTGCCAAAGGAGGTCTGCTGTCCCTCCATGTCCCATTCAGTTTGGTACCTGAAATAAGATGTCCTGTAATGAATATTTCCCAGCTATCACAAAACTTGCTGTCCTGGGTGCATTTAGCTTTTGCTTAGGAACACCTTCATCCCTTTGACCTGACAGTGAATTTAGGAAAATTCTGAAATATTTCTCATTGCAACTACTTTGTTGCTAACTTCATTTTTATACCATAGCTTCTTGAATATTTCACCCTTGCACATTTGTCTGAAGCATACTTGTTCTTGTAAAAGGCAGCATCTCCCTTCCCTTTCCTTTGACAATGCCTCTTAAACAAGCTGTCATTTCCATGTCAGTATCCCAGGACTGCCATATGTTTCACCAAAACTGTGCAATAATAGTTATGTTAATTTTTTTTTATGAAACCCTCAGGTTATCCCCATGGCTCAAGGTTTGATGTATTCTCCTTTAATCTTTCTCCCTGTTTCTTTTATGGCACTGTTGCAGTCTGTCTTTTTTTTTCTTCCCCATGAAATTCTATTCCTTTTATAAACATTCAGAAAGAAAATTTAAATTGTTCTTAAAGGTATTTTCTAGAACTGTTTAATGGAAATAGAAGATGTTATTTTGGACACAATGAAATAATTGAAATAATTTATAAATGGCTTCTATTGAAGTTACATTCATAGAGGAAAATTACCATGCCTGCTTTGAATAAATTATGACAGATAAATGATGACATCTTCTCCTTTAGCATGGACCAGATTTTTACAAACTATAAATATATTCTGCTTCAGCAAGATGTAGCCCTGAGCAGAAAAGGAAGAAAGACTGTCAATCTATTTCACTTCCAAGTCAGATGCTCTGGTGTTCTCATTTAAATAGAAAGAAACATCAGGTATTACCACTGTTCTTAATTCTCTGTCAAAACCAGGCTCTCTCTTTGCTGGAAGTTATATCTGGGCAGGCATCAGTGTTATTCCCAGAAAATCTGTGTCATGAGGGTGACCAACTGCATAAAAACAGCTTTCTGTTGCTCATAACTCTGGAATGCTGACTGTTAACATTAAATGGAGCTAACGGGGCAGAAGCAAATGATAAGAACAGATTAAAACCATGGGCTTTATTGCAGTGTCCTGCAGCCCTGCTATGAGATCCAATACCACTTTATCTTGGGATCAGATAATCTGGTCAGACTAGATGTTTATATTTTTTTTCAGCTCAGACATCCTATCACTCTTTATGAACCACACCCTTGAATTCATTCTTTCCATCCATTTTCTTTTCCCTCTTCTTTTTTTCATGTGGTAACTATTGGTTTTTCTCTTAGTAGCCAAATGTAATATTTTATTGTTTTTTGTCATGGAAACACTCAAACTTGTTTTTATTCCAGCCTTTATGAAAGCATCTGATTAATTGAACTGGTCTAAAGGAGAAAAGAAAATACACTCATAACTATAAGGAGCATGCTTCTGACTGCTTTTTATTTTGAAACTGTGCAGAAGCTGTTGCTGAACAGTTAACAATGTAAAGGAGACCCACAAACTTCAGATTTTCATCAGTATTTCTCCCCCATCCTTAATTCTTTCCCAATAGGTCAATTCGAAGTGTTTGGCTTGGGCCAAGTTAATTTCTGAGGAAATGCTGCAGAAATCAGCAGGGTTTCTGTCAGAGCTGGGTTTGGTTCCCTTGCCAATGGGGCAGACAGCCCCAGGAGCACCAGGGATGATATGAGAGGCTGGTCCATGAGACTTATTAGATGCATATTAGAAACTCCTGCTGTTTCCTTGCCACATAGCTTCCCTAGGCTGGTTTAGATGATTAAGAGCATGTGTGTTCCTGCTAGAGCTCATGCTGTGGCTCTGACTCAGGGAATGTACCACAAACACATTTTAAAATTCATATTTGAACAGACTTCTGACAAATGCAGCAGTCACTGGGCCTCACAAGCAGCCAAGCAGCAAGATTATTCTGAAGACACTGAGCTTCCAGCAGACAAACAGGCTTCTTCCCCAGACCCTGACAGCTTCATTACAGATTCTGAATCTGAGCTGTGATTTCATCCATACTGACTTCTTTTGAATGCCTTGAGACGATCGTTTGGACAGAGGAGCCATTATCCATTCAAGTCATGCAGCCTCCCTACAGAATGCAAAAAAGTGCTATCTCAGTCAAAATAAAAATGTTAAACCTATTAAGCCTGGGTTACCAGCCACCAAAGCAAAATACTGTCTTTTGAACATCTAACTGACTATGATGTTTATAGAAAAATTAATTCCTTATTTCTTCTGGGGAAGCAAGCTTCAGTTCCTGAGGTCTCACATTAACCTGGAGTCACTGAAATTTTTTTCCAGTTAAAACCAATTTCTCTTATATCTCTAACATCACAGCAGTGTCAGGCCCTCTAAGTAGTTAGTGAGCACACAATTAATCAAATTGTGTAACAATGCAGTACACTTAGCCCTGAATGTGGGGGGACTAGCTCAGCTCTTTGTTAGACTTGCTCAGATATTTAGCTTGGAGAGAACCCAAACTACTTCTGGGGTTTAAAAGTGTCTGACAGAGCTTATTAAAATATTGAGTTTCCTCTCATCTTGAAGTGATCGTAGGAAAAAAAGACACATATAAAGCTGTTTCTAACAGTACTATCACTTTCTGAGAAAGATGCATAGACTGGTTTTTTTTAACTTTTTTTAGGTTTACCAAACTATTAATTTTTGGAGTGGACATGATGTGCTACTGTTGGAGAATGGGATTTGTTGCCTTATATTCTTTTTCTCTGCTTTTGGGTGGTTTTTGTTTGTTTGCTTTTGTTGTTGGGGTTTTTTTGTTGTTAGAACTTGATGTTATCTAGTTTGATTTTGGGATTTATACACAATAACAAGCATACGCGTAGAATTATAATTTTTCTGTTAATTGTTCAGTTGCTGAAAGACAGCAGGACACTTTATTTGGTGTATCTCTTTAATAGTTTTCACATCCAAGGTTACTGCCAAGCTGACTTTTGCAGCTGCAGTTCTGCCAGGCACATACAGTGAAGGTGGCAGACTGTTAGTATCAGGTGCCATTTCATTAGCATGATGAACCAAGAAAATCCAATCATTGAGGGCTTTAGGCACCAAAATCACATTGTCAATTGGAAATTGCCCTGAGCATGTGTGTTTTCTTCAGCTTTGAGAGGGAAGACTAGGGAAGGTGAGCCAGTTCCAGCAGTTACAAACGAGTTCAAACTATAATCCTACATCCCTTCTGAAAATGAGAAACAGGGTTAACAGGGCTTCAGCACTGCCACATAATTCACTTCACTTGGTTTAAAAATGCATTGTAAGTACATAATACTGCTGATGCTTAAGGGAGTGGTGGTTGTCTGGTTTATGACTGCCTGAGGCACACTCTTCTGAGTAGGAAACAATTACTCTTAAAGGCCAAAACCCATCTTTTGTGGCAAATACATATGCTATATATCCTTGCTTCCAAAGAACATCATTAAAATGCAGCTTACTTGACCCAAATCCAGTATTTTGGATATTTATGCTGCCCTTGGAGTAAATAAAGTTGCAATGCTTTTTGTTTTATCAGAAGGAATTATGAAATCTGTCCCCAGTTTAAAAATAATTTTTAACTATGCTTCTAGATATCAGTGGTGCAAATCATCACAAATCGTCAGCACAGGTTCCTGCAAAAAGAAGCAGTTTTTTTGCACAAGCATAAAAAAAAAAAGAAAAAAAAAAGGTGCTAATTCTGGAGAGAAAGGGAAGAAGAATCTGGCCAAGTCCCCAAACATAAAATTCTATTTAATGCAAGGCTGTTTACAAATCATCTAGAATTTTAAACTTGGTTTGTACTACAGGTGGTTCAGGTACCAACAAATTCTGCAGAGAAAAAGACTCTATTAGCTGCTTTATATTTTAAAATGTTAAATCCTTTTCAATACTTATAGATTGTTTTTTTCCTCCTAAAAACTAAACAGTTCTCATGTACTCTCTGTGACAGGTACTCTCTTTGGAAAACTTTGACAATATTTCTTCCACTTCTAGGTATTTGGTGGTCCAGATTTCCTCTCTCCAAGGCTGGCCCAGCTGTGTGTTTCAAGATCAGCACAGAACCCACTGCGAGTCTCCACCACTGGCAATTCAGCCATTGTCCGTTTTGAGACAGATGCAGCAGGGACAGGGAAAGGTTTTAATGCCTCCTGGCAAGAAAATCCAGGTGGTGAGTATACTGATTAACATCAGGAGAAGTTCAGGAAGTCTGAGAATTGAAGATCAGTGATGCAAGCATTCAAAGTAGTCAAACAGCAAAGGGCTGAAAGATGAAAGAGAATTTGGGTGGTACTGAATTTGGTAACACTAAGAGATGCTGAAAACCACACAGAGTTAAAAATTGTCTAATTATCTGAAATCTAGGCCTAGTAATGTATTTTGTTTCAGTTTCTTCCCTGCATAATTAATGAAGACATTCCTGCAATGAACAAAGGATTTTGCATACTACCACTTCTTCCCACCCACTTACCCATACAGAGTCTTTTATTCACTGAATGGTGCTTTGGGTTTTAAATGGTAAAAATTGGTGAAAAATAGCTGAGAACACTAGCTTGAAGAACTCAGTGGACTGGACCCCAAAAATATTTGGAGTGATTAGTAAATACTTGACCTCTATAACGTTTATCCCCAGTGTGATTATTTGTTCATAGCCTTACTGGTGACCACTAAAAGAAGAGATATGCTTAAAAGACTCAACCATGTCTCTATGTGGGAGTTCTTATAAAAAAGCCAATTATTGGAAAATAATTGCAATGAAAAGTGATGACAGACAAATTTTAAATCTTGCCGTTTTGGTTGATTAAGCATACTGCTTCA
Organism: Onychostruthus taczanowskii; assembly: GCF_017590055.1. NCBI lineage: Eukaryota > Metazoa > Chordata > Aves > Passeriformes > Passeridae > Onychostruthus > Onychostruthus taczanowskii. The sequence goes on along the minus strand of NW_024500349.1, from coordinate 5,643,074 downwards.
TTAGTTTGTCAAGGTTTATACTTCTCCTCTCTCACAAGTTTTATGAGAAAGGAACAAGATTTTTTTCTTAATAAAAGGAGTCTACAATAGTCCTTTGAATTAATCCCCTTTTGAGATCTGGCAGCTTATTTTTTCTACTTAGGCCCCCTGAAGCTTTCTTATCCCTTACAATGTCTTGCCTGCTGTACTCCAACCTCCTCTAGCCTCTAAAATACCCACTCACCAGAATGCAATAACATATAGTTTTTTTATCCTTGTATTTCTTTTTCCCTCCTCCATCTCTTTTTAAGATGTAAAACTTTGTTTGTGTTAGTCCTGTTGAAATCCCTGGTATATCCCACACAGAATTCATCATTCAAGGCTATTTAGATATTTACAAGCACCAGATCTGTTCTGACCAGAAGTACCTGAGGGTGGAGTCCTCAGGAAGCCCTCAACTTCATGGGTAGAGAAGTAAAAATGTGAGGTTTGCAATTGCTGCACTGCTCATGAGCAATGAGGAGCTCCCAGCTCTCTCAGTAAACTCATTTTCTCACCCTATGCTCATCTAGGCCTAGTTATTGCTTTCTCAGTATGCCAGGTCCCTGGCATTCATATGAACAGTATTTTGGATTGCTTTTACAGTATCTAGGATAGAGGAATACCAGCACTAATGCTTCAGCTTTTACAACATCTACTGCCAGTTTGAGGCTACATTACTCTGAACAGTGTTGTTACATATTCAATTATAATGATGTTATACTTTCCTAAAAGGAATTTCCATTGATTTTTGTTGCACACTTCAACTGTTGTAGCACTCATCTCTACAAACCTTAATGTAGGAAATATAAAGAAGGAGGTGTTCATAAATAGCCCTAAAAATAGGGCTGGATTCTCACTAAGTATGAAAGAAAAGAGCTTGTGATTAAAACTGATTATGTCTTTTTCAGGCTGTGGTGGTATTTTCCAAGCTACCAGTGGGGAAATCCATTCTCCAAACTATCCTCAACCTTATAATAACAACACTGATTGTTCCTGGGTTATCCAAGTTGACAGCAGCCACAGAGTCCTATTGAATTTCACGGATTTTGACATTGAAAATCACCATTCATGTAACTATGACAATGTTGAAGTAAGTAACAAAAGAAATTTCAAATTTTCCTTAATTAGTCTGATGAAATGCTTGCAAAATAACCTCATACATAGATAACTGTTATGATGACACCCTTTCCCATTTATAGTGCAGTTTACCACAGCTTGCTCCAAGCCATAGGATGAACTGCTGACACATATAGCAGATTGCCCACACTCTGCTACAAACTCAAGAGAGAGGGAGTCTGCATCCAGAGGGAATTGTTGCTGGCTGATTTTCTTTATGTATGCACTGTTTATTCAGGTGCTCTGCAGCTGTCTGTTTAATTGCTTCATTAGACCCACTGCTCTCTTTAAAGCTTCACATTGCTTCTGGTTTGTGAACTTTTGTTGGTGTCACAGAAACTCAAATTGCTGCTCAATCAGTGCACAACAATGAAAAACTCTCCAAGTCTCCTCTTGGTCTTTTGGGAGCAGGGACATGAAATCTTGGCCCTCGATGTCAGATTGCACTTCACTCAGCACAAAGGCATGTGTGATCAGTACTAGTCAGATAAAGCACAGTGACTGTAGCCCAAAATCCAGCTTTCCTCTCCTTGATAAACTGTCATTCACAAAGAACTCAATTTGGCAGGAGCTGAGATTCTTTTGAAAACAGCATTGGTTTTAACAACATTGCCTCGTAAAGCTTTTTTGTACTGAACTAGAAAAAAAGGAAATGTGTCCCCATTTTCTGAGCAGAACTGAAGATTTCATTTGCCCACAAAGCGTCTTTGTACAATGACTGTTCCTTTTTTTTTTTTTTTCCTTCTGGTTATAAAGCATAAGGAAATGTGGTTATGTCTTTTAATTTAAATTATTAGCTACATCAGGGGATCTTTGAAAAAGAGCTTTCAAATCTGTGCTATGACACAGGAGTAGAAAGTCAAAATGCCTGACAGAAACACAGTCTATCTGAGATGGTTGTATTTGTATTAATGCAAGCAAACCAGTCACAAACTGAGGGCTAAATTCTGAAAAGGCCTGATGTTACAATTTCTCTTCTAGACCTGATGCCAAGGGATGCTTGTATGTATCTTAACTCTTTATGGATTGCTCAGTTCCATGAGTCCCTTGTCACAAGCACAAGTCTCCCATTACCTTTACAGGCTGGATAGGACACTGAGTTTTGAATCATTGAGAAGAGTCATTCCCTCAGTGGCCAGAGGAGGTGGCTGTGCCAGAGCTCTTTGTGTGAACAGAGTCTGCAGACCATGTGCAGTGACACCCCTTGTCCTCCAAAGCTATAGGAGTATCTGTTGTTTTCTTCTGCTTTTTGGGTTTTTGGGGGTCCTGAAGAAGGGAGTTGCCCATTAGCCCCAGCTATGCAAACACAATGGGAGATTCAAATTTGATGCAGAAATCAATCACTGCCCACATAGTAGAGTGTGGTTTGAAAATTCATGAGGGGGAATGCTGGTTTGAAGCCAAGAGATAATAAAGGGGTCTGAGGCCTTGGTGTATGAGGTAGAGTTTTTCAGTGCTCATGTAAGGGAACCAGCAGGGAGAGAAAGGAGTAAATAAGGTTTCTTTCATTCCTGGTTTGCCAATAATAGGAGAATCACTTGTTACCAACACCTAAATGTGATTTGTGTTCACCTTGTTTCGAGACTTGCTATATGCCTCACACGTAGGAGAACAGAGTGAGGGGACAGAGAATGGCTGGAAAATGTAAGTAGATGTCTGACTGTGAATGGTGTAGGAATTGCATTCCAAAAGCTGTGTAAATGGAAAATACAGGCAGCTAAGGAAGCAGGTGGGTTGTTTTTCTCTCCCTAATAGAGGAACAACTACCATGTATGAGTAGCACAGAGGTTCCACCCTTTTCTGTTTCTTGAATTTTTACTTATCTGTAGGGATTTTATTTGCTCTGTGAGTTCTCTTGGGCTTCCCTCCACCCTCGAGTGTACCAATGGTCTTTTCCTTCACCCTCCCCCCTCTAGATCCACTCATTTTTCCCTGCATTATGACTCAAGAATTTTTTTTCAAATATTTCTCCCATAAATTCCTTTCTATGGGGAACACATGAAAATATATTTTTTCCTCTAAGGTTTTCCATTGCACGTGTGTTATGTGAGCAAAGTGGGAGGGGGGAAAATACTTCTGTCTGCTGCTTCTTGGCTTAGCTGCAACTCCATAAAGCCTGGTGCATTTTTCTGTTCAGCTCAGTGATTTCACATGTGAATCTGAGCACAGATCTAGGTTCAGCCAAATGTATTCTGAGCCTGTGATGGTAAATCATGGGATAACTGCCCTGAGCTCCCTCTAGAGCCAATGGAGGGAGTGCAGAGAGCACATATTTAATTAGTTTAGTTTTCTAAATTTAGTTGAGTCCTCTGCTTCTGCATCTCAGTTTTCTTTCTTATTTGTTCTGAGAACAGATGACCATTTCTTCATCTGTTAAATGAGGGTGTCTAGCCTTTCTCTAATCTCAAGTCTAACTCAGTTGTATTATGTAGAAAGCATAAGATCTTTGAGAAGAGTTTTTTGTTGTCATTGTCACCATACTTGAGTAAATTTTCAATTCGTCTCTGTGTACCCACCCCTGTGTACTTCTGTTGGGAGAGTGTGATTCAAAAAAAATGTTTATTTGAAGGAAAATGGACAGAAAGAAATTATGAATGCATCAATTGCTGCATTTTTGGACTGTGCTTAGCCAATAATGTTTCTGATGCTATGCCAGGAGCTCAGGTCAGCAAGAGTTTCAAGTGTTTGGAGACTGAAGGAGAACATGGTTCAGAAGGCAGTAGCACAAGGTCCTGAAAAGGGGAGTGAGAAATAGCTTATTCTGTCCAGTGAGTTTGATTAAGTAAATGGTTTGGTTTTTTTTTTTCTTTCCTGTTGCAGTATGACAAGTAAAACACAGGAATATAGAAATGTAAGCTTCTGGGAGATAGAGAGGAGGAATGAACTCATTTATTCCAGGTGCTGGCAAAGAGGATCTTTCAAGAGAGAACAGTCAGAAATATGTGGAGGTTTTTTGGCTCAGAAAACAAAAATTGACATCTTTTTGTCATGTGTATGTGCATAATTCAGGACACATTTGAAGAAGAAGGCAATGAGTCACTCAGTTATGTTCACTGTGGAAAGGGAATTGCTGCTATGCACAATGCAACTGAAAACTTGGCTTTTAAGTAAGCAGATGCATTGTTTTTCCTTAGCCCTGCAGCCACAAAAATGCATATCTCAAAAGTTTTTAAAATAAATTTGTGAAACTGCAGAGACTCAACTCTTTCCCGATCTAGTGTGTGAATATTGTGGTTTCTGATCTAACTGCAAGCCTGAAATCCTCCTGGTTGTATCCTTAGCTGGGAAGCAGCACGCAGATCAAAGCCAGCATTTTACCAGGAGTAGTCAGGCCCTCTCTCTATGCCCTGTCAATGCAATGCTTCTTCTTAGATAAAATCCTCTCACCACTGTCTGGGAAAGACACTGCTTTAATTCCTAAGGGTTATTTTTTGCCCCCACATTCCATGGTTTTGTGGTTTTTAACTCCAGGCCATCTGATTTATATACAGAATATATGTGCGGAGGAAGAATAAACACTGCACACTGTGTATTAGAGGGTGATTGTGGCAGGCTGCCAAGAGAGAAGAAAAGGTTGAATGGATGGATGTTTTTGGGTGTCTTTACCAGGTACTCATTTTAACAGGCGTTGCAGACTTAATGCTCCATCACAAGATCCCACACAGCTAGCTAGTGTTCACAGAATCACAGGCAAATGTTTAATTCATGAGTACAGCATTGACTATGTAGGGTATGTCAGGGGATTAAGCAGGAGTTTTGTCCCTTGTTTCTTAGCTCTGAGGTTTATTTGAGACAGGTCATCTTTCTCTCAGCTGCTGGATTTTTGGTTTTTTCACTAGTCTGTTCAAAAGCCTTTCAATACTGGAGGCAGAAACATTGCATTGTGTTACACAGTCTAGTTAAAAATTTCTAATTCATTGGTGCTGCCTTGCACAGACTTGCTAGAATGTGAGGCATTTTGAAGTAAAGGAAGATATTCTCAATAAAAAGTACATGTCTTCTAATCTGGTGGCATTTGTATAGCTTTTATATAGCTTTCAGCCTCCTGGCTCCATTTTTGGGTGCTCCTATGCATATTTTAATCCATATTTTTCTCCGTTATATTAAATGATGTGCCTATGGCAGGGCAGGATGTTAATGCTGAAACAGGAACTGAATTCAACTGCTGTTGCAGCCAAAAGGCTCCTCCTCTGTGGTCATGCATGCAACTGTGTGGGGAGCTCCAGTGCTCTGTACTGTTCAAGGCAGGCACTTCTGAGACTGCCCCATGGCTCCAAACACAGCAGCAACAAATCACTTCTGCAGGAGTGCTAGGAATGATTAATGAGGGACTGAGACTCTGGCCATTCTTCTCTCTCTGTACTTTCTCTTGTCAAAATTTTGATGTTGCTTAAATTATGGACTCATTGGTTATAACTTCTCTGTCCTTCTCTTCCTGATTGTGAAACAGGAAGGAAACAAAATTATCAGCTGTATGGGGAAAAAAAAGAGAAGGAAGCCTTTTGTGGTAAAATTAAAAGTGAAGTTTTGTAAACATTTCTACTTTCTTCCTCCTTTTTTGGTTTTTTTAAAACTTTTCTTTACCCTTTGCTTAAATAGCACTTCATGTCTTTGTGTGTAATTCAGCACTCTGAAGCTTTTATAAAACATAGCTATAGGACTCCGATCTTTGATGCTGGATCTAAAATCCTAGTGACCTTTTATCCAGAGTCACTGATGCACCCGTTGCATGTTAGGGCCAGTTTATAAATATTTACTGGGGCAAGATGTAGGGTGTAACTGAATGAAAGCTGCACAGGAGCTCATGGTAGCCATTAGCAAAAACCAGCAAATATATGGGGACATCTGGATTGTTAAATGAGTGTTGCTTCAATACCCAATACACATGAAAGAAGATGTACTTGGGGCATTTTGTTTGCATTTAGTTACAAGGGTCACAGTAGCTTCATCTTGAAATATATGCATTTTTTGGAAATTGCCACTTAAGATAGGCAATATACAGTTTGTTTGCACAGCCCATAGCAGGACTACATAATGATCAAAATTTATGAAACATAAGAGAGGGAATGAAATTAAAGTCTTCTCACTATTCCCATTGAAACCAAATATTTAATTTGATCTTTCCATAATAGGTATTTGATGGTCCTAACAATGAAGCACCACTTCTTAAAAAACTCTGTGGAACAGAGCATCCTCCTCCTATCACATCCTCCAAGAACCTGATGTACATCAGACTGCACTCTGATACAAGCATCCAGCACAGGGGCTTCAGTGCTCGCTTCACGGAAGGTAATTTCATCATTTACATTAATGCATATTTATCTCAGCACCACAGTCTTTTAGCACAGCTGATAATGGAAAGTGTCATTTCTACTCATGCAGCACACCAGTGTGTATCTTTACCAGGAACAAATTTTTCCAAATTATAGATAAAAGACTTTAAAGTCCGAGGATCAACTTAGATTCTTCAATTGGGAAAAAAGAAACCATACTCTTTATAGCAAGGCTATAGGTAGCACATATTAGCTACCTCTTATTCTTCCTCCCTTGAGGGTTAGCTGTCCATAACTGTCCTGAGAAAAATGTGCAACTGGCAGTTTCCACAGACCTAGTGACAAAATAACATTTTGTATGTCCATCCATGCGCATGAATCTGAAAAGCTATAAAAGAGTTCTGTGTGGTGCTGTTGATGAAGTCCGTGGATTCATGCTTGCATACCCTGCCAAACATCAACTATCCAATTTGTGGTAGACTAATTGGTATTTTACATGGTTTCCTTTTTAATGAAAAATGACGCCAACTGGGCAGACTTTTTTCATGAAGTTACATACTATTTGATACCTGGTGATTTGCTTTTACTTTTTCTCAATAATTTGGGAAGCAATTTTCCCCCAAGATACAGACACTTAATTTTTGCAGAGAAAATCATTTTCTCTCATTTTCATCTCAGGATTCTTTTCACTATATTCCCAGAAATGTTTCTTTCTTGAAAATATTGTGAAAAATTATAAAGAAAATTAGGATTTTTTTTATTTTTCAACAAAAACTTTAAAAACCCCAGTTACTGAGGTACTAGTTAGGTACCTAATTAGGTATTTCTGGCTAACAGCTGTGAGAGCCTAAACTGTTCATCTTTCTCAGAATGCATTTACTAGATTCAATACTGCACAAACCTTGTCTGGTGAGTGAGTGCTCCCTGCCTAAGATGTTGTCAACCCAGCTTCCCTCTTCCTGAGAAAACTCAGTTAACGAAGTCCCATCTTTTGTTTGGTGTTTTAAGCAGCACAGCACAATAAATGAGCCTCACTCTTCGGTACTCACCTCCTCACCCTGCAGTTTAAAGCAGGCATGTGTTAAACTCTGACCTGGGCAGTTTATGAGCTCATTGAGCTTAGAGATGAGGCATGGCAGCACTTAGCACTGTCAGCCAAAGTTCTGCAGTCAGTCAAGCTCTAGTGTGTGCAACACCTCACACAAATGAAGCTTTGCTGACACAGCTCACAAGAAGATCCTGCCAATGCAATGTGGAGCCACCCTTGGGTGCTGGAAAGTTGTGAACAGTTACTTATGATGTTTTTCTTCCTAGCTGCCAACATAAACAAAGAACCAGAGAAATGGGTGTATTGCATTACCCTTAAACCAAGTTGTTTTGGCCCCAAAGTGTCTCTTTGGGCTATGAAGAGATGAAAACTATCAGGTTTAAAGTCACTCTGGCTTCTTGCAGATGGTCAGCCAGGTGCAGCATGGCATGTGGCCAAGAAAGTGCAGCCAGTGCTGGGAACTAATCCTTAAGTCTCTTCCTCTGATTAAATACTATTGCAAATTTTATCCTCATTTCAAGCTGATGTACCTTGTTACACTTTATGCATTCATTTTCACTACAGAATCTAAGCAAGGTGATTTGTATATATAAATATTTATATATGTATCTATGTTTTTGTGTTTCATTCTAAAGCATGTGGAAGTTTCATAGAGTCAGATTCAGTTGGGGCAGCAATTTCCTCTCCTCTGTATCCTGCCAAGTACCCAAACAATCAGAACTGCAGCTGGATTATTCAGGCTCAGGAACCATGTAAGTAAAAACATCTTTTATAGTTAGTTGGGATGACTAACATCCTCATCTTCTTTTCTGTAATAACAATGCAAAATTCCTCCTTTATTTCTTTAGGAAGTTCTGCATCCTGGTAGCTGTGAGTGTGGCTCTCCCAATCTGTCACAAGTCAGATTTCACTGTAAAAGATTAAGTGCATAGTGAGGAAAACAATTCACAGCTTTGTCATCTTAGCCAATTTACTGTGACCCAAGTGTTACAATTATAAATGAGGTGTTGAATACTATGTGAAGTTGGATTAATTTGTGAGAAAATCTAAGGGTTTACAAATAATTAAAGCACTTGTATTTAGCTGACCTTATTTTGGTCTGGAGTTTTCAACCTGGAGTTGTGTTATATGAAATCTGTGCTGTTAACATTTAAAAAATTAGATTGAATAATAAGAAAAGGTACACAGAAATTTCAATTTCAAATAGAAAAAAACCCAAAAAACTGTTGTTATGTGCATAGATACACTCTTAGCTATTAATAATTTTACACAGATTTATGATTGATCATAAAACACCAAATATTTTCCATCAGATACTGCTACTACCTTTACTACCTTCTATTACCTTTACATTGTATAAGATTCCTAAATATAATTTGTATATATTAAATCTCATAATAGTGTCCTGGTATTCCAGTTTTAAATAGCAACTATTCTACTTCAGTTGTACATATTATATTTAGACATTGTTGTTAAAATCCTAGAATGTTTCAATCATATTTATAAGTTTATTTTGCTAGTTTATAAAACAAATATCAGTTTGCCAAGAAAATATCAAAACATAAATCAGGAGATAAGCAATTCTTTTTTAGGCATAGTTACTTGCACAAATAGGATGTCCATGAAAAGGACATCATCTGAGCTGTTCATAACCTATACAACATTTATATTAAAAGACAAACTTTCCCTGGATTCATATTGAAAATCCATACATGACTGCTCTCTCCTGAATTAAATGAGTATGAGAGACCATAAGAATGCTGTGTGAGAAGCAGTGACTTTCTCCACTTACCAGAGGACCACCCCATGCCTCACGTTACAGCTGCACGTGGTTTCATTACGCTGTATGTAATGCTATTTATTTATGGCATTACATAAATAAATAGCACACATAAATTGCATTGCCATTGGATAAATCTGATAGATTTATCCAATGGCCGGCCACAGAAGAGATCCTGCTCTGCTTTTACTCGGAAGGCCAACAAGTCTCCTGCTCTGGCCACCCACTGTGTTTTTCCTTTTTGCTGTGTATCCTGAGGACCTGCATTGATAGCTGTAATTGATTGACCAGGCGGGACACAAAGGAGTGTGGAGCATGCGTCTGCAGCTGAATGCCAGTCAGGGCACCCTGCTGAATGCAGCCTGGGCTCCGTGGCTGTCATTTCAGCTTATTCAAGCCAATTAAGAGGGGCCCAGGGAGAAGCTAAATATTTGTGTCAAATTCAGTTTGGTCAGTGTGGGAGAAAACTTAGTTATCATCTAAATCATGAGACTCTTTCTGACCCACTCAAACTGCATGGAACCCTAAGGCCAATAATAGCTACTGTCCCAGATTGGTGTCAAGGACAGCCTCTCTTCTGCCAGCTGTGACTTCACCTTTGTTTATATCAGACAAGCAAGAGTAATAGGAGAGTCAAAAATATCCTGAATCAGAAATCCTCTTTTTCATGATATAGCCTGCAGTCCAAGAGTGTGGAAAATCCAATTCTGTACAAGTACAGCTGAGGGTAGTTAATGATCCTTTGACCAGTCCAATTGATGAATATGGAATGTTGCAATATGATGAAAGAAGCGGCTCTCTCTAAGCCTGGAGCAGGGCACATTTGTTCAGATCTATGGTATAGATTGCAAAGGGACAGCAGGTCATGGGTGTGTCAAAATAAGTTTTGTTTCTGAAAGTCTGTAGATTTTCCATGTTTTATTTGCTATTTTTTCCAGTATAAAATGAAGTTGTTCAGAAACAAGGAAACTTAGATCCATGTGTATATGCTAAATCCTCTTCTTCTAATGTTGATTGAACTAGAAAGTACTGAAAGGTACTGAAGGGATTTACCAGGACCTTTGCACTAAAGGTTAATGCATTTAAATCAAATTAATTCAATATATAATGAAAAAAAACCTACTTCAGATATGCTTTATGGGAACTGATTGACTTCAGGGGAAAAAAAGAACATTTGTTTACATGTGAATAGTTCTCTGTGAAATTGCTAACCTCTTCCTAAATTTTTACTCTTTGCTTTTGCCAGTCAACCATGTCACACTTTCATTCACTGACTTTGATATTGAAAAAAATGGACAAAACTGTACAACAGATTTTGTGGAGATTTTGGATGGGAATAACTATGAGGCTCCTCTTCAAGGTATTGTACCTTTCCCTCATGTATTTCATATATATAGAACTACACCCAAGGTAAGCAGGAGAAGGTTTTCTATTCATGGTCTCCTGCTCCATGGATTTTATTTGATAACAGAATCTCCTTGGCCTCTCTGGCCAGAGGAAATTGAGAATGGAGAATAAGTCTTCAGTGTGAATGGCAGAGTCCTCCCAGGCTCTGACTGTGCTCCTACTAACCTGCAGTTTGGTGTTGACTCCAGCTGCCTTTTCCTTCCTCGTCAGAGGAACAATATTGGGAACCAAGCAATTCAGTTTAACCAAGTTTCCAGTTAACTGCACAAAAACATAACATAACTCACAAGCACAGCAAATAAGCACAGTCCTTGCTAAACACAGGAAAGGAAGCTGAAGACTTCTAGGAGCAGAAAATGGGTTTTTCTCTAGCCAAGGAAATCCTAATTCTTCTGCTCTTTCCTGAGTTTGCGATAGCTTTCTTCTGACTTCTCTGGAGCGTACCATCCCCTTCAAGTGCCAGGAGCAGCCTGAAGCAACAAAATTCCCTGCCCTGGTCACAGGGTGGTCCCAAATCTCCTTGTATCCCTAGGGCTGCCTCTAATTACTTTCTGGAAAATTCAGAATATTGCTATCTTATTATGTTCTCCCTTACTTTACTTTTGCACATGCTCCTTTGTTGGGAGTGGGGCTGCAGTCAGTTTAAATGGTTTGTAACTAGGAGCAGAATTAATTTTGTGTCTCCTATCCTTGGCTTTCACTTGCCAAAAGGATATTTTAGTACTTAAAAGGGACATGTAAGAAAGATGGGGAAAAACATTTTAGAAAGGCATATTGAGATTGCATGGTTATAAGCTAAAAGATTTCAACTAGATATAAAGAAAACATTTTTTCCTATGAGGGTGGTGAAATACTGCAACAAGTTGTCCAGAGAGTTGGTAAATGCCCTGAAAACATTCAAGGTCAGGCTGGATGAGGTTCTGAGCTACAAAATCTAGTTGAAGATGTCCCGGCTCATTGCAGGGTGGTTGGACTAGATGACCTTTAAAGGTTCCTTCCAACCCAAAGTATTCCATGGTTCTATGATACGAACTGCTATCTTTCTTTTTACTGGCAGATGCCTTTTTGGAAGATCATGACTCATATTCCTAATCCCCGTGTTACAATCCATTACAGGAGATATGGTCTTATTTTTCCAGTTGAGTGAAATGGAAACTGCTGTCATATATATTTGATAGGTTTTCTTGGGGTTCATTTCCAATTAGGCAGTAATTCCTCATTTTTTTCATTTTTTTTGAGGGAACTCAATAAACGAATAGCCAGAGACCAGGATGTCTGGAGTGCAGGAGGTCCTTTTTCTGAAAAAAGAAAATGCCACAGGAGTTGAGTTTTGTGCATAAATACTACTTTTTTATGTAGATTGAATTGACAACTAAAGTTGCAAGCAACAAGCATTACTCCTGCTTGTCAGGCGTTAATTCCAAATGTTAAATTAGCAGTAGGAATTACATGCTGAACACTTGTCTTTTTCTCTCTCTGTTCTGCTCTCTTTTAGGCCGTTACTGTGGCACTACTATGCCACATCCTATCACTTCTTTTGGTAATGCCTTGGTGGTGAATTTCATCTCCAACAACGCTATTACTGCCAGGGGTTTCCATGCCACCTATGCTGCATCGTCATCATGTAAGTCCATACAGAGGTGCTACTTCCTTATGCCACTGACTTTTAAGAAAAAGAACAGATCCTTTACCTCTTTTTCTCTCTGCCATTCGATTTTTGAACCTCCCCTGTTGCCCTTCCTCTTTTTGGCCGAGGTCTCAGCAAGTACATCAACAAGCTAAAGAACAAAGAGACAAGGAGAAATGCTTTCTTGATTAGCAAGTGCTCTGTCTCTGTCATGAGTTTTTTTGTTGGTTTTTTGTTTATGCTATCTTTTCCAAGCCTCTGCCATCTCTTTCTTGTTGCAGCCTGCGGGGGTACTTTCCACATGGACAGAGGAGCTTTCAACAGCCCTGGCTATCCCGAGCCATATCCGCCCAACAGCGAGTGTGTCTGGACAATCATCAGCTCCCCTGGCAACCGGCTCCAGCTGTCCTTCATGTAAATGCATTGCCAGGGGTCATTATTCAGCCTTTAGCAGACCTGAAGGAAGGATGCTCTGTGTTTGTTAGGAAATGTAATTACTCAATGATAAAGCTGAAACATATTTTTAGAGTAACTTGGAAAGAGAACACAGCAGGGGTTAGTGGCAGCTTGCAATCAGTGTTTCCCTGTCTTAGTCATTGCTTCTGTTAACGCATATTCAGCATTATATAAATAGGTGGTTTATTATTTGAGCAGCGTGAGATGGTGAAGAAGCCAGTTCTTACTCACTTATAAACAAGAAGAGGAAATTTAGCATCACTCTGCCTTTTCTTTACAAAGGAAATTCCTACAATGTAAAGATTCATTTTAGTGTTCGTTATATAGCTGATTAATATAAAGGGCCTAGATATCCCACACATTGTAGGATTATGCCTCTGGAGGGATCTGGACACATTTATAAAGTAGGCTGAGGTAAACCTCATGAAATTCAACGAAGTCGAGTGCCAGATCCTAAACTTGGGTCAGGGCAGTACCAGATATGCCCACAGATTGGGCAGAGAAGTGATTGAGAACAGCCCTATTGAGAAGGACATGGGGGTGACGGTTGATGAAAAACTCAACATGAGCCAGCAGTGTGCACTCACAGCCCAGAAAGCCAAAGGAATCCTGGGCTGCATCAAACGGAGTGTGGTCAGCAGGTCAGGGGAGGATTCTGCCCCTGTCTTCTGCTCTTATGAGGTCCCACCTGGAGCACTGCATATGGTTGTGTTGCCCCCAGTTAAAGAAAGACATGGAAGCCACAAAGCTGAAAAGGGGACTGGAGCACCTCCCTTGTGAAGATGGGCTGAGAAAGTTCAGGCTGGAGAAGAGAAGAGAAGAGAAGGCTGTGTGGAGACCTCTTAGTAACCTTCCAGTATCTGAAGGGGGCATACAGGGAAGATGGAGAGGGACTCTTCATGAGGAATTGCAGTGACAGGACAAGAGGCAATAGCTTCAAACTGCTAATGGACAGGTTTGGATTAGATGTTAGAAATAAATTCTGCACTGTGAGTGTGGTGAGGCACTGGAACACATAGCCCAGAGAAGTTGTGCATGCCCCAAACCTGGCAAAGGCCAAAATGGATGGGACTCTGGGCAATCTGGTCTAGTGGAAGGTGTTCCTGTCCATGGCAGAGGATTTGAAATTACATGATCTTTAAGGTCCCTTCCAACTCAAAACTTTCTATGATTCTATTCTGAGATTCTAAAATTGATGTTAGATTTTTCAAAATTTCTTCAACAGTTAAAGCAGAGGGGCTACAACAGAAATCAGAAGAATATGTGGTAGAATTTTGTTTTCCCTTTAGCAAACTTACTTTCCTTTGAACACTTCTGAAAAGAAAGTCATGTGGAGAATTATGAGGAGCCCTTTACTAGGGTTGTTAGGTTGTTCTTTACCCGTGAGGCAGATTTCTGAGCTTCCTTGTTTCTGGGCATCAAACAGTGGCTGCTGCCAAGAAAGAGAGCACTGACCTTTAGCAAAGCTTACGAAGAATGAGCAGGAAAAGAAAACTAACTCTGAAACCTGCATTTGCCATTAATCAGAACAAAAGAAAAATTTTCCTGGTAACACACTGACTGCATAAGACACAACTTGTTAGGCATGTGCTGATTCACTAATGCAGTAAAAAGGGCATTCTATTCCTCCACTACTCACTGAAGCAGAGAAGAAGCACTACAGCCTGAAAACATTTTCCAAAATGTTTTCCAAAAGCCTGAGAACATTTTCCAAAGTGTCACAAAATAAGCAGTAACTTTTCAGAAACAACCCAAAATTCTGGTGTGAAGCAGAAACTTTCAGTAGAACATACATTCCCTTATTTAAAATGACACTGAATAGATGTTAATTCTTTATCTTCAGTTACAAATAGCTGAAAGGCAAGCTGAAAATACCAGAAATTGTGGAGTAATTGTGTTAGAAAGCACTATTTTTCAATTTAATTTAATGATAGGGGGTTATTAAGTTTTGTTGGCATGAGGCATTAATTTTCCTCAATGTCTATCTTGCAATGTGAGGGCTAGCTTTAAATTGTTCTGAAATATATCCAGATGAGTGGTTGGAACCATTTCACAGCATGACATGCTGAACACATATGGCTATATTCAAATCTGAAAGGGAGAAGTTGTTACCAGAGTATCAGAAAGCATGAATACTTGAGGCATTGGTTATTAGAGGCACTCTCTGGAATCTTTGCTATATATTCATAGCCTGCTTCTGAAAACCATATTGGTTTGTATAAAAGCCATTCACTTAGAATAACAGATGATTTTTTAGAATATATTTATCATTCAGCTTGGTGCAATAATTAAGAATTTATAATTTAATTACTATATGTCATTCCTTTTCTAGGGTAAAAAGTACTTTAGAAGAGTTGTTAACCATCCTTGTTATTATTTTGCACACCCAGATATACAAAAGTCAGGGAGGCCAGAGAAACAGTAATATTTTACAATTCTGGAGAAACTACTAAGGGATTTCTGACCTCTGAGGTGTTAACTGCAACTAAATCAGCAATTGTTTTCTCACCACAGAGTGTGCTGAAATAATATGCATATGAAGGGGCTAAAATATTCTCTGCACCCAACACTCACTGGATTTATATTAAAAATCTGGATTATATCTCAGGGCTTTCTGAGTTTCATGGTTGCTCTTGCAGAACCAAGAAATTTTAAAAGCATTTGAGAACTCTTTCAAATGTGTAACTCTGCACATTGAAACTCTATTATAAAATAAGGGGCTGAAATTGAGTGCCCTGTATTGGTGGCCTTGGCAGGTGCTGAGGGTTTTGTTGCTGCCCTTTTCCTAACCCTTACAGAAGGATACCCCATCTACAGTGGGATTAATGGCCTGGCAGGCCACACTCTGAAGTGTGTGCCACTCTGTGTGTGCTAATGCTCTTCTACTGCTGTTGAAACAGAGCATTTCAGCTGGAGGATAGTAGCGACTGTACCAAGGATTACCTGGAGATTCGTGAAGGGAGCGACACAGGCACGCTGACAGGACGGTTCTGTGGGAGCTCCTTCCCTTCAAATTATACATCAACTGTTGGACATATCCTATGGGTCAAATTTGTCTCGGACAGCTCAGGCATGGGTGTTGGCTTCAGGGCCACCTTCTCTCACTGTAAGTAGATGCAAATTGATTGAAAACTATTGTTCTTTCCTAGTACTTCTGAAATTATTCTAAAAAGTGATTGTTTGGCCCTCTGAAGTCTATTAGAAAATATTTGCTGATGTTAAAAGGTCTGTAAATTAATTTAAAAAATATTTTGTGAAATACCTACTGAATGTAAAGGAATACTCTTAAACATGCCAGAAATATAACATATTTATTAGGCAATTGGAAAATTAAGGAAAAAATATTTCTTTCTCAGCTTTCCATTTTGCTTTTTGAGTGTGACAGTGTCAGTCTTCTGGTTTGGATCTAGATGCCATCAACCAGGGAGCAGAATTAGAAAAAAGGAAATTATGCCAATTTATAGATCCAAAAGGGATCGCTGCCAACATCAGTCTGACTTGCTACATGAACAGACTGCTGAAGCTAAACATCCACAGCCATTTTGATTATGCAAGCTGAACTTCTAATAATTTTCCTTCTTTTGAGATTTAACTCCTTTCAAAATGAATTATCAGTAGTTCAGACCTCAGTGAAGTCAGAACCATTTTTCATCAGAACATGCACAGGCATTTTAAAAAAATTCTTGAATGCTTTTGGGTAGAAATGAACATAAATTAGTCAGAGTCAGGGAGGAGTCCAGGTGTGCTGTTTTCCTGCTTCCCCTACATGTAGACCCATATGGCTCAAATGGGTCATTTCTTTCAGGAAGGGAACACTGCCTCTCTCAAAACAAGGTAATAATTAGATGTGCATCTTAGAACTGTCTGAGACATGTCTTAGAGCCTGACAGCACTGTCTAGTCCTAAGTAAATTAAGTCAGATGGGCCCCCAGTGTTTCTTTTACTCCACATGAATTAGAGGCATTCGTTGTCTCTTTCTTGTTTTTCAGTGTATGGAAATGACATTGTGGGAGACCGAGGGCAAATAGCCTCCCCACAGTGGCCCAGAAGTTATCCTCACAATTCCAACTACCAGTGGCGGATAAGCGTTAATGCTTCCCAAGTTATCCATGGCCGGATCCTGCAGATGGATATTGAAAATCATCACCGGTGCCAGTATGACAATCTAAAGGTGATTGCATTCTGAAAAGTTATTTTATTGCCATCAACTTTAATAAAATGGACAAATAGAGAAACTTACAAGATTAATGGAGAGCATTTCTGAGGGTGTGGCTTACTGTTTTTGCTGTGTTGTCCTTTCAATGATTATTATTTATAGGAAGAGTTATAGCCAACATACTGTTTGGCTCCCTAACAGATATTTCCAATCTGTAAGTTTGAGATTTACTGAAAATAAGTCCACAATGGTACAATCCTGAATATGACTATTCAAGAATTTCAGGTCAGATACCAGACTGAAATTTGCTCCATGCTGGTTCAGCATGGAGCAAATTTCCAGCTCCATGCTGGTGAAATTTGCTCAATGCTTCTAAAAATAAAGTTTTTTTTAAATCCTACAAGGAGTAATTCTTGCACCTTCTTTGATCTCTGCATCAGTAATTTGGCTGCTGGTGGTAGAAAGGTGCCTCTTCCAGTTTGATTGTTTTTCTGTACCCCCCTGTAATACAGTCTAGATAGGTTAAAAAATGTAACAGTGGAATGGTTTGGAGTTGGAAGGGGCCTTTTTCAGCTTAACTAGTCCAACCCCCCAGTAGCAATAAGCAGAGTCATCTTCAACACAGCACTCATGGTGCTAAGGAAAATGAACAATAGAGAATACAACTTCTTTCTGAACTTAGCCAACATAACCATTCAATAAGGTAAATATCTTCTTGCTTTCATTTTTTTAAAGCAGGTAATTAATCAATTGTCCTTTTTTTTTTCTATTAGAGAAAGTTAGTACTAGTTCAAGATTTTCAGTTCATTGTTAATTTACTGATGTTCAAATGTAATATTAGTTCAAAAAGGAAATAAAACTTTTTCTTTCATCTCATGTTATATATTAACAGCATTTTTTTCCTCCTAACTCAGCCTGCCTTTCTTTGTCCCTCTGAATGCAAAATGAGTTTCTTAAACCAGCTAGACATTTAGTGAGTATAAATCAGCCTGACCTTTAATCTGACTCAAGGATCAGATCATTAATGCAATGTTAATGTTTATTTAATAATTCCTAGCTTTCTCTACTGGACATTTTTACTGGGTGGTAGATGAGAAGAACAAAATAAGCTTGAAAGGTGGCAAAGGAGAAACTTCTTGTAACCAGACAAGATTTTGGGTTATAAATACATACAATAAATAAAATATTTCTGTATATTTATCTGATAGAATTCAAAATACATATGTTCCTCAGTGGGTGGAAAAAAGATAAAGGAAAAAAAGAAAAGTAATTCCTTTTCTTTCCCCTGCATATCATGGTTTGTTGGGTTTTTTTCCCATCAAGGGTAAAAATTGTACCTTTGGACTTTTTTCAACTGGGATGTCATTCTATGTCCCCAAAGAGCAGCCCTGTGATAGGGAATGAGATGAATTTGATGACTCCCATTCAGATCCTTCTTCTGTGAAAGCTTCACTTTTAACTGCATATAATGGAAAGAGAGATTTTATTTCCTTTTTGTAAGAGAGGTTTCTCTCTAACTTGGATTTGTTAAAAGATCCCTCACTCACTTAAAGAGGGTAATTTTCTCCTTGGAAATTTGCTGAGTATGGGGCAGATGAAAATCTGGCTCTGTGAGGAACAGCACTGTTCTTCTCTCTGCAGGTGTATGATGGGTCCACAGTTCATTCTCGTCTTGTTGCAACATACTGTGGTGCAGACCCTGCCTCTTTTGCATCCTCTGGCAGTTCAATGACAATCCAGTTCCAGTCAGATTCGTCTGTGTCTGGAAAAGGCTTTCTTTTGGAGTGGTATGCAGTGGACGCTTCTGCTGTTACACAGACCATTGCTAGAGGTGGGTTTTCAGTGAGTTCCACAGCTACAAGTGGTACAGCCAGTGATGCACTCAGCTTTACTTAAAGAATTCCAAACAAACTTCCCCTCTAGAGAAAGCCCAAGTTATTAATGAGAGAAAGATTTCAGTGATATTTTAATGAAGCATTTTACTATATTTTAAAAACAATTTCTAGAGACTCTTAAATATACTAATTTATAGTGTTCTAAAAATAAGCATGTTGCTAGAGGATCATTTTTCTTTGCACAGGCATTTAATTAAATCTAAACATCTGTTATGTTTTCATGGAAAATTGCCTCTCTTGAAAAACCATTCCAAATCATTGGCCATTGTGATATGAAACAAGCACAATAGCTTATGTTAAACTGTGGTGGATGCTTTTAGGTATTTTGTTAGATATTCCTCAAGATGAAATAGGTCACAACATTGTTGCAGCAGGCGGCACAAGAACATCCTTACGGATGAGGACTTTCAAGTTTTATACTTCCAATCCAAACTGGCTTTGAAGAATTCCTGCATTACTGTAACTACACACACTGTGCCCTCATTGTGCTTTATTATAGGACTGTCATCTTATATTACATGAGGTACATGTATTCAGTTTAAAAAGAGGATGCTTTCTTTTTTGTCTTCTTGTCCCTGACAGGTGCATGTGGAGGGTCTGTAACAACTGAAGAAACACCTTCATTCCTCTTCTCACCAAGCTGGCCAATGAATTACAGAAATCTTGAGGACTGTATGTGGCTTATCAGAGCTCCTGGATCCACTGTGGAATTCAATATCCTGGCACTAGACATAGAGTCTCACAGCTCATGCAACTACGACAAACTTATTATCAAAGATGGTGAGAAGCCAGTCTTGCCCTACCCTGACAGGGTGCAGTAGAGACCCAAGGTCCAAATACCTCAAATTCTCTGTCCATGGAGCTTAAGCAATCTAGATAGCAATGGAAACATGCCCTAAAACAGTACTTTTCCTGTATTTTGAGACATTCTGCTTATTAAAATAAAATTAGCAAAGTCTAGCAAAATATTTTGTGATCAATAAAAATATTTCTAAATCTGTAAGGGGTTAAAAGTCTTGAAAAGCACCCTCCTGCAAGTGTGAGCCACAGCAACAGGCAGGCAGATGTGGACTGATTCAGTTTTAACACTAATGTGTTCTTTTCATCCCAGGAGACAATGGTCTTTCCCCAGTACTGGCTACTCTGTGTGGACGAGAACCCCCTGGGCCAATAAGATCAACTGGAGACGCAATGCTCATCCACTTCACGTCAGATGCAAGTGTCACTGGAGCTGGGTTTAATGCCTCTTATCACAAAAGTAAGACTCGTTTCTCTTCTCCCCCAGATAAATGTCTGCCTTGCTGATAGCAATGGGGTAAGAGATTCTGGCATTGTTAAGAGCTGTCTACAATTTAATTAATTACACACACATTTAATTATTTACCTCTCATTAATATCTGTTAATAAATTTCTGACTCTACAAAGGTAAAATTTGCTATTTTCCCAGCAATATAATGCAATAAAGCATGATTCAACTTGGCCAGTCACTTCTCAGAAGGAAGAAAAGCCTATGCATAAGTTTATAACAGCTCAGCTGAAGGGTAAAAGAATGCTCAACTAAGAGAAAGAAATAAATGACTCAAAGCAGAAAGAGACAAATGCAGGAATCTGTATAAATTCTAGCAGGAATGTCAGCAATTTCCAGCAACAGTCTTCCCACATGAACTCAGGAATGATGACAGATTCCTGAATGGGCTGAGGCACCAAGAAAATGTTAGGGCAACAGTGATGACTGGGGAAATTTTTCTGACTGGCAGCTGGAGTAGATGGCAGTGTTTTAGTCCATGGCTAGAAGCAATGTCTTCAGACAGTGTAATGATAAACTCATGCTGTGTGAGGTCCTTGACATTGCTGCCTGCTTATTCATCTGCTAAGTCTGAGAACAGTTTCACGGTCAGGAATTTTGGTGTGCCATCTTGAAATCTATAAGCTTGCGATTTGGGAGATCATTCATCATGTGCATTGCTGTATGCCCCACAGCTCTTTATATACTCATTCCAAAATTTATTTTAACCCATCACATCTTTTAGGAGACAGAGTTTTTCTCAAAATGAATAGGTGAATATTTGACACCTTTCTCTTTGCTCCAACTTTTATCGCTTTTTTTTTTCAGGTTGTGGAGGCTATTTGCACACAAGCAGGGGTGTGATAACATCCCCCAACTACCCTCAAAACTATTCTCCTAATCTAAATTGTTCCTGGCATGTAGTGGTAGCCACTGGATCTATCATTGCTGTTCATTTTGAACAGCCTTTCCAGATTAAGAGCGAGGATACTTCCTGCATCCTTGGAGATTACATAGAGGTGAGGTTATTGGCTGGGTCACCACATCCTCAAAGCTATTAAAGCTACTGAATCTTACAGATTTCTGTGTCAGTAGAGCAGCTCAAAATGTCATGGGGTGCAATCACCAAAAGAGAAATACCAAAGATATTTCTATTTATCTCACTCTTTCACTCTTTTTTATTAATGTGCATTAATTAATCAGTAGTTAATTTCCCCTGTGGCCGGAAGCATTAAGATGGTGTGTGCACAAAGTTTACATTCCAAGGCTGTTTGCTTGAGTAACATCAGCAATTTCTGTTTTAGCTGAAGAATGGGTTAGATAATGCTGCCCCACCTTTGGTGTCTGCAAGAGGGAATGGACGTTTTTGTGGAAGCAGCCCCATCTCTATCATGTACACCACAGACAATCAGCTGTTTGTCCGCTTCTTTTCTGACAGTAGCAATGAGGGTCAAGGATTCAAACTGAAATATGAGGCTAAAAGTCTAGGTAAGTCTAGGTAACAAACTTAAATTCTGCAACTTATACACATGTAACTTGGAGTTTGTCCAAGGATATTTTTGTTCTAAGTCCCAACCCTGGTAAAATCGGATGTCTGCAAAAATGTCCTGTACTGTATGACTTCTGATCTGACACTCAGATTTCTCCTTTTTAAAGAGTATCAGGCTCAGGTCACAGAACCTGGAAATATTAAACATAGACTAAAAAAAAACAAAAACAAAAAAACAAAAACAAACACCAAGACCCTTTAGTAGGGAAGTAGCATCTACATTTAGGAAGAGATGTTAAAAATTCATACAGGAAAGGAAAATCTCCTGGAAACAAGAACTTTGTTTTGAATATTTAGTACCCAGTGCAAGCACTAAATGAAGTCAGGAACTTTTCAGGGTAGTGTGTCTAGAAAGGTGGCAACATTTCTCAAAAGTTTGACTCCTAACTGAGAAAATAACATGAATTGCCAAAGCTAACTTCATTGAAAGAATGAACAAAATAGAGACCCAGGTCCCAGGAGGAAATCACAAACTTGGCTTTTGCAGTTATCTCACTGTGTTCATAACAGACACCACTTGGCACACCTGGAGACCTGTTAAACAGAATATCTAAACAACTAAGGCAACCTGTCAATCAGCTCAAATCTGTAAGTGTTGGATTTCTGCCAATTTTCCCTGCTGCCCCAGAGAATTAGCATTATTTCAGAAAATTCATGAGGGGAATAGGTGAAGCTGTACAATAGCATTTCTACCACTTCAATTCTTAGAAACTGGGTAAAGCCCAGGGTTAAACCAGTATTGCTAGAATGTAGAGGGAGTTTGGGACAGAAAGGTCCTGGTCAAAATAAAGATATTTTTGTCAGGTAAAGGACCTGAACAAACCTTCCTGTTTGCTCTGACTGGCATTCCTCACACATTCATTATTATCTCAGGCATTTCAGTTCTTGGAAAGTAGAAGTTGGGAATGATTGACAGAAATATTAATGGATCTGACTTGTGGGCTTTCTACCTCTTGGGAATTGGCATAGGAACAAGGCAAGAAACATGGTTTTTTCTTGTTTTATAAGCAATCCAATGAAGAAGTAATAGCAGTTCAATTCAGGAGCCTGAACATTTGGAAATGAGGATGACTAGGTAAGAATGAGCACAGGAATATAGGATTCTAGTGCATTAAAATGCTTTCCCACAGCAAGC
The DNA here is from genome assembly GCF_017590055.1 of Onychostruthus taczanowskii. Classification (NCBI taxonomy): domain Eukaryota; kingdom Metazoa; phylum Chordata; class Aves; order Passeriformes; family Passeridae; genus Onychostruthus; species Onychostruthus taczanowskii. The sequence continues at coordinate 5,620,326 of NW_024500349.1, read as the reverse complement.
AATAAAATGCATTTGTTTTTTGATGTGAATATATGACATCAGAAGGAAACTGTGTTGGAATACAGTGATAAGTCATATTTTTGATGCCTCACCTATTTCCTTTTCATGTTGTTTTTTACTGGTGATCTTTTCTTTCCCAGCCTGTGGAGGGAACATTTATATCAATGATTTCAACCCCAGTGGATATACATCTTCCCCCAACTATCCGAGCAATTACCCTCCACATGCTGACTGTGTCTGGACCATAACTGCTCCCAATGGACATGCAGTAGAGCTGCAATTTGAAGATCAGTTTTACATTGAACCTTCACCAAAGTATACATCCACATTGTTTTGCCTATTTTTCTTCAAGACTCCGTTCTGATTTTTCCTTCTCTGTTACTTTCTCTAATTCCTCCAAGAGAACAAACACTTCTCTATTTAAACTCAAATGGGGTTAAGAAATTTTTGAGAGATCACAGAAGCTATCAGGTCACTGGTTTACATTCCTAGCACATTGCAATGCATAACCGAAATTAGTATGAAAGATAAAGTGGAAACATCCATGATAGAAAGGTTCTTTCTGTTAAATCTGTGCCCTGTAGTCCTTTCATATTCAGGTTTTCAGTAATTTGGACTCTCAGGTGCTTTTAAAGCTAATGGATTGCCACCATGACACTTTGCCTCCCTCCTCCATTGCCTGGCAGCTCGTTTGCAGAGGGTTTACACATTTTGTACTCCCTGCCTGGATCATAAACCAAGGTTATTTTCCAGCTGATGTAGCTTCATTGATAGGGGCTGTAAGGCAAAGGTGAGCCTGTGAAACCATGTCCAGGAAAAATAGTGAAGGATGGAGAATCCCAAAGGTGTCTTTTCTGGCTTCCAGGACGCTGCACCGTTCTGAAGGCAAAGCTTATAGTTAAGATATTTTGGGTCTTTGTATGCCCACCTAATTAGACCCCAGAACTGAATTTTTATTCCCCTAATCTCTCTTCTTGTTGTCCCTTAATTCAACACCTCTTAGTGAGACTAATAGGGAATATTTGCTGAATCTGAACCCTGCCAAAAAAATGCATTTAAGATGATCACAACTACTTTGCTATTGCTGTTCATATCCCTACCCAGAATTTCCTCTTGTCAGATCTGATCTGATCATAGAATGAGTCTTACATGAATCATTCTCAATGTTTCTAGCACTTCTTTTGATTCAATTATTACATAACTGCAATGGATTATGATCCTGTTGATTCTGTCCTGGTCACACTGCATGGAAACCAATCTAATTCACTAGATCTTCATGGCTTTGTGCATATACTGGAATGATTTTGAACCACTACTGCCATACACTGAAAAGAAAATTGTCTCCTGTTCCAGCTGCACTTCCAGTTACCTAGAGCTGCGCAGCGGTGCTGACTCCAGTGCCCCCCTCATTGCCAAGCTCTGTGGAGGTTTGGTGCCAGGCTCACAGAGATCCTCGGGAGCTGTCATGTACCTGAGGTTCAGGTCTGACAACAGTGCCACACGCGTGGGATTCAATGCTAAATACTCCATTGGTAATACTTGCATTTATCAGTTTCTATGATTTTAGAGAAGATTTTGGTTTCAAGTGTTAGACTTTTGTAACAGGGCTTAAATGAGACCTGTGGGACAGGCTGACAGGAACATGCCTCTTTCAGTTACTGTTAGAGCTAAGGCATCAGAGTATCACCATGTTCTGCATCTAGCAAGAGCTGAAAATTAGGGGAATATTAATAGGAAAGAGCTCATAGACCAGCAGTAGCAGAAACAACTACTGGATAACCGCTTGTCAAAGCCAGCTGTCAAAGGAGCAGTAGGAAAAAGGTCAGTGGGGATAAAGTCACGTAACATGGTTTGATTTTCAGCCTGCAAACTTAGTGTCACTTTCATGAGCAGGGTTCTGAAGGGGAAAGTGAAGATCAACTGAGAACTGGCAGTAGAAGAACAAATTAGGAGCTTCTCTATGTAAATGCAAATCAGTCTATAATAAAGCTGCTAGATAAACAGGGGCAGCATAATAATGGACTAGAAAAGGAATGAGCTATGAGAACCATTATTTGCCATCTGGGAAAGAAATACTTTAGTCACTTGTTCTAAAGCTGCAAAAACAGGGCTAGAAAGCACTAGAAAAAAATTAAATTTGAGAAAAAATAGTCCTTGATCAGATTCAGAATTACTATACTCTTTTGAGTTTGATAATGTCAATAATCTTCAAAGAATAACAGCCATTAGTTAGTATCCCTTATATAGGAAAGTTTAGGACTGTTATTTTCTCAAAGGCAAAGTAGTGAACTATACTGTTTTGTACAAGATTTTGCTCATTGCATTAGATCTGAAACACTAAAGCCAAAATAGAGTGCTGTCATATTTCTGAATGCGAAAACTGAAGAAGCTTGCATATATACATATATTTATTAGTATATGAAGTCATAATTTACATCTAACTGTAACAGGTTTACAGCATCTTTGCTGAATGCCAGTCATCCTGAAACAAAGCACTAATGACTCACAGAACTGACAGTATGAACACAACTGTTACTGCCATGGAAAGATTGTAACTAACAGACACAAAATCCACTAAAAAAAGCCACCTGGGAATATTTGTTTCATGAAATCATAGAATATCCTGATTTGGAAAGGAAACACAAGGATAATCAAGGTCCAGCTCCTGGACCTATGTATGACCAACCCCAGAATCAAACCATGTGCCTGTAAGCATGTTTGCTGTATGCCTTATTACTACAAATTTATGCTTGCAGGTACTGGAGAGAAATGAGTGTTCAGAGAGAGATAATTAAAAATTAATAGCTGTTTTACACACTGTTCAGTGATTACTCACTAAGGCATCACAAGAAGTGAATGGGAAGGGATGAAAGGAAAAGGGAGTCTGAACTACAACTGTTGACCTAAACCAGAAGTCAACTTTTGTCTGTCACAAAAAAATTGAGATCCACACTTAGAAAGTTTCATTTCTTTTTAATTTACCTGTTGCATCTTTGCAAGCTTTTCTGGTAAATATGGACATAGAAAGGAATTAGTTTGAAAACTGTGAGTTTATTCAAATTATAAGAGATATGAAAGAGAGAAAGGGATGTTTGCAATGGCAGGGTGTGTGTAGGTATCGGGGGGTGTGAAAAAAATAAAACATAACAGCAACCAGGACTGATTGAATTAGATTGAGAACATGGAAGATTTTTAATTGGAAGGTAATTCTTGTCTTATTACCACAGTTAGAGAACAAGTCAGTTGTACCTTACCTGTAAGTCTTATGTAGGAGAAAGATCATCTCTGTGACGTTCTTTAGTCAATCAAATAATATTCTTCCTTTTGCAGCTCCCTGTGGTGGGACAGTGATAGGACAAACTGGAATCATCGAAAGCACGGGGTATCCTGACCTTCATTATCAAGACAACCTGCAGTGTGAATGGTTTCTGCAGGGTCCCAGGGGCCACTATCTTACCATCAGACTAGAAGGCCTAGACATTCAAAGCTCTGCTGAGTGCACAAATGACTTCGTGGAGATCCGAGAATACAATGCTTCTGGTCTGAGAATTATTTCAGTGTTTGTCTTCCCCTCCCTAGTACTACTAGGAAACCTCACCTGAGGTTCCTGAAAGCATTTCCCTTTGGGTATAATGTGAGCTTTTTCAATGTGCAGTATGTGTGTGCCTTGCTTGATGGCCAAAGTAAGGCAAAAAAACCCCTTCTATTTGCCAGCAATAATTCAATTCCACTAGTTTACTCCTGCCTGTCCAATTAAACTGTAAAGTGACCCTTCAATATACATATAAATAATATATTGATATGAATTTCTCTATGTGATTTTTGCAGGAAATTTGTTGGGCAGGTACTGTGGCAATACTCTCCCTGATGCTGTGGACACCTCTGACAGTTTTGCTTATGTCAAGTTTGTCACTGATGGATCAGTCAATGCCCGGGGATTCAGACTGCGCTTTGATTCCAGTACCGAAGGTTGGATTTGTAGGGTTGAAATATGCTCTCAGGAAGCAACTTATACCACAGACCACAGTTGCAGTAATACAGCATATATTGTAGATCACTTATTCTTGAAGTGATGGGTGTTTGCTTTTAAATTTAAACTTGGGGGAAGTATGAATAGAGAGCTCTCTGGCAAAAATGTAGCTGAGCTGAATCTTGGTGAAGGAAGCAATCTCCTGCTATAATGGATGTTGCCATTAGTGGCACAAGGAAGCACACTTTTCCACAACTTTTTTCTTCAACAGTCAGTCAAGGGATGTCCTAACATACCCTCCCCATATCCCTCTTAATAAGAAACATCAGCTTATTCTGGTATTCAATGACCCTCACAGGAAAAAGTGTTATATGTTCAGGTGAAATTTGATGTGTTTCAATTTATGCTCATTGCCCCTTTTTCCTGAGCACAATGACTTCAAAGAGCTGCTCTAATCAGGACTGAGACCTACTCCTGCTTCACACTTATTTCACAGTCTTCAATGTCCATGCAATGCTTGTACTACCAAAATATGGTTACTTTTTTAGAAATTCTTTGCAATAGTAATGTTGAAAAGTGTCCTGTCAACCCTTCTTAACTTCTTCCAGCTCATTTAAAAGTTAAGCTGAAAGCTTTCTTCATATTTGATTCTGAAATAAAACAGAGGGGGAAACAAACTCCAAAAGAATGTTATTCCACGCCTAGGATCTTATTATGCAAACTTAGAAGAGAAACTCTAATACCAAAAAGTTTAATGCAGGTGGATGCAGAGATCTGACTATCCTGCAGAATCTGTGAGTGTGAGGAAAGGGACTTCCACTACATATCATTAAACAATATCTCTCTATTTTAAAAGGAAACTGAGAGTAAGCTGTTAAAATTCTACCATAAGTTTCAGAAAAAATGCACTCTGTGCACATCCAAGACCTTCAGTGTTCCTCCCTTACAGCACAGTTTGATATTCATAACAAAGATAGGAAAAGCAAAAAATAACTGTAGTGAAAAGTGTTGCCTAAAATACCTAAAAGCTTTTTCTCTACCTCTGTTAATCAGAATAGGAAAAATACATCCTCCATCATTAGCCACTCTATGACTCTGCTTGTTCTGTCTAGCTCTGCTCAGTACTCTGAAAGTCAGAAATGTCTCAGTCTTGCCACAATGAGGCTTGTATCTTATGGCATCAAAGCCTCTGGGTCTCCCAGGCTTCTGAAGCCTGGGATGAGCTCTTCAGAGAAGGAAATATTAACAATTAGACTAAAAGGAGTTGCTATGGTGAGTTAATACTCAGCTGCTTTTATGACTTAGTGATAAAGACTGGCAGAAACTTGGCTGTTTAGACAGGGTAACATATGGACAGGGTAGGGCAATCAAATCAACCTCTCAGGATCTCTTTTTCTCACAGTATTGATTTTTTTTTTTTTTTTTGGCTACAATTCTGTAAGCAATGCTTTACTCTGAGAAGTGTACCAATATTTGGATATTTCAGAATGTGGTGGGGATCTTACTGCATCTGTTGGAACATTTACTTCACCCAACTATCCCAACCTGTACCCACATAACCGAGTGTGTGAATGGAGGATCACAGTGGAAGAAGGCCGACGTGTGATCCTAACCTTTAATGACATGAAAACTGAAGAGCACTGGAGCTGCTCATCAGATTATGTGGCTGTGAGTACTGGGTGTAGAGTCAGAAACTGCTCTTCCTAATCCCTTTATGAAGAACTAATGGATGAAATAAAGCTGAAAAGTCACTTACAGGTCTACATATAGTTTTTAGAAAAATCGTAATTTAAGCTGGGGAAAGCAGATAAATGAGAGAAAATCATCTCTGCAGAACATCTAAAATCATCTCCTTGTTTTGGGGTATGTAAATTTTGAAATTGTGGTCCAGGCAGAGTAGACGGCTTAAAGGAATTGCTGGAGTTGTCTTTATGTCAATTATGAAAAAAAAATTCTTGGGTTTTTGAGACATCTTCAATGTCTATTTTCTGGGCAAACAAAATCCATCAGTCAGTTCCAGGTTTTATTGACTTAGGAAATATCTACTGCTATTGTTACTTTTTGCTGTTCATTTAAAAAAAAAAAAAAAAAAAAACAAAAAAAAAAAAAAAAAAAAAACAAAAAAAAACCAAAAAAAACCAAAAAAAAACCCCAACCAAAACATAGAAAAAGACAGAGACTATAGCAAATGGCTGCTCTGAACTAAAGATAGAGAAACCCCAGGAAACATTACTTGTATATCACTCCCCATCTTGAAAAAAAGGTAGATATTGGTTACTTTATCATGTTTATTTTTGATTTCTGGTTATTTAAAGAAAAAAATTTCAAGCCTGGCACACAGACCTGGACCTGGCCAGGTTTATAAATGCCTCAAAAATATGATTCCTCTGAAATTGCAGGAATGTGAGGTAGAGTTTAGCTTCCCACTTGTTCAGCTAAGCAGTGCAAACACAGGAATTAACTGCAGGATGATCAGAAGCCAATCCAAGTACAAGCATGGGGGGCTGAAGCAGCCATTCATCCCTTGAGGTTTGTAGATGATGTTTCCCTTTTTTTTCTTCACACATGCTTTAGACAAACCTTTAGCAGCTGGCTTTTCACCAGATAATGATCTCTTAAAGGAAAATTTTTCCTGCTGGCTTTTATGCCTTCAGTACTCTAATATATTCCAAGTCTCAGTGGGAAACATAATTTCTGCCTTGCTTGCACTGCAGAGTAGAAAGAAGGAAATTAATTCCTAGGCTAAAGGGCGTATGAACGAAAAGGGGCAAAATATCCCTGGATCATCAAAAAGTGAAATGTTTGAAATAATCAGAAATACCTACCAGCACTCAGTATGCTGGAGAAGATTTTGATAAAGCTCATGTTGGCTTTAAAAGATGATGACTTGAAATGAAATTAATATGATCAGTAGCTGGCATTATTAAGTAATTGAATGTATAAATATTGAGCTAAACCAGAGTATACTTCTCAATAAAAAATTTCAATTTCTGTTTGAAAAAGGAGAGAGAGAGAGAGGAAGAGAATGTGTTTGCATTTCACCAAAATAAGCAAGTTATTTTGATGTTTATTTCAAGCCCTCATCCACTCAAGGCAATGAAAGTTTTTTGCAAGGTTTGGGTAGATTTGAGAACTAACCCCTTGTGAGGGGCATCAGTGAATTTTGTATTAAAGAGTGTAAACATTCTTAAATGATACAGGAGATGCTCATAAGACTGTATATTGGTGTCATAAGAGTTTATTTTATCTCCACAGGTTTACAATGGCCTTGAGCAAAACTCTCCCCGGCTGGCCAAGCTGTGTGGGGAGGTAAATCCAGGCACTGAGGTGAAATCCACTGGAAACACAATGAAAGTCATTTTGGTGACAGATATGTCCCGTGCAGCCAGAGGCTTCAGTGTCTCATATACCTCTAGTGAAGATGCAGGTAGTGTATGTTTTTGACTTAAGTGATTGATCTCTGGTAAGTCATTTCATAGCTAGAGTACTGGCACATATAAAGAAAATTACCTAAACAGATAACAAATCTCTGTTACCTTTTTTCTCTTTCACCTCTGGGGTGGACTAGGTATTTATCTTTAATTAGCTGAAAGAACTTGGAAAAAAAAGGAGAATCTCTGTGAGCAATGGACTTCATGTGCCTTTATATGGATCACAGTCCCTGCTGTCCCTACTGTTTTATTTTTTTGTACAGAGTCTTGAGTAAGAGATGGTCTGAAGTGGCCTTATTCCATTAAAAGTTTCAAAAAGCATAGTGCTATAGATAAATTGAATAATTCAAGTGCTTCCTTATTACTCAGGGGGGTAATTAATTTACTGTAGCTTGTGAAAGAGTGCAGCTAACCTACTTCTGCAAGCTCAGCCTCCAGAGAGGAGGCAGCTGGCAGAGCCTTACTACTGCATCCTTGAGCCTTTTGAACTTATTTTCCAACTCCCACCTCAAGCATCTAATATGGTATTGAGGATATCTTCCATGAAATTTTTTTCTCTTGAGCCTAGAATTGGATAATGAGGTAGGTCTGAGCAATACTGAAATGAAGCTGTAGTGAGATTTTATCAAAATATTAAATAATGCCTGTTATACTGATAGCACTGCTGAAATATTTTATTTGATCCTGTAAATAATTGTTCTTTGCTTTACATGTGTGTTTTTAAAGGCTTGCCAATAAATTCCAGGGAAACAGGGAAGAATTCTCTTGTACAGTAAATTATAAAAAAGTTAGAAGATGGAAAAGGTTTTGATCTAATCAGTATGTGCTTTCTGATATAAGCATAACTGAATGAAGAGGGGCAAGAATTCTTCTCATGCAAGAATTATTACTACTTTTAAATAAACCATATTTTGTTTCTGCAGTTTGTGGTGGAATCCTGATGGCACTTGCAGGTGGGAATTTCTCTTCTCCTGGTTATGATGGCACCAGAAATTACACAAGTAACCTGAGCTGTGAATGGATCATTGAAAATCCCTCTCACTATAATTCATCCATTTATATATCTTTTGAGGATTTCCACTTGGAGCATCACCAGAACTGCCAGTTTGACTACCTAGAGCTACGAATAGGTTTGTATGTTCAGCAGGAGAATGAATGAAGCCTATCAGGATTCTGGTTGTCCACCTCTGTTTGTGCCAAATCTCATTCATATATATTTGCAGGGAGTAGCTCTTGTAGAATCTGTCCATTTGAGAGTGTTCACGTCCTGCCTTCCATGTTGCATTCATGAGAAGAAGTGGGATTTCATCACCAGAGAAATTGATGCATGGATTTGGTCACACGTTCTTTCAGGGGAGAAAATTGAAAACTGGATAGACATCTTGGAGAGATAACTAGTTTTGGTGTTTGCAATACTCACCTGACTCTCTCTTTACAAGGGACAGTAGGAATTTCACTTCATTTACCTTGAGAGATGGCATTTGAAGTAATAAAAATAATTTATTTGATCCACTCCCCATTCTCTCCCTGGTTCTGAAATATCTCCAGGGACAGCAGGAAAGGAGTAAAGAATGTTTGAATTATTCATAGCCTCTGGACTGCAACCCACTTCACGTCCATTTTTTGTATTCTATAAGATGACTCTCCATAAAGAAATCCTTATTTCCAGTGAGAATACGTTGCAAAACACAGACTAAAGCATTTTAAATGAAAAAAAAAATCACAGGATTAATGCACTAGTGATATCTCTGCATATTTGAGCAACTTTAGCCACAAAAGTAAGCAAGTGGAAATGTCACATGAAAGTCACTCAGCAAATGCCAAATGTAGTATGAAAGCTGCAGCTGTTGTCTTCATGGAAAGGCTGTACCTGTGAGTCCCAGAGACAGCAGGTTTTAATTTACCAGGAAATGCTTTCTGAACATGTGAAAAGGGTGAGAGCAGGAATCTGTCCCATCCTTATTTGCACTCATTTGAGCAAGAGCTTTTGGTTGTATAGCATTGGTTTGTCCTGTGTAGAGCCAGACCCTGCATAGCTCTGTAGCCTAACAGTTCTCTCCCATGTATGCATTGGAGCTGGGAATAATAGAAAAAAAACTCAGAGAAAGAAACAGTAAAATATATTTGCTTTGTTACTCATCCATTCCTGCTACCCTCACTTTATCATGAACCTCAGGCCTCCAGGCAATGCAATCAAAGAAAAAGGATGAAAGTGTGGTCTTGCTTTGTTCTACAGTTTTGTCATCTAAATACCAGTTCCATTCCAGCACTACTAATGGACCTCCAATTTCATAGCTAGCCTGGTGTCAAAAGCAGAATGCCTTCATTCATCTGTGTATGCTGACAAGTAACATTTAATGAGCACTGAGATGCAGTAGTGCAGAATGCCACTAAACTCAGGCAGGTGCTGTTGAAGACTCTTGACAGAGCAGATGCATACTTACACCAATTTTACTTCAAGTTACCTGAGACCCCAAATTGAGCTGAAATGTGCAAAATTCTTTTGTGATGCTCATACAGCACACTTCATGGCACTCAAATAAAAAAAATTAAATGCAGAATTGACTGTAATTCAATGACTAATATTTAAGCTAAATAGATAAAATAAGTATTTCTAAATAATTATTTAGGGTAAGGTATTAAGTTATGAAATTATCATGCACGTGCATTGTACATGGTAACAGCTGAGCATATTGCTACAATGAAATATATTCCGAACTTTTTGCTTTTGTGGAAGACTCTTCATTTTGTCTTTCAGACCATTCCCTTCAGTTTGAATGAAATGTGACAGCACAATATTTCTGTTTTCTTTTTTTGTTTATCAACAGCCTAGATCTCCAGCCAGCTGGCCATTCATGAAAGCAATGATCGGTATCACTTTTCACACTGTAGAGACTGAGTAACCTGAGTGACATCTGTCACATAGTTATGCACCTCATAAAATGTTCAAAAATGAAAATGTATTTCACATACCAATGCTAAAAGTAGTTATTACTACTTTTTCCTGAACACAATTTATCATTAATGTTTTCTGCTTGTACACTTCAATATAATTTTTTAGTGCATGTTACCAAGACAGTTTGTACCATTTCCCTGCATACTTTGCATGATAGAATTTTATTATATGTCCCTATTCTTCCTTGTGCTTCAAGGCATTTCAAATGGTGACTTGTGTCCCTTGCATATGATGGAAATGTGAAGTTACTCAACCAACCCATGATTTGGAATAACTCTGAAAAGGCTTTGAAGAGCACCCAAAATTTCCCACTCTTGCTCTACTGCCTTCTTCACAAAAATAGCCAGCCACTTAGTGCAGAGCTAGGAGTTGATTTTGAATGGAGACTTTTAGGACCAGCAACCTGCTATTATTAGAGAAATGAACTTAGGAATGGCATTGCCTGGATGTCATGAGGAACGCTATTTCACTTACTTTCTTTCTCCTGAGAATTTATCAGTAATAAATACAAACTGGTGCTTTTATCAATGTGATGGATAGAAGCTCACCAACTTGAGCAAACATTCAGTGTCACTCAAGTACAGTGGCCTGTGTTATGCTTTCCTTTTAGGCTTCAAAGATTTCAGCAAATGCTGTTTTTTGGTTGGTTTTTTTGCCATACAGAGAACAATATGTTGAGTTCCCTGGGAAAGAGATGCTCACTATTAAGTTCATGGATGGTGCACATCCCTATACAGTAGAAAACTCAAAGTCCCTGTTGACTTTAATGAAGATGTTACAAAAACAAAGGTTCAATAGGTGTCCATGTGATATGGTCCTTAGACCATCTCTTTCCACTGTTCTACTCCAAAAGGTCTGTGGTTTTGAGGCAGAGCAGTGAGGATTTTGTGTGTCTGATATGTCTGTTATGAAAGTGTGCAGGATGGCAGGGAGGGGAGAAAAGGAGCCCAGGCTATTAAAAGGGTCACTGATATAGCTTTGGAGAGAACTTTCTTGTTGCCAAGATTTAGATCCCAACAATGAATGCAACATCCTCTTCTATCCATAAGAAATAACCAGTTACTAAGTGTGATATGTGCTCTTCTCCATTTTCATGTCAAAACAGATTGAATTGCATGTTTGCACTATTCCTTTATGATATTGCAGCTCTTTCAGAACTCAAAAAGTGCTGTGGTTATTTGTTTCTTTTTTTTCCTTTGCTTAGGGGATGCTGATGGAGAGCTAATAGCCAGACTTTGTGGTCAGGATGCACCATCTGTGCCACTAGTTATAGCTGCCCCCCGTGTCTGGGTACAATTTGTCAGTGATGAAAACACAGAAGATAAAGGATTCTTGGCCTATTACACCTTTGAAGGTAAATGGCTGGAAAGACTGCTGCCTTGGCTGACTGAGGCACTTCTGGGGAATGTTGCCAGTCATTTGGTGATGTGGAGTGTAGTCGTGATGGGATCAACTCTCAAAGAGGTCCTCAAAAGTTACACTGTGCTAACCGCTATTTATATCTTCTAAAGCAAGCATGTGCTAGCAGTGGAGCTCTCAGATTTATTTTCTGCCTCACGGTTAGCATTCCCCAAACCACATTTGAGATTTTGCAACACTCAGAGCAGCTGGTTGCTCTTGGGAATGGGGATGTAACAGGTAATACCAGCCAAGTTTGACTTACTTCAGATAGGTCTCTGGAGTGCTAGCAGAGCTGAAATGCATTCTGCTGCTTGAACCTTTGCACTCATTTTGAAATCTACTTGAAGCTGCATCAGTGCAAATTACACCACTTTGCCATTTATGTGCCAGAACAACTACTCTTCCTGTCACAGCTGAATTTAGTCTTGGGGCTTATCTAGACCCATCAGAAACTTTTTTACTTCATTGTGTTGGTCCAAGGATGGTGCTGGTTTGCTTAAGAGTGAGATAAACAAATGCACGATAAGGTGGAAGAGGCAGATGTGTCAGCTGGCAGAGGTTTTGCAGAGATATATTGAGCATCAGAATAAATGCAAAGTTTCAAAGTCATTGCATCCTTTTCCTCAGTATTCAATGACTAAGATTTTAAAACTTGGAATTTCCCAGATAAATTGTTCATATTTAACTCCATCAGTACATCCTAAATATATTTTATTACTATTACAAGCTGAATAATCTTCCATTCATTTGATTATGGTGTTGTGTTCTGAAAATGCATTGAAATGTTACTTTTTTTTCTGCAGCCTGTGGTGGTGTACAGTCAGGTGAATGGGGAGTTATCTCAAGCCCTAACTACCCAGAGCCTTACAGCAGTCTGAATCACTGCTCCTGGGTGTTGGAAGCCCCTGAAGGCGAAACCATCACTGTGAGTAACCTGTCACAATTGGATGCACAGCAGACAGTGTGAGAAGTACCTTCTGAGTTTTGAGGAACAGATTTGAGACAATTTGTAAAATCAGAAATGTGGAATAATTAAATATCTTCCCATTGATTTTAACTAAAAGAGGGAATGAAAAAAACGCAACAAAATGTTTGAAGATTGTCCTTCCTGAAAAACAGAAGAACCCTAGTATTACTTGACCTCAAAACATTGCACTGACTTCTTTAAACAATAACTTGCTATGTTTACAAAACTGAAGTAACTAATTTAATTAGATGTTCATGGATATTCTCACTATCATGAGAATAAACATGAGGCTGAAGGAAAGTTCAGGAAAGTTTTCTTCTCTGCAGGAAAGTTTCATGCCGCTAGAAAGTTACTTTTGTGTCTTACTGGTTAGTCTGGAACATAATATGATTTCTGGTACAAATTAAATCAAGGAAATGTTGCTCCAATTTCCCAATAAGTATTAAAAGTCTGCCTGATGTGCAACTTTCTTGAGTCAAACTCCTGACAGACCAATTTAAGCACCTTTATGACCAAGCAGTACAGAACTTAATTCGCTGAATTATTTGACTGATTCTTTCAAACACAAATATAATCAGTGACATTTATTGTTCAGGTCAGAAAAATATCTGAAAAGCAGTTTTTTGGGAACACATTGCAGATTTTCATATGCAATGTCTTTCATTAATTTCCCTATCATGTTTTCCTTGCTTACAACTACAAAGGTTAGAAATGCAAACCCACAGTCCTAATTCTTCTGCTACTTGATATTCTGAACCCTGCCTATGTACGTATTTCAGGGAATACAGTCTTATTTTAGTAGAACACAAGATTTCTATTTAATCCACAAACTAGTTTAAAGCAGAACTAATTTTAATCAGATGAAAGCAGATTTCTGTTTCAAAAGGACTGAGTAGCAGCATACTCAGTGAAGGCAGACTAATTTTTTCCAGTATAAGCTGCCAGTTTCAGTTGCTGGCAAAGTTCTGAATTTAAACTATTACAGCTAAATTTTTATTTAGTCTTAGACAGGTTTTTTTGGAAATGAAGATACACAAAAGGTACAGGAAAAAATCCTGTATGTTTGCTATACTTTTCTACAAAGATCCTGCTCTTAAAACTTACTTTAAAAAATCCAAAACTGATGGAAAAAGGGCCAGGCAGTAACTAGTGTACATCAATATTTCAGCATCAACAAATCCTGGAGTTTAGAGAAACAGCAATCTAAATGTTTGAACTGGAAATCCCAGGTGTGAGCATATCTCTCCAAGGACAAATGGCATCAATGTGGGAGGTAGACAGGGTCAGGAGCTGCCTGTCCAGCCCAGTCTGTTTATGTGGTGCATCCAGGCCCATGGGAATGAACTACAGAACTGTGTCTGTTTTGGTGGAAATAAACATTATTTTTAGCAACTGTTAGTGTATTATTGATTCAAAATAATAGGAAGGAAAAAAAAAGAATCCAAGGCTTTCTGCTTGCATAGCTAGTTATATTTCATGAGCAGAAACTTTGCATGCAGGAAAGTGATTTAACACCTGTACATACTCAGCACCGTTTTGAAGCACATACTTAGTTTCAAAATATGGTGAAGACACACTGATGCCAGTTTTGAACCTATGAATTCCTCTTCCACTTCTGTCTTCAAGCTAAGTAGCTGCTGTTACTTATAGTGGCAAGATTCCAATCATATTTGCAGGAAAGCATCATAAAGTGAGGGTCAGATTTCTGAGTGTACTCAGAAATCTTTGTGCCACAATGGCTACAGGATCTGTCTGGAATTGCTTTAAACCCTTCCCTAGAATGACTGGTTTTAGCAACTGAATGTCACCTTTGTGTGTTGCAGCTTACTTTTACAGCCTTCCACATTGAAAATCATGCACTTTGTAAGTGGGATTCTCTTACTATCCTGAATGGTGGCTCTCCAGGCTCTCCTGTCATAGGAACGTATTGTGGAAACAACTCACCTGGGATCATTCGGTCTGGTTCCAACAAGCTAGTCATCATCTTTAACTCTGATCACTCTGTTCAAGGAGGTGGCTTTTATGCAACATGGACAGCAGAATCTTTAGGTAAGTTTGCATTAAAGAACAAAAGAAAGGCATGACATAATCTTCAGGATCCTTGAAAGAAACCAGTTCTAAAAAAATTAAGTATTTATCCAGTGCTTTCTGATCTTACACAATGAATTCAAATTTGGATTGATTTTGTACTTTTTAAACCTCCTGCTGGCAATTTCTTGATGGCTGTAAATTGAAACCATCACCATTATGCTCCCAGCGGTGGTGTCTATTGTCAAGGACTATGAGACATTTCACTTCATGAATAACAATTGTTCCACAGTTTGATTTGGTTTATACACTTAAAACTAGGAAGAAGTGAGTTCCAAAACAGAGAGGCAAACAGAACTTCTCTAAGAGCACATGTGACAACAGCCTAGAACTCTTGCACTGTGATGGAGATGTTGGTACACTTGTGAAAGTGGTATACACACAGGATTGAATGGTACATTTCTCAAACCTACCTTCCTTCTCTTGAAATTTTTACCACTCTGTAGCTTACCATTTGTGCAGTGTACTTCAGGAAGTCATTAAAGGACTAAAGGTAAGTGTAGATGTGGCAGATGGTGGCAGGGCAGAAATTGCAGCAGAAATTACAGCTGACAGAAATGCCAGCTCAGTACAGAGCTGGCATATGCTTCCTAGTGTCGCCTCCAGCTGCAAACCTTCTGGCTGATCCTGATCATCTTTCTGTCCACTAATGATGCAGCTGTATTCACCCAGTTAGCTGATGGAGTGTCTTCTTAAACACAGCAATAGTCTGTGCTTGCATGAATATACACTGTCATTTCAGCAAGTTTTTGACACTGTTCCCTGAGATGTCATGTGTAATGAAGCCCACTCTTCAATGGTGTAGCAGACATTAGCCTACACATGCCATGTGCATAGACAGTATTCTGTCTGAGAGTTTTCATTCACATATATATCTAGTTTACTTTCTTGAGCTTTTTTCTCATTTGTTCACTGAGAATCTCCATGTCTGCATTCTGTATGTGTGACCAAAACTTGGCTTCACATCCTTCTAAACAAAATTGCCATTTCTAACAGAGAAGAATGAAAAATAACATCTTCCTTTTAAAGCTATTATGTATTTTTTAAATTAAGAGGAAAAAACTAGGATATTAGAAAACTTTTTTTTTGCCCTTTGTTCATTCTTTTACGACACTGTATCTGAAATAAAAAGGGGTTGCTAGTACTGTACACATAGCTCCAATAAATTATTCTTGGCATGGTATTTGCAAATATGTTTCAAATTAACTAAACTTATTCTGTGTAAAATCATGAGCTGACACAGAGCCATGACCAGCTATCCCCCTTTACAAATGAATCTGTTAGCAATTTTTAAAGGCATGTTTTTCAGCCCATCCCATAATTCCACAGAAATCCACAGGGCTGCCTAGGCCAGGGAAGTCACCATTTTTCCCTGGGTAAATGTATGTGGCTTGATCAGATTCACATGTGGAACTGCAATATTTGTATTTTGCAGAGTGAGAAGAAAAAAGGATATATCACTAGACTGTTTTTTGTCCCTAGAGTGCTTTTCTGAATGGCTCTGTCACAACGTGCATGCTGTGGAGTGTGGGGAACCTGCAGTGTCAGATGTACTCCTGACCCCTGCACTCTTTCAAAGCAATATTCACTTCAAATTGCCAGGAGTTTATAGATGGACCTTGTAAAAGGCTATGAAGTGGCAAGAATGAGCTTGTGAAGAAAATAAAGTGAAGTACAAAGAGACACCTCTAGAGTGTAACTCCCTCCCTGCTGCAGGGGTGGGAGAAAGAAAATCAAGAGGGGTAAATGAAGTTTCAGTGAGTATCAGGGCTTTTCTCTCTCACTTTTGAAGCCACAGAAGCAAACAACCATTCAAAGCTGAACACCACTCAAAAATATTTGAACATTTCTTCCATCTGTTGCTATTTTTTCCAGGCTGTGGTGGAATCATTCACTCAGATAATGGTACAATCAAGTCCCCTCATTGGCCTCAAAACTTCCCCATGAACAGCAGATGCACATGGACCATCATTACACATGAAAGCAAACACTTGGAGGTGAACTTCCACAGGAACTTCCAGATCCCAGATAGCAATGGAAGCTGCCAGACCAGTTATGTGAAGGTAAAATAATGATTTCAGATCCCTGTTTTGCATTTGTTATGGTGTGGACTGTCAAGGCTCAAAATCTGGGAAATGTAAACTAAAGTCCTTGTATCATATAGTCAATTTTCTGCGTGCTTTGTGAACTGGCCTGTATAAAATTTTAATTTTCATTGGTTCTTGAGGTTGCACCTCCATCAGGGAGGTGGAACCACCAGCCTACATGCATCCTCAAAACCGAAAAATATCAAAAAGACATACATTATTTCAGAATCAGAAAATAATGAGAAAATAAATAATGAAGATAAGTTCTTTTCAATTACTCCAGTGAAGAAAAAAACCTGTGAAATTTACACTATAATTCTACCAAACTCCTTTATAAGTACTTAGACTGTCCAGGTTGCACTTCTTTTTTTAATTTCCAGAAACAAAGATAGAAATCTGATCTTTAATATGTTGTCAAGAACCATTGTTTTCAAAGCAATGGAATAGAGTGGACATGTCTTGCATTTTTCAGTGTCATTTTTTTCTCTGGAATTTGGCATATGTTCAGTGGTTTTGTGCTCATTTTCTCCCCAGCAATACAACTCCCACTTGAAATAAAGGGCAAACATAATTTGTTTGTAGGAAGGCTTGAGCAGCTGTACATCTGATCTATACCAACCAACTTACAGTTGCACTCATTTTTTAAGGCTGTGAAAAACTCCCCAGAGGGATTACATTTGTCTTTTCATAACCTGCTCCAGCAATTAATTGATGCAATGTTACAATGCATTTCACTAATATGAAAGTCTTAATGCTACTCAGTAAAAGTGTTTAATTTTAAATTCCTAAACTGCCCTGAATGACATAAGCAGAACTATGTCAATTGGAGATTTTCTTCATAGAGAAAGATCTGAAATTTTTGATGTCCACTTCCTTTTCCCAATGTGCAATTTGAAATGTATGAATATGTCTGCAAAGCTGCAGAACAATGTAAGTTCCTTCCATTTATTCCAAACTGAGCAGCCAAAAGAGAGTAATCCAAAATCAATAGTGATTTTGCAAAACCTTGGCTTGGCTATAGACTGTATAAATTAATCCTTTGAGCATTTGTTGCCTCAAACACACCTGGTCACATGAATGAGGTGATTCATATGCTTACACTTACAAACTAACCCTTGGCTAACCCTTTCTTTTCTGGCATGGTTGCTTGGAGAAATCATAGTTTCATGTGGTTGTACTAGTTCCACTCAATTTCCTTCAAACACATTATTTTTAAAATCAGATATTATATATTTTTGGGTATAAACTACAGTAAAAAACTGTTCAAACACATCAACAAAAATAATTTTATAATTAGAGTAAATAATTCATTATTTAAACATACATTTTAAATCCTGTCAATAAATACCCTGATTCAGAAAAATATTTAAATATTTAGAAACATCAAACATTTATATCTGTGTTTCATTTTACATTTGTCTTGAAATTCAGCACTTAAACTGTGAACCTCAAGCAGATATTTAAATAATTACCTGAAGAGGATTTCCCTTAAATACCTACCTAAACTTGCATGTGCTTTTTAGGATGAATGGCTTGATTAGCTATTGGTACAATGGAAGTAATACTTTAAAACATCATGGTTTTTTTCTTTATTAGAAAGAGTTATTATAGTAACCCTTTACTTGATTTGATACTTGTCATTGAAAAAGTAAATGCAAAATAAATTTTAAAAAAATATTAGCAACACTAGGTATTATCTGATGCCTATGTATTAACCTAGCATGACAACTTTGATTTTTATTTACTGAATAACATAAGTATTACCTGTAATAATTATTTGTATACACAGATATGCATATTCATATGTTGTATGGAGTTAAGTAAGCAGAGATGAAATTAAAGTAGGTAATGATAGGCATAAAATATTTTTCTCTTGTCCCCTGGACCTGATCTATGTTTGCTCTGTTACCAGCAAGGTTTCAAGTAAATGACCCCCAGATGCACTTCAGTGGTCCCTGGCAACCTAAGTTATTCACTGTGACTCACCCCTTGGAGGAACCTTTTTGTCTCCACTGACTGTAGTAATTAGCTCCAATTCAGAACACTCAGATTCACTGTGAGATGAATCCTACCCTTAGTCTATGGAAAGAAAAACTGCATATGTAATTCCTGTTGGGTTCCACAAACTACTTAGACTTTGAAAGCTTTAAACCATTTCCAATCTGTCCTTGCCAGGTGTGGAGAGGAAATAATGAAGAAGCAGCAGCTTTGTTAGCCACAGGATGCGGAAGCTCAGCTCCTGATCCTGTTGTTGCTCCAAACAATGTGATAACTACAGTATTTCAGTCTCAGGATGCTCCTGCTCCAGGTTTCTCAGCATCCTTCACAAGCAGTAAGTAATATTAAAGCCAGATGGCTGCTGAATTAGTCCATTTGGGATTAGTTTGACTTGTGTGTAGCAATTCAGACCCCAGTCCAACAAGGCATTGAAGCTTCTGCCCAGATATGTAAAGCAAGAGTTTCCATACTGAGTGCAATGAACTCAAGTGTCAGACTTGCCCAAGATGCAGCTCTAATTTTGTAGTTATTCTCAGCCACCTTTGCCTTTTCAGTGTGCTGAAAAGTATGAATAGGCTTTAAATCTTAAAAATTCATAGTTAAACTGTATGGAAACTCATACTTTAATTTTCTTAAAAAGACATTTGTTTAACCATGGTATATGCTTTGTGATGGTCAAACCCACCAGAAGTAGAAAAGGCGCTGCTCAGCTGCTGTTGGTTGCTTGAGTTTTTTGTAGAATGGTGCCAAAGGAAACCACTTGCCCTTCACGGCATTCAGATAAAACCAGCAAGCAACTAAGTGCTTTGAGGGAAACTTCATTGAAGCATTCAGAATTCTGAATTGAAACCACTTTTGTTTTTATAATGTTTGCACTAACATAGTCAGTAACATCTAACAATCTCTTAGTGGAGACAGTCACAGGCTTCATATGCCGGTTCCTAATCTTCTACCAGCATTTCACCGTGCACTGCATTCTTTCAAGCTTTTGTCTTCAAAAAGAGAAACAAACACCATGCAAGTCATTAGGATCCAAATGAGCTCCATGAAAATAAACTGTTCTGTGTGCCTGAAAACTTCTGGGTGGTAAACCTTTCCTGCCTCTGCCTACAGCAAAGCAATCCAGAGGTGGCCTTACAGCAGACTGCATTCTCCTGGATGTCAGGCATGAAGCAAGAATGGCACCACTTACACTAATGTGGGCTTTTTCAAATAAGGCCCCTGTGCCCCAGTAACACCCCTTCTAATTCAGACACCTTGGTATTTACTAAGGGATTTTGAAATGTGCAGGCTCCACACCCACAGGAGCAGCAGTGCTGTGTCCTCCTGGTCAGGGCTGTGGGCCTATGGGCTACTCTTACCCAAGAGTGTGACACTCTAGGTGGGATGGCCCTATGCTTCCCAAAACACTGCTCTGGGTATGTGTAAGAGCTGCTTTTGCCATCATGGTATGTGATACTCTACCTGTTTTTTTCACCAGGAGACATGAGGTCCTTGTGTACATTATTGGTTTCTTACTGCAAACCCAGGGTAGTATTATCACCAGGATTATAACTGTGCTTTATTTATTTGTTTGCAGGATGTGGAGTAAATTTCACGGGCCCTGAAGGTCTTATTGTCTCTCCAAACTACCCTAGTCAGTATGATAACAACCTGAACTGCAATTATATTATTGATCAGGGACCACAGTCACTGGTGATCCTAGAATTTGAGACTTTTGACTTGGAAGGTAACTTCTTCTTCATAATTTCAACCTGCACTATGAAGTGTAATTTCTTACTTGAAAACATGCAAGTCTTCTATCATTGAAAAGCACTGATGGTGCAAGTTGCTGGCCCATTCAGAAAATCTTTTACAGATGAACATTTATAGTTTTCAGGGTCAGGTTTTGAGTGACTGAAGTCTTTCAGAAGAATGAAGAGAGATTTCGCCTGTTGAATATATTGCAGAAATGATTTTGGGAATTTATCAGTTTCTTGGAATATAAAAGTGATTGTGGTTAATCTGGGTCTTTGTTCCTGCATTTTTGTTTGTTTCTTTGTTTGCCACTGAGTCTTACAGTCTTTTTGATCTTAGGCCCACTGTTTTGCTTTTCAGTGCATCTATTTCTTAACAGATAAAATAGATATAAATATACTCAGATGTTTTACAAGGATGTAAGAACACAGAAATATGAAATTAGGTGAAAGACTACAACAGTGGGAAATGCATAAAAGTGATTACCCTGTATATACCAGTAACAAAAGTCCCTCTTGCGATAATCAAATTTGGCAGCATTTGGCCAAGAAATAATAAGTATAGTACCCTGATCGCATTGGTGTGAATGGTAAAGCTTTCTCAAGCTTGATAAGATCATATTTTTATGTGTGGATATGCCATGATAATACAGAGGAACCAGTATGTCCAAACTACTTGAGTGGCATCACATATTTTAAGGCCATCTTAATCTGGTGCCCTTGAAGTCACTAGTCAAAGAGATAGTAAGTAATTTGATACTAAGTTGGGTTGTGTGATTTGGATTTTTCTTCAAACCCAACAATAAAGACAGAAAACAGTATTCTTTTCTTTTTAAGTTTCTAGACTGTTTTGAATTCAAAAGTATTCTGGTTCAGACTTAATTTAGGTCTGAGATAAAAATTTTTTTTGACTGTGATTTTATCTGAAATTTTTCTTTCATACCCTAATACAAACCACTGCTTTAAGAATTTTTTAAAATAAAATATAAACCACAGTAATTATGTAATTTCTTCACATAGGAGACACTGTTATTCAGCAAACACACTAAACATTAGGCTGAATCACATGGTGCCAATTTTGACAACTCTTTGAGTACATTCTGTCTGTGCATTCAGTTAATTTATAAATGGATCCAAGCTTTTATTCTCAAGAGGGCTGAAGCAGAGAGATAAGTGACACAGATATAATAATAAACGTGGATATAAATAAATACTAAAAATGTTCTGTTTCTTACAGGGCAATTTGTTCCTTTATTTTTATAGACTTCCTTAGGCTTCACCGACTAAAAGTCCTTAGTCACATGAAAGAGCTGTGGATATAATCTAGTGGACATCTGGTTAGCAAAGAGGAAGTATGACACTCCAGTAGTTGGTTACTAATATTTTTCACAGAATCTTAAAATACAACCCCGCGGTAATGAAAAATAACTTGGGTTTAAATTGTAAAGAAGATTGAAACCACCATCTTGAAAACGATCATTGCAGAAATGAAAATTACTCAGCAGTCACATTGAATATATTTAGCAAATTATCTAACATTAAGGGTTTCTAGTGTGAGCTCCATTAGTTCTTTTGCAAAGGCAGGACAATGTTTGGCAGCATCTGTTAAAAACAGTTCTAGCTATTCCATATGCAAGGAAACATTGCACCTACTTAGATTGTTGCTTTAAAATTTTAACCATGCTATTACAGATGTTCTAGATTGGGTTTTAAAGTCTAAATAATGTAATGCATGTCTAATTAATATAATTTATTAACTATTTGACCTCTCAAAAAAAAAATCTAATTTTTTCCTATAGTTTTTAGGTAGAGAAATGAAATATTTAAAATAATGCCTGTAAAGTATGCATATCTCATTGACTTGAGATTGAGCTATCTACTCCAGAAAATTAGAAGGCAGAAGTTAATAGTCTATAGTGCAGTGACACAGTGCTACAAAATGGAATGACTTAATGGGTTAGTCACAGATCTCTGCCTCTGAAAACATAATAGTAGTTATGATGAGAAGCCTCTTCTGATTGTAAAGAATGACTGAGGCTGGTAACCCACAGCAGTGACACAATGTCAGTATCTGGAACAAATGAACATGACATGCATGCACTAAGTATTAAATATGTATTAAGCACTAAATATAGCAACAAGTAGAGCAAGAGAGAACTTGGGGAAACTGCATTTGTTGATGTTGTGATCAAAATTTAAACTGTCTGCTTCTTGGTAGGTAGAACAATTTTAACCTCACTTTGAGTGCCTGAAAATATCTAATTTAGACATTCACCCAGATTTATCTTCTAGTGGTGGAGATAAACTCAGAACCAACAATATTGTGCAGGTGGAGTGAGTTACTTTCTGGAAACCTCTCTCATTCTTTTTACGTATTGACTATTGCAGGAAGCCATAAACAATAGCTTACACAAGATACTTGAGATCTGGGCAGGAAAACATAGGCAAGATTAACCCCATGAATGGAGTTTGGCTTAGCTTCTGTGGTTTCCTCACAGTGTTCAGGGTGTTTATTCCTGTGCCAAATTGAATATGGTCATGGAACCTCTCTTTTGATTTGCCAGTTTCAGGAAGTTGCATAAGCTGCCATTTGCTTCTTATACTACTACTTGCATTGTTGTGTTTGGTTATTTTATAAAGAACCTAACAAATAAGAGTGAGTTTGTTATCCCAGCCCAGCTTCTTCAGTGATAAATGTCTTCAATATGCCCTCCCTCCTTGGATCAAAAGTGTATAAAAATCACACATTAGAATTAGTAGAAAACCCTTATTTGTCTTTATTGTTGAACTTAGTGTCTAAGAAGTAATTAATCACATTCAATTTCTTGTCCATTAGATTTATTCAGGTGAACATCCTGACAAATTCTGCTTTAGGACAGTAATGTATTATTAAGTGGCTGTAGTACTCTTCAAGTGTGAGTATAACACACAATAAAGTCAGAGACCCAAATAATGGGAAAATAGGGAAAATGGATGTAGGCTTCCTGCAGTATCTGCTTTTAGAATTCTGTAATATTTATACTCTGTCCATACAAGACAACTGCTTTATGTTTATACCACATTGATCTAGAATGTTTTAATAACTTGTTTATTTCTCCTTTTTAAAAAAACTTGTCTGCAATTTTGCAATCTGGGATAGGGTCACAGCTTTGCTTTGGAGTCTGCTCTATCTGCTTTCTCAACTGTTACTAGGCAATTCAGAAAATAGACAAGTTTAGCAATAGATTATTTTGAAATAGAATACATATGAGAAAGAATTTTACTTCCTTGCTTTCAAAACAATATCTTGTGCTACAGAGCTGGTTGATATATTGCACAGTGATATGTTTCTAGGTAATACTTCTACTTTAGTAATTCCTAATTGTATTGCCATTTATATCAGAATCTGCTATTGGGAAAAAAAGACCCATTATTTTAAGTTTTACACCCTTTAAACAAAAAGACAGGTTTTGCCTCAATGCTAAATGAAACAGAATCTATGGCTAAAGACAGAGAGTTAGAAAGAGAACATTGATATTAGTGATCACATAGTCAGGGGCCCAGATTTGGTCAAGGTTTTTGTGCCAGCATCATATCAAACAAATGATTTTATGGACAATAATGTAATGTAAGGACAACTGAGGCTCTTATCATGTGAACTTTGGGTCAATGTATCAATGCTGAATGGTGCCAAGAGATGATAAATAGTGCACAGATAGATAACAAAGGGCCTTGAAAGCAAATGCAGGCAGCAGTTCAAAGAAACAGGGATATGTTCACAATGTCAGGCCAAATAAATGATCTCTCCAGAAGTATATGGAAGAAATATTGTCAAGGCTAGAGGAATGAATGGTACAGTGGAAGGATAGGAAAGAGTTTATCTTAAAGATAGAAACTGGAAAATTGTGGGGTCACCAACACAGAGAGAGCAGTTGCATCTGTCCTCAGAAATGAGATTATACAGAGCTAATGTGGAGATAAGGAGGGCAGGACAGAAGATACTCATTGAATCTTCATGGATGAATCAGAACAGAGGATACAGTAATACCAGAAGGATAAGCAAATGTTCGTAGTAGACAAAGTTTTATGAAGAAAAACAGTGCTGACTATGTGGAAAATGCCTGTCAGCTCAAAGAGGATGTTGGTCTGACATCTGGCTAAGAACAGATCTCTGGAGACTCATGAAAGCAATTTCATTGTAGTGTAAGGGACAGAAACTGGTCTAGAAAAGATCTAAGATTATGTGATTAGAGGAAATAAAACCACAGAGAAGAATTGTGGATGATGTGCTGAGTATGTGTAGAGGCTGAAAGTATGACATGAGAAGAATCTGGATCTGGGGAATGTTTACAGAATAATCCATTTGGATTGGTGAGAAATTAAGGAAAGTGTAAACAAGAGAACGAGGTACAGGACACAGATCAAACAATGACTAGTCTTGCCAGAATTTTTGAGTCATAAATCATATTGGCCCAAACAATAAGGATTCAAAACTAGAAATTAAGGCTTTTTTTCACAATCTTTTGTCAACCATCTTATTTTTTCCAATGCAGCATTGCAAATCAACTTGTGAAAAATATTAGGAACCTTGGCTTTGCTGAGAAATTAGTTTCACTTCATGCCGTTCTCTGGTATTTTCAGAAAATTACCTAGGTTGCTTTCTTAAATCTTTCTCATCTTGAAAATACTCATCTCAATTTCTTTTTGTTTTATTTGAATTTTCATGTTAATTATTTTAAAAAATTATCATGTTATCAAATATTCCAAAACAGTATAGGAAATGAAGAATGTTTTTAATCAATTATTTTATTAACAGAATAATCAGCTATCTGATGTGGCTGGTTGTTATCAGCTTAGTTACTTTTACTAGAGTCAGACAAGCACCATGTCATATTTCTGTACTGACATAATTGCAAAGCATTTTAGCATACATTGTCTTCATTGAGACAGAAGAAATTTTTAAAATTAAACCTCCAGAGATGATGTGCCAGGTAGGGTTTAGGCTGGATATTAGGAAAAGGTTCTTCCCCCAGAGGGTGGTTGGACACTGGCTGCCCAGGGAAGTGGTCACAATACCAAGCCTGATCAAGAAGTGTTTGGACAATGCTCTCAGGCACATGGTGTGACTCTTGGAGAAGGTACTGTGCAGGACCAGGAGTTGGACTTGATGATCTGGGTGGGTCCCTTTCAACTCATCATTTTCTGTCACTCTAATGAAAACTAATTTGAAACTAATATGACTTACATATTTTTGAGATCTTTCACCCTAGTCAAATCTGTTTGCAAACAGTGAGGTGATTAGAAAGTCCTGAAGGTAGGGCAGAAAACAGCTCATTCCTCCAGAAAACCTGATTGCAAATGAGAAGCTTAAAACAGTGGGAAAAAAAATTAATAGAATGCTGAACTCCCTATATCTGTGTTCCTTTTTTGTCCACTCAGCCTAATATCCGCACTGGTTTTCCCCCAAAACAGATTCCTTTAGAAATCACTGCAAGATCAAATTTCCTTTTGACTTTTCCTTGAGCCAGGCTGAAGACACTGAGTTTAGGTAGTCCAAAGTTTGAGGAAAATCAGGAAGAAATAAGTCAGCTCTGAAACTTTCTGGTGTATGAACTACTTTTTGATTTTTCAAAAATCTCACTCTAAATGGTTTAAAATTCCCTGCACTGAATGCTGAATTCTGCATTAGGGGAAAGAAATTCCAGGTAGCTAGTTGCTTGTAACAAAAAGTGCATTGCTTTTATCTGCAGAGGACATCCATGCTTTTTTTGGGTCTTCTTACCTCTTCATAGTGCTCACTCAGCTGTGAACTCCCACATTTCAAGGGGCCTGGAGCCTTTTCCAGATCATAGGATGTGTTGAATGAGACAAATCTGATGTCTTACACACAAGGTCTCTTTGCCTTTTTCTGCCTCAGTTTTACTGCATGCTAAAAATTGACCTTTGCTTCCTCAGCAAGCAAAGGAAATCCTAAGATCCCTGGAAATGGAAAGTAATATAAAATTTAATTCTTCTCCTGGATTAGGTCTATATAGTTGGTGCTCAGTAAATCACATGTAAAATATGCTGCTAACACTTCTGCCCTCTGTGTCCCTGCAGCCCCAGCACTCCTGAGCAGAATTTGTCTTTATGATGGAGTGAGCATTTTCAGTGGGAAGAGCACGGCCGCACATCGTCTCATCACCCTCTGTGGCAATGAGCTCCCTGCCCCAGTCAGCGTCTTTGGACCCATGCTGCTCAACTTTTACACCGACTCCCACATTGTGGGCTTTGGATTCCAGGCCAGATACAGAGCAATTGGTGAGCATACCCTGTTCAGTATTTGAGGTGGGAGAAATATTCTGGATAATGGCTCTGTGTGGCCAAGCTGTACCTCATTTTGGGAATACCTCAATGGGTGTAGATGGTACATTTTCCCACTTCATTTGCTTATAACAGTTCTCAGGACCAGGACATGGCACTGTTTGGTGTGTATTAACACCCTGAATGATGTATTACCTCACGATTCTCATTCCTAGACTTTCCATGGGACTGTCAGGAACCGAAATATTTTCCCTTTCTGTAGAAAAGAAATGCAACCATTTTTGGAAGGTTTTGGCTGGTTGGTTGTTTGTTGTTTGCATTGTTTAAGGAGAAACATTACTTTAATTGATTAATTTTAAAAGATTTTATCACAGGAGAATTCTCAGGTCTAATTTTCAGATATACAAAAATTACATTATACAATATGGGAAACAGAACAGGTAAACTGACATGCCTCCAATTGTAGACACTCTTGCAGTGCCAGGAATGAATGTAAATAAAACTTGGGATATAGATGTATTTTTATTTATAATAACTATTTCACCAAAACTCTTTTGTCATTCAAAAGAGATCTCTTATGTTTTAAAGAGGAAATTTGAATTCAAAAAAGAAATTTTCAACTGAGTTTAGAATTTACATCTACACAAATATCCCAGAATATTGATTTTATTTGCAAAACAAATTTTAATATTTTCTAGGTTTAACTGGTAGAGACCAGTTTGACATTTGAAAGCATAATTTTCTAACTGCAAAGAAAAGTGTGAGTTTAACTTTGGTGTTTCCCTTAATGCATTCCTCATGTTCAAAGCCACAGCACAAAAGCATAAAGCTAAATTCTTTATGTGAAATGAATAGTCTGCTACAGATAAGAAAGAGAGACTGGCACTGAGAAATGACAATGTGCTGTTACTCATGGAAAAGACCTCCATAACTCACTCAAGTCAGTTGCTGCTATCTGACTTGTGACTTCTGACATTTGAGAAGGATAACTGGAGCTTTATTAGCTTGTTGTTGTATACAAAGCAGATTCTGCCAATTAACATTCCTCTTCCTCATAGCTGCATTGTTTGCTGCAAAAAAAAATAAAAAAGACTCCCCCCTCCTAGTGTAGAATAATGCTGATTCTTTATCTTCCAAACTCCTATCCTTTATCTGCCAGTTCTCCAGGCTGCCAGCCTGAGTCATCAGGGGCTCTGCATCCAGCAGCACCCTGTATGGGACTGTCTTTGTTAAGGTGGTGGCCTGGGCTTTGGCATCCTCTTTAAAATACGAAAAACTGCGTGTGGCTCACAGTTCAGAAGCTTATCAACAGGATGCAGGGAGACTTGGGGAAACTTTTTTTTTTCTCCTAAATTTAAGATTATAAAGTGAAGGCTGAAGCTAACAATGGAGATTAGAGGTTTTGTTCCCTGAAGCACTGAAGCTGGGAACAAACATTAGCCACATCCTGGCCTCATTTGCATCCATGGTGAGAAACCCTGAGAAGCCAAGCAGTGCCTTGAGTTTAGAGTTGCAGAAAGCAAATATTCCATCCTCCAGCTTAGCCACCCCACAGTGCTGGTGAGTCCCAGCCCAGGGTGAAGTGGGGAACAGGATTAGTGATACCTGGAGGCTCCTCTATGTGTTTCTGTGCAGAGCAAATGCTACAGCAATGCTCCTGCTCTGACAGGGTGTTGACAGATGATGAGGCTCTGCATATATTTGTACCAGAAATTTCAGAGATAGGGTTATGAGTGCAGTTGTGGCTAATTAGAGGTTTCCATGGGGCCAGGATCTGGATGAAGGAATGTCTTTGCACACATATCAGCCAGGTTTCTCTTGGCAAGATAGAATGAGTGCAGAGATATTCTCACTCCTGCTTCTGCATGAGGCACCCATCCCTCCCTGCTGCTCCCTGGACCTACTGCAGGACATTTGAAATCAGTCTCAGTCTTTTCCTGCACAGTGCCAGTGCCATTTGGTATGGATTAGTAAGAACCTGTTACTGCAATGCTGATTAGTCTTCCACTGCAGAGCACAGCCTGACAATCTCACATTTAACAGTTCTAGGCATGACAATGATGCCTAGAAAATGGATGCCTCGAAATTTATCAAGGGTCTTTCTTTCCTTGCATGTAAACTCCTGAAATAAATACGAGAATTAGGGCCAAACTAGTACTCAGAAACTAATCACTCTTTTTTCTGTTTCCTCTACAGCTTGTGGTGGCATTTTCAATGGCTCTAATGGTGTTATCAGCAGTCCAGGCCATTCACATCTTGATTATCACAACAACATGAACTGCTCATACCACATCACAGTTGGAGATGACAAAGTAGTGGTCCTGAAGTAAGTAATCCAAGTTCAGTTTGTCAGTAAGGGAACAGGGAGGTCTCTGATTCCAATTAAAGCAGCAATTATTGACAATATTTTCTCTGACTCCCCTTTTCCAAGGTCAAAGCCAAACTGAAATAAGAGATGGTTGCTGAAGTCACTTTTTATCAGCCTCAGGCTCCCTTCCATCTTTCTTCTTAACTTGTTAGGAAACAAAATCACAATTTTAAGTTCCCACTTTGGTTACCAATAACACTAAGAAATTGTAAAAATGCAGCTCATGCTTTTTAGTTGAATTCTGTCAGTCTTTGAATAGTTTATACCAGAAAAATAATAATCCTTTTAGAAGGGTAGTAATAATTTAATAGTCAAAGTAATAATACCCACCCAAAAATAGTGTATTTCTGAGTGTATGCTGTCTTGCCTAAGAGAGGGAGATTATTGCCACAAAATCTTGCCACTGAGAAATTAAAAACTGATCCGTTCTTCCATCTTGTGATTGTGAATTAGGAGAACATTTCCCAGCTAAGAGGAAGACTCACTGGCCTGCACTCTGCACCTGCATTTTTTAGGCCACTCACATGCCCAAGGAAATTGCAGCCTGAGAAATTGCAGAAGTGAGAGAGGGTGTGTTTGCACAGGGGAGACCTCCTGCTGCATGGAAAGCTGAGGTGTGCTGACAGCTTGCCTTGCAAGAGGCCCAGTGGGTGAGGGACCCAGTTTCTTTGAGGCTTGTTGGCTTTTGCCATGCATTTAATAGTTGCTTGGTTTATTTCTGAAGAGACATGTTTGGCCTGTATATGGCTTTGACTGCTGCAAGTACTTGGACCTTTCCTCAAGCACTAAAACACACGTAGCACAGCAAAAGAACTGAAAATGCGATACCTGAGCCTCCAACTGTGTTTTACAGATTCAACAGCTTCCAGCTTGAAATATCTCCCTCCTGCTACAAAGATTATGTGGCCATGTATGATGGCTCAGATACTCATGCTCCTCTCCTTGGGAAATTCTGTGGCTCAGAATTGCCTCCAAATATTAAGAGCTCCAGTAATAACCTGTTCCTGGTGTTTAGCACTGACTTCTATGGAGCAGACAGGGGATGGAAAGCATCCTTCAGAGAAGCCTTAGGTATGTGTATTATCAGATTCCTAATCTGCTGGTAAGTAATTTCTTTTGGCGAGGAGCAGTTGTGACCTCCCTCTCCAGGGGTGAGTGAAGCAGAAGAATGTTTCTGATTTTGTGAAAATTGAGTGAACTAAGCTAAATACTAGGCTTATGGGACCCCTGCATTCCAGTCTGGTTCTGAACTGATCCCCTTCATTCTTTGCTACCCTTTCCCTGCCTCTCTGAAGGTAAAGGTGTTTCTTGGGTGACTGAAAGCCTAGCAGCACCAAAAGACCTCTCTTTTGGCAGAAATACAGCAACACCTTTGAATTCTTATTCTTCTGTAGTCAAATGTTGGTGGTGTGCTAAAGAGGCTTCCTTTCAATCTATGCTCACTTTTTATTTCCTTTCCATTTCCCTCACACTTTCTAAAGAACTAAAGTGTTGAGGTCAGTTAAGATTGTGGTTCCACACCAGGCACCACTGTGCTGATTTCTACTGATTTGTAGGATCATCCTGATTAACTGGCTATAAAATAAATGGGATCACAGTACAAAGGCACTGGATGCCTTTTGTTTTGATGGATGCAAGAATAAGGGGTAGAGTTTGATTATTACCTTAAAAAACCATTTAAATTCAGTACTCTACTTTAAAGATCAAAGTTTAAAAGGACATTTTTATCTCCTTATCTGAATTGTTTAGGGATGGTAAGAAACAATTATTATTATTACATGCAAATTGATTTCATGTCATCTCTACTACTTTCCTGTATAATTAACTCCATGTCTTTTGTGGTCTAGAAAGAAGTAATTGTCTGGTTTGCAAAGCTGGCTCTCAGACAGACCAGAATGAAAGGCCTTTGTGGCAGAACAAACATAGTCTTCTGCTGAGTCACTGAATCCCCTCCCTATCCCTCGCCAGTGACTTTCTCATTTGATAGTCTGAGAAAGTACTTACAGATAAGGAAAATAACTGCTTCTACAGGCTTTGCCAAGAAAAATATTCCCACAGAACCTCATAGTTATTACTATTATTAACTCTTCCTTTGCTTCACTCAAAGTAATTGCTACAAAAATGCTTAAGACCTTGTGAATGGTCTTTAAGTCTTGTGAATGGTATTCCAGGTAACTTAATGCTGCTTCACACGCTGCTGTCTTTAAACGCTGAAGTATCAGTTATTATAGATCCCCTGCAGCCTGGGTTAGTATTTCCAGGGTGAGATCATCAGGAACTCCCCAAGCTTTTCCTCTTCCTCTTGGCATTTAATCAATTTTTTAGCCACTGACATTAGATTTATTTGTGCAGCTTGCTGCACACAGCAGAATACAAGCCAAGCTCTTCAAGTCAGTACCATGCCTGATAATTTCCTAGAGTGAGGAGAAGCCTTTTATGAACAAACTTTGACATCTCTTAGATGTTTGGAAGGACATTTCTGGAGGCTCCCAAGGAAAACAAGGTTAAGATGTTGCATGGGTACCTCAGGCGCTATGAGCTATGAGTTGCAAGTTATAAAAGATGCCCATGTGGAGGTATGGGTTGTGTGACAAAGAGCCTGTGGTGGTGAGATGCTTAATGGTAGGTCTTCTCTCTTCATTGTGGGAAGCAAGGCACAGGGACTAAACCACACAGCCATTAGCAAGGATCTTGGCAGTCCCATGATAACACAGAATAGCCAAAAAGGAGAAAAGCATATTACAAAAGGAAAACATGAGTCACATCCTATAAATGTTTCCAGCTTGGCTTGCCTAAAATACAGAGCCAGGAAAATCTATGACACATCTTTGTACTATGAGGTCTGAGATTATGGTTCAAATAAAAGAGAATAAAACCATGAAGATCTAAAAGCCTGTTATTCTACAGGGTGCTTTAGAGAAGCTCCCTCATGTCTGTTAAAAGATAAAACCCATGTGGTTTTGTAAGAGTAAAAATGCAATCAGATGACAATTCATAATGATAAATCTCTTGAATGAGGAAGATGGTATCTGCAGGGAAACAAGAAACCTCATTCTCTGTTGGATGACAACGAGCACATTATTCTCTAGTTGCCCCAGGGAAACACAACTGGATAATGTAATTACTGCTCTCTGTTTCGTGTTGTGAGTGACCCTGATTATGTATTGGAGAGAAACAATGTACTGTTTCTGTTTGTAGTAAACTAAACTAGTTCCTTTCTTCCAATTTCTTTCCTGATCGGGCTGTTTGAGGAATACTGCCTATGTCTAGGATTATCCAGGCACTCCAAGAGTTAAACCCTGACATTTCTGTAGAAAACCTTCCCTGATTTTATCAAAACAATTAGTTTCCATCACTGATCCTGACTCCAACAGAATATTCAAGGTCCCCCCACTAGACAGAAAAAGGACACTAAAAGAAAGTCTAAAATAGTGTTAATTTGGCCATTTAGCAATGTCATTTTTCTTGTAAAATATCTTTTCTTTCCCTGTGCTATTCCATACACTATGTAATACAAAATGCCCAATTCACATGCAGCATTCTTTGTCATAGCTCCATGAGATGGTGTGCTTGAGGCAGGGGAACATATGGCCCTTATGATGTGGTTCAGAGGGTTTATCTTTTCACTATTTCTGCTGCTAAGTTTGGACACTTATCAGCCTCATTTTTGGAATCACTTGGACATACTCTCAGGCAGAGCTGGAGAGCTGGCATGGTTGGAAGATACCAGCCTGCTCCAAGTGTTAGATTTGTGGAAAGATAGACTTCTCTCACCTTAGTTACCACTGACCTTTTTTCTGCCTTTCTTTTCAGTCTGTAAAATGAGAATTATAACTCTTTCCACAGTGAGCATGTGCTCCTCCAGACAATCAATAAAAGGATGAGAAGGTAGAAATCAATATCAGCTTAAGGCATTTGGTTATATGAGATGTCTCTGTAAAGGGAGGAAAGCTAAGATCTCTCCCCAAAGAATGAGATCGGCATGTACTGAGCTTGTGACTTGGCTAAAGATCTCCTGATTATCTCTTAAGCTCTAAGGGAAGATCTGAGTTTTTTAGCTGACCCTGGCTGGCAGGGACAGAGCCTGCACATACCTCTGCCATCCCTGCTGTAATAGCACAAATAGCACTTTGGTGACAAATGGAGCTTCTGCCTATTCCCATTCAGTAATGGGGTGACCCTCTCATCTGAATATGTGATCCCCTGAGGCATATGATACAAAAGCGAAAAAGACATAAAGATTTGGGTTTTTTTCTTGATTTAAGGTGTCAGAAATCCCTGTTGGGTGATGTAGCTATGACCTCATTAACAGGAAGTAATTTCTCCTTGGAAGCTCTCAGCTGATGTACATATAGCTCTGCTGTGCCAGTAATGAAAAGTGTCTCTAAATCATCAGAGTAGGATGGAGGGGTCTTCTGAAATGCAGAGCGGCTCACTGAGGCTTTCTATGGAATTCACATGAATGTACAAGAAGCAAAGCGTTGCACATGGTTAGATAAGTGAGTTGAGTCAGAAGGCTCTTCCTGAGCTTTTTTCACATAATACAGGTAGAACTTGCAACAGTTGAGACAGTGTAGAAGGTGGGGTGGAGAAGGGAAGATTGCCTGCTTTTTCT
This sequence comes from Onychostruthus taczanowskii, assembly GCF_017590055.1. Lineage (NCBI taxonomy): Eukaryota > Metazoa > Chordata > Aves > Passeriformes > Passeridae > Onychostruthus > Onychostruthus taczanowskii. The sequence goes on along the minus strand of NW_024500349.1, from coordinate 5,586,427 downwards.
CTACTGCCCTAAATTCTGCTTGATTTTCCCCTCCCTTTTTCTACTATCTTTTGTGAGCATGCAGGAGAAATCCAAGTTTATGCATTGTGAAAGATGAGCATTGTGTACTGGATAAATATCATTGTGATCCCTTGTTTGCATTATTTTAGGGCTTATAAGCTCATGGGCCACAATTCCACTGCAGAAGGCACTGCACAGGCAGAATAAAGCTACAATCTAATGCCACAAAAAGATTATGATTTAAACACAAGACGAAGAAAACCCAGTGGATATAGATAGGCAAGAAAAATAGGGCAGCCACAATGAGAAGACTAGTGTTGCTGGCTCTATGGCAGGAGAAATGTCTCCTAAACCTTTGGCAACCATTAGGCTGTTGGAATGTTAATTCCTGAAACACTCCGTCCTCTACATTGTCCTCAGTTTGTTCAATTTTTCCCTCTAGGATCTCTCCATTCTTTTTATACAAATCATACTTTCTTTTGAATGAATATTAATCATTTTACATGAGAAAAATAATCATAAGCAAGTAGAGTTTAGAAGAAAAATGGTTGGAAAAAATTAATCTTCCCTGATATACCAGAAAAGGGCATTCATAGGTAATTTACATAAATAATCTAGTTTGCATATAATAGAAATAGTTTATAATCTACATGCTTTTCTTCTTGATAAGATGATTTGTAATTTACCTGATAAATCACCCAGAGGTATCTGCCTTCTCTTATTCTATTTACTGTGTATTGAATTACTTCCTGTGTGGAATTGAATACACTAAAAGCCTGGCACTAACAGGTTTACTGTTATGCTCTCCCTTAATGAAATTACAGTCTACTTTTTAAAAAAAATTGATCCAGTAGAGTTTTCAAAGCATTTTTATGCTATTTTGTTGTATCAACAAAAAATAATTGCCTCATTTTGTTGTAGTTCATGTTCTGTCCTGTAAACTGAAACTACGGCTTCCTCTGTGTTTGGTTTCTAGGTGCACTTTTCCAGCAGTGTTCAGCATGCACAGTTGTTGCAGAGTCTTTTTCGGTTGTTCAGAATTGCTGAAAAAGCCCTTGCAATTCTGAATGAACAATATAAAGTGGAAAATATTGTTTTGGATATTCTGTTGCATAGGCCAGGGGTAGGTGTCCTTTTGTGAGTCATATTTAAATTCTCATACCACCAGAAATAGTTCATTGCACTGATTTATGTAGTTAATGTTGGTACCTGCTGTAGGTGGGACCAGTCACCTGCACTGACAGCAGCAGTTATGGCCTGTTGTGTGGAAAGCACATAACATTCAGCACAGCTGAATCCTGCCAATTTTTCTTCCTGCACCAAAAAAAAGAAAAAAAAAAAAATCTTAGATCTTAGAAGAATGTGTCCTTGACTGTGGCATGTGAATGCTGTTGTATTTTCTCATGCCTTTGGAAAAGCAGCAGTGACTTGCAGAGATTTCACATCCCATTTAGGACTGGTTTCCAGGGGTGTATCTCAAGGTATACAACCTGAACTCAGAACCTGGTGCTGCAGATTGTTTAGCTGAGAAGTAAATTGTTTGAATGTCACAAATCTTCTGGCAGAAATTTCTTTGGGCTTTCAGTTCATTCAATTTTTGCCAAATATATTACCCATTAGTATTACACAGTTCATTACACTGTCATGGATAACTTATGAATAGTTTTATGTATTAAAATAAGTGAATAAATTGTGGCTAATCATATCTTTTCTTGATCTTATTATAGTCTAGGAAAATAAGAACATCTGTGACAAGATCAGAATATATGATCATAAATCACAATTCCCAGACTGTTTCTAAATGTATTTTGGGTTTCAAATATCCATCAGCTTGAAATCTCACTAAATTTAGAAAGCATTTGTGGTGTTGAAATACATCTCTTTGGTGTCTTTGAAAAGAATACAACTGGTGAGCTAAGGGATAGTCTACAAATGTCTCTCAGAAATGTCAGTTAATTAATCACAGGGTCACAGAATGGGCAAGGTTGGAAGGGACCACAGTGGGTCATCTGCTTCAACCTCCCTGATCAAGCAGGGTTATCCCAGAGCACATTGCATAGGGTTGCATCCAAACAGTGCTTGACTATCTTCAGTGAAGCAAAAGAAGCAAAAGAAATAGAAAGGGCTTGCATGTTCAAATTGGACAGATAAGAAGAAAAGCAGACATTAAAATAAAAATTTTGTGTGATCTGAAAAATTGAGGGGAAAACTTATTTTCAGACACAGTAATTACATATATTTGTAGTGACTAAATGGTTGAAAGCTGATGGGATATTCAGATTAATGGCGCTTCACAAAACTGTGGGTGAACTCTGCTGGCATGAAGTGTCTTGACTGACTTCTTCAGCTGAAAATCTGTCCTCTGGTGCATACAAAAAAAAAGTTGAGGAGACATTTCGCATTTGCAAGAGAGATCTGCAAAGGCTTAAGTAGCTGTGGTGCCAAATGTGAACACAAATTCACTGTTAGTAAGTATTGGAATTAGGCAAGACTGCATGTCAGCCTCTGGTCTCCCAGACAAGCATCAAGGAGATGGATAGGACAGTACATAAATCACAGTTTTGCAGGCTTGGCACAGAGAATGTCTGAACTGCTATATTTGGTATCAGTCCAAAGAACCTTAAGGATACAAATTTCATCTGACTGCATTTGTGAAACCTGGCTAAAGCAGGATACTGGGGCTTTACAGTCCTAAATGTCACTGCTGGTACCATTGCCAGGCCATCACACCAGTCAAAAAGCTTTTCTGCACAAAGGCTAGATAAGGACTCTAAAGGGCCTTGTGCTTTCAGAGGCTCTGTGGACAGGGCCTGCAGCCCCACAAAATCACAACGTTGGTGCAATGATTGCCAAACATGGGAACAGCCCAGCTTGAGAAGGTTCACCAACCTTCAATATCAGCATGAGACAAAACGGAAGAGTAAAGTTCCTCACTCCAGCCCTGTCCTTCTGAGCCTTACTGCTTGAAGCCATGATCCAAACAAGGTATGAGCTAATTATTACAGCCTCAGTAAGTCCAGCCACTCCCATGCACTGGAAATAAGACCCATCAAGAAAGAATAATTAGTCTTAACTGAACTAATCTTTGCTTATACTCATCTTTAGTTCAGATCAGAGAGAAGTCAAGAGTTCCCAGGAATGCTTCTAGGTGAAAACAAAAGAGAGTCAGAAGTCTTGGAGGGAATTTTCATTACTGTCAAGCAGAAATAGACAATTTTTTTAACTTTGCAGCCTTCTAGTAGTTGTTTAGGGTGCTCATTCGTAAAAGAAGGGAAAGACACCAAAATTGCTTTGTTGTCTTTTGAAATGTCAGTGGTGTAGTTGATTCTGATAGATTTCAAACTATTCAGTAACTTACCCTTTCATTGCACCCATACCTGTATAAATGAACCCTTCCCCTGGCTGTACTTCAAAGGCAGGAAGCTTCAAAGATTTATCTTCATCTTCATTCCATATCTAGAGGGCATAACTCTTAACAGAGAAACATGTGCTTGGTCTCTGCTGTAATGATTTTTATTTGCCACAGGGAACCTTCAATTCCTTCTTTTCTGAATAGTCCTGTAGCCTTTTAGTTTCACTAATGCTTCCCACCAAAAGCAATTAGGGATGACAGTGTGTGCCCTAGTTCTGATAATTTGCATTCTCTGGCAAGCAGTTTATGAGAACAAGATTGCCATCTGATTTATGATGGCCTTATGATTTTTATTTCAAATAAGAAAGCAAAGACTGAAACAAAACAGCCATGTAGTTGCTCCATTTGCTGACATACAAATTGTTCTATAAGATACATTTCTCATTCTCTTAATCAAGTTTAGCTTTTAATATCTAAGAGTCTATTCTACAACTTAACAGACTTCTCATTCCCAGATTTTGCCTAGATTTTAGCTGCATTTGGTTTTGGCTATGTTAGCCAGTGATGAATATATTTCCTTTAATAATGACCTGCAGGCTGGATGAATATCTTTCCTTTAAAAATGACCTGCAGGCTACTCTTTGGCCTTCTGTTCAGAAGTGGTGCTGATTTTTAAAGCAATGTGTTGTGTCCTGGCTAAAATGCACTGATAGTGTTTCTCTTAGTTCCCCCCTGTTAAGCAGCTGGTTCTTCATTTACTTGTGGGTGTTCCCTTCATCTACATAGTTTCACTATTGGGTAACTTCTAGAGCCTGCAATCCGATGTAACTTTAATGAGCACTGAAAAGCACCAAGATGGATTTTTCAAAAAGGACTCCTCTTTATTTGGCTTGATGTAGGTTTAGTTGATATCTGGTCAGCCTCCAGTTTAGCTGTTCTTTACAATGTACTGTCCTGTAAGCATCTGACTGTATCCCAGCTGAGCAGGCTGGGGATACAGCCTGCTCAGCTGGGATACATAAAAATACATAAAATAACTGCAAATGTGATTTATACATAAAAAAAGGTGAAACTTCACCTTTTTTTATGTATAAATCACATTTGCAGTTATTTATCTCTCCTTAGATGATATTGCTGGTTATACTATACTAGCTGGAATTAATTTTCTGATAATGGGAATTTGGCCTGCTTCTCTCTCTGTCAGGTCCTTTTCATATGCTGTACACTCAGAGCTTACCCACATGTATTTTTTGTCTTTATATTAGAGCTGTCTTTATGGCTGCACAGTTAGCAGTGAATTTCACTACTGCAAAAGTACAGACATTTAATATTCAAAAAAAGGATGCTTCTGAAGCACTGAGAGCCTTCTTGTTGCATGGGTCTGTGGCAATTCCCTGACTCATGTTGCTATGGTCTGACTGGCATCTCTGCAATTTTACCCTTGAAAAAGGGAAGGGGAGCTTTGTCAGTGTCTGACCCATATATTCAGTCCAGACTCAACATTGCAGGACTGGATGGTCAGACTATGATGTTGGATTGACGTTTATATGCTTAATGTTGTGTTTAATTGTTTGCAGGGGACAGCCCCAATAACATTGTTTCAGAGGAATAGAATAAATCACGCAGAAGGGTGAATACAAATTAAAATATAGGAAAACTGCACTCCTTGGGCCCAGGCACCCTCCTGGCTGATATTTTCCTCCTTCCCAGACTATTTGTGAGAATGTGATTTATTGCTCACATTTCCCCTGCTGTTGTTCTCGCCTTCTGCAGTGGCACTGGAATGAATGCTAACACTTTTCCAAGTTTCTGACTTCATTAAATGCCCACAAAACTGGACTATACTCTATTAATTTCTGACTTTTTGACTTTGTAATTAGTCTCTTCTGTTCGTTTTTTAACTATAAAGGATCTGAAATCTAATGTTATGAGGATTTTGTTTTTAAGCAAATTGCTTTGCAGGGTGGGGTATTTCTGGCTTTGGTTGGTAGAGCAGGGTAACTTTCAGCCTTAGTCACTCTGCTTTAACCACTACAGTCTCGCAAGCCCTGGGTTACTGATGCAATCCTGATGCTTGGGTGCTGATTTCTCACCAGCATGATCTTTTGTAATACTGTAGCTCAAGTAAGGCATAGTTTTATATGTCTGGAAATGTATCAACATGTCAAGGTGAAGTCACTGAATGTGCCAGATAGGTGTATTTTACACACACAAATGAAATTCTGAAACTCTTCTTGTGTTGCTTAGCCACAGCTGTAGCTTCATTTGTTATTGAATGCTCATAAATTGATTTGCTGCAGGAGACAACAGGCTTGCAGTTACTCCTCTGCTCTGTGCAGTTTACAAAAACTCCTTCTTCTAACCCCAAAGCAAGAGTAAAACAATATTGGATTTAAATTCCAGAGTTAAATAAGTGGCCAGGAGAGCTCATAGAGATTGGGGCAGGAAAAAAATGAATTGATGATCACATTTACTAGCCCAGTCCAGCCTCTGGAAATCAAACTACTCAAAAAAAAAAAAAAAAAAAAAAAAAAAAAAAAAACAAAAAAAAACAAAAAAAAAAACAAAAAAAAAACAAAAAAAAAAAAAAAACAAACAAACAAAAAAAAAAAACAAACAAACAAAAAAAAACCAAACAAAAAAAAAAAAAAAAAAAAAAAAAAAAAAAAAAAAAAAACAAAAAAAACCAAAAAAAAACCAAAAAAAAACCAAAAAAACCCCATGCCTGATAGATAATGTGTTTTTTGCTTGTTGGGAATTCAACGTGATAAATAACTGCTTTTCCCCAAAAGTAATTTCTTTCAATGTGACTGACTTTATTGAGTTCAAAATTTCACAGTAAATAAGTCAAGGACTTAGCCCTGTCTGTGGGAACCAAATGAAAAGCAGCCTGCATTTCAGAGGGGCTGTAAGTTCCCACCAAGCAAAACACTTCCAGAAGTCCCTTTTAGCTAGATTCGTGAATACAGTGTCAGGCTGCCAAATTCAATCCCTCTAGGATGTGGCTGTATTGCCAAAAGAATCAACTTGATTTTATATCACATTTTCAAAGCCAACAGCTCAGTGCCCCCTACTGACTAAATATTCTCAGCAGCCAGCAAGGATCCCGTTCAAAGGCCCTCAGACCAACGCTTTTCTGTTTCATTGCTGCCCTCTGTCTTCTTACAGTCCCTTTTAAAAACTTCTATTGCTAAACTTTCAAAGTAAATACTGTTTTTATATTCAACAAAAGACATGAGCCATTCTTAATTCATTCTATGAAATCTAATTGTGATTCATGTCTCTCTTTGTGTTGAAAATCTTTTAATCACTCAGATAGTCCTTGCAAGACAGGATGGTAAAATACTGTAGCACAGATAAAAAGCTCCTGGCTTAACATTAAAGAGTTAGAGATTAAATAAATGCCAGGAATTGCTGTTAAAAAGCTTCTGCTTCTTCAACAGGATCTCAGAATGGCTGTGGTGGTTACTTGTCAACTTCAGCTTCTTCAGCTTCTACCTTTGGCCCTCCAGTCTCCAATGAGACCAGAAAATATGAGAAAAATCTGGAATGTGTATGGATCATAACTGCACCTGAAAACAAACGGATCAACCTCACCTTCACTTTATTTGAACTTGAAGCACAATCTGCTTGGATGTGCCGATATGATTATGTCAAAGTAAGACAGCTCAGTATGTTAAGAAGAAAATATCAGTGAGATACAATCCATTGCCTTCTCCATGAGGCTAACTTAATTAATAGAAAATGATCCTAAGAAGAAATTAAATTCCTTAATATAATTAAATTTTTTCATTGGGTTAGATTACTACACCAGATGTCATTCTGCCTTTCTGGAAACCAGTAAGAGTTTTAACATTACACACACTTCTGGTCTTAGACTGCTCATTTAATGAGTATTTATTTCACAGAATAGAAACAAAAAAAAACTCAAATAGGTGTAAAGTAAAACTTCAGAGTATCAGGTTAAAGTTGAGCAGAACAACTAAAGAGAAATCAAAAATTAAAAACTGAGGACAAAGCAGTGAGGAAGGGTGAATTATTTTTGATAACTTCTGGAGAGGAGTGACATAGACAGAGGGAAATTATGCATATACATGCACAATTGCTTGAAAGGACTACAATTAATAGAATTTTTCCCTTTTTTTTTTTTTTTTTATCAAGTCTTGGCGCTCAGTGCTCACCTATAGAAGCTATTTTCTTGGAGATAAGCATACAAACCATCAGATAGCAGAATGCTGCTAAACAAACTCCACCAAGGAATGTTATAGATCCTGCTGAACATTGGATATACTCAATGAAACAAGGAATTCATTCCACATTTTGATGAATAAAATCAATCTTCTCACTGAAAAGCACTTTGAGATTACATATAATAAAGAAATGAGAGTGCTAAATTAAAATGTAATAATTTTTTGATAGATTTCCTGAGACAGGACCAGAATGTTCCATAATCAGATTTACCCTGTCCAACAGAATTAGTTAATACGGCAGTGAATAATTATGGTAATCAAGAACATCCTGTTAAAGCACAAGAGAACACACTGCACTTTCAAGTAAACAAAATTGTAATGTAAGGAGAGGACAGAGACTTTTATTTCCCTTTATTTGTTTGTTGTGCCTAAACTATTGGTAGCTTATATATTTTACTTCTTTCAGATTTATGATGGAGATAATGAAAATGCCAATTTAGTTGGCACATTCTGTGGATCTGCAGTGCCAGCTCCTTTTATTTCTACACGTAATTTCTTGACAGTGAAATTTATCACAGACAATTATGTGGAAAGGAGGGGTTTCAATGCCACCTACACCGCAGTAGATCGTAAGTATACATATATATGTATGCATATACATAGTTATAACTCTTTTATGGAAATTCTTATTTAAATACCACCTCAAAATTTGTTCTAGACATAAGTCTCAGGAAAGGGCAAGGATAATCAGTAGCACAGCATCTTTAGGCAAGCTAAAAACAGCCTGACCCCAGTACAATTCTCTTTGGTATGAGCTGGTTGGGAGGAGGTTGTCAGTCTGAGAGTACTAAACAGGAATGCTCACAGATTGTTAATAAATAGGAAACAAACATTTATTTGAGTATGATGACATATATTGATTCCACTAGCATGTATTTTGCTTTTTGTTTTCCTTCTAGACACTCAAAGGCAAATACAAATTATACCATCCAAAACTCAACTCCATTTGTGTTTTACTCCAAAAATAGTTTTACCCAGTTTTCACTCTGTGATGCATTTGTTACTGTTTTACACAGGCCTGTGTGGAGGAATCTATAATGCAACTTCTACATCCCTTACTGCAACATCTCCTAATTTTCCAAATGAATATCCACCATTTACTCTCTGCTCTTGGATCATTGATGCCCCTCCACAACAGCAAGTCAGGGTGGTGGTAGAGGCCTTCCACCTCCATTCCAGCCAGGACTGCTCTCAGAACTACCTAGAGCTCCACGATTCACCAACAGTAAGGAATTTACAGGAGATACCATTCCTATTCCCATTCAGCTCCCTTCACTCCTTGGAAAGAGAGAAGAAACCTACTATTTGGTAATATATTCATTGTTGATCCTCTGTGAGGGGCACATCCAAAGCATTACTGACTGAGCCCCAATTAACATGTGATAACTGTACACAGAGCTCTCAGAAGCACTCTGTGCACACATGGAGTTAGACCTGGGCAAGTGTTACACAGTTTTTCACAGGTGAATCAAGTATCAGTGCTGCCAAACCAAGCAGACAGAAAAAACTGTCCCACAGCAAGTTTTCATTGTGCTTCCTCTCATCCAAGAACCATAATAAAAATGAATACTCATACCAGGAAGAGTGTTAAAAACACAAGAAAAAAACCCCAATATTCTAAGGTTTCTTTCATACTATCTTATTTTGGCATGAGAATAGCTCTTATATTCTATTTGTTCCTAATAATAATTCAACATGAAATGTTGAGATATTATTAAGTGATTTCCAGGAGAAATTTGAAATGCAATTTCATAATTGGTATAGAAAGTGTTGAGAGATTTATTTACCTTAAGTTCAGTACATATAAAACTGAATTATATCATTAAGTAACTTGTGATGTATTAAATTCCAGCAGAGCCAAGGGTCAGTCCATAGATTCTGTGGCACTGAAGCTTTTCCAGTCCCTGAGTTTTATTCTTATGATCGTACTGCCATTGTGACTTTCAAGTCAGATGAATATATGATTAACAATGGAGTCAGATTTTCCTATCAAGCTACAGGTAAGCTTGAAGAAATGCCCCAAAAAATCTACCTACTATTCTCTTTGTTTATTTCATACACTGAAATGCAATACAGAGAGCTGAAATCCTTACATGTCTCTGGTTTTCTGTCTCAAGGTTGTAGCAGAGAGTATAATCAGACATTTGGTTACCTGAAGAGCCCTGGCTGGCCTGGTCTTCACCCCAATAATATGGATTGTTCTATCATTCTTCGAGCTCCCCCAAATCACAAAATATCTCTCTTTTTCCACGCTTTCAGTTTGGAAGACAGCATCCACTGTTCACATGATTTCCTAGAGGTATCATGCAAGTATATATATTTTGTGAGCCTATGTAAAAAACTGCTAAGTTCAAAGGATATTAGTATGTTTGGATCAAGTTTGGATTAAGTCTGAGTTGAACTGGCTGAATTAGGGACTAATTATTGTCAGAGTTTTATGGTGAAATGTGCTTAGATGTTATAGCAAGAAGCTAAACAATACACCCTAGAAAGTCCAAACCCAGTGAATAAATAGTTTCATTATCAGCTAACCTATCCTTACCTAGCTCTTGTTGAGGTTACCCAGTTAACAGAGTCATCTGGAATAGTTTGTGTTTGATACTAACATCCATGAATGAACAGAAAGCCATATATCTGAGTGGTTTTGTTGCATCAGTGATTTTGTTGATCAGATTCCATCTGCTTGACATGTTTCTCAAGAAAGATTTTTTTCCTAGAAAAGCAATTAAAAAAAAAACCCAAAACCCAACAAAACAGAAACCAAACTATAGTGACAGCTGTAAGAAACTTGCAAAATACTTTGTGTCAGTGAAAAGTGTATCTTCCTCCTACACAATCCTCATTCTTGCACGTTTCCCTGTTCTCTGGTCAGATGACAAAAATCAGATGTCTGTGGCAAAATCATTATTTACCTCTATTTTCATATCCTCTTTACTGTCTCAAGAAATGGATCTAAGCACCTGTATTATTGGAGTGCAGAAAAAAAAATCAGATTAAATCTGAGCTATGTAATATGATCTGTGTCTTAATGTGACAGGGGAAAAGAGCAGGGGAAAAGAGCAATCTGCAGGGTAAAAAACTAATATTTTCATCTGGAATATTAATATTTCTTATGAAAAGCAAAACATGAACATAGGCTTGAATTGCATAAGAACATCTTAGCTACTGGTCAAGTAATTTTTTCAGTTAGGACATATACACACTATAACATTCAGCTGCCTGTTTCTGATGATGCTTGTTCTGTGCAATTACTTATAAAACTCAGACCAGTTAATGGCCTCTTTTTCCTTCTACACAAGAATGTGTGGTAGGAAATATAGCAGTATTAAAATGACAGCTATAGTATGCATGCAAGTTACTACCTAGTTTGTGCTGTGTTTGTATCCATGAATAATTGTGCTGGTGTATAACTGCATAGCAATTTAATGTTGACAGTATTTTTTGTGTTCCCTGAAGGTCAGAAATGGGAGTGATGCGCAATCACCACTACTTGGCAGGTTCTGTGGAAACACTGTGCCCAGTCCCATCTTCTCCCAAAACCATGTTGTCTACCTTCGTTTCAAGAGCGATTTTTCAGTGGTTCATGATGGATATGAAATTACTTGGACTTCATCATCAACTGGTAAGACTGTAGCTACAAAATAATGCTAGATAGAAGGGAAATGCAGCAATGTGGAATTCAGCTCTTTTTGGATCCTTCCTCATCACCACTTTATACCTTCCCTAGAGCCCACAGTCCACATTATTCAGTCACTAGAGAGAGGTAGCTGCTCCTCAAGGCCACTGGGGCAAGGCGTTTTACGAGATGGAAGCAATTCCCTCTCCTGATGTTGACTTTAGAACCTCAGATGATTTAGTCCACTTAAGATAAAGATCTTCTTTCAGTGAGAGGCTGGAAAATACCAGGAACATCTACCTTGGGATCCAGAGAGTGGTGGTGCTGGTGGTGACTCAGCTTGCTCCAGTAGTCCACTTGTGATATGCCAGAGGAGCTAGGCACAGCCAAGCCTGAAGAGGACAGGAAGCTACCCCATGAAAATAAACTACCTATAATGCTGTGTAGTGACTATATCATGGACACATTCATGAATGGCTTATGAAATGGTGAACAGCTGGGTATAGTTTCTTCATGGCACTGAGTTACTAGAGGTAGGAAAGCTCAGATGAGAAGTACTGCAGAATAACCATACAGTACTGAGTCATCCAGTGATGGAAAGGCAGAGAAAGCTCAGTGTAGGAAAGTGTCAATAAAGAATGTGGTAAAAAAAAAAAACAATCCTAACCTTACTTACAAAAATACGGGCACTGAGTTGATTTTCAGTAGTCAACAACAAGATCTTAGGAGTAAAGTAGTTTCATGAAAACAAAAGTATACTAAGAGTCAAATAGACTGGCATAATGATAGAAATTGTTGGGAAAGGAAGAGAAAAGAAATAGACAGCCACTGTATAAATCTATAGTTTACACACAAATTGAATGATGTGCACAGTTCCGGTCTCTTCTTCTTATAAAAAATCAGAAATAACAAAGGGCTCAACATTAAAAGTGGCTTCTGTATGAGGTATGTTGAGACTTTTTAATCTGGTTAAGAATCTACTGAAGTCTGTAAAATTGAGTGATATTGGATGATAAATAGTGATCAACTGTTCTTTGACTTTTCCCGTAGAAGAACTAGCAATTGTCATATAAAGCCAGGAGCTCGTACGTTCATAACAAACGAGACAAAACAGTTCTTGATACAGTATGCAGTTAAACTGTGGAGCCCCTTCCCACAGCATGCTACAAATTTACATGGATTCAAGGGCCACACAATTTCACCTGATAAACATTATTAAATAGAAAGGTGCCATCTCTGGGAGCTGTAAGCTGAAAATTCTTGGAGACTGTGAGGGTCATCTGGATCATGGCCTACACATTCTTCTTCTATAAACTTGCATTTTTCCTAGGTCATATGCTTCTGCCCACTGTTGAAGACTGAATTTTGGTATAAATGGACTTTGATTTACTTAATATGCCTAATTTCTCTGAGTTGTTCTCTGTATTTTTCTATCCCATGAGGATTCACTACTTTTCATGCCAAAGAACAGTCACAGTGAATTCAGCTCCAGTTGAGTAGCTGGGAACTGAACTGAGGCACAGACTTAAACTTCAGTTCCTGTTTCAAAGAATTTGGGAGGGGTGGTGTTGGTTTTAATATTCAGTGGTGGTCTAATGCCTGTTGCATATTCTTAGGCTGCTGAAGCTAGAGCCTCAGTTTTATTCCTTATTAGTGTTCTTAGCCATGTTAGTTGTCCCAGCTCCTGGTCTCTCTGGTTTTCAGAGTGATATTGTACTAATGTATCACGTCATGTATTACCTTGTGAAACGAAGCCTTCCAGGCCAATTAACAGCGTCTGCTTCCAGGATGCGGCGGAACATTATACGGCACCACCGGCTCGTTTGCCAGCCCCAGGTACCCGGCGACTTACCACAACCACACTGACTGCGAGTGGGCCATTACCGTGCCCCAGGGACGAATTGTCACAGTGAACTTTGATTTCATCAGCATCGATGACCCAGGGGACTGCAGCAGCAACTATCTGATCCTCTACAATGGGCCAGACGCCAGCCATCCCCCCGCCGGGCCCTACTGTGGAACGGTACGTAGTGCCTTCCCTCTGTGACCACAGAAGTGCTTAAAAGGAGTTTTTACTCTTTCATGTACAGGACCGTTTCCCTAATTCTGACATGAATTCCATACAGATGAGTGGAAGTGAAGGCAAAAGGCGTGTGGTGCCTCAGAAGCCTTCCAACTCAGACCGTACAGTGACATCTAGTGGGAGGCATCAAACAAGCTTGCTCCATACTTCGTTGTATTTGTGTTTTTAATATTTGCAATATCCTGAGGGAGAAACACAACAACAGTAACTAGAACAGTTACTGAGATAACTGTCAATCTGTGATCCAATTTGTGCCTCAGTTGTAACTCTCTGACTCTCTCTGCCAAAGGATCTTGATGTTCTATAAGGCTTTTAATTTTTCTTGTCTTTCATTTCAGGATACAAGCATCGCTCCGTTTACTGCTACATCTCATCAAGTCTATATAAAATTTCATGCTGAATATGTGACTCTACCATCAGGATTCCAGTTAAGCTGGACAAGCTAAAACATTGCTTATGAGAAATATATTACCATTCCTTGCTATACTGAAAAGACTTTAGATGATAAGAGGTTTGAAGTCCAGTGATGACAATTGCAACTGAAGTAAGGCCTTTTAAAAGTTACTGTAAATGTAGCTGTTATGAACTTGGAATTCTGTCAAAAAAAACATTGATCTCCCATTGTGCTGTAAATAAACTATTACCTACCCAACTGGGAAAAGGAGGTTTTGCTAAATGTTTTTTATATTCTTCCACATAATTTCTAAATTGTATAATTAATGCTATAAAAATTTAATCACCCAGGATAAAAATTACACATGAAGTTGATGAGAGGACCTAAGACAAGAAGCCATCTTTAATTTGTTCCCTAGAGTTAGGTGGTTTTGCCCCAAGCATCTCTGAAAACATCAGCTTAAGTTTTATTCAAATTACCTAAAATCAGAAATTGCTAAAAAATGGTCCTGTCCTATAACCACTTACACAGATAACTGTGCTGAAGAGCTTTCAGTAATAGTGTGAATTGGGTATAAGAACCCAGCTGAAATCAGTACTTGAGCATTCACTGAAGGTTAACACAGCAAGGGCATGATGTGGTTCTAAATTTTAACCAGATTAAGAAGTAATTTCAGGATCAGAGCCCTGTGTTCAATATATACAGATACCTGTGGTTATACCTATTGAGTTATATTTTTAAGCTTCAAAGTCTATTTTACAACTGTATATAAAAAACTTCTGAGGCTTTCAGTAACTATGTCACCCTTCTAGTCAACCTTTAGGCAACTTCCTAGACATTTATGAAACAGCTATAACTTCAGAATAGGGCAGACATAAAAATATCAATTGACCTTTGAGTTCAATTAGTTTTTCCCTTCCCCAGGCTAACATAGATCATATATAAAAGACGTTGTTGGCAGGGTGGACAGAGGACACTGATTCCACTATGAAGCATTTTTTGTTACAATCCAGAACAAATGACCACTTCCTGAATGTCAGCTGTGATGGACAGGCAAGAGAAATTTGCACCACAGAAAAGAAACAGGGACTATCATTTCAGAGCTATTACAAAGAGACAATTACAGTGAAAGCAGTTCCTTAATGTTGTTATTGAAGCAATTAATTATGAAAGGATATTAAAGTGCAAGTGGCAGTTTTAACAAAATCTAGGAACTCTTTGAAGATTTCCCAGTGAATGCCAAAAAAGCCATCATTCCACAAACATACTTCCAAAACTTTATAACAGCTGAACAGATATTCTTGTTAAGATAAAATGTAGGAAAAATAAAGCAGTCAAAAGGGACGCTATAAAATCCAACCCAAAATCCTCAGGTGATAACTTAGAAAAGGAGAAACCTGTGAAGTCCCACTGGCCAACAGAATGAGATGTAAGCCAGCATATTATAACTGTCCAAGGACTAAGAAAAACTGAGCCTTATATATAGGTGATGCTCCTGCTAACATGCCTAAGTATAACATGAAAAAATCAGAAATATCTGTATTGGGATGAAACTGGGAGGCAGCTATGTCCTACTGAGCTGCTAGCAAAAACAGAAAGTTCCTCTAATAAAGGAAGACATAAAAGACCATATAATCAAATTAAATATTTTCAGATTAGTAGTCCAGAAAACTTTTGCTGAGAGTGCACTCAAACTGACACTGTACTTGCAGTCAAAGGATGATGTAATCTTTGTCCATATTGTTTATTAAAACTCCCTACAAGGGATATTAAGCAGTAAAGAAACATCTGAAATGTCTGAAGATAAAGCCACAAAATAAATTCTAAAGACAGCAATGTGTAAGAGACTCCAAGTACAATCAAGCAGGGATTGAGTGGTTTGCTTGCAGAGGTGAGGAGAACTGCATTTCTCCCCTGTGGAATGCTGCATCCCAGGCTTCATGAATGTCCGTTGTGGCTCTGACCTTCCTGTGAATCACCATGGATTTGGTGCAGCTGGTACACCACATCTGCAGTTGGCAGAGAATCTCCTCAAGATCTGGATACTGTCACTTGCTGCCAGGTGGCTGGACATGGAAACATCAGATTTTAGGCAAGAATCAGCTTGCAAGAATGTTGTAATTTTCTGCACTTCACCAGCCCAGAGCACAACTCAGCTGGAAGCCACACTTGAAAGGGAAGGATATGTCCCTCCAAACATATTGGCCTTTTTGCAGGCAGTCTTCTGTGGTATATTCATTGCTCCTGCCAAAAGTGGATCAGCCCTGTCAGAAATGAGTTCTCAGGTTAAACATTGGCCTTTTTACAGGTGTGACAGAGCATAAACTGACAAACAGAAATTTGTATGTGGTTTTAATGAATGAAGGTCATGAGTGGCTTTTGGAGGCTGGTGTCAGCCCCACGTCACACAGTTTAAGGATACCAAGTTGCCCGAGGACACGGCAGTCCCCGAGCTCCGGCACTGAGGTCTCCTGCTGACCTAGGGACTGGTACAGAGATGTGCTCTGGTGACCTGGCATGTGCCTGAGGCCACTCTGGTAACACAACCTTTGCCCTTAAGATCTTGAGGGGAGCTCCAGCTAAAAAGGTGAGTTTGCTGAAATCTATACTTCAGAAAGGCTGCTTTTATGAAGAGAAAAAACATGTTTCACTTTAAAGCAATTAAATGCTTTTGGACATTTTTTATACGATAAATACTTGCTGTTGGCAAGACCTGTCACATCATCAAATTTTATAAAATCATTGAAATTCTGCAGGAAATAAAAAAAGAATAAAGAGCACTATGAATGAGAGGAAGAGCGTTTTTAAAGTTTTTTTTTTTTAATCCAACAATAACTAAGTAATGCTTGGTGCATCTTTAAATTGTAATCTTAGAAATACTTAATACCTATGTATAATTTTATTTACAAATTAGCAAAATGCATGCAGCTATTTAGAGGGAAAAAAACCCAAATAGCCCAGCAGAGAATTTGTGCTCATGAAGACTGTTGAATGAAGCTGCTGGTACAAGGTTGAATTGATCCAGCCCAACTGACTCTCGCCAAAAATAGTCAAAGTCTAAAATTATATTATCAAACCCATTCTTTAAAAAAACAAAGGAACAAAGGAACAAAGTAACCCACTGCTGTCCTCTAACATTTTATATGAGGAACCACAACAAAAACACCAACTGCAGAAGTATTAAAGTGGAGGTCCTTAGAGGAGAGAGCTGATGCTAAGCCATGTTTCTGTCTTGGAAGGTAAGGAGCAATTTAAAACACTTGCTTTAAAATGAATGCACAGCAAACACAAAAAAGCAGAACCAAACAGATAATCTGGAAGTAATTATTCCATGAAACTTCTATGTGGTTTTTGCAGTGTACAATTCAAAAGACAAAATCTGTACTTAATAAGAAATATAGCTTCATTTTACAACACTGCCATGAAAACCTTTGCTTTTATGTCTGTGCACATTGCTATTTTATAATGTCATTGTTGTGAATGCTGCACGTCTGTATTGTAATAACTGCATGACTACAACCTCCCTCTGTCAATGACAAAGCAGATAATGAAAGTGCAGGTTTTCACCTTCTAAAGTCTGCTTTAGAAGGTGAAAAGTTTTTATTTTACATGTAAATCTTCTTCTGTATGTTATTACAGATGTTTATTCTTATACAAAAGTAATTTTATGAGGCAGTTATATATGAATGGTGAGCCTCCAAAGACTAGGATTTGAAGAATAAGCACTAAAATGTCCATAACAATGTTTTTAATTGTCCTTCCCATGTGGCAAGACTGTTCTTTAGAAATGAGAAATAATATCACAATGAGATATTCTTACAATAATAGTTACTTAACTAAAGGAGACAGAAGATATAGAGCTAAAACACTAGAAATCATGGTTCTGGTCAATTTAAAAGAGTAGCTAGTTTTATTTAAATTTACAAAGCAATTTTGACTGAAAAACAGTTTTCTATTGGTTCATTAAGCAAAGGAGGAGGTGTCTCAGTTTCCTATAATAACACAGGATATGTATCCTAGGCACCAAAATTAACATATTTGGTGTAATTAGTTTTTGTCAACTGCTGAACTGAAATTGCAGAATTATTCTGCAGTCCTAATTAAAACGAAGTGCAATAAAAATTCATGGGATTGACTATATTGTTCCAGATAAAAAACAACTGGATTATTAACAAATAAATGTTTAAAGTATTAATTAAATTATAATAAAAATAGAGGCCAAATTCTAGGAGGTTCTTTTTTACAACAATTGGAAAAATAACTACTGCATGCCAGTTATCACACTTTGTGAGTGCAATGGTGATGGATGAATTTGTAATAGCAGTGCCCAGCACCACACAACTGGTTTTGCAGGGGTGTGTTGCTGTTGCATCCCTTTGATGACATGCTATCCCTGCATTAATGTTGCTCATTATCATAGCTTTTCTTGGAGGAGGAAAACAGGAATAAAAATAGCATAATAATGTAAAACGTCATTTTCTTGGTTAACAGAAGTACTTGGACAGAAAAAAGGAAGGCAGCAGAGCTACTCATTCCCTTGCTGACCCTCAGCACAGTGAGAGGAACCAGCAGGAGGCAGATCCAGGGCAGAGCAGGCTGGGAGCAGCACTGCAGGGGCAACTTCTGCCTCCTCTGAGCACCACAGGGGAAACTGCAGCTCTGCCACACCGTCATGCCATACATCTCAGTCACCTGCTTTAGCCTGCAGGCCTAAGGACAGAAGGCATATGCCAGCCTCTGCAATGAATTCAGGCATCTGCTCTACAAACATTTAAGCCAAGTGACAGATTTAGAACAGATCTGACAGATAGCAAAGATATTTTATAGTTGTTTCATAAGTAAAAAATCAGTAGCTGGAAGGTAGAGCAAGACCTAAACTGGAAAAGTCTCCACTGTGAGCTCAAGCACTGTATGTGTGGGGAGGGCTCTACTGGCCAGACCCCAGGGACAGGCTGGCCAGCCTCTAGCTGGGGGCATAGAGGGAACCAAGTATTTCTGGAGCCAAAGGCGTCTTGGAATGACTGCACAACCTGGGAAGAGGAAGGGGGCATAAGAGAGGGGAGAATGGGCGACTGCAGTGACATAGACCCTCTGCAGGAAATGGCTCTTCACGACTGCTGAAGGGACAATCTGAAAAAATCAGTTTTCATGATCAAGCACCCTTGGACAGAGTAGCTTGTGTACCTTCCTTCCCACTCCTTCTCAGACAATTGGTAGCCAGCGCTTGATGAGGCACTGAGAAACTTTAAAAGGAAGGCTTGACAGCAACTCCCCTTTGCCAAATCCAATGCCAATATCCCTGACTGGGGTATGGATTTATGCTCAGACAAAAGGTTTGCTCAAGCAGGACCAAAAGAAGGTCACATAGAAACTGTGTGATAGAAGAACTCTTTACACAACAACGGGATAATGAAATTAGGTAGATGGCAAAAAACCCCCACAATCCTGATGAAAGGGAGTAATGACAATATGTTTATTAAGTGGGAAGTAATTCAATACTTCTATGGTAGGAGTAGAATGTGGGTATCTAGGCTGCATGCAATGTTTTGACCACTGCATAAATGGGCAGAGAGAAGCCAGGCGAGCTTCCCATTAGCCATGAAGACTGTTTTGTGTCTTTTTAGAGTCACAAGTGCTGTTAGTTGGAATAAGGGAGCAGGAGCACACTTACAGACAATTAATCTGCCTGAGCCTTTGTTATTAAATGACACCTGCAATCATTTGCCATGAAATAAGAACAGCAGACATGTTAGCATTTTGGTCTTTGGGACAACTGATTGGTGGCAGTTAGGGCATTTTCTTAGCCAGGAAAGGGATCCAGATTCATGGTTCTGCAGACCAAATAAGAACTGTACATCATCATCTTGTACATCTGAGCGACAGTGGGTTCTGCTGAGAAATTCAGCCAAAAGGAATCTTAGGTACGCTTCCAGTCGTACCTTGTAAGCAAGACTTGAAAACAGTAAGTTCAATAGGTGCTCAAGGTAGGAAACTCCAATTAGGAATAAACATGCTACAATCCTGCAGTCCAGTATTAAATCCTTACATTCCTAAAAAAGGAAAAGTTGAAGTTGTGCCTCCAGGAAGTTTTTCATTTGCTGGCTTAGGCAAACGCTCATCATCTTGGTTTCTGTGGATACCATTTTTACGCTACTAAGTAACACCATGGAATACATATGCAAAATTCAAAGCTGTGGTTCTCAGTGGGTAGCCAGGCCTTACTTAATAGATTTAGTCATCAATTGCTCTGATCTTCCATATCTGTTGAATGACAGCGAGCAGGAGCACCTTAACTCCTATGAAAGAGGTTACATGCATAAGTGCTTCTGGGCAGTAAGGCTGTAACTCCAACGCCATGGGGTGTCGAGACCAGCGACAAGCGCTCAGAACGTGGACCCAGCCTTGTGACTGCTTTTGCTGTTAGAGCTGACTGGAAAACCCAGGAAGACACCGAAGAAATGGAAACTGCTGGTTAAATGCACCGGATTTTTTTTTTTTTTGGTGTGGGTTATTTTGGAGATAATGTGCTTTGTCTCCGGCAGCCTTTCCAAAGCCCGGAGCGCTCCAGGAGTCCCGGCCCGTCGCGTTCCGTCCCCTCAGGGCCGTGCCGGGCCCGCTCGCGCCCCCGCCGGTCAGTGCGGGGGGGGCTGCGCTGCGCCTGCGCGCGGGGGCGAGGCGGGGCGGCGCGCACGGGATCCGCCGGGGCCCGCCCGCCGTCCCGCCGTGGGATCCGCTCGCCGTGTCCCGCCGCAGCTCCGTGCGGTGAGTGCCCTCGGGCAGCACCGGGCCGGGCCTGTCCGTCCGCCCGGGGCGAGAGTGCGGCCAGCATCCCGGGCAGTGCTCCGCTGGCATGGGCGGGCGCGGCGGACGGGGCGGGACGGGCCCCCCGGCGGCGCTGGGCAGGGGGTTCTCTGCGCTCGGGGCTGGGGCCGTCCCGGCGCTGTCCCGGCTGGGGGAGATGCATGTCCCCTCACGGGTTTGCCCCGCCGCCCGGCTCACGGTGTCCGTTTCTGCCCCGCCTAGACCATGTCGAAGTCCCTGAAGAAGATCGTGGAGGAGAGCCGGGAGAAGAACCAGCCCGAGGTGGACATGTGCGACCGCGGCATCTCCAGCATGCTGGACGTGGCCGGCCTGTGTAGGTACCGGCGGCGGCGGGCGGGCGCAGCGCGGAAACTTCCTTATTTGTCCCGGGCGAGCGGGGGCCGGCCCTGGGCGTGGGGGCTCCGGGACACCCCGCCCCGGCCCGGGCGCTGCCCCGCCGTGTCCGAGGCTCTCCGGTGCGGGGATGGCCTTTGGGCACGGGGGGCTTGGGGACCGATCCGTGGGCTGGGAGAAACGCCCCGCAGCAGCACCGCCAGGAGCCGTGCGTGTGGGGTGTGTGTGTGTCCAGGAGAGCCCCGCACCGCGGCTCGGCGTTCCCTGTCGCACTGCTGGCATTCTGGCACTTGGCTGATGGGGAGACTTTCTCTTCTCCGTCCTGCTATTGAAACAAAACCACCAGCCAAGCACTCCACTGGGTTTTGAAAGGGATAGGGTGACATCAGCCTGCAACTACAGGCGACTGGTCTCTGGAGGAGAGGACAGTAATACTGTATCACAGGTACAGCAACATCATGCTTTGGATGTTGTACCATTGCACATGCTTGCTGAACCGTGGCAGGGTGCAGCTGTCAGTATGGTGCATTTGCTGTAGTTAAATTCACAGTAAATACAGCATGCCAATGGCAACGTGCTGTTGTGGTTCTGGAGAGCACATAAATGAAGAGCAAGTTAGGTATCTTTGCATTTTTAAAGTGCACATGATGTTATGACGTAGCCAATACTCAGGGAGTTAAAGTTGTGAGTATCTGTAGTGTGCTACAGGCTGAAATTTTTCAGAATGCCTGATCCAGTGAGGGGGAGAAAGCACAAAATCTCAACCAACCAATGTACTTAAAACTCTTGACTGTATCCTGGTTTACCTCTTTACTGTGTTTGTTAAACTTGAGAGCAGCTAGCTGCAACTGTACATAACTCTTCTCACAAGATAGGTGTGGGCTCAGGGAAAGGTATGGCTAGCTATCAACTGCCGTTATCTGCAGAGTTGGGAGCTCATCAAGGTGTCTTCTATCACATCACTAAAGGATGAAGTCTTAAGTACAGTTTTGCAGAACTAGGTTCTGTACTTAAGTCTTCATTCTGTACTGCTGTTTTCCTGCTTCTGGGTGGTGCATGGGACTCTGGGAAGATGGTGTTGTAAGGACTGTATATGTGAACTCACATTAAATAGAAAGTTTCACTGCATTTCTATAGGAAGAGCAGTTATTTGAGACAAAGTGGTGTTTAGCTCACATTAATTACAGATCATTTTTGAAAACTATACTTAGATCTGTCAGGTATATGAAGCAGCAATAGAGTACTGTTGCTTTTGTTAAGTAGACTTGGTGCCTGCTATCACTAGACACATAATTAATTAACTAGCTTTGATCTTTCAAGCATGGAAAAAGGATAATGTTGAAGCACATTGATAATCCTTAAAAAAAAAAAAAAAAAAAGAAAGAGGCTTTTCTTGCACAAAGACTGTTTGGGGTTTGTTGTTCAGGAAGGGCCAAGGACCAGGGTAGGACACTGTGGTTCCCAGATGCTCCCTGATACCAGGATGCTAATTAAGCATCTGAAGTGTCTCTGGCAGGGAGCTCCCTACATGAAGACTTGTGGTACCATAGTTAAAAGTGCATCAGAGGAGTCTCTGTGCAGATACTCTTGGTGCACATCGTGTGACTTGATCTAGCATGGGGATTTGGGGCCTTCTTCCATTTGAGATGTAAGTTAGGAAAGGGGGAATGATGGCTAGTTTCTGTTAAATTCATTGCTTTTTCAGTTATGATGTTCACTGACAGAACACATAAGTTGGTTTGAGTGTTTTTTTACTGTGGAGGTATTTGCCTTCTGGAGAAGGAACACCTTTCACCAAATAAAAAGTAATGAACAGGTATTACTTCTGAATTTTTAGTAAAGGGTTGAGGAAGTGTTAAACTTGTTTTCAAACCCCTGTCACCTGACTCCAAATGGATGATCTTCTCTAACGTAGATTGGATGTTTTGGTTTTCTCTGGCTCTCAGAACTGGCATGTCAGCTAAAGGAGACTGACCTGGTACCTTTCCTTGTCTGTTGCTGCATACCTTTCCAGGGCATGCCTTTTCAGCTATGTTAATTTTTTCCTTCCATGAAGTAAAGATCTCTGTTAAAAGCAATCATCACTATCCATGCCCAGTGACGCTTCTTGCACAGCATTTTATCTTTAAAATGAGGGCCATAAGTAGATGTAGAGAGTTCAGGTAAGTTTAGATAATGATTGGAGGGAACATTGTTGGCTATTTAAGTTCCGTAGATTGGAAGGTATGCCTGAATTTACTGTGTTTAGTAGCCCCTGGTCAGCATTTTGTCTCATATAATTATTCAGTGGTTGTGAATGTCCCTACCAGAGGTGCCAAGTACCCTTAAGGGTAAACTGCTCCTTCTAGTCCTGAATCTTCAAGGAAAGGACCAAGCCTTGTCTCACTGCACATTTGAGTACTTGCTTCGGAGTGGCTAATGAGCTTGTGTTTAACCTTTCTTAACTTAATTCACATAGGGTTAATAGAGGCACAAGGGTTTGGAAGCAGCATGGAGCATCTGTTCAGTGTGCCAGTTCTTTTCCTTAGGTGTCACCCTGTCCTTGTCATGTGTGTTTAGGAAAAAAACCCACAAAAACAACAACAAAAAAAAGTAAGTGATAGAGAAATCTGGTGTTATGTGGGGGCAAAGAAGAGCAAAGGGGAATATATGCCTTGTCTTGGGTACAGTTCTCTTCTGGCTTCTCTTTTCAGTATAGTGAATGGCTTCCTGCAGTACAGGGCAGTCACTTTCTTTTGCATTGTCTTCAACCCTCTGCAGTAGCTGTGGGAGAGACAAAGCAGAAGAACTTGCTTCTGTCAAATACCAGTGTCTCTTTCCAATAAAGAATGAAATACTTCTGTCTGGAAGGAGATTGGCAAGCTAACTTAGTCCTGTAAACTTGGCAACCTTTACATCTCTTCCCACTTTCATGTTTAGCAAAAAAAGAGTATGGTTACCTGCTTATATACAATGTGGTGTTCAGATTCACTAAAAAAGGTTAAGTAGTCCCTGAATTACTTCTAACTCAGGAGTTCATTAATGTCATTAGAAGTAGAGTCCTATTTTTGGAATATTCTTTGAATCCAGGCATTTCCATGTTTTCTCCTAATGACTTAAAATACAAACTAGAATCATGTTATACACCTTCAGAGCATCTGAATTTTTGATGCTTTCAGAACTGTAATGTGAGAGCCCTTTCTCAGACATGTTCTGTAGAAAAGAGATTTCATTTGAGACACAAAATACCCCTTGATCTAAGTGTTATGTGATTTAGCTTGTCATGCAAATACCATGTGATACAGTTTTAAGTGTTAAAGACTTTTTTTTATTATTCCAGCATATGATAAAACAACAGTTACACCATTTGTGTGCACATCTCTACTACAGTTGTGCATCTTCCATACATAAATGTCCTGTCCCATGGAAGTGTTATTGTGTTGGTTTGGGTTTTTTGCCTTCATATTGTGAAGTAAATAGATTATATTTGTTTTATAAAGCACTCACTGTGGACAATGGTAGAGAGCATTAATAGACATCCTGTAGGCTGAGCAAGCAAGAAGGGAGTAATGTGCCCTTTCCCTTAGCATAGCAAAGGATAGGGCATTTATGGAACGGACTTTGAACAGCCGTCAACAACTATGGGATTGTTCGTAGAGTATGGGCCAGTCTTATTTATGTGTCTTTTAAGCAGTTGATATGGAGGAGGAGGTACGAGTAAAGGAATTATTTTGCCCAAATAACTTGTGACATCTGCTCTGTTGTCAGGGAAGGAATATTGGATGCAATCCTATTTATGTGTTAATTTGTTCTCATTATCATTCCATCTGTAAGCTATTCATATTTTGCATAAAGTACATACTTGTGTGACTAGAATTCTTTATCACAAAGTTAGTGTTGATAAAATTGTTCATTCTTAAAATAATAAAAGCACAGAAGATGGAGAGGCAAACTACTTGTAACAATACTGTAATGCTCATCCTGCATTGACTTCCTCCAGTGGGACAGGCAGTGTCTTATCTTTGCTCAGCAAAGTCATTGGGGTCTTCCTGTTTTGTGGGTGTGGGGTTTTTTTCCTAATTTATTTTACTTTGGTTTGGTTGTTTTGTCAGGTTTGTTGGTTGGGGTTTTTTTTTTTCCCTGTTGATGGGCAGGGCTTTTATTTGTTTTATATTTTCCTTAATAATTGAGTATTGTCATCCAGATATTTTATGTGAAGCTAGCTTGCAGTGCAAGGCAGCAGTATATGAAGATGTTTGATAACAGTGCCAAAATGGAAGAACCTAAATATTCTTCCCTTGATTGACTCTTTTTTGAAGTAATAGTGGGACTGGGACCATAAGGAGAATTTGTGATTGCTGTGCAAGTAAATTGCTCTGGCAATAGGTATTTTTCCCCTCTAGAATATAGGTATTATTCTGTGTGAATATCTGGTGCATTCACGAAATCCCAGTAACTTACTGCCTGTATGCTAATGACTATAATGTTATGAGGTAGTGTCTAGAAGCTCCTGCAGTGGCATCATAGAGAGGTTATAGCAATTTCCAGTGGGAATCTCAGTGCCCTTCCATTTTCAGAAGACTGGTACATGGGCTGAGTCATCTGACCTGTTGTATGTTGTGCTTACCTGGACTGTGTCCATCCAAATCAAAACTGCCCCACCAGCCCCCCTTTAGCCTTCTAGATGTTACTTGGGAATGTTGATCAGTTAAGACAGAGGTCTTCCTTGCCAGACCTGATAGTTTCGTTGTCCTACAGAATGACTTTATGTATAGGGTGAGGTAAATCTCAGTCAGCTGTTCCCACAACATGGTCCTTTTCACAGGAGTACGCACGTGGCAGTGGAAGGAAAATGTGTTATTTCCAGGGGCTGGTTGTTTGACTCAGGTCTGTTTGATGTAAGTGAGCACATTTCTCTCTGTGTCGGGAGTGAGCAAGTACCACTCTCTTATCTTTGTTCTCTTTCTTAAAATGCTTCCAAAATTGCCTCTGAATTGCTAGTAGCTTTGGACCTTTCAAGTCTGAAGAATCTCTTTGTTTTGCTATGTCTAAAATGCTGCTGGAAGTAGTCCAGAGCACAGACACCTAAACCTTTGCTCTTTTCAAAATAGTATTGGAGTGTAGCCTTTCTTGTTCCTTTGGGGGATGTCAACCTGCCATTGCTGGTCAAGGATGCCATGGGACTTTTTGTCATGCATCAGGATTGACTGAGATAGTGGAGTTTCAGACAAGGTGTCTAGGCTTCAGTCAAATTTAGACAGTAAAATACAGATTCAAATGTCTTTTGCCTAGGGATTTTGGTCTTGACATTTTTAACGTGGACTTTGTTCTGTTCTGTATAGATGTGAGAGAAGAAACCTTTCTGGAAGTAGTATTGGTTGAAGAACACCATGATGGGACAAAAAAGGAGAGGGACTAGTGAGAATAATGCTTCTAATCTTGTGTTGCTAAAGGCCAGTGGTGCCCATGGCTTGGTGGTGTAGTCAAAAGGCTTACCTTTAAATACGCACAGAACTCCATTTAAATTCATCCAGAGTTCAATGTTCAGAAGACCAAAATCTGCAGCCCCAAAGCTCCATTGCCCTTGAGTAAGGATCTGTGCTTCCTTTGTACAGACATGATGACATTGTTTGTCTGCTTTGAAAGCAAAGGGAAATAGAAGCAACTTTGTACAGTATCAAAAACAATGATTTTTTCCTCCTTTTTTTTTAAAAAAAAGAAATTTTTTTTTATTGATACTGTTGAGTTTAGGTAAAGCCTCAGAGCTCCAGAATTACTTATTTCTGAAGTAAAATGCAGGGAAAAAAAAGGTTTTTTCCTGGGATTGATGATGTCAGATTTTTTCTGGCTATGGTGTAGGTTCAGTTGCCTTGGAATTGATGACGTCAGACTAGAGGAGTTTTCATCTCAGTGGTAGAGCTGCCCTTCTGGTGGTTGTCTTCTTATTAGTCAGGCTTGAATATCAAGGGCCCATGAAATGTTGACTTTTACGGATTGTCACAGTTATTAAAATAGCTAGACCAAAAGAAACAAATGTATAAAGCTTACTTAGGCATTTGTTCACAAGCTTGTGACTATCTCAAGAATCTGCTCTCATTTTGCTATGTAAATTGCAGTCCTATATTTATCTATATGGGTAAGCACTCAGTAGTGTTAAATGGTTGCTTATGGTTCAGGTACTGATGTGCCCTTTGATTTAAAGATAGAGCTCTTTGTGGAGGCTGCTGCTCTTGTCTGCCCTTTAGTGATGATTTTCCTACAACACTCTTACAGACTTTCTGTAAGCTTCTTTCCATGTCCTCTTGTTCTGCATAGTAAGGTGGTACAGACAGTACTTTGAGTGCTCAAGTTTTGGGAGAAGTTCAGGGTTCTGTTTATTCTTTTATCCTCTGTGCCTTTCATTCCTTCACAACCTGCAATTGCACAGTGAATTGTGGTGATTCTTTTTTTTTTTTTTAAACATTGAACTGTCTGATCTGATGGTGTCTTTGAGTGACTGCTTTCATTCTGCTAACAGGTTGTATTTGCCTTTATTACATCATGAGCTTTTTCAAGGATTAGCTGAAACAGGTCGCTGTATCAGTGAGTAAAACTCTCCATGTTGTGTCTGATACAGTAACAGAAATGTGAAGTAAAAGGGCAGAGGAGTAGGTGGATTCGCCCTTTACTCTTGAGCTTCTCTTGTTTATTTGTGACAATGCACGTCAATCAGTTACTGGAGTGTAAAGAATAATTTTTTTTTTCAGCTGAAATAGATACAAGCTCTCAGTTGCCATGTCCATAAACTAACTTCTTTCTCCCTTCTTTTGCAGTTACGCTATCTCACATCACACAGCTGGTTCTGAGTCACAACAAGCTTACAAGTAAGTATGTTCCTGCCTTTGGACTTCATTGCAGGCAGTTGAGTAACACTGAAAACCTGACACTGCTGGTTTGATACAGAGTGCAGTGACTCTGTTAGAGTGGTGCTTCTTGGTTAGTACTTCATTAAAAGTAAAGAAATTGAGGGTGTGACTTAGCAGCCATTTTCAACGTGCCTTTCCAACTTCAATGTAGACCTGCAATGTGCAGAAAGATCTGTAGTTCTCAGTCTCATCACCAATTCAGCCAGAAATCCATTTCCTACCATGGCTCTGAATCCTTGTGTTAAGGTGAGGACTTTTGAAATTTTTAACTGTCTCAGAAACAACACAGTTTGCATTTTAGTAAATGGATAATGAGTTTGACTGAAGCAAAGCAAATTACAACTCCACTGCATTACATATATAACCAAACATATATGAGCAAGGCCAACTGAATGTAAACATGGGAAAAAAAAGTAGCCTCTTTCTGTTCAAAAAATTATTGTCTCTTGGTCATACTGCTCACACCATCTTCAGGTTGTGGATCTGCTTCCCACAGTAAAGAAGCTCCTAAATGAGGTGTTGGTGAATAGCATGTCAAGAACAACATGATTATGAGACTTAACTTGGTAGAGGGAGATACCAGACTGACTTTTGCAAGACAAAAGTTTTTGTGGGTTTGGGGTTTTTTGTTTGTTTGTTTCTGTGGTTTATCTACCAGTGTCTTGTGCAAACATTCCTGCTTCTTGGTTGTTGAAATTCAAGCAGTAAATTTTGTCTCACCCCTGCTTCTGTGCATCTTCTAAAAAGAAGTGTTGGTGTTGTTGATGTTCTTTTTGTCTGCTCTCTGCATGTGCCAGTGGGTTTCTCTATAAACCAGTCCTCTTTTTGAAACTCAACTGGAGAAATGGAATGGGGAGGGGAATGGAACTAATAAAATGGGTGTGTGTTGACAAGAGGCATATTAGGGTGTATGTGCTTTAGGGTGTATCCAAGGAAGTCTTTACAAATTGACATGGGTCTTAAGAAACACAAACAAATTAATAAAACTCAGCCTGTTGAACTCTACACTGCTTGCTGCATGAGCTGTAAGGTAGTACTTGTTATTTAAAACGTGAATTAATGCAAAAGTGTCACTACAGTCTCTGAGCATTTGCAGAGGATTAAGCATGAGGAGAATATAAATATCCCTAGATTTTAGTGCATAACACTTCTATGGATGGAGTTTATTGGGTACTGATGTGTAGCTTAAAGGGTTGGTAGTAGTAAATAGATAAAATTATGGGCACTTTGACTGGCTGTGAGAACTATGAATTAGTTGTTCAGGACCCTTCTTTTGATAGTGTAGTGCCCTCTAGACTGCCATCTTGCTATTTGTTTTTATCCATTGTAGTTTTCAAAGAAATCTCAATTTAATTACAAATGTGACCAACATTTTCTACCCATCTGGCATGTAAATGATGACTGATGGGTAAATTAATGGGCCAGTTAAGGGAGGAAAACTCCGAAGGGCATCACTGTTAAGCATGCTGCTCTGTCCATGATTTAGAAGGCCATCAAGTTACAAGTAGCTTGAAACAGGGAGAATAATCTTTTGAGAAAGATTATGATGAATTTTCTTTGGTCATGTTGCCATCTGGCATGTTATCAGCCACTGGTGGAGCTGGGCTGTGGGGCCACCCAGCTAGTGACTTCTGTGTGTTCCCTCAGGTACTGCAAGGAGACGGTTGTCCCTGAACTTGAGCTTCTGAAAGCCATGCAGTTCACTGTACTCAGCCACTGCAGCTTTCTCTGCAGCCTTTGGAGGGTTGCAGGCATCTCGAGATAGCAGTTCATTCTGCACACCTCTGTCTAATTCTTGTGATCAGACAGCTCACCCAAGGTTGGATACCTTAGTGCTGACAGGCAAAGCTTCTCTCTGGTGCTGAATATTTACTCTGGTATCTCTGTCTGAATGGCTGCTTACCTGGCACGAGGATGAAATGTGTTGGAAATGTTACTTTTTGTAAATGTCACTATTCTTTGTCTGAGATTTGTAACAAAATTCCTAGAACTTTTGAAATCTGGCACTTTCAGATTGCCAGTGAATCAGCTCTTCCACCTACTGCCTTACAAATTTTAACGTAGCTAAAGGATGATCTCAGCTGAGGACACAACTGGCTGGGCAGGTAGCTGCCTTGCTCTGAGGAAGGTGTCTGCCTTGCCCTGAGGAAGGTGTCTGCCTTGCTCTGAGGAAGAGGAGATAGGCTGAAGCTCCTGCATGGAGACTTGAATCATGGTAAACTTGTCTGTCTCACCTCTGAGCCTGGGGAGGGCATGTGCTTCAGCATGAGCTCCACACTGAAAAGCTGAGTTGCCAGCCTATGCCCTAGGTGAGCCTTAGCTGCAGACCTGACTGGGGGAGGAAAGATATGGTAATAAGTGTCCAAGAAGGATGTGTCCAGGTTGGCTTTAACTATTCAGGAAAAATACAGGGTGTACCTCTTGCTTAAAGCTGTTTTAGTTTTCAAAATACCAGTTTAAATATTGCCATGACTGTAAGTTTGTGTTACATTACATTAAATCTCACCCTTCAATTAACTGCTTTCTCCTAAAGTAGCTGTCAGATCAGCGGGCTGCAAGTACATGCCTTCTCTGAGCCAAGGGATTCTGTCAGCCTTTCTAATTGCTCTCTTTGGGTTTCTTTCATGGCAAGGTAAGAGCACTGCTTGTCCTGAGAAGTAACACATCAAGTCTGAAACTTACTCTTCTTTCACAAATGGATGTAGACACTTAAATAGACAGCACACATTTTTAAAAGGCTAAATTTCAAGTTCATATTTTCATATTTGACACTGTTGACCTAATCTTTTAAGCTGTGTAATTAATTGTCTTAGCAGATTGTTCTTAAAATGACTAGGAAGCTGATGGCAGTGACACTTGACATGCTACACTAAGGTCATATTAGCATCTTCTACTAGTTTTCTGCCATTTAAATGAGTGTTCTGCTAGCTTTTTTTTTTGGTGTTTAGAGTAAATATGTCTATCTGAAAGAATAAATAAATGTAAAAAGTAGATATGCATATTTTTATGTAAATGTACTTTGTTTTCTTGCCAGAAAACTATTAAAACTAAGTAAAGTTTCATCAGCAGGTGTAAGGACTGCTCAATTAAATCCATCATACTGCTCAGAATACTTCTGTGGCATGGATTTTAGTCGTATTTCTAGTGTGCCATTTGTACTTCATTTGCATGTCTAAATCATTCATTATCAGAAGTACTCAAGTCCACATTGATTTTTCTGGAGGATATTAGGCTGAATTTTTTTCAGTTATCTGGTGCTGTCCTAATGGAGGAGTCTTGCACTGGCATTTTCTGCTTTAGGTGACTTCTGAGTCAGTTGAGTCTGTCCTTTGCTGCTTGGTGAGAACTACTTGTGCTTCAAAATCAGAGGCAAAACTCAGGGAAGCTAAATAGCTGTGATTCTGCAGCCTTGTTGAACCAGATGCTGCATAAGTGACAGAGCTGGGATGATTCCTCTGTAGGGTCTCTGACAATCCAGCAGAAAGGAGGAGAAAGAGAAGAGAATATTTGTACTTTTTCTTGGCGTAATGTAGATGTAAGGGCCATTTTCTCTACATGTTATACTGGGTGTTTTTTCTTCCATCATGTAGTAATTTTAAAACCTTCTATCCAGTATACAGCTGAGAAGCAAAATTCAAGATAGTCTTAGCCTGTATAGGTTGTCTGATCCTAACCCAGGTGTCTTTTGAACCCATTGGCTATCATCAAAGTAAATGCAATAGAAGTTCTAACAAATGTTTTTTAAATTGGTGGAAATGAGTGGCTGAACCATAGATATCTGCCCTTCAGTGTGGTGGATTAATTTGGGTTGTTTTTGTTCATGTCACTTGGTGCTAGCTGAGGGACATGCAGATAACATTCACGTCCTGCTCAATAGGTTCATTTATGGGACATGAATAATGGTAGGGAATTAGGGTGGCTGTGCTAGAGGGGCAGAGAGGGAGTTTGAGCCACAGGACATACTACTGTAGAAACTACATTTGATCAGTTTGGTCAGCCACAAATATTGTTTTTGTATCATCTGTGCAAGAGCAGTAATTTTTGTGGGTAGTTATGCTTCTGTTTTGGGTATTTCTAGGGCTGCTTCACTCAAGTTCCGGTGGAACATAACTGGAAGTCTGCAGCAATCTTGGCCACGTGCTCATCTGATGCCTCTGTACAGGAGGAAAGAGACCTTCAGGTGTTGGTGTAATCTGCCTGTTCTGCAGGGGCAGCTGCCATGATTCCTGTGACATTGCTGCTCTGTGGTTCATGCTGGGGTAGTAGTGCCAGTCGTGTGTCAAGGAATTTGTCATAAAAGTTCTTGAAATCAAACTTAGAGCTATTTTGTTCAGAGCCCTTCAGCTAGAGTTCATGTTTTAGTAATGGTTCTGGGGAATGGGCTGGGAATTGCAGAATACTGAGATTCTGAGAGCCCAGTCAGAGAGACGAAGGGATATCATCAGGCTTGTTTCTTTTTAATTTGGGTCTTGCCCCATATTGTTTCAAGCACAACAAGGTGGGGCCCTGGGAGGCAGTGTAAAATACATCATCAGAGTCAGGATGAGGATTTTTTCCAAGCTGATAGTAGGGTTTGTCTGTCACATGTCTTGAGGGCTCATGGGGTTTTGGGGTTTTATTTATTTATTTATTTACTTTATTTGTGAATTGATTGTGCTAGTACAACAAATGGCTGCCTTTAACTGGAAAAAGAGTACCTTTGCAGGCTGAAGTCAGCAGTTAAGTTGGGTTTCACTTTTTGGTCCCCTTGTACCCCATTAGATTTGTAAGTGAGCAAGAACTGGAGTAGAACCAGCAACAGAAAAAACTCTCAACTTTCATAAAAAATACTAGTAGAGCATAAAAATGTAGCTTGTGCCTTGTCTACTTTTTCCTAGCAGAGCTTTTGTATACTATTTTGCCATAAAGTATGAAGGAATACTGAACCTTCTGGAATTTAGATAGGTCAGCTAACTCAAGGTATTCTCCAGCCACGTAGAACATACACAGAATCTGACATCCTAGCATGGGATGGGAAGTCCTTACTTGTATGCTGATGAAATTTTGACAATTAAAATCCGTGTATTATATTGTGAATAGGAAGTGTTTGAAGAGGTTTCAGATGCTCCGTTTGTCTGTTATCACACCCAGAAGGGCACAGAGGGGACGATGTGACTGGAAAGCAGGCTGGAATATTAAAGGTTACTTCAGCATTGGTAGCAGGTGTCATCATTATGTGTGCAACTATTATGCTGCCAACCTGTTTTATTTTCTTTTATTTTGGGATGTGCAGTAAGTTTGACTTGTAACTACTATGACTTTTTTTGCATTAGCTGGCAGGGGTGGTTAATTAACATTGCAGTCATTTGGAGAAGTCAATTCAGAGATTCTATCTGCTGGTACTGGGAGTGTTCCTGCTGCTGGTGGAGTACCGGTTCTTTGTGGTTTGTCCAGAAGAGGTCACTGTTTGAGTACATTTAGCATTTTATTTCCCTGGAAGAGGCTTGTGTTCTGGTAGCTGGCAGCTGTTCATCCCACCTGCTAGATGATGGTGCACAGCTACTTCGTTTTTGCCCTTCTCCTCAGTCTCCCTAACCTCAGGTGGTCCTGTGCTCCCTGGCTTCACATATTCATGTGCTGTCTGTAAATGATCTCAGAATTTTCCTGCTATTTGTAGCTCACTCCTGATGGTTCCTTTATCGTTTTGTTCTCGTGCTCTGATTCTTTGTCCAGTGCTATCAAATGATTAAATAATGAGAGGTCGGGAACAACTATTTTTTACTGAAACCACTTCTGTGTTACCTGATGTCATGTTCTCTGTCCTCCTCTACCATTCTTCTGATCTGCTGTCCTGTACCGTTCTATGATCTCTCCACTGCTTCTCCCTTGATTCTCATGTAATCCTTTACTCATCTTTGGTCCTTTCCTTTTTGTGGGGTGATCCATTAGTTTTTTGCTGCTGCTTCCCATTTCCAGACCTGAATTTTGTTTGAGTTCACTTTGTGCTCGTGTCAAAATGGCTGTGTCTCATTGATCATTGTTCTTTTGAAAGCCATGTGGTCACCCTTTATCATCACTGTACATTTTGCCTTCTTTCAACAGAGCAGTTCAAAACTTCTTTTTTCCTGCTCACATGACTTACTGCTTCTTTGCTCTGCCATCTCCTAAATTGTTTTTCTCTCTGTGTGTGACCAGCACAGAAGCTTATCCTTTTGTTGCTGTTAACCCTCTTGACTGTGTCCTTGATCTTTTTTAGCATGCTGCTAAAATCTCTTGGTTTAATTTTTGCATTAGGATGTCTCCTTTCTGAGTCACCTTTCTGGCTGTAGTCTATACCTGGATGTATTGGAGGTAGTCCAGAGACAGCAACACTGTATCTGCCTGTCCTGAATTCCTTCCCAGTCTAGCTGCTTTGTCTTCTCCAGTCTTCTGAAATGTGTGATGGTGTCTCCCACTGGCATTGTCTGACACTTTGCATCTTGCCTGGTATCAGGTTATTTATAGAACAAATTTGCTGACTTCTGGAAGGAACTAGATGACCGTGTACTCTTCACTCTTTGTTGTTTCTTGTATTCTCCTCTACAATGCTTCTGCCTCTGCCTCCTTCTGTTAAGTCATTCCATGCTGTTGTCCTGACACAATATACCAACGGGGCAGGTCTGCAAGGTGACACCGGGGCTGTGTCCAAAGCACAGGACTAGTGCTTGACAGTGTCTGTCAGCTATGTGTGGGAGAGATGCTTTAAGCTAACTGTAAGCCTTTCATTTTTTTGGTATGTTTTGATTTGATCTTACTTCCTATTTCTGATTGAGGGATCTCTAATGGGAAGTACCTTTCTGAATGCAGTACACAGGAGGATGTGAAAAGGAGGAAAAAGGAGATCCCTATACATATGCCTTACTAAATTTGTGACATCTGGGTTCTACTCAAATGTGTTGATTAAATACCTTGTTAGCTTTTTCTTTTCTTCCTAAAAAAACCCCTGAACCTTTGGTTCTGAGAAAATACATATGGTAGAGCATTTTCATTTTAAATATATGTAATATCAACTTTGCTTCTTAGAAGCTTTGGGGAAATGAAACAGAATAATGTGTGAAAGAGTTCTGTGCTGTAATGGTATAAGGATACATGCAGAAAGTGCCCAATTTGTACGCAAATTAAATTGTCAGAGTTTGTGCTGTATGGCACCAAAGTCAGTTTTGCACCGTAAGTAAACCCTACTAAAAAAAAAAAACATTAGACACAAATCATTTGTCTTGAACATAATTCTTCAGATACTTTTGTTCTTCTCTTACTAAAAGACACCTGCAAACATATTAACTCCTTTTTTTAAATTCTCAATGTTTTCTGACATTACTACAAATTTCTTGTGTCTGTATTTATTTCCCAGTGGCTTAAAATAGCTCTAATTTTTTTGTGGAAGTCCCATATCATTCTCCTTGTTTATATACAGGTTGTAATGGGAACTTGTTGTAAATCCTCTTGCCACATACAAACTATTTTGCAGTTGGCATTTTCAAGGGAAGTGAACATTGCAAAATGAACTCACCTCATTAAAGACATTAATTTTGTATTACAGAATTTACTGTCTAATAAGCTAAGTAAAAATTTTTGGCTTCTGATATGGAAGGACTGAGACAAGAAGGTAGATTTAGTGTAGATTGTGGGGAAACTGGATTTAGTTTCATGTACTTGGTTTTGTACTGCATTTTTTATGTATTCTTTTTGTTCTTGTAGTAGTCAGGTGTGTTGAAGTGGATAACAACACAGCATTTCCCTTCAGACCACTCATCCTCTGGCCTTTTCCCATTCCTGTGGCACAACCTTTGGGGTGAAATAATTCCCTGATCTTGATGTGATGATGGCCAATGTGGTAACTGGTTGCCATCAGTAATATCTCCTGTAGCTGGAAATGAAATGTACAGTCAGCTGAAGCCTGGGGTAAGCTAACGTAGAGGCACAAGGAGGACTGTGCCATACAGACTTAAGGAGGTGGATTTAAGTGCTGGGTATGGGGAGCTCAGACTAGGAGGGAGCTTAATTCATTCCCAGTTCTGAGAACTGGAGCAAGAAACACATGTGCTGACTCTGCTTTTGAGCAGTGAGCTTTTTTACTGCAGCCTCTTCTGTGAGTGTGTTTAGAGGACAGGCTGGTGTCCCCACTAAGCAGTGTCAGCACAGCAGTCTGCAATGCTGAATAGGGGAAAGACTCGGTTGTTGATGCAAGCTGCAGTGAGAAATAGTCCTGTGTGTGTTTCTAAATACATTTCAGTGGTGTAAAAAGTTTAAACTCCAAATACTGGCTAATACAGCAAACTCAAATAATGAAAAAATTTTTAGACACACTGAAAGCAGAATTTTGTAACTAAGCACTGCTTGGCACACAGGAGATAGACACTTCTGAGTAAAAGGCTGAAGTGATCTTCACCTTTGAGGGTAATCTATAGTAATTTTTTCAACGCCTGGTGTGTCAGATGTGTGTGACTTCTTTGGTTAGTTCCTTTTGTGAACTGCAGAAAACATGTTGAATAGGCTGAAGTAAAGAGAATATTGAGGAAGGGAAAGGTGAACTTACTGAACTAACTTCATGACGGGTTGATTTATCTAAAGCCAGCAACTGTGCAGTAGTGTGAAACTCTGAAGATATCGTGCCTAAACAGTTCAAATACCTGAAAGAGACTCACTGGCATTTAATGATACTGTTTGCATTTGGTGGAAGCCTAATATTAAATCTCAATGCTATCAACTGAAGTTCATTTTTCCTGCAGAAGTTATTTCTCTTAGCCATCTGCTATTGAAGTATCAACACACACAGATGATCTGACCTGTAATAAGGGTACATAGCCTGCACTCTTCAACTTTTTGCACGGTGTACCTCATGGTTTTGTTTTGTTTTTTTTTCCTCTTGTCTTAAATATAAGACAGCAAGTGTCTTGGCTGAACTGTGCACTTCTCACAAAGCAGTTATTGAAGATGAAGAAGCTGTGGTTTACCACAATAAGTTAAAAAGCTTGGCTAATACTTTGCTCTCTTCAAAATTATTTGCAGAAATGAAGTGTGTGTTTATATCCACATTTTTATATATATCCTTATTCACACCATTCCCTAATGCTGTTAAAAATGCTAAAAAGCATCAGATTTTTGTGAGCTGTTTTGGTGTGGTTTCAGT
Source organism: Onychostruthus taczanowskii (assembly GCF_017590055.1). Lineage (NCBI taxonomy): Eukaryota > Metazoa > Chordata > Aves > Passeriformes > Passeridae > Onychostruthus > Onychostruthus taczanowskii. The sequence goes on along the minus strand of NW_024500349.1, from coordinate 5,549,545 downwards.
TCTTTGCAGTTAGGTGATGTATTTTCAAAATAGTAATCCCTTCCTAACCTCAGCCCTTGGCTTCTAGTATTTCTCTCCAAACTCTGACATCTTATGCTCCCTTCTCAGAGAAGAACAGATTTGTCCTTTCTCTTCACTAGATGTCACTTGATTCCCAGTGTCTTCGCAGTCTTTCTTGTGCTCGCTGCTCTTCTCCTTAGACTCTGGCTTCTAAATGAATACTGTTTATTGACAAATTGAGCTATAGTATAATTTAAACATGTTCATAAGAACATTTTAATATCTGAGGTGCTTCTGTGGATAATTGAAATAAACCCTGCTGGTTTCTGGAAAGAGCTGAAGATTAAGGAGGCAAGTTTGTTTTTAATGTTTTCGGTATGAGGAAGATTAATATCCATCTTTGGAAGAGTGAAGGGAGGGCAAAAGGGGAAACTTGAACTGCATAGTGTGTAAATTAAGTACTGTATGCTTCAGTTGGGATCAGGATTCTCTCCAGTTAGCTGCCAAATATGATATCAGCATGCCTATGAATATTTAAAATGAAAACTGTTGTGTTCTCCCTCTGCTAATTCCTCTTTTATTTTGGTGAAGTTGATTGCTTCTCTTTCTGTATAACAGAACCCTTGTCAAATTAATCTGAACATGACTCTAGCTCTGTGAGTGCAGTTATATTGGATGCACAGAATGCATTATATATTTAGTATTCTAAATTCTTCCTCCCCCATGAAATGTGAGTAACATTTCATGTCTTTATGACCTTTTACACTAAGGGATCCTTACTCATGAAAGCTTCCTGTTGATGCTAACTGGATTAGCAAGTCCACAGAACTGGGTTTATTATATTGTGCAGCCCTCAGGTTTTACTTGAGTCTTAAAAAGTGGATTCTTGCTTTTGGCAAGAAATCTCTGCTTGGGATCCACAATGGACTGATTGGACTCTGAAAGGTCTGTATTGAGTTCTCTTTACCCTGTATGACTCTTGACCAGCTTTCCAGTTGAACAGTTTAATGAGGAACTGGCATAGTTGTATAAATCTCTCTTCTGTCAGGTACTGCTATTTTTAATAGCTCTTTTGGATAAATATTCTCTTAGAACATGTAAAGGTTTGGAGCATTACTGAACATCATGTTCCTAGGTACTGCAGAATTACTTCATTACATAAAGAAACATTCTAAAAAAGCGAGGGATTCTGCAGCTGTTAAAACTTTCTAAGTATCTAATTGCCTATTTATTTAAAAAAAATAAGATTCTTGTTTCTCTTGATGTCTGATTCAAAAAACATTGACTTCAGTTGGAGGTTTTCTGTAGCCTTTGGGTCATATTTATTGAGGAGATTGCAAGCCTATTCATGCACAATTTTATGCATAATCAGGTATTACAGATAGCATTTTCTAAGTAGCAGTGGGACAATGTTTATTTTGAATATTCAGTGTTAAGGTTTAAATGAACTGAAATGTTTAGTGCAGTTTACATACTGTGTGCTCTTGTCATGGAGACTTAAATTTTTACTGAATCATTTCAGTTATTCAATTGAGTAATTTATTGACCCTTCTAGGTTTTTTTCCATCTGAAGTATCTTATCTAAAATGCTTTTCATTTTAGTTTTGAATTGTAAAGGAAATTTTGATACAGATCTCTTTTACCAAGAGTGTCTTCAGAAATGTTTAATTTAGTGTCTTTACTGAACAAACAAAAAGAAAAGCAGACTAGATTATATCTTTTAGTTAACAGGAAGTAAAGACTTAATTTTGCAAACACCTGAGATTGTTTTCTTTTGAAATTGTGAGGATTGCTGTTGTTTTCCAAGGCTTCACAGACATTGAAGAGAAATCATCTCGGTGACCATGTGTGAAGGGCCCTGCCACCACAGGAGGAATTGTATTGAGACCTGTGTGAATGGCAAAAGAGTTACTGAGTGGAACTAGAGGGGAAATAATGGACTTTGTTTTCTTCTTTTCTGTTTCCTGTGCTTTTCATCCTTAGTCAGAGGCTGAATATAGAAAAGGAGCTGGATTTACCTCAGTTCTAGGTAGTGGTACGAGAACCTCTTGACTTCCTGCTTTGTGGGAAAGGGTTGCATCTGAGACATGTGATTCCAGGCTGCTGTCACTGATCTGGATGTTTTTAGTGAGTTTCTCTTCAGGATCCAGCTGTCCTGGATGAAAGGTCCTTCTTACCCAGTGCCTGGTCTCCAACTGAGGGGAACATCAGACCTCTAGTAAGGATCACGTCTGGTGTTGGCTTCTGGTTCTCAGTGCTGAAAGAGTTAAGGCTCAGATCCAGGATACTGTTAAGTGTGGAGTTACATAGCCATTGAATAGTAGCATTTAATCCTTCTTATCTGTATTTTGGAAATAATTTTGTTAACTTTTAAACAGCTGCTGGTTCTATAGGACTAAAATTTAGTGACTTGCCTCAAGTAATCTTGATGAGAGCTTGATGTTTTAGTGCCTAAAGAATTGCCACTAACTTCAGGGCAAAAAGAGCATAAATGCTTTGAAGAATAACAAGTTGCCAGTCCTTATTTCCAGAAACAAGAACAAAGTCCTCTGAATCCTTGTTGGCAGCCTATAGACCCTGTCTTTCACTGTCAACCAACCCTTGAAATCAAGGTGAAGTCTACAGCTGTCATAGTGAATCACTGTATGCAGTTTCCAGTATTGAACAAGGGGAAGCTGTTCCTGGTCTTGTGAAGTGAAACTTAATATGAATGGGGCTTCATGATGTGACTGAAGCTTCGCAGGAGAGCGCAAAGGCACTGGGCTGCCAAATTTTCCTGGCGTTTGCTGAGGGGGAGTTGTTAATGACACTGGGCAGCAGATGGGCTTAGGAGAGTTGTTAAGACACTGAGGATGGTACTGTAAATACGTGGGTGAATAGAACCAGGATGCTGACAGTTCACTCTCACAGCTCATACCGAGAAGGAGACTCGAGTGGAATCCAGCATTGCCAGAACATGAATGTCTCGGGATTTGGCAGTCAGCAGGCTGCCAAATGTATCTGGGAAGAGTTTTGCAACATAGTAGTGGAATGGTAGTGGGGTCATGTAAAGTTCAAAACAGAGGGCACGGTATGCCTGGTCAGCCTTGCTTCACCACCAGTGGTCTTCTGGCCTGAAGCTGCTGATCCCATGCAGTTTAGCTACAAGATCAGTACAGGAGTTAAATTCAGTCTTCTGATTTTCATTGAATGCAAGGGAGCATTTATTTATATTACAAATGTATTTAAATTGTTGAACCAGAAAATAAGCTATTACAGAAAAAAGTCCTCTCTTCCTTACCACAAGCCTGGTGTTGACCTACTCTTCTGTTCTTCTCACGAAATGCCTCCAGGCATTGCATCCAAACCAAAAAGTACAGTTGTGGATTGGGGCTTTTAATTTCAGTTTAAAAGGGTAAGACACAAAAGCATTTAATTTAAATCCTTTGCTAAATATTTAGCCTTTTTCTCATCTCAGCCTGTTTACCAATGCAGCTTTTAGTATGTCTTGAAGAAAATAATGATATAAAGTATCCCAAGTGTCATTCACAACATGAAATACAGTATGTGGGGATTAAACAGATATATCAGCAGGCAGTGTTATATCTGTATTGCAGGCAGTGTTATATCTGTATTGGTCTTTCTATTATTAAAGCATTGACTAAACTAAAACCTGTATTTTCTAGTACTTCTTATTCCTAGTATTCATAAATGTGGTATCTGAGAAGATCAGAAGCGTGATTTGCCTGTCTGTTGCATCTCATCAAAGTCAAATTATGAAGTCTAATTTCTGAAAGGAAAATATTTTAATACTGGTAATTACTTTTCTGGTGAAATATTGAGGCTGGAAACAGCTGAGTGATGCCAATTAAAATCCTCAGTTAACTTCTGTTAGGGAATAATTTAAAATAACAGTAGTAGTGAAATACCCTTTGGTTGTGAATGCACATAATTCTCACTATCATTGAATGACAGATAAGTATGGACCAGTTGGAAAATGCCTTTAGGGGATGTCTTTTAACTGTTCAGATTTGCCTTAATGACTTCATATAAAAGTCTGCTAAAAATCTCCTGCAATGAATATGGCCCTCAACAGTAATATTTATGTGGTGTAATTAGAGTCTTTGTTAGGGATCCTATTATTGTTCGCATTGTAATTAGACTTGTAATCTAGTAAATGTGGCATACTGCAATGTTCCGCTTTGTAAACATTATTGACTCCATTTTAAGACTGAGATTGCCTCATACAACAAATAAAAAAAAATCATGGCCTCATAAAACCTTCTAATTATTTAGATGAGCATTTTGTGGATTCCTGATGCAAAGTTGAGACTGAACCAAGGTGAATATTGAGCACAGGTGCAAGCTTCAGCACAGGTGACTTGCCAACCTCCTTTACACCTCAGCTGGCTGCTTAAATCTCACTCAGTTTGAGGGGAGAAGAGATGCAAATCTGAATAGCTTTTTAACCTCATTAGCACAGTCGTTGATATTGTGTTTCTGCCTTATAGTTCATGTTTCTCGGTAGTAAAAACCAGCTGTTGATTTGTTGCTAATCCACTGTAACCATGTATGTGTATTGATCAGTTAGTTTATCACTCATGGGAGGTAACTGAAAATGGGCTTGGCTAAACAGTTATTTTAGGGCTGAATTTTTTTTTTTTTGTAAATTTTGTTGTCTCTTAAATGACCAAGAATTTGGATACTGAATTGTTAAAGCAGTAAGCAGATTGGGCCATAGCTAAAAATCAGGGATTACTTTATGTTAGTTGTTAAGGACCTTTAGTATAACTGCTGTCTTGGTGTAACTACTTGTATCATTAATGTTTTCTCCACTCAAATAATGTCATGATCCAAGTCTCTCAGGCTCTGCTCTTTTGAGACCTCTGTGTGCTACATGAATTGGGAGGACAGCGTGCTTCTCTTAGTCTGTAAGAGCACTTGCCCTTCTCTCTCTCTCTCTCTCTCTCTCTCTCTTTTTGCAGTGGTCTTTGTTAGTCAAAATATCTTACAGCTCTGGTAGTAATTTTTGAAGAGTACAAAATGAGTGCTCTCAGCAATGAGAACAGGTTCCAGATAGGAGGCTTTCTGGATAGAAACTTTACTTTTATTGGAATAATGGGATGCTTTCTGTGCTGCAGTCACTGTACAAACAGTGCAAACGCCAGGTGCTGGTAAAGCATCTGTAGTCTGGGTAGCTTGCCCTAATTGCAGTCTCTCACTGTGAAAACTTTCCACAGCTGTGCCAGCAAACATCGCAGACCTGAGAAACATAGAAGTGCTCAACTTTTTCAACAACCAGATTGAGGAGCTGCCTACACAGATAAGCAGCCTTCAGAAGCTCAAACACCTGAACCTTGGGTGCGTATCTTAATGCAAAACTTTGCTGTAATAGAGGTGTTACCAAATGGTGTCGCAACTGAACCTGTAACTTCTTATTTTTTGATAGTAATAAAGTTTGTTATTGAAAGTGGCTTTGAGGCTAACTTGGGAAATACGGCTTCAGAGTGTTCAGTTAATGTCCTGGATAAACAGAAACATAAATGATGAAGCACTTACTCTGGTATACTGATAACCATTTAAGGACAACAGCAACTCATATTCATCAAATACTGAAGTCAAACTGAACAATTACTGATTTTTGCTTCTGTAGCAGCTGCGTCTTAATTCTGTGGTTACTGCATAAGAATCAAGAATCAAGCTCTGTTCTGATTTAAAAAAAACATCCATGTTAATTTAGGACTTCAATTCCAAATTTTTGGATTCATGTTTATAGACACTTCAGTTTATATGAAACCTGTAAAAGAAGCAGCATGTATTAGGTGTGGTGTGCATTTAGTTCAAAGAGCTGGTATTGACTGAATTTGTGCCAGGGGCGTTTATATTAAGTGTTCAGATTCTATGTTCCAGTAGAGCTGGTGATGCTTTATAATAACTACAGTTGCAGAGGGCTTTCTTGAATTATTAAGAAAACAAATGTGAAGCATTAGACCTTCTTAAAATTAAATGGGCATATTAAAGTATAACTATGTAGGAGAGCATTGGTAGGCCTAAGCTTTAGCATTGTAGGCTTCTCATAGAAAGAATGTTTGTATTTTATAAATTCAACTTCTGAACACATTAAACTGAGCATTTTTTTAGTCTTCAAAATACCAGATGATTTTTGCTAACCTCTGTGTATTCTGCTCCAGATACTTTCATGAAGTGGTGATAATTGAATTGCATCTTGAACTGTTGGAATGCCAACGCACTTTTTAATGATGATCTGTCTTCCCTGGTCTTTTTTTGTTCACAGTAGATATTTAGCTTTCCTTAATATCTGTTCCAACCTCTGAATTGATTTTCAGAGCAAATATTAATTAAGAATCCTGATTCTCTGCATTTTGTGGGTTATAGCCATATTTTTGGAATGGCATGTAGAGGTGTTGCAGTATATGAAGGAAGAAGTTGTGCACTTCCTGTGGCTTAAAGCGGCGACCACTGTTAATATAGGTCAGATGCTAGTCTGCATTAATGAAAAATTGTCATGCAAAAGACCACTTGGTGTTTGGAACAACAGACATTCAGGTCTGGAACCACATTTGCCATCTTCATGTATCATATGGCCTAAAATCTTAGAGATTAAACACTCTTCCCTCTTAATTCCATCCTTATACATGGTCTTCAGGCACAAGATTTACCACCCAGTCTTAGCTTTGCAAAATGGGTTTTGCTTTGGACATCCTTGGGGTCAGTGGCAAAGAATTTTTTTTGCCTTGGTAGGTTTTTCAGGAGACAGACAGCCTAGAAACCCTCTTGTCATCTGCAGTGTGTGTGTTAGAGGGCTTCAGAAGAGCCCCTTAGGGGAGAGGGGCTTGAATAAGAGCAGAGATTATTTTTGGGAGGGTTTTGGCATGGAAGGGTCAAGTGGTGTGGGAAGAGAAAAGGTGTACTGCTGCACAGAAAGCTTAAAATGTAACGTTTGGAAGGTAGGTAAGGCACACGTTCAGTGTTTGAACTTCTGCAGGGATGAATAGTGCTGGGCAGCAACTTTGAGCTGGTTCTCTGTCCCTGCCAAAGAATAGATACCATTCTGCCTCTTGTCAGTGGGGAGAACATTCTTTCCCTCTCTTCCTTGCTTGCAAAAGGCAAGGCCGTTAGGGCAGCTTGGTAAAAAACCCCTTTCACTAGTAGAAAACGAGCTGCTGTCTTTAGTCCTGTTTTATAGAAAGACCAGTTTTTAAAACAGTGACAATTCTGCAGTAGTAAAGAATGCCTTTCTGTGGTTTAAAAGCTAATACAACAGCAGCAATGTGAGTTGTATGCCTATGATGGGACTGCTTAATGGGGTTAAGGAGGAAGGATTTTGTCTAGATTTAGCTACAGAGCTGATCTCTACAGGTTCGTGTTTTGTTGGGACTGGCTTATGCAAAAGAGGTAAGTAAAGGTGAGGTTATTTTCTGAGTTTGTGAAAGAAATGGTATATGTGCTTCTCCTGACCTTGCTCACATGGTTATGTGATCTTTCTTATTTTTGGTTGTGCACCTTTGTCAGTACTTTGACTAGAGTTTTTATAGTTTTAAGTGTCAGATATTCATACATTCATATAATGTCTCCTCTTGACTTCAGTGACTGCTGCTTATCACTTTTGCATCAAAAGAGAATCAAATTCAGAGTATGTTTAGGGACAACATCTGAAAGGTTATGTTTGTTTCCAGTCTTCACATAAGAAAAAATTCCTGTTCTTGTCAGTAGCTACCTGTTCAGGCTCTTTCTGAAGATGCCCCTCTTCTCTGTTCTGCTTTCATACCTGGGTGACAACTGAAGCAAGATCCATACACACCAGGTATATATTTGCTGGACATGCAATAGGGACAGTATAAATAAGAAGCTGATAGGTATTTTTTTTCTGTTCATGTGATGAACAGCCATACACAAACAGTTCTTACACAAACAGTTGGGTTCTGTGAAGATATCTCCAGCCATGTGCCTGCCCTCCTTGTTGCAGCAGCTCTAGAGATTATCTGGATCACCCTGTTCAAGCTCTTGGAGTCATAGAAAAGTTACCATTTTCTCTACCTTGTCTGATCCATGTTATGAGAGAAATCTCTTCTTTCTGTTACATGTCCTCATGTTGTTCTGTCTGTTACCAGTAGGAACTGCTGTCCTAAACCCTCTTAAGAATGGCTGATTGAGCTATATTTAGATTAAGCTTTATCAGTCTCAGGACTGACATTTTATTTACTTCATGCTCCTTGTGCATCAGTAATTCTGTAGTGCTACAGATTTGCTGTTCTTAGGAAGAGGTTTGAGCAGCAGTTATCAATAACTTGAGGTATTCCCCTTTGTATCTGGTATCATGGTGAAGAGCTACATGGCAGAATGAAATATGGTCAACATGATGTGCAAAAGGGTAATTTGTCGTTTAGCTGGAAGTCATCTACCAAGGACCAGCTTTCTCCATGGAGTGTTGTTAAAGTGGAGCATGGCATTGTGACACCTCTGTCCCTTGTGCTTTGTTTTGGGTGTGGCTGCTCATTGACATAACAGACAGGATCCCTTGAGAGTGCGTAAGTTTTGGTATATTTATGGGAATGAGTGGTTATAAAAAGGTCTGCTTTGCACAAGACTTCCTCAGTATCTTGGAGCATCCAAGCCTTTTCAAAACAAGAGGAAATCTTGGCATATATTAAATTTTTTAAGGGGAGAAAAAAAAAGGAAAAAAACAAACAAAACCCTTGTGACCTGTATTATTCCTGTTAGGTGAAGTGAATACTGATGTCATATTCTGTTTTTTCCCTTTACCTACAGCATGAACAGGTTAAACACCTTGCCAAGGGGATTTGGCTCTCTACCAGCACTAGAAGTTCTTGACTTGACTTACAACAACTTAAATGAAAATTCCCTACCAGGAAACTTCTTCTATCTGAGTAAGAAACTTTTCTAAAACCTCTACAAATCTTCAGGATATGGTGCTTTGCTCTTTGCAGTTGAAATTTATTTGATGCAGACAAAAATACAAATACAGATTTTTTCCCAATATTTATGTTTTTCTTTTAATATATCTTGAGTATTTCTGCATAGCATGGCAATATTTATCTCTGATATACTGTCATCTGACACCTTTGGACATGAGCAGACTTGCTTAGTAATGGTATATTAGTTTTCTTCTGAGTAATGCTTCCTTGGGTCCCATACTCAGTTAAAACATCATGGAGGGTTGTAAGCCTCAGAGGAAAGTAAACCATTTTGCAACACAACTGTTGTTTGTTGAGTCTGAAAACAAATGTATTCTTGATAGTTCATTACTAAAATAGTTTTAACAGCATGTGGGTGTTGAGGTGTCCAGTACATTAAAACATATGCTAAGGTTACAAGGCTTGGCAGAGGAATGGTAGAGCTAAGCTGACCTTTGCATGTGTTAAAAATACATACCCAGAGGGTTGACAGAAAGGTATTGTAATGCATATGTGCAAAAGAGCTGCATTATGGTTGCCTAAGCAACTTGAATTCTGGTACTTTCTGGATTTCAGTGATTCTGCTTTTCTGTGTACTGTGCTGAAGTGGCTTCAGGATCAGTGCATTCAGCATCAAAGTGACAGGCGAGGGGAGAGAAGGAGTGCTGCTCTCTGAGGGGTGTTGTGATTGTAACCTGGCACAGGGAAATCTTTAAGTCAGCATTATTAAAAGTGGTCACATTTAGTGAAATGAGAAGAGGAGGAGTGAACTACGTAAGACAAATGGGATCTCCTCTGGTGGGAAGGAGAGGTTTTGCTCATCTGACCACCTTCTCTCCTGCTGCACCTGACATTTCTTTGTGAGTCTCCATTTTAATTCCTTTTTTCAACTGTCATGTATGCTTGTTCAGTAATAGCAAGCTGCATAGTTGTGCTGGGTCATCTTTTTTTGATTAATTTCATTGAGACTTGGCATGGAAATTACAAATTATACCATTGGAGTCTTCTCTGTTTCATTTCAGATCTCTTTTCCAGTGTGGTTTCTATAGAGCTTAACATATTTATATATTTGTTGAAAAAACTCAGAAATTTTTAAATGTCTCTTCCAGATGCAAATTGATGTGATAAATAAGAACCAGGGGTAATAAAGAGTAATGACTGTATTCTCATATCTGAGCATTCTGCCAGAATCTGCCAGGGTCTACTGTTGCAGAAATTGTTAATTGTGCTAGTCCTTTTGAATATAGATGTTTTCCTGAACTCACCAACAATATAATAAGCCAGTAAATCTAAGTTTGACCTGCTTGTTATTATTGTGAGCCCTGGGTATGTCAAAGGCTTTTCACCAAGTCAGGGTTATTAATCAAACCTGACTCCTTTTTATTGATTAGACCTCAAATGGTTGGGTTATATGCCACCGTGTTTATATATTGCTATTTAATTTGCAGCCACCCTTCGTGCACTCTATCTAAGTGACAACGATTTTGAAATGCTGCCGCCAGATATTGGGAAGCTCACAAAGTTGCAGATAGTAAGTAATTTATCTAAATTCTTGGAAAATCAATTCACTTTTGCAACACTTGTAGGAATGGAATCCAGTCAATTTGAGGAGTAGTAGGGTAGGTTTGCAGGAATAGACCACTACACCTGGAACTGTTTCTTGTTTACCAGAGGACACTTGTAAATAAATTGGAAGAATTGAGCATTCAGGAGAAAGTTAGGGGCAGAGGGAGTGGAGCTCTCTTTTGGGCTGTCTTATGGTAACTGAAAATCGTTCTGACTGAATTTATATTTGCTCTTAGCTGAGTCTTAGAGACAATGACCTGGTATCACTGCCTAAAGAAATTGGTGAGCTCACCCAGCTTAAGGAACTGCATATCCAGGGAAATCGTCTTACTGTGCTGCCCCCAGAACTGGGTAAGATTATGGATGATCATTTATTTATTTGACTAATAATGATAATGATGAACTGTATTTCCTCTGAAATTACTATGCTTAAGTCATCGTATATGCTAATACTTACTTTCTCCTGAGAAAAACTCACACTCCTCCACTGCACTCCTGGATATGCAGGAGGAGCCAGAAGATGACATATGTTTTGTTTTATTATTTTATTGCATGTTGCATTTTTCTTGTGTGTTAGTACACCTGATTGCCAATTTGTATATAGCACCTTACTTTATATAATATATCATAAATACTGGGTCAGCAAACCCATTCTTATCTTTCACTGGGTTTTGATACCACTATTTAGATTAGTCAAAATTGTATTGAACAAAAATGACAATAGCATAAGTCGCTTCTTAGTGACTGTGCCTATACGAAATGGAAGTTTGATCAACTGGAGCGAAATGTAGCTAAATGGGAGGATTTTTTTGTTTTTCAATTTGATAGCTTTTCTTAGGGACCTGACAGCTCTTTAGCTTAAAGCAATGGAGCTGGTTGATGTACTTTGAATTTGTGATACTGTATGTTTGAATACAGGTGGCTTCTTTCAATCTGTAAAATAGGAGAAGTTCTTTGAAACTTAAGTATTGATTTTACTGAATTTGCATTGCAGTACTCCATTTTACATGAGGGGCATGGTTCCTGTTTGCCCCAAGTCAGAAATTGGCTTCTAATCTCAAAATTTAAAAAAAATATTTTCATTGGGAATAATGTAGTTGTGTCAATTACCTGTTTTTGAAAGCTTTTGGGGAAGCTTCTTTGTTTCTACTGGTACCTTCCACGTAATACTTCCCAAAATTCAGAAGGATAGGGACAGAAATTAGCATGATAAAGTAAAATTAGTTGTTTTCATAAGAACTTGCTTTGACCCATTGACCCTTTACTTTAATGTATTTATTGTGACAGTATGCAATGAATGCTTTTTGTTTTACAGAGCAATGTGCTTTGCTTCTGTGAATTGGGGAAGGTATTTGTTTGACTCTTATTTGTTTGCCCAGTATGGGGGTTTTTGACTTTTTCCCATACCACTAGTGGATGAAAGTTGCTCTTTTTTCTTCAATTTCGGATGTTTATGTCTTGACACAGGTATTCTTTCCTTTGGTTTTGATCAAAGTCATATTTATTTATCAATCCTTGCAACAGCAACAACATTTCAGAAGCATGTGATGTCTGTAAATGTACTTTTCTGTAGCTTCCTAAATTATAGCTTTTGGGGTTTTTTCAGAACATGGAAGATGAATAGTGCACTGAGCCTAACCACCTTCTTTGACTAATTAAATATTCTAAGCATGCTGCTGCCTTACAAGCATAACAACAAATCCCCATTAAATGGGTTTACTATCAAAATTCATTCCAAATGGAAATGTTTGAAATAAAATTCTCAATATTTATTTTGTATTAACCTGCAAAATTCAGGATGGCTAAGGGAAATTTTTTCCTCTAAGCATTTCTTTGCATGTTAGACCAATATCAGTCTGGTAAAAAAAGGACTTGTAATTTTGCCCCAGTTGATAAAGGTGAGGTTCACTGACACAGTTAAGTCCTTGTTACCTCTGTTCTTTATTACTCAGAAGGTATCTTGTAAATTGTACTCTTCTTTTCATGTGTTAATTGATCAGTGTTTAATTTTGCAGTCTTACTCAAGATCCTCATTTGTGATCAGTTGCCATCACTTCTGTTGTGATCTATGCCATGGATAATGCTAGAATCATCTCAGATATTTAAAATAGATATTGGCGTATATTTCCAGAGAACGTTTACACTGAAGTCTACATTAGTAATTCGTGCAACTTGCAGGCATATTTACTGTGGAGAACAATGTTCTGCTTGTTTATTAAACATTTGGCACACGTGTAGGGATTGGAACACCAGACATGGGTTTGGAAGTCTTGTTTGAGGTCAGGGAACAGGCCATAGGCAAGAGTGAATCTCTGCAGTCCTGGTTTCCCTTCTGTAAACCAGGGCAGTTGAGAGAAGCACCCTTTGGAGACGATTTTAAAGTCTGCCAGTGAAAGGTGGCATGAGAGGGTTGCAACCTACTGCATGGACTGCTAATGCCATAGTCACCATCTGTGGGAGAATGAACTTTGTCTGCTGTCCGAGTTCTCCCTCCTAAATTTTTAAAATTGAATTATAATGTACTCAGAACTATCCAAATACTTCTTGGTGTGCTTTTTGGATAAATAGCTTTTCAGTGAGCTGGTCCTATTTGCATTAATTGGAGCTGCTCCTGTTCCATTCAAAGTAAACAATCTTTTCTATCTCATTATCACTTTCATAATTAAAGGTGCTGAAGGCTTTTGACTGGCTTAGTTCAGGCTCTGGTGGACAGCAGTGAGTCATTGGATGTTCATTTACCATGGAGATAGGTACAAATCAGTGATGAGAAGGATGTATGTGTTACATTAAACTGTTTCTTAAAGGTAATGTAAATAAGTGCAGAAGAAGGAATGAAGAATAGGGTATGAAAAAGGCCACAGACAGGCCTCAGGGTTCACAACTTTGGAGTAGATACCAATAAATAACCTCCTACAGTCAGCCTGTAATGTCACCCAATGTGATTGAGGTGACACCAGTACGGGGCTGGGGGAGATCGCTATTATCCTCCGTTGTGTTTAGCAGAGAATTCCTGCTGCTAATTTAAGAAAAATATTCCTGCCCAGGATGAAATGAAAGGACTGAAAGACTGCACTGGTCCCTGGGTGAGGTACTTTTCTGTAAATACAGTACATGTGAGCGATGAACACAGGAAATGGCCGGGAGTAGGTGGGTGGAATTTGCAGCTTGTTTTTATCATTTGTCTCTCAAAACCCCATTCATGAGAAATGGTGGTGGGCAGTCATATATAAACTTTAAAGAGGCGCTGGCATTTTTTCCCCCAGCATTTAAAAGGTTATGTGCTGCATTGCGAGACAAATAAATCATGATTCACTGCAACAGCAGAGTTGCAGTCAGTTATATAAATTGCCAAGGAGGCACTAAATCTGTCGCTTTGTGTGTTCTGACCATTTAACAATAAGAACGGTTTGAAAAGAAAGTAAACTAGAAACAAGAACCATATAAAATGGTACATGCAATTAGTCACATCAGTGATGCTGAGTTAAGTTCATTATTTGTTCATCTGGATGGGCCCATATGTGCCACATAAAAGATTTTCTCAGGAGAATCAGGAGTGTAAGAGTAGTACATGGTGCAGGGTGCTCACCAAGATGTAGCTAAATAACCACCCAGAGAATGTAACTGCTCATCTGTATGTTTGCATTTCTGATGTGAAAACAAATGGTATGATTTTTAAAGCCTATATTCTGATGTTGCCTGGGTGCACTACCTTGCTGCTCACACATGCGTGCACACACGTGGTTTGGTCATGGTTATGCATATGGAAGAACAGTGATTTCTAAGAATACATTCCCAATTGCCATCCTCCTTTGGCAAAATTGAATTTAGCATCAGTGGCTCATAAGTTGCTGTTCAATAGTTTATCAAATGATTTATCAAATGCTAGTTTATCAATTATTTTCTCAGGTGAAGAGAGGCGCTATCAAAATTATAACGTTAGTCCATACTGGAAAAGTAGAAAATTCAAGGCTTGTAAAAAAAAAAAAAAAAAAGTCTTAATGGCCTAAGTAGTCGTGTTCCTTTTTAAGAAGCATGAAACATTTTGTAAATTTAATTTGTGTATCAGAATAACCAAGTAATTCTTTCATAAATTTTTGGTTTTGAACAGCTAAATTATCATTTGTGGATAAAGGATTGGCTTTAAATACAAAGTTCAAGGAATTGTGCTAAAAGCCTCAATATTTCCGTCACAGGAAGACCTTTTAAAATTTAGGCTTTTGAAATTACTCTAGAATTTGTGAATTAATATTATATTACGCAAAGTAGTACCCGCAGTTGTTTGTTCAAGTAAATATTAATCGAAGTAGCCGTTTACTCAGGTAATTATAACAGGCATGTGCAAACATAAGAATCACTTACTTTACAAAAGATATTTCTTTTCCAAATGTTGGAAACTTTCCACTAGTTGATGTAAATGCCAAACTTTTCTTATTTTAGTATAAACTGTCACTGCACCCTCCCTATGTCACCCCTGCAATACAGGTCATTTATTGGTGCTTGTTGGAAGCCTGAACACCGGGGCACTTTGGACCACAGGTCTGAGCACTGGAACAACTAATTGATACCTTACAATTTCAAAAAATGTATGTTTCTAATTTTGGAACTAAGGTAAAGGTGGATAAACAAAATTACTTGTTTTCTGGGACTTCTGATGGAGCAGTTATCAGTCAAGAAACAATAAAAAACATGTACGTAACAAGATAGGTTATGGAGAGATTATTTATGTAGAAAAGCTTCTCTGAAAATCTGTGCATATTCTAATTGTGTTTCTCGTTTAAGTCAAAGGAAAAAAAAAAAAAGCCAAAAACCACTAGACCCTACACCCCACCACTTGTTATGTAGTTAGAAACCAGGCTGAATGCGGAGTACTTGGTGGACACTGCTGTAATTCTTGCCAAACTTTCTAAGATTCAGATTTGATCTTACATTAGTTTTTTAAAATATGTAAGTTCTACAGTCATTTCTCAGATGACTACAGTGTGTGTGAGGGTTCTCCTCATGTTGACTGTATTCTGATTATAAGTACCATCAAGATAATAATGATGGTTCTGTCAGCAGATACTTCATCTGTTGTGTCAGAGCTGTAGTAGGTAAGAGTACTGCAATTAGAGCAAATCTGAGCAAAGGTTATATTTGTCGTTGTATTTGGCTCATTTTATGCGTTTCATAGTACTTGAAGGTGGTTTCGCTCTTCTGAGTACTTGGCAACCTGTGTTTGAATGGAAGTTTCAAAGGTGCAGGGCAAAAGCAATACAGTGAGTCTTTTTTTGAAGTCATTTTTTTAAATTAACTAGATTTTGGTCTGATAGGGACCCTTCAAAGAGAGAATGCTCTGTTGAATTCCCATGTAATTGAGAATCTCAGGGGAGTTTCTGATGCTGGAAAAAAATGTGCAATATATTTCAAAATAAATTGGGATGCTGATCCTCTTAAGCCTGTAATACTTCCTGTGCCATTAAAATGTCTTTGATGTTAAACGACTTTGACATCACGTTAATTTCCTTTGTTCCCAAAGCCATCTGCTGTGTAGTGTGTTTCTTGGGTTTCTTCACTGGGAACACTTAGTGGTGACTGTTGGTCTGTCCCTTGGGATCCCAGTCAGCACTGGACATTTGTTACGCAGAGCAGTGAAGGAAATGGTATTTCCAGCACAACATGTCACCTTTCAAAGAAAGAAATCTGTGAAACTTCACAGTACTTGTAGGTCTTCTAGTAAATGGTCTTGCTCTTACCTGAGGAATGTGAGAGAAATTAATTGAATCAAGTTGTAAGTAATAAATAAATAATTTTAGTATGTATCTTTAAAAATACATTTTGAAAATACATTTTGAAGTAATTTCTTGGATTTTTGTTAAAGTGCTTGTCCTTCTGCCTTTCCTCTTAGCTACCAAGACAATGGCACCAGCCAGGCTGGTTGTCCTGGTACTTGAGAGCTGTGTGTGGTGGAGTTCAGCTGTTGAAGCAGCCTGATTTGTCATGTGGCAGTGCAAGCCATTAGCAGTGTTGTTAGGTGAGGAGTACCTTGTGTGCTGCATTGAATAAGTTCCTGTTTTATGACTTTCATATGTGAATATGATTTACTCTTTCTACTAGTTCTCCTGGTAAGGTCTGGTTTGTTGTGTATTGCAATGGTAGAAGTTTCCAGGCTCTCTCCTTGTTCCCAGAGAGTTAACCTCTCCTCCTGTCACCTGAATATGGGAATGTGAGTTTGCCCAGCCAGGTTAGGGCTATAATCTGTCTGTATTTAATACCTGAAGTGGTGGTTAAGGTGGTAGTTCAGCATTTCATCCATCCTCTTCTCTTTCCCAGGCTTCATCTTCAGTCCTGACACATTCTGAAGTGTCAGACTTTCCATTACGCTTTGGTATAAAGATTCTAACTGACCTTTGCTTTGATGCTGGAATTTTGTATAAACATCTCAGGACTACATTCACTTTGTTTTAAACTCTCTCCTATGAGACATGCTGGAGGGTAAAATTCTGTTCCCATACAATTGTAATAGCTGTAGCTGAGGCAATACCAGTTTGCTCTGTAACACTTCACATTTACATCAAGGGTAAAGAAGACAAGATTTAGTTGGTTTGTTTTTACTTGATTTATTTCAGCTATGTTCCTCTTACTAAGAGTTGAAGCAAATGGAGTAGCTACTATGGGATCACAGTATGATCAGACTATTTAACCTGTCAAAGTAAAGAGTGAGAGAACACTTGGCTGCTGATCCTCACTCACTCCATGGGAAGAAAAGCAGAGGTGGTCTTTCTCCCTTGTAGATGGGCAGGGGCAGCAGCAGTGTTTTAAAAATAAGTCAGCTTAGTTCAGCTCGGAAGTAAAGAATGTATTTTGACACTGATGAACCATTAGAACAGACACAACTGGCAGAATCTCCATCTCCTTACGATTTTCAAACCAGATGTTTTTCTTCTTGCAATGTGTTTGTAAGCTCTTTGGTTATTGAACTGACACAGATTTACTGTTGCACATATTCAGGTCAATGCTAAGTTGGGGTCTCGTCTCTGAACTCATTATTGTAAATCATCATGTACATCTAAGAAGTTGTAAGAATAACATGTGATGTTGCAAAACCTATTTTCACTCCCTGAAAGTAATTGTAATACTGAGGATGGATTTTGGCCTCAGTGTTTGACTTTCAGATTGCTCCCTCAGCCTTCTCTTACACTGGGGCTTCCTGTCTAACGCTTACAGGGGAGATTGCAGGCATTCCCATCTGTGTGGGTAGGAGGGGAGCCAGGCAAAGGCTTCCAGGGGAAGACTGCTTCTGTGTGATGGATGCTCTGGGGTATCTTGTTTATTTGCATGTACTTAATCTGATTTCATGTTATCTGAGACTTGAACCTTTTCCCATACTATGTGTAATTACCACAAATGCTATTTCAGGGTTCTCTGAAGTGTTGGTGACTTGAATTGCTACTGTTAGACCTTCTTCAGTGTAAGGATGTAGGGGTGAGAGGGCAGAAGTTTTGCTGGGAGTCTTTTGGAGGCATTTCAGTCTAGTTTTAGATTTATTAAACTTAGTTGTTCTCTCTTAGTGCATAGGAGCTCATCAGTAAACAAATTAGTATTTTTGACATATGCTGTGGAGATGTAGATTTCTTTATCATTCTGAATATTGCTGTGAATATTTCTGCCAGTTCCAAAGATATTGAGTCACACTGCACTTAGGTAAAAGAAGACTTTGCTCTTTGTTGTCTTACTGCTCCTTTATAAATACTGTTTAAATCTACTGTCTTCTGTTACTAATCCTTCAAAAGTGCTATGTCTTCAAAGCAGAAATGATCTTACCTGTTTATAGGAATGGTATGAGTTACTGATGCACAGCCTTACGCATGCTTAAGATTGGGGTAAAAATCATTGTCTTTTGATAATACTTTGTGGCATAGAAATGAGTATATATTTTTGCTTTTTTTACATAGATATTAAAACATCATTCACAATTAATTGCTTTGGTATCCTTTTCATGACATAATAGTCATTATATTTCTTCTACCCCCACACTTCAAACAATGTGTCTCTCTGTCTGTTGAGACAAAGCAAATGCCACAAAAGTAATAAAAATTATAAGCCCTGTAGTGTAAAGCAAATCTAAAACAAGCCAGGACAGACATATTTTTACGTACAACCGAAGTTTAAATTTAGTGCAGTGGATTGATCCCTTACTTAGCATTTAATAAAACAGGATTCAAAGGTATTTATGTCTAAATAAATTACTAAAACTAATTTTGTTCTTCTTGTTATATATACGACACAGAGTAAGACCTTTGTGTTGTAAAGGGAAAGAACGTTTGAATTGCAGTCTTAAGAGGAATTGCTAAAAGGGATGTGTTTCAGCTTGAGGACTCTCCTTGAGGTCAGCGAAGAAGAGTCTAGGGTGGGAGGGGAGTCAGAGTATCAACAGAGCACAGATGTGAAACTCAACAGTATACAAGCTAAAAATTACATCCATTGATTTTAATGAAGCTCCACTGGGGATGAATTTAAACCATTACAAAGAAGCGTTGATCTGGCATTTTACAGCTAGGATCATGTTTCTTATGCTGAATGCCAATGTTCAGTTCTCAAATGTCAGAGTTGTTTAATTACTTAATTTCACCTTTTAATTTTTGGAAGTATTTAAAGTGTTGCCAGGGGGCATTGAAGTGAAAAGGACAAGCCAGGTGTGTGTTCATTCTGTTTCCTTTTGCATGTATTGAAGTAATGCCTATCTACTCTAGTCATACCTTACTGTACCTCCAATATACATCCACTGGGTAAATATTACACACTTTGTATATCATCCATCATAAGAGGACGAGGGGCTTGTAGCTGTACATGTAAGGGATGCTTGCAGGCTGGGTTTAATGGACAGAAGTAGCCTGGGAGGTCTGAAGGCACCCTTGGCCAAAGTGATGGGTAGTATTATTACTGGCTCTGACACTCTCTGCAAACACCACTGTGGGAGGCAGCATTTGATTTTCTATTCCAAGCTCTTTTCTGACCATTGGAGATAATTGAGCAAAACATGAATGTTCTCACAAACCACTTTTTATTTCAACAATACTGCAGGAAAATAAGAGACATTAGTGAAAATGTTTTAGCTCAAGTGCAGGATAGATCCATTGAGATAGGAAAGTGTAGGTGCCTTCTTATCCTTTAAACATCTCTCAGGATGAGGTGCACCCACTGTCATGAAGGGGCCCTTCTGCCCACCCATGGCTGTAGATGCTCTGAGTTTAGGAAGTGATAAATGGTATTTTTCGTTAATGAATCGCCTAAGTTAGTACACGTTAAAATTAAAAATATGCACTTTGATTTTGCACTTGAATTCTCAAGAGTTTTGGTGTAGATCTATTTACTGTAGCTCTCAGGTTGCAGCTAACAAGAGATTTGGGCAGTAGACAGTTTTTAGGTCTGAGTAGTTGGGCATTAGGAGCAATTTGGTTTTGAGGTGGGGTAAACAAAGAAGTTAAATCACAAGGATCCAA
Source organism: Onychostruthus taczanowskii (assembly GCF_017590055.1). NCBI lineage: Eukaryota > Metazoa > Chordata > Aves > Passeriformes > Passeridae > Onychostruthus > Onychostruthus taczanowskii. The sequence continues at coordinate 5,529,585 of NW_024500349.1, read as the reverse complement.
TCAAACTTAAGGGTTCAAGATCATCCTTAGATACAATGAGTGCCAAGAACAGGCATTTCTAAGATGCCACAGATGGCTCCTCTTAGAATTCTTTTGGTCATTCTGTGCAGGTTGTCCACAGCAGTCAGCTGTTAGATCTCTGTTCTTCCCTTTTCCAGATTCCCTTCTCTTTTCAGTGACCACTTACTAGTAGCAGCAGTGTCGACTTTGCAGTCTTCCTACTTGGAAATCTCAAGATAGAGTAAAAAAAGTACCCATTAGATTTAGAAGGTTCTTTAAGCATGTTAAATCTGGGTTCTGGAATGTATAGTTTTGATGATTTATTAGAATAATTTTAGAAGCACTCAAAAATAATATGAATAACATTTCTATGCCCTAGGAAAGGGACTGTGCTGACTAGCCTTGAAGGTGGCCTGTTCCTCCTTGCTTACCAGAGGCATATGACCATGATGTCTTTCGGTGGAGCTGATCTCTTTCAGTATGACAAAATAGCAAGAATTTTAAGTCCATAATGAAGAAATACAATTTTAGTGAAACAATTATGCCAAATTACAGAAATTATGAATATTTTTAATAGGTAGAGGTGCGTGTAGAACAAAACAGCAATGACCAATGCAGTCTTCTATCCTAATATATTTTGTGATTGAATCTTCAGTGCTGTAGTGTTACTAGAGGTAATTCTGTATTTTGCTTACTAAAAGTATCTGAGGGATTTGATGTGATCTCTGTAGCAGAACAGTATATAAATTTCCAAAAGCCCTGGGGACAGTGTTCTGCTGATGCTGCTGTTAGACAATATGCATGAAGGTGCATCTGCCGTGGCTTTTTCCCTGGCTCTAGTGCTGCAGGGGTGGAATAACAGCATTTTCTAAATGGTGCTGCTATAAAAAATATAGCAAAGAGGCTTTTGGGGTTGGGAGATAGGGACACATGTGTGAGGTGTCCAGTTGCTGGGCACTCCTGTGGGGAGCCTGGTGCCTGAACCGTTGCTTCAGGCAAGTGTGATCATCTCTTCCACACTGCTGGATTTGTCTTCTGCACTGCAGCAGGAGGGTCCATGCAGTGCTTCTCTGTGTTTGCTGCCCCAGCACATACTATTCCTCAGATGTTACTGAGACTTTGGCCTTGTGCTTGGGACGTTTGGCTGTCCTGCAGCCAGAGTAGAATTAGGTACGTAGGCCCTTGATGGATTTTTTTAGCTGTAAGCACAGAAAGGACACCAGCATATGGTCCCAAGCACTGTATGGTGATGCAGGAGAGACACATTTCCCTTCTGTCTCATTTTTAATTATGTGGTTTCTTTGTGTTCAAATGGCTTGCCTTGTATCAGGAGGGTTAGACTCCATTTCTTACTTCTGTTGAGGTGGGGCACTCTCCCTGTAATTTACCCTGCTTATTTTTCTGCCTATTTTCTGTCCTTCATTTCCAGATGGAAATTTTGGTATCCAACGGCGAGGTTTTTAAAGTCCTGGTTGCCCTGTCCTTCCTGTCTTATGGAGGGCAGCCCTCCTTCACTCACCTGCGGAGAATCTGGTGCTTGCTATCAGGACAGACAAATTGTTCCTTTTCTCACTACCACACTTGATTAAATTCTTCACTTAAAATCCCTAGGCTCTCACTCCAGCTCTAGGTGGCCGGTGGGATGGGCTGCCAGGCCAGCTGCTGCTGGCAAGGCTCCCAGAAGGACGTCCTGGGCAGGGAGTGGTGGATTTTGGTGTGGATGCTGAATTTTTGTGAGCCCCAGTTTCCTCTGTAATTAGATTAATTAGGGCTTCTGCTTCCCTCTGAATGTGAAAAGAAATATTTGTACCTGCCTCCAGTGTGTTTTAGGAAAAAAGAGAAGACAGAGGAAAATAAAGCTATTACATTGGCATGGGGGCCTACAGGTTATTCTGCTTGAGCAGTCTTGGGTTTGCTATAAGATTCCTTTGGCCCTAGTAGAGTAGTAATTATTACAATTAATTGCATTTAAGTGGGCCATGTGGCACTTGAAATGGAAGTGGGCACACTGTACTGTAGGAATGGAAACATGCAGCAGCCTTCCCTGGATGGTAAATTTCTGACACAGCTTGGGACGAGGATTCAGCTGAGACCCCAAATATTGAGATTTTGGGCACATGTGACTTATTCCTATAAGCAGCATTGAACTTGACCTGTGATGGGGCCGATCTTGCCTCCCCAAATTTAACTGGGTTTTTTTTAGTATACACAGATTGATCATTTTACCTTGATGCCCCACCTATAGAGCGCTTGCAGTGTTGGTAGTTTTGGAGAGCAGCTTATAGGATTTTTTGCAGGTAATAAAATGGGAAATCCAATTTGCAGTTGCAAAGCAAGCCCCTGAGTGATACATAATGTTCCCAGCAGCCCTGGTCAGAGGGTTAGGGCTAATTGCCACTCTGGCCAGCTTCCCCAGCAGCCTCTGCCTGAGATCTGGATGGTGAGAGTGCCAGCCTGCACCTTCAGCCAGCACAGATTTAGACACACTGCTTTCTAGCTTATTAGGTCTTCTTTGTCACAGTACTTAATCCGTTCTCCTGATCCTTGTTAGAACAGGGCTGCCGAGTCCCCTAATAAAGCAGACGAGGTGCACTGAAGCGTGCGGCGGGCGGCTGCCGCCTGACTGACGGCTGTGGGGGATGCTCAGCCCAGCCTGCCACAGACAGCTGGCAGATGAGCTTGTTAAGGTAGCGGTGACTCCTGACTCCGTGATAGGCTGGTGTGAGATTCTTGGCATCTTTTTACACGGTATAATGGCCTGTCTTTAATTGTGTTAACCCCTTTTGCAGAGAGGAATACGCCAAGGATTAGCTGTCATGCAGAATGTGTAGCCAAAGTGAGCAGTGAGCACAGGGCTTGAAGCAGCTCCCCTTGCCTGCACTTGCACAGCCCCTTTCATTTTGGAAAGTTGTGGTGTCAGGTTGATTCAGATTTCACCAACAGCTTGGCTCAGTCAGTCTTCAAAACCCTGTAAATATTTTTTGGCTTGTTCCCCATAGTTAAAGATTATTTTATCTTATTGTGGTTTAGTTATTGTTGATTTATGGGGGAGTGGTAGGTCTCTCTTAATTATAAAATTCACCAAAAAAAAATTTGAAAATATGCCACAGATTTCTTAATTTAAAGAACACAAGAAAGTATTTCAATGGCTAGGCTATCCCGGAATTCAACCCTTTGTATCCACAGTCATGAGGAGTTTGAGTGGAGCACATACTGCTTTTGGACTTGGGTGGTAAACTTCTACAAAATGACCAAAAAAGGCCCGAGCAAGCATATGATAGATCTCTTACATCTTCTGTCAAGAATCGGTAAAGCTGCCATGTTACAAGAACGACATTGTCCGTCTGCTGTTGTGTGTGCCACTGTAGTAACCACAGATCAGAGTGGGATCTTGGTACAGTGTGCTGGGCACTGGGAATGCAAAAAGCCCCTGGAGCAGGGGTTGAGGAATGCTTTGCAATGCCAAGCTTCAGCACAGCAGACTTCTACCAGAGAATCATTCTCATTTTATTCCTGCATAGTGGAGATAGTGAACAAATGTGTTATCAAGTCATACTTAAAACTAATTTAATAAATAAGTGGGCAGAGTTCAACTCTGCTTTGCAGTGTGTAGCAGCACTAAAACAAATAGATTGGAACTGCATCCATCATGGTGGGTACTACTGTGTCCTTCTATTTCGCTTTGGTGAGACTGAAATATTTGCTGTTATTAGAGTTGCACTCTCTGAAACTAATAAAAAGTTTTTACATTCACAGCAAGGTATTTCTTTCAAATTTTTCATGTTTCAAATATTTTTCATCTGGTGTTTTGTTTAATCTCTTCCAGGTAATTTGGATTTGACTGGTCAAAAACAAGTCTTCAAAGCAGAGAACAATCCCTGGGTTACCCCTATTGCTGATCAGTTCCAGCTGGGAGTATCTCATGTTTTTGAATACATTCGTTCAGAAACATATAAATAGTAAGTATTACATTATATATTGTAGCTGTGTTATTTATTTCCCAGTACTTACTGTATTGGGCAAAGTGTTACCAGCTACACACTTTTTTTTTTTACACATCTTTCATAATACATGCAGTAACCTGGTATTCAGGACAAATATGCAAGCCTGTACATTTATATTAAGGAATTTTGCCAAGAAGAAGGTAACTGTATTGTAGACAAGTTAGGAAAGCACAAAGACTGTTTGATACTGTCCTGCATTTTTTGTTTATTTCTAAGAGCTGTTATGTAACATGAGAGATGTAAAAGAACAAGTGTTAGAAGCCTTTTGATGAGTACTAATTTGAAATAGATATTTGTCAATGCTTCTGGATGCAGGTTGTTATGTTTTGAGAGATATTCAGACTTTGAACATGGTTTGCTCTGGACTAATTTGTGAAAGTCTACAATCTCAGTAATTCAAGTACAAGTACTAGTGTTTTTTTCAACAGTGTAAATGTGTGTGCTGGGCTTCTTCATTCTAATGCAAGATTCCATGTGCAAATGCTGACCAATAGTTTAGGAAATAATGTCTTTAATTATTCACTAAATTGTAATATTTGTTTTAAGTAAAGATCTCCATGTTATTATTTAGATGGGAAGTTATTTTTCAGTGACTAGCAGCAATCTTGATGCCGTCTCCCTAGGAGCAGTGGGTAGTACAGCCTGGATAGGAAAGTTTGTTTTTGCATTTTGCCTTTATTTAAAAACTGTATTTTAATAATTCAGAAGCATTTCTGACAATCTTTTATATGGTTGCTGTCTGAACAAAATTACCAGAGAAGGGTATTCACAAGTGACAGTTGTGGGATTCCAATTAAGTAACTGAGATGCAAATTTCTGCGTGTAACTAAATGACCCAACAATGGCTTTTGTCGGCTATTGCTCTTCATTTACAGAATTTTAAATGAAAAGAATCACAGATGGAAGAGTGGTTGCAAGAATTGCGTGTCTCAGAAGGGTGCTGATATTTATGCTGTGATTCGTGTTCTCAAGACAGATTTATTCATAGATTTAAGTAGGCTGCAACACCCTTTTTGCAGTAGTACTCTGTACTACAGACATGGTGTAGGGAAGCAGCTGCCTGTCTCCTTGGACCATCCTTCCCCACTGTTCATTGTGTACCTGCATCTCAGCTTCTTGATAATGCTTGGTAATTTCGTTTTGTATTGTCAATTTTACATTTCTCTTTGCTGAGCAGTGTAGATTAGGGACCCTCATGCACTTCTCTCAGGGACACTCTGGGCATTAGGAAGACAACAAAATTTTAAGGACTCAGTGCAGTTTTGAGAATTTGACTCACAATTGGTTTCTAGGGAGGGGGATGGGAGGAGAAGCTGTTATTATGTATCTATAATAATAAAAAAAAGGTGTGACTCTGGTTATATTAAACTGCTCTGGCAACTTTCCTGGTATAATCAAAATTGACAAGAAGATTCTGTATTTCATCAGTTTCTTCAGCTGTTGTTCTTTGTTCTCAGTTAGCCATATTGGGTTTGTTGTCTTACTGTTTGCTAGATGTGGCAGTGTCTTTACTGGTTAATGGGCCCATTTTGATTTTGTTCTCAGTAAATATTTAAAACTTGTATAGTTAATGGTGTAAGCAGAATCAGGCTCTGGTCATTCACAGGGAGAAAAATCAAAATCAAATAATCTTTCTGTGGCTCATTCATGATTTCTACTTTGATCTTAGAAATTTATTTCATTAATGTGCCATAATTTTCAAAGTTTAGTGATGGAAACCAAATGCATGGAGATAATTAGGTGTCAATTTTAGATTTTCAGCATATGACCATTTTATATTTAAATCATAAATAAAAAGTATCAGTATGATTTCTTAGAAAACAAGTAGTTACTTTTTTTGAGTCTTGATTTTCCTTGTTTGCCCTGCTAAAAAGAGAGTCCATGGGTTTTCTTACTGAATACTGTCCTTTTTATTTCCAGTTTCCTCTAAATATGTGATTGAAAATTACTGGGATGCCATGTCCTGAAGACCTTTCTTTTCATTTGGTCTTAGGAGTTAAAACTCAAAAGCAGTGGCATGGTGTAGGTAACAGGTCTAGTAGCATTGTTGTGCACAAAAGCAGATAAGTTGTACACACAGAAGAAATTAAACTGTTTTCTGTGGTAAAATTTTCATCTTTTCCTACTAATGACTATACAGCTTCTTCAACTGCCTTTTTCTTTCAGAGCCTTTGAACAGGTAGTGTGTCTTTTTCCTATTAAGCAAAACACAATTAAGTGTTGATATGTGAACTTAGTATTTTTCCTGGTGGGTGTCTAAATATGGAAAGTCAAGTTCTTGAGTTTTCATGTGTTTTATTGCTCATTCTGCCAAAATGAAAAAAAGTCTTTCAACATTTGCTAGATCGAAACAGATAAACTTTTACTGTAAGTCAAAGCAGTAGGCTTTTCATTAAATGAATGATTGGAAAGGTTGCTGCTTAGCTAACCTCACTTGCAACACTGAGAAGACAGAACATAGACCAGCAGCTGACCATCAGACCAATAAGTTTGTTTTCAGGTACTGGAAGATGTAGCCTCTCATAAACCAGAACTGTACATCTGTGTGGCAGATGAATTTTGAACTCCAGAGACAGAGATCTGTTTCCCTATGCCTGTTGTTTTTGCTAGCTGATTGGAAATACTGACTTTCCTTTTTGCACAAGTTTCACATTGTCTAGACTGGCTAAGACAGTGGGGGTAGGCTCCTACCCTCACAGGTGCCAAGTTCCAGAGGCTCACTAGGTTACGTTTTCACTAAGGGGGGTTATGCTAATACATTTTATTTTGGGTTTGCAGTGGCTAAAACTTTGTTTGCTAAGTTGCTCTTAACTTAGCCAGAAATCAGTAACTCATTAAGTCTTGGCAATGCACTCGCTTGCAAACATGTAAATAAACTCTGAGCTTTCTGCTGATGACTGGCACAAGCCTTCACTGCAGTCAGTGTCAGGGACCTCCATTCAGATTCTGTGAGGTTGCACTTGGGAAGCAGCTACCAAGTAGATCACAAACCTCTTTTCCTTTGTGAAATGTACTGGCTGTTTCAAGCATATTTAGTGAAAAATTACATCCCATTTTTAGCCTTGTCTTGGGATATTCGTGCTCTAGTGATTAATTGATAAGTAGGGATGACACCCATGAGGGATGATTATGTCTAAAGATAAAATGTCATTTGTCTTGCGTACTTTTACATTTCCACACTCCTGTTTTACATGGTACTCATGCACCAAGTATAAAACTGGAATTGCACTTTACTTCAGAAGCATGTTAACCAGTGAGACCCTCAGATCAGCTAATCTTACTTTGTAGCTTCTTTCATTTCCTTTAATTTCCTTACCTTTCATGAGAAACGGTTCTCGGTGATTTTTTTCAACCCTAATTTTTCAAGGAAGACATGCTGACAAAAAGATGGGCCATATATTGTTCTGGAAAATGTGTGTGGAGGGGCTCTTAATTCTTAACAGGAAATTCAGCAGCTCTTGGCACTTTGCTAGCTTTTGTTGGCTAAAATACGCCCACTGCACATATCATCTGGTGACAGCATTTGGAAATAGGTCAGTTTGCCAAGTGTATAATGATTCTTAATCTCTCACTGCTGTGTAACTTTCTGAAACTTTAGTAAGCTGAATTTTGGCTTTGATGCTATATATACTCAGGAGCTGCCATTACACTCACTGTCTGATGTCACAATAGTGTTGAAAAGCAGTTGAAGAGCTTGCTTAAACAGTGAAGGATAATGGCAACCTTGTCCCCTCAAAGGGCTTAACTAAATGTTTTATTTTTTATTCATGCCTTTAGTCAACTTTCAGAGTGACCTTTATGTTGTAAGCATATTCTCAGAGGATCTTTTCTGTCTATGATACTGACAAAGAGATGATGTATTGTGTGATTTTTTGGTCACAATGTGCTTAGATAAGTGCAGACAGACTTAAATATTTGAAAGAAAGCAATGAATTAACCTCCTATGAAGAATAAAATTCTGCTTCCTTAGGATGTTCCTTAGGGTTTATATAAGATAATTATTGATTTGATTAAGATGAGATAAAACTGAGATGTGCAACTGGTACCAGTGGATGGGTTTGGTTGCTGGTATTTACAGCAAAGTTAGTCCAGGAAGCTGCTTTTTGGGTACATTTCTAGAATTATTCATGTGCCCTTGATCCATCTTCATGTGGAACTTATTCTTTGCATGTTTGCAATGGAAAGAACAGTGATTTTGATTTATCACAGCAGAGTCTATTGCAGTCATCAACATATGATAGTGTAATCCCAGCTAAAACAAAAGAAATTGCTGGGTCCTGAGTGCATTTTTAAACTGTCCTTAAACCCAGCAATCCCCTTTTAATACTTTATCTAATGATTGTTGTTTCCCTGTTTGACCTCCCTATTTCAGTGAGGCTGAATTACAATATAACAGTCACACCATTTTTAAGTCTCCAGAAAGCAGATTTTCCCCACAAGGCAGTCAGTTTGGAGTCAAGAGGCTCAACAAAATGTTTTGTGAAAGGAAGTAAGTTGCACTTTTCACATTTCCATCAGGAAAGGTAGTAGAAGAGCAAGCCATTTTCAAGACTGACACATGAACTGTTAGTGGAGGAAATGGTTTGACAAATGCAGTGCTGAGCATATATTGCTTGCAAGCATTGGAACATAGTCTTCCCTGGGCAGGGTGCTCTGTGCTGAGCATTGCAATTGAAAACCCCATTTCATCAGCAGTGACAGTGTGGAAAAATCCACTCTTGATTTAGCACTCTGTGTAGAGACAATCTCCCCAGCTTCTTGGAATGAGTTGTACTGAACCCCAGTATTATGCGGCAGCTGCTTCCAGGGCAGCAGACACAGGTCATGAAGGAGCAGATTCCTCTTCTGGATTACATTAATGAAGAGTATTTCAGGATTTATTTTTAACAACTCAAGGAGACTGGCAAGATACTCAGAGTAGTGCACTAGAATACAAATAGTATCTTGAAATAACTGGTGATTTTACTCCACAGTTGTTAAGCCTGTTTAAGTTAAGTTAAGCCAGCTGTGTGGTTGGTGCTGTCCAATGATGTAAAAATGATAATCAGTAAAACCACCTATTGAGGAGTGGAAAAGAGGTCAAACAAGTGAAGAATCCATATGTTGGCTCTTGGGAAGCACGTTGGGAAAGTGGGAATTGGCAGCAGTTGATATGGAGGCATCATCAAGTTGAACTGATATGAAAGGAGGTAGTCCTGAAATGGTGTTACTTGTACAGCACAGTCTAGGACCTCCAAGAATCTGATTTTTTTATGCTAGCACAAAAAGCAGGAGTATTTGAACTATGTTTGCTGATGGTGCAAAGCTAGCAGCAAAGAAAAGAATCAGCATACCACACAGTAAGAATTAGCAAACAAAGAGGAAGGCTTGGGTGTATTAGTTACAGGCGAGCCACCGGTGTCATATGCTGGAGTGAGGGGGAGAGAAAGATAAGCATAATCCCCGGAGCCTGGCTAAAGGAGTGGAAATTTTCCAGTACAGAAAGGGAAATATTTCACAGTTGTGGTCATTATGTCCATGAAAGGTGAATTCAGGCATGTACAGGCAAAGTGTGAATATATAACAGGATAGTGAAATGAATGAAGAAATAAGACGAAGTTTAAAAGGTATTTTATTTATTTAGCAAAGTCAAGCCTGATAACAGGGCTCATAGCTGTCATTGAAAGGGAGAGGGGGAGGAAGAAACTTCATTTAAGGCATAAAAAAATGGTGGACATAGGAGCAAATATAAATAAGCTGGTCAGGTGTATATTTGATGGGAGGTCTCTAATTATTAAGGGAGCAAGGTAATAAATAAGCTTCTGGTAGAAATAGTCTTCCAACAGAAGAAATGAAGACCAAAGTCTGTTTCAGTGAGCCCCGATCAGTTGGGCAGGAGTACATGACATGATGACTTGTGGCAGAGGACAGCGTGTCTGTGATGTAGGCAGACCTTGCATTCACATTTCCTGATAGCTGAGTCAAAAAATCTGATGACACTCCCATATATATTCAGATAACTGCACAGTGCCACTGATATTAAACTAAAGGAGGCAAAGCTCTGTTTTATGTTAATATGAAGAAGAATAATTATACATATTCCTCCATTTGATAACCTGTTTACATAAACATGTATGGCAGTTTTGTGCAGTAGTTTATAATTACTGACAATTTTTCATAACTTAAGAATTGTTATGATATAACTTACATATTCATTAGGGAAAAAATAATTTGGGATTATGAAAATCTTACTAACTTTTTTTGCACTTAGGCTGTAGAGATACCTAGAGAGAATGCTTTTCTTTGGCTGTATCTAAGTAAAATTAAATTACCCAGTCATTGTCTAATCTTGTGATTGTGCCAAAAAGAACTGGGCACAGGTGATTGCAGGTGTAATTTCTAATGGTTTGTATTCTGTACTTCTTGGGGGAATAAAGATCGTATAGAAGAACACAGACCAGTTGCTTGACACATCTGTAGATCTGATTCAGCAGAGCTCAGTCAGACACCTCAGCTGTTTGTATGATCTGCAGAGATCAGTAAAGATTTAAAGAACTTGGATAGTGTGGGTCTACCCTGCCTTGTGAAGAAATATAAGCCATAATAAATGCCATTTACCTTCTTTATTTTTCTTTGATTTTGTCTCTAGTATTCTTTGGTAGTTTGTGGATGTAGTGGTTTAACCCCAGACAGCAATTCAAAAGCACACAGCTGTTCACTCCTTCCCCTGCACCCTGTCGGATGGAGAGGAGAATCAGGAATGGAAAAAGCTTGAGTTGAGATTAAGAGCAATTTAATAATTGAAACAAAGTACATCTAATAATACTACTGATATTAAAATATAATAATAATAGTAATGAAAAAAAGAGAAGAATAAACCCCAACAAGTGTTGCACAATACGATTGCTCACTATCCACTGACCAAGGCCAAACCCATCCCTGAGCAGCAGTCAGTCCCTCTTGGCCAGCTTCTCCCAGTTTCTACACTGGGCATGGATGTTCTGTGGTGTGGAATGTCCCTTTGGCCAGTTTGGTCAGCTGTCCCAGAGGTGTTCCCCTCCCTTCCCCAGATTCTTGTGTAGCTCCTCACGTTCGGAGCATGAGACAGTGAAAAGTCCTTGGCTCAGTGCAAGCACTACTCAGCAACAAGCAAAGCATCAGTGTGTTATCAACATTATTCCCATCCTGCATCCAAAACACTGTCCTCTACCAGGTACTAGGGAGAAAATTAACTATACCCCAGACAAAACCAGGACAATGGAATAAAAGGCTTCATGCATTAGTTTTCTCTTAGATGCAGCTCTACAAATACTTCTAGAACCAGTGTTCTCACTGTTCCTAGAGGGATTGCTCATACACTCACAGCATGCACCATTAGCGAGCACATCTTTTCCCTTCTCATTTGCACTCTAATTGTCCTGGGCCTGTACAAGAATTAAGGTGGTGTTGTGTGTCCAACATTCCATTGCTGGAGCTCAAATATTTCAGTGATTTTTTTAGCCTGGCATCTTTACTGTTTGACCCCTGACATGAATGTAACATCTGTGCCAGTGGTAGCTGTGACCTCATTTATTTTAGCATGGTCTCAAAGACTGGGTAAATGTAGTGGAAAAAAGATGACCTCAGTGATCTGTGTTAGGTGAGAATCTCTGAGATGCCACATCTCCTGTGAAGATGAGCTCATGACAAATTAAGCTCCACTCAAAGGATGGCAAGAAGCAAGATCCATCATAGCTGAGAAGTAAACAAATGTTAATAGTCCTGATTCACACATTTTGATCACGTACCAGTAAAAAAATTTAAATTTACCAATAAAAATCTATTATCAGCCTGATGTGGGGAAATATAAAAATGTCATCTACGTTTGGTTCTGTTGTACTGAAGGCATGGTACTGTATATTTTATATGAAAATGCTGATTTGTATTCCAACCACATGTTGTATTTACTGGCTGTATTTTAAAAATTGATAAATATATTAGTACATTATTTCCAGCAGAGAAAATAGATGACTCAGAGTCCTGACATCTTTAGACAACATTTACATGCAAATCTGTAACTCTTCCCTAAAGAAGAGCTAACTGGAACCCATGTCGAAAGATAAACAATAAAAACACTATGTCTGTATATTTTTGTTTATATATTGCTAAGATGGATATGTAATAAAACCAAAGCTATTGCTGATGTATCTGACAGATATAGATACTGCACATATAAATATTGGTGTAACTACTGATACTGCCGTTCCCTTTGATATGAACTTTATATAAAGTTTAGAATATTATGCAGTAATCCATTTGCCATGTCAAGGATGATAACCTAGAGTTTATGTCACTGAGGCAGACATCTGGAGCTATGTTAGAAGTGAAATTGGAATGAAGTGAGTTAAATGCAGAAGCTGAGGACTTTCTGAAACCAAAGCTAGGGAAACGGTAGTAGAGTTTGCGTAGGGAAACAATACAAATCTGGAGCTATGTTAGAAGTGAAATTGGAATGAAGTGAGTTAAATGCAGAAGCTGAGGACCTTCTGAAACCAAAGCTAGGGAAACAATACAATGTTGCATCAAACTACAGGGCAAGGCAAGATCAGTAGCTAAGTTAAAAATGAGTGGTAATTATGATAAATCTAAAATGAGTAATAAGTAGAGGTGTACAAAAGAAACTGATAAACCACAGGTCAAGGAGCTGGCCTACAGAACAGGTTCTTAGACCCCCTAGAACATTGGGCTGTAAGCAAGCATGCAGAGTGAGATGTGCAGATGCAGGCAACTGGCACCTTGGGCAGGAAAAATGATAGAGGAGATGGAAACAAGTTTATGCAGTGGGAGAGAGGGACAGTCCAAAGTGGGATCTATCTCTTACCCATTGGAGAGACTGCTTGTAACTATCTGATTATGATAAATCTTGGAAACTAAATGGGATCTTTTCTGAACTGTGATAGATTATTAATAATGACAAGGGAAGGAAAGTCATGTTCTGTTAGCTTCTGTTCAGTGCAAGCTGGATGATAATTTAGGGAAGATGAGTTGTTTCTCAGTCCCTCAAGTGGATGCCTGACCCACATTTTGTTGTGAGAAATGGTTTTAAACATCCAAGCCTCTGGGCATGTAGCCAGAAGGTTTAGAAAATTTGACCAGCAGAGTTTGGACTCACCCAATCTTCATCAAATTACTGTGTCAGTGAAAGACCCAAAAAGTGACAGAAGTATTAGTATCTTTCCAGCATCAAGGAAGGTGAATACACCAAATTGGGTATTATGAACTAATTTACTCTGAAATTAATTTTGGGTTAAATAGTGAGGAAGAGACATGGAATTCTGCTGGTGATGATATAAAGAAAGTGACTGTAATTATGAAGTATGACCATGATTTTGAGAACTTTTTCCAAAAGAAATATTAAATATTATAAATATTGTAAGTTTGGTTGGTCAAGACAACTCTCTAACCATAGAATTTTATGAAGCATCTAGCTTGTACAGCTACACAACATAGTCACTAGAAAATGAGCACTGCATATTTTCAATAAAACATTAAGAAGAATTATCAACACCCTGATAGGTCTTGGGAGACAATTACCAAAGAGAATGTTTCTGGTGAGGTCCACAGAGATCTGAGCTGGGGTCATTAAATGTTCTCCTCAGGTGTTTGGAGGCAAATACACAGTTGTTTTTGATGACCTGGGAATTGGTGAAAGATAACAGTGAAGGTACTGGCTGTCCTGGGTCATTTAATGAACTGTGCTCATACACTGTATTTTTAAGCAGCTTAATGAAGAATTACATATCTATGAATAATATATGCAAGATATACCACATGGTGTGGTTAGGATTACAGGAGGAGATAAAAAAGTGGATACATCTTTACGGAATGCAGTCAACACTAAAAAACATTTAAAGAGTCATAACCAAAGTGCACTGTCAGCTCACAGTTCAGTGTTACATCTGAAAGGTTTAACTGAATTCAGCATCAGCTCCAGCTGATGTGGTAAGTACTAAGTTCTTATTCCTGTACTCAGTAATCTGACATCAGCTGGGGCTGATGCTGAATTCATTCTGGTATCAGTAGTTTTAAAGGGATGTTAAAAATTTGTTTAAATACAGACACCTCAATTATTTGAGAGCAGAAGTCAAGCAGATAAGGAAAGGAAAGCAAGGTACAATTTAGTGCAAGCTTCCAGGGAAAGTAACATATTTGTTTTTCTTTTATTGTGCTCCAGTTGCCTCAGGATGCTTTCTGGGAAACTGTGTTTTAGTGCAGCATCTCAGCATGAAGGTTATTGTATGATCCATGATGGATTTTAAGATGTGTAATATCCAAATGTAATGATCTATTACCTGATTTTAGACTTTACCAGAACTGCCACAGTTCTGGTGAGCCCTTGTATCCAGTAGGGTGTTCTGCTGCTCTAACTGCTGTGGGCATGGTGGGTCCATCATCTCCAATGTTTTCAGGGGGGTCTCTCAACATTTTTGGGAGGTGTTGTTGCTAACCAAAGGCAGTATGCTCAAAAGAGATGCACTTCAGAAATTGGGCTGATAATCTTTGTGGGTAACTCATCTAATCTTGTTTGGATTTTGTATTTGTTTTTAGGGTTTGTTTTTTCTTTGTTTGTTTGTTTAGATTTTCTGTTTGTGAGGGTTTTTGTTTGTGGTTTGGGTTTTTTTGGTTTTTAATTTTTGTTTTGTTCTGTTTTGGGTTTTTTTTGTCTGTTGGAGAGGATATTGCAGGGAACAGAATTTAGATTTTACAGTAGGTAAAAAACCAATCAAGCATTTTAAAGAAAATCCTTGAGACATCAAGAGAACAAAGAATAAGTTGGAAATGTCAGACAGAACAATACTAGTTGAGGACTAATTCCACTTAATAAGGTGTTTCTGGTAAAATGGTGCAGCTAACAGTAAATGTGGTCTCTTAACCCTTTGTAATCTTCAAAATTCAGTTGATTTGCTTTCTTGTTTTCTTCTTCAGATTGGTTCTTTATAACCAAACAAGAAGAGTTACTGCACACATTTGCTGGTTTTATTTGAGAAATAAATTTAAAAGTGGCGCTTTTATAATCAAGCAGATCTGTCTGCAATTTCTATTCTCTATGCAGTCGTATCTGTTTTATTGCATGTCGGTTTTTATTGAACTCCAGTTTATTCCTTCAGTTTCACATTATTTCAGGGATTTGTGTGATCTTTAGCAATTTTTTTACCCTTCTAGTGAGGGCTATCAGCTAGATGGAGAGGTGTCCCTAATTTTATGATTGCCTTTATCAACCATTTATCCAGTGGAAGGCTGAGGTTGAAATTATTCTGGTGTAATTTGCTGTAGCCACTTGTAATACAAGCTCTGATAAACTTCTTAAAAGCCATGATTTTATTTTAGCAGGTATCACTGTCATCCTGTTTATATGCACTTTTACAGCCCCATACACCTAAACCACAGTGTGAAAAATGGTTATGATCAGATTTCACTTTAAATTCTTGTCATTAAAATTAACTTCTTTTTGAAAAGTATAATCTGAAAAGGAATAATTTCTGCTATATATGACACAGGATTTTTCAGTCCTGCATTTCAATGCTTTCCTCTGACCGAACAAGAAATGCCCTACTCTTAAAGCTGGGTATAGTCAAATTTAGGTCCTGTGTAGGCAACACCTTTTGACTACAGTTTTGGATGTCTTTGTTTGTATTCTGTACCCAATCACTTTAATTACTGAACCCTAAAAATCTACTATACTGAAAATCACTATTAAATATGCCAGGAAAAAAATACCCTGTAATTTTTCTTTATTGCACTTGAGTGGAAAAAGAAGTTGTAGTCTAAAGTGAAGTGTGCAGGAGCATAAATGGTAAATAGGATTACATAGCATACTGACCATTTCACTTGCTCTGGCTTCACAAAAGCAATTACAATAAATGGAGGAATATTAGCCCTCTTCATAGTTTTGCCACATGTTTTAAGAAACTGTCTGCAGTGCTGAATGTAAACAGTAGCATTTGTTTCACTGAATGTGGAACAGTGATTCCCTAAATCCTTTTGGTTATCTGTAGTAATCTTTGATCAGGTAGGTTTACAATCCCACAAAAATACATCTTGCACCAAATTGCTGTCACAGGATGGTAAATATATGCAGAAGTATATGGAGCAAATCCTATACCCAGTGCTGTAAGTATGGTTCCTTTTGGTAGGAGGAGGATATGCTTGATCTGTATTCACACGTGTACCCAGATTGCTACCTCTGACCTGCTTCAGTGTCTACTTCTGTGGTACTTTCTGCACTTTAAATGTTTTGGGAATCATCCAAGATAAGAGAGCGGGATCCAGAACTCTTCAAAGATGTGTTGCAAGAACCTGCTACCTACAAAGACTCCAAGGAAGAAAGATCACAATTCTAGAAGAATAGAATTTAGGCACGAATATATGTGTGTCACTTTTGATTCTTAATGCAAAAGGGATTTTGCTTAAAAAAGCTGCAGCTCTTAGAAACATGGGTTTTAGTCACCTCTCAACTGGATATAATTTCCAAGCTAAATTCCGAATGTAAGTTTTGGGTATTGGGATGTTCTGTCTCCTGTTCATTTCTCCAAAATTCAGATTTACAATATTGTTGACTTTTAAAAAAGAAAAGGTATGCAAGGAATGACAGGGCTGATCTGAATATAAATTATATCAAGCAAATTGATGCAAGATAAAATTACCAAATCAACCTTTTTTAGTCTATATTTTATGGAATATCTAAATCTATGTTTGGCAGTAATTTACTCTTGCCCATGAATTTCTGACAGTTTCGATTCTTTGGTCTTATTAATCAAAGTAGTCAGCACCAGAGCAATTTTTATGAGACTCACTAGTCATAAAAAATTTATTATCAGATAAATCAAAGAAACAACTAGCATCTTAATAGGGTGAACAAAGTGGCATGTAGAAGATCATTCAAGACTACATGCTTTTGACACTTGTGTATTGCATTTAGTGCTAGAGTCAGATGTTCTGCTTGCATTTTCATCAAAATACTCATGACCATGACCCAGTTGCTACCTTTAGTGCAGGATGTTTGTTCTTCTTCTTTTCTATATGCATACATACATATATACACACATACATACATAGATATAGATAGTTATAGATATATGTGAGTGAAGCAGTCACAAGAATGAAGAGTTCCCTTTAGGTTGTCCCTATAGTGAACTGAGCACCTCAGGGACCAAGACAGTTCACCAAATAACAAAGCCATGCTCTGGGGGCCCAGAGGGGAAGGGCTCAGCCCTTGGGCACCACTGTTGCTGATGCCAGGCTCCTGTGTGCCCCAGCTGGTGCTGGCTCTTATGTGACCATGAAGCAAGGGTTTTCAGGGGCTGATACAGCTAGAAACTTATTTTGGCAGTTCTAGTCTGAATTACCTCCTTGACCTCAGTGCCTCACAGCCAGCACTAGCCCAGCGAGCAGCGGTGCAGCCACTGCAGAGGTGGCCCAGCTGAAGCAGGTCTATGCTCCAGGAGCTGGTTACATCAGCCCCTCAGCCATGTGTCCAAAAGGCATGAGGAGGAGAACCTGAGTCTGCTTCATGCACCAATGAAGCAGACCTTCTATGAAGAGAATACAAGTGCTTTTAAGAACTGAAAAATTAACCCCACCCAGCATCAGTAAGCTAATTGGAAGTCTGGGTTTTTCTTGTGTTCAGAAAATAGGGGAGGGAGGAAGTTCTGACAGCCTGTGTTTCACATGAAGCTGGTGATGCTGCAAATACACAAGTCTCATTAATGGAATTCTTGTAGGTAGGTTTCATATGTTTTGTGTAATAAAAAATAACTAAAAGGAGATTGAATTTATTCTGTGTTAATAACGAGAAAGGATGTTTTTGGATGGCTACCAAGTGATGCAGAACTGTGAACAATACAAAAGAAACCCTAGTGTTCCCTATTCCGCTCAATTCGTGCTTTTCCAGCAGAAACATACTTAACTTCAGCATTATGTTTTTCTGTGTTTGTGGTCCTAAGTGAGACTGAAAATAAGGCTGCCTGTGGGATGAGCTGCTTACAGAAATGCTTTTGTCTTGTAGCCTTTAATGTTTGCCTCACTGGTCTGATTCCAGTTAAGTGAGTTATGGCTGAAAATGGTTGCTGTGGGTTGTTCACTTTACTGTGTACGTAAGGTAACTAGATACAGTTCTCTTATTTCTCTTCTAGATACAGCTTTAAAGCTGTGGTGGTTTTAAAACATACTGATTCCATCCAGTAGTCAATGCTAACATCTGACTGCAGCTGCGTATTTTCTCTCTTTGCTGGCCTACTTACAGTTCATCTCTATGAATCTTTCTTGAAGAGTAGATTTTTATCTTCTCTTTTATTCTTGGGACAAATCTATAATGAGATGTGGAATTTCTAACCTATTGTATTTGTAATTAACATGTTAAAATAATGAGCCCTCTCTGTACTTTTTATGTGGCTGCTACTCAGTAGTACTTGCATTCAGAATAGAAAGAGCTAATCTTCTCTGGTCTTGATTTTAAGGCAGACTGGGGTTTGGACTAGTCCATGTTTGGGACAGCTTTTTGGTAGAAAATATAAAACTACAGTTAAAAGAACTGTAAATTCAGTGGATTAAAGGCTGTGATTTGGACAGTGGCTTAGGAGATTTGCTTGAAATACATACATAATACAAGTAAATTTTCCTAGAGTAAATTTAGAAATATCCACTGGATGAATAGTGGAGTGGGCATTTGAGTTTCAAGTACTTCTTTAAACTGGAGAGGTATCCAGAAGCTAACAAGGTGTAGAAGAGAATCCCAGTTCCATGTCTGTCACAGATCTCATATGTAAATTTAATAATTTTTCAAAGATTTCAAAACAAGCTGTCTTCACCTCAGGTCCATAACCTCCCAAAAACCGTACCAGTAGACAAAGGTGTGCATGGATTTTGCAGTGGAGAACTGGCAGGTCAGATGGCTGCTAAGAAAGCAGCCAGTCAGTGCAGACCAGCGTTGGAGCACGCAGTTCTGTTTGTTCCCTTCACTGGGAAGTCGGCTCACTTCATTCCCAGTGTGAAATCTGCCTTGCCAGGACTTTGTTTCCCCAACTTCACCAGGATTTTCTTGAGTGCCATAGACAGGAAAAAGGCATAAAGATCTACTCTTCAGCACACAGAGATCAAGCAGAGTTTAGGTCCAAGATCCCACAGCCCCTTCCATGGCACCAGCCACTGATGGAAAGAGTCAAGAGCTGCTCTAATTTGGAGAACTTGATGGACAGATGGTGTTTTCGTTTTCATGAGGTTGTCTCTTGTACCTTGCATTTTTATTGGAAGCTATTGAGGGTGAATTCTGTTTGGCATATTTGGATACTTGCTCTGCCTGGCCTGATGCATCTGAGGTGGCCTCTGGTGTGATACTTCTGCTATAACTAGGAGAGTTCAAAACTAGGTTCAAAAACAGCTTTACACACTGGTACATCAAATTATGCTATGTTGCCTACAAATTTCTTCGCTGAGCCATTTTGCTTTTTTTGTTTGTTTGTTTTTTAATTAGTAATATTGACTCCTTTTTTTTGTTTGTTGGTTGGCTTTAATGTACAGTTTCACTCTGGGAATTGAAACAAAATAGTTTCTTTCTGCAGGTGAAATTCTTGTAAATTCAGTCTAGTATTTCACAGTTTAGGTTTTGATTAGTATGTTTACTTTTTGCTTCAGTTTTGGGACTATGCTGTGGATGCATACTATAATGAGATTTTAATCTCTTCCAGATATGTTGATTTTTCCTGCTTTCCTCTAAAATACAGTCCTGTTCACATGATGAGATACTACCAACTAGATTGCCCTAGAGATTCAGGTGTGCCTGTGGTCAAAATCTGGCTGCTAATGGTATATCAAATCCAAGTGATTCACTGCATAGATTCATAGCTTTGGATGGGGCAAATATGTGTTTAAGCATTGCAATAATCTGTACATCCCACATTGTTTTATGGAGGAGAGTTTGCAGGTGAAGTTTCTTATCAACCAACCTGAAACCCACAGATGCATCTGTGAGACTAGTGATGGTGACTTGAGCAATCATAAATATTTTGACACTTCAATTTGCAAAGATAAACAACGACCTTTTACACGTTGGTGTTGTGCTGGGATTTCCATTGAGTTATGGCTGTATTGATGGTTACTCCTTTTTAAGTACTGTACTACTTCATTATTTTTTTCAGTAATATTTGCTTGTCAGCATATAAATGCCAGACATTAATTGAAACATCATATTCCCTTTGCTTGGCAACTCCTATATCCACTGATTTATACAGTTATTCATCAGCTTAGTTCCATTGCTTCATTATGCTAAATGTTTAGTTTTAATACTCTGAAACTTGGTTTGCTGGAGTCAGGTTTACCTGTGTTCACAAAGTAAGTAGTGTGAGTCACTTTCATTATTTCCTCATTGAAGAAGGTATTAGCATTTATGTGTAAGAAAATGAGACCCTCATATCAAGGGTGAGCGTTAGTAATTCTTACTTCCCTATAAAGGATTGATTTGTGATATTAGATAATACTAGGATGTATTTCGCACCAAATCTTCCTCTCCAGATGTTTCACAGACAATGGAGCAGGGAAACAGAAAGGCTGCTTTCGTTAAAACATTTGTACATTGGCATGGGAATATGTACATGAGCACTGAAGAGAGTACGTGTTGGAAAAGTAAGGAGTCTGGATTAAGGTGAGGTGAAACACCTCCTGTGTTTCTGATAAAAGGACAGAGGTAGAATTCTAAAAGGTTTATGTGTTTGTGGTGTATGTGTCTCTACACACTCGCCTGTCTATAGATACTCTCCCACTTCCCTGTATATATTTGGTTAAGTGCTGAAATTACCTGTTGTTCAGTAAATGCATCCATTAACTCAGTTCCAATTCATTATTTGCCAGGAGAGGGATCGATTTAGAAAACAATGGGCATTGAAGTGCATAAGTCTGTTGACATGAATTTTTTTTTAAATTGTGTTAAAAATAAATTTGTAAAAATAATATTCATAGGTAAAATACTGACATTATCAAAATTAATCATGGGATGAACTGATGCAAAATGTAGATATTGCAGAATCCAAATTACTATATTCATGAGGATCATCATTAATTGTGTAATTCTAAACACACACATACTATAGCCTAAAAATGTATTGTAACTTTACAACTGACTAGCTGTTTGATGTGGCAGAATGTAGTCTTTGCATATTTATTAAAATTATTCATAACTGGTCGCAGTCTAGATGAACTGCTCTGTTCTTATGTCTTGCTTCAATACATTTTCTTACCCATTTTATCATGGCATTATATTGGAAATTTTTCTAAATTTTAGAATGATCCATGGAGCATTTTCCAAAACCCCTATCAGCATCTGTTAAAAACATATATTTGCAGTTTGCATTTAAGAATACTTTTAAAAGGTTTAGTAGCAGTACATATTTTCTATATATAATTGTTTGCTGTTCTTTTAAAAAAAAATGTTTTATTTAGACGAAAAAGGGATATACATTGAAAAATTGGGCCTATGCATTTAATTAAATTCTATGGGCTTATCCATTCTCCAGCTTACAACTACAAATTGGTTCTTTTAAAATTATCATATGGTGGTGAAACATGTTTATAATGCCTTTTTATGGCTTACCCACAGGTGTCCTAGCAACGTTACAAAAATCAATTATATACCTATGGAGTGTGTTGTGTCTTACACCTCCCCCAAGCTTGTCAGGGCAACAAACTTTTGCTGAAATAAAAGAAGCAGGATGGGGAGCCTTTCTACCAACATGATGTGCAATTAGAGTGACTTTAAGATAGTCCCATTTACCTTTCCTGGTGGCTGGTCTATAAACATTGGCTAATTTGTGTACACAGGCCAGACATCTTCTTTTCCAATAGAATTCAAATGAAAAAGTCTGCCTGTAGCAGTATGGAAAAGGAAACCTAAGGTGATATATACTCTGTATCTTAATTAGCAAACCACATTGTTTTTGGGGGTTTTCTTTTAATGTAATTTGCAAGAAGAAAAGGTTTGGCTTTCAGAAAGAAAAACACATTTGCAGTGTGGAATAGTTGTAAGTTGTTTGGGTTTTGTTGTATGAAACTGGAGGAGTCTGATACTGTAGCTGAAATCTTTCACTTTGTGATGAATACTTTAGAAATGGGTTACTGTGCTGCCATTTGCGTGGTGATGCAGAATTTTTTTCATTTGCTGTCAAAAGCAATTAGAGTCTAATGAAATTGGGTGCAAACCATGTGATGAACACTTTGCATTTGATAAATGTCTTTGTGTTGAATAAAGGAACAGTCCCTTTTTAGGTATTACTATTTCATGTCTTGCTGAAATACACTTAATTCCTGTTCATAATTAAATATAAAGCAATTTAAGGAAAAAAAAAACAAACAAACAAAACAGATCAGTGTAAAAATTAACCATGAAAAATCTGCATGACAAAGAGCTTTGTGACCTCTGCTGCCTTGACCATGGTTTACCTGTAGAAGGCCTGAGGTACTGCAGTTGCTTTACATTCAATCAAAAGACAGTCTCAGCTGTGCACTCCCTGTTCCCAAAGAAGTGCAGCATCTTTGTGTTTATCAAAAGATTTTGCAAAGCATCAAAATTGTTTAGACTCCAAGTGATGCAGGAAATACTGTTGCAAGAGTGAAGTCTTCCACACAGGCATAACTCTGAATAAAATGGGGGAAAATGAGAAATAAGGAAAGCCAGAATAAAGATGATGCAATATATTCGGTTTACCTTATCTCTCTGGGGAGGTTTCTGGCTGGATTTGCTGGCCAAGTGTAAGTATCTGTAAGGAGAAATCAAAAAAAATTTTTTTTGGCCAGCTTATTTATCTATCTCCTGTCTGAGCTCATCCTTACATAAACTAAGAAAAATGTTTTTCCACACTGCAAGTGTAAGTATCTGTAAGGAGAAATCAAAAAAAAATTTTTTTGGCCAGCTTAAGAAAAATGTTTTTCCACACTTATGTTTATTCATTTAGCTTGTGTGCTCAAATGTTTAGGAGTGATGTACCAGGTTGTAGGGTCTGCCTTCTCTTTTAACTTTTCAACAGGATACTATGAAAGGTCTTTTTCCTTTACACAACGTGTGATACAGTGGCTCAGAATAGTAGGACCATAGTAAAAGTTCACTGTTCAACTTCATTTTCTCTTGGGTAGAACAAAAGCTCCTCTCACAAATTAACCCTGTGACTCTTCCCAACTTGTTCTAATGCTGTGTATGCCTGGTGTGCTTCTCTGAAGTGATGTTGTAACAGAAATCAGTGTTCATATGGTGGTTACTGGAAGTTTTTGCCGTAGCAAAAGGTGGGCAAGAAAAATACCTGAAGTGACCGGATTCTGAGACCTTAATGCTCAGGAGCAGTGAATGTCAAACCACACACTGATTTGAGAGGGTTGACCTGCCTCAAACTGTCTGTGTAAGAGTGTTTGTCTGTGGTTAGCAAAACAATTTTCTCTGTGTGCAGTCCAACATTTTACACCTTTAGCTGGGTGGCAGTTTGAGAGAAGCACATGGCTCTCCAAACAGCCTCTTCCATCTGTTCTGCCAGCACAAGCAGTGTAGATAAAAGATATTTGATGGACTTTCTGGGGGTTTTGTAATTAGAAGGTGTCTCTCGATGGATATCCAGCACAAAAAGAGGCAGACTGGCTGGAAGCTACTGACAGACCAGGATGGCTTTGCATTTAACAGGCTAATAGCCAGCCAGTGGTATTAATTTCTCTGTTAAGTCTCTGCAAGCAGTGACACTTGTTGCTGCCTGTGAGTCTCCAGGTGGTGGCAGGCTCATGGCTTACTGTCAGCACAATTGTTTTGGGGATGAAAGATGGACCACTTGGAAAGCTTAACCTTTCCTTTCTCCTTCAGAGGGCAAACAACCCTTTTCCCTCTCAGAACAACATGACATCAATTTTACCAGGGAAGGCTGGAAGTTTTTCAGTCTTGCTTTTTAACCAACATAATGGACAATTCAGGCTAATAACTGCTACCCTTGGTCAGTCCTTCTGTAATAGCAGCCAAGGAGATATTGTCATCAATTTTTGTATATCCTTTGGTTTCCTGTGAACCTACTCTCTTGAGGGGAAATGCTTAATGCTCTTGCTGTTACAATCTCAGAAACTTTTAGAGTCAGTAAAGAGTAACACTAGTTCAAACTTTGGACCTTGTTCCTGAACTTCAATTTAATGTAATTGTTATTTACAGCATTAGAGAGTGGTAAACAGCTGCTTGTGCCTGCTGGGTTTTTGGTTTGTTTTTTTTGCTGTTGGCTTGTTGGGTGTCTTGGAGGGTTTTTCCACCTAATGATGCCAACAAAAGTGACCTGGCGTTTTTCCTTTAATTAAAATGGGCCTTTGTGAATTAGTGTGTGAAAATCACGGGATACAGCACTAATTGGAGTTTAGGTAACTGTTCCCCTAACCTCTCACAGTGAAACTTCTAAATGAAATGTTTCAGTTTAATTTAGTAGCTTGAGAGTTTTTCATAGCTAGATATAAAATAATGATTCGTGACCTTTTTTGGACAAATAATATTGGGGGTTTTTTCTGATAAAACCTTTACAGCATCATTCATTTGTGGCTAATCTGACCTGTGGTTTGACTGCTTCAGCTCTCATTTGACAGTAGGCATCCTAAAAACATAGGAAAAGACTTTCTGTGGTAAACCTCTGATTCATTGAGCCCAGCAGCCTTCCCCAAGAGGCTGTAGGAGAGGTACTGTTCAGGGAGAGCCATGCCCAACCTGACTTAAATGTTTCCAGGGATGGGGCATCTACCACCTTGCAGGATAACCTGTTCCAGTGCTTTACCATCTTCATTGTAAAAAACTCCTTCCTTATGTCTAGTCCGAGTCTACCCTCTGTTAGTTTAAAACTATTACTCCTCGTCCTGTGAGAAGACATCCTCTTAAAAGGTCTGGTCTCATCTTTCTTATAGGCCACCTTCAAGAACTGAAAGGCTGCAGTATTTTTTCATAGGGTTGGAGCTCCTGCCCGCTAATCGCTTTGTTGGCCCTCCTTTGCTCCAACAGGTCCATGTCCTTCCTGTGCTGAGGACTCTGGAGCTGGATGCAGTGCTCCAGGTGGTGCCTCACTGGAGCAGAGCAGAGGGGCATAATCGCCCCCATCAACCTGCCCACCACATACTCACTTCACTGAAAAAATCCAGATCAAGAGTAAAGTCACTGATAACATTTGCAGTTTTCTTATATCTTTAGGCTAGGATTATTTATGTACTGGAAGTTCACAAACCAGATGTTTTTCAAGGATGTATAGCGACAGCAGAAGCTTTTAACAATGTTAATGGGTTTTAAGTATAAAATTCTAGGTGTCCTAATTGAGCTAAGGAAAGCGCTGAAAGTTGCCGTTGTTTAAGGAAGCACTCTGCATAGATTTTGAACTCCAATTAGCAATCTACACTACAATAGACTAGATCAAAATCAATATTTCTGCCTGGAATTCACACAGCCTCTTTGAGAGACGAGATTAATATGGTTACTGTTCAACTCTGTGTTCTCAATCAGCTCAGTATGTGCACTTGTCATTCATATTTTGTTTTTAGCTTGTTATTCTGACAGAAGAGTCTCTGAGGAACGAAAGGAGAGCCAGTTTGAAGAGTAAAGCGATGTAACATTTACATATTTTCACACTGTTACGGAAGCCGGCTGTTAGGCTTTGAACATTATTTATTCATTTGATGCTGCTATTTGTTACAGACCTCTGAAACATGTTACTGACAGTAACTAAACCATCCGTCTCACTTTAGGATTTCTACTGATTGCTAATTTTGTTGACTAAGTGGTGGAAAAAGCTCAAAATGTGTTAAAACTAAAAAGACATGGTTCTATTAGGTTTTTCCTAATACCCTGCTCCCATACTGGGTTGCAAGAGAAGGTTTTTTTTAATGTTGGCACATGCACTGACAAAAACATCATGTTGTAGGTCTAGCAAATCATGCAGATCACTTCAGTTTGTGCTGGTGTGTTCTAAAAACCATGCAAATGAGCTTTCCATCTTGGTTGTTTACCCAGTGGGTGGAAATATAACCATCACATTCAAATGAGTTGAACCAACTGACTCTAAAAGCAATTACTGGCAACATTGATTTTTCCATTAATTGGCTGAACCCTCTGAAACATGAAGTCTCTAAGGACAGCATCTGAAATGTGTTACTGCTTTTATTGCTGTTATGATTATTAGATTTTGGATGCTCCCAAAATGTCCTGGACTCTATTCAAAATACAAGACAGTTCCTGATCTTGAGAACTGAGGAGTCTGAAAGACAAAATGTCGAAGGGAATAAACACTTCCAAAGTGCTTTATAATTTCGTTATTACTTTTGATGACTGTTTTGATGCTTCACAGTATTAATGGGGTCTTATTGAAAACGTTGAGTTATAATGAAATAATTCTTGACATAGTATGTCAAAAGAGATCTGTTCATACATGAGTAGGTGAAGGCACATCAGGAGTTTTCTGTTTGTGTTGTGGTTTATCCCCAGCTGGCAATCTTGCAGCCACTCACTCATTCCCTACTTCCCACTTCCAGGTGGGATTGCGAGGAGGATGAGGAAAAATTTGAACATTCAGGGGTTGAGATAAGGACAGTTTAATAATTGAAACAAAGTAAATTAGTTTCATAAAAATTATTATAGCAGTAATAATTACAGTGAGAAAGAGAGGACTAAAATCCCAAGAGAAACAAGTGATGCACAATACAATTGCTCCCCACCACTGACTGATGCTCAGCCCATCCCTGAGCAGTCGTCAGTCTCTCATAGATGACTCCCCCAGTTTATACACTGGCCGTGATGTTCTGTGGTGTGGAATATCCCTTTAGCCAGTTTGGTCAGCTGTCCCAGCTGTGCTCCCCCCCATCTTTTTGTTTAGCTTCTCACTGTCAGAGCATGAGACACTGAAAAGTCCTTGACTTCGGGTAAGCACAG
Organism: Onychostruthus taczanowskii; assembly: GCF_017590055.1. NCBI lineage: Eukaryota > Metazoa > Chordata > Aves > Passeriformes > Passeridae > Onychostruthus > Onychostruthus taczanowskii. The sequence goes on along the minus strand of NW_024500349.1, from coordinate 5,502,663 downwards.
CTTAGCAACAACCAAAACATCAGTTATCAACATAAACCTTGTGTTAAATGCAGTACCACCTACTAACAAGAAAGTTAAGTGTCCCAGCTGAAACCAGGACAACGTGGGAAATAGGTAGATTGGGCAATGAAGGTAATGTCCTTGATAGGACAGAGGGAATGGGGTTGATGGGGGGAAAAGAGATGGTCCTTTCACATCAGGTTGAAGTTGGACAGACCAACTAAAGAGAAATCAAAAATTAAAAATTGAGGACAAGGCAGTGAGGAAGGGTGTAATATTTAATTATTTTTGATGGCTGCTGGACAGGACTGACATAGGCAGAGGAAAATTATGCTCTGCTATATGGACAGTGGAGAATGGCCAGATCGTTAGAGTATTGTGAAGGGAATAGCATCAGGATTCAAATCCTGATTGCTCAAAACTTTATTCAGTTTCTGGTGGAAAAATTTCAAAACTTTTTCAAGAAAACTTAGTTCACCCAAGACCTTGCTCACATTATCCAATCTGTGTTCTATTTACAGCTTTATACCCCTTATTAGACTCCCTCTTTGTCATTGCTGTGCTTGTTCTACAGGTCCCATAAGTAGAGGTGTTGTATAATTCATTTAATAGTTATAGATACCTACACCTGCCAGGCCTACTCCCGCTGGGTGCTAATTTTTGCACTTTTCTGGATCAGAGTGCAGGTGTCTTCATTGGAAAATAACTCTTGAGAATGACTGTGAATGTTTAAGAACATTTTCAAGTTGTCAGCCGTTTTCTTGAGCCAAAGGCAGTGGCTGATTTCCTAGAATAGCCAGTAGTGCAGTGGGAAGAACCAGATGTTTCAGTAATCTCTGAAGCAGAGATTTCCTGGATGCTGTTTCTAAACCCCATCTTATAGTCCAGGTCTGACTGTCTTTCCCACACTCTTAATAGTTTTGGAGAAGTATCTGCTCTACTGCACAAAAGGTTAAAGCACATTCGCTTTTACTGCTTGGTCCTGACATTGCAATATAAGCAGTTGCTAACTAAGAATAAAGGGAAAAAATTATAAAGTATATGAGACCATGAATTACAGAGGCAAGGTATATCAGTATTTATATCAGACATTATTTTTCCTTTTCTTCTACTTGCTCTATTGCTTGCCTAGTGACTGTTTAGTCATACAGTTAATTTGTATAGAAAGTTTTCCTCTGAAAAACCGGGAGTGTACATTTTTGATAAGTATGTTTTCCGTAGGCATGACAGCATGATTAAGTGGTTAGCAGAGTTGAAGAGAAGGTAACAGAAAATGAGACAGAGTTACAATAAAAAAATCACCCTTGATGATTTTTGGAAATAAAAAAGCATTTCACATATAAATAGCACTGTGTCCTGAAAAGAATAGCCTGCAGTTCAGCAGAGCTGAGTGTAAAATACTGACTGAAGGAATACATGGTAAGGAGTGACTGCTAAGCACTGCACAGAGGGTTAGCATATGCCACCACATCACTGCAGAGGTGCCTCATGTGACATGGAAGAAGTAATGTACCTGCTATACTCTGTTCTGTCACCCCTATTTTAGGGTATGTATCCAGCTGCAAAAACACGAGAACCAATTGGGGAAAGTCTAGAGCAGAGGAACAAGCAAAGTCAAAGGTTAAAAATGTTGACTTGCAAGGAAAGATGGACGAAGTTGAGGGGTTTTCCCTGAAGAAGAATGTTGAAATGTTTTCAAGCAAGTCTTTGAAGAAGGAGAAAAAAATGTCCTCTTGAGTGAGAACAAGACAAAAAATAATCAGCTTCTCAAATTGACTTCTTTCGTTACAGTAACTGTTCCTAAAGGAAACATGAAATCTGGAATGCAGGTTCAGTTTGCTTTCAGCTTTCTCAGCAGAGTTCATTGGAAGACAGTAATGTTCCTTGTCTTAACCTTTGGCATGGATTTGTAGTCATCTTATTTCACCCATCATGTCACTTCATAGCATATGTTTTGCTAGAGGGAGGTGTGAACTCCACATAAGACACTACAAGTAGGTTTTCTAATTTTTTAAAAAAATCTTCTGTCCCAACCCTGAAGACTCTTTAACATAGATGAGTAGAGAAGGGAAAGAAGTTCATTACTTCAAAAGTAAATTAAAAGTTGTTACAAATAATAAAGTTAAATAAAAATAAAAGTTAAGAAATTTTAAAATATTCTCATGTAGCTGAAAGTACAATTTTATCAGGAAAGAATGTGAGCATTAAACTCCCAATTTTCTTAGTAAGCAAAAATAGCAATTTGCAGTAGAGAAATGTGGCACAGCATACTTTGCCTACCTTACAAGGTTGTTTTCTGCTCTTGTCAAGTTTGGCTTTCAAAAGGTTTTTTCTTTGGGGACTTTTTGGAAGCAGCACTGAAGCATGAAAATTTGCCTTCGGTAATCATGTTTGGAAGCTTCAGTGTGAAAGGACTAAGTAAATAAAGTTTCAATGTTTTGTTATTCAGCATTAGTTGTTTGGGTTTTTTGTTTGTTTTTTTTTTTTTTTTCCAGAGATGGTCACTAGGAAAAGGAAAGAAAAAAACCCAAAACTGACACATCAAGCTTATAACTTTAGGATTGTTGCTCTTGTTTAAGCAGTTAAAGTGCATATTATAACAAAAGTAAAAACTATTTTTCTGGAAGAGTGATTAGTCTTACTAGAAATTCTTAACTTACTGGAGGGCAAAGTGGAGTGTGCTGTGCTTTTCTTGTAATGGGAGTTTTCACAGTGCAGTGACAGGAAAAAAATATGCAAAAATGCTTAGTGTCAGCTGTGCAGAATGCAGACTTACTAATGCAGGTTTTCAAGAACAGTCAAGTTTTCTGTAGGAGTAGCATATGTGTGGGAAAAAATTCTCAGTGAAACAGGAGTAAAAAATAAGGGGAAATCTCTTAACTAGTTAAATGTACTAGCAGACTTGTTTGACTGTGCACAGTAGCCAGGTCAGGAGCACAAGACACTGCAGTTACAGAATAGTTAGCATGTTCACTTATGATCTCAGGGGAAGATGATTTTATATTTAATTTCTGCCACTCAGTAAATCACATTTTCTTGTGCCAGTATTCTTTGCTAATGGAAGGAGCACCTTAAGCTCCATCAGGCAGGGGAAGATGCCCATCCACACACCTGTTTAGGTCCTTTGTGAGGTGAGTCTGACATATTCCAGCTACCTCAGACTTCCTACAGAAGGTGCAGAGGGTGGGCAGAGTGTGGGAACTGGGAAGTACAGTGATGCCAGAGGTCATAAATACCAAGTATTTCAGCTCTCTGCAACACAGTCTTTATCATGAAGTGGCAGCTATAATTTCCTTCCTTATCCTTCATACTGTCCCTTTTAATATTATTAATTTACAGGATATGCAGCCAGCAATTCAGTGTTTAATATCAGGAATGTATGGATCCTCAGCATCTCAGACAACTAGCTCACTGTTGTACAAAAAGTCTTAAAATTAATTAGATGGAGAGACCTGTGTGCTGAAATAAAGTATTTGATATGGTTAGTGAAAAATAGATATAAACTTCTTGGGTGTTGAAAAGATTCAGTGGTAATTGTTACTCACATTTTATGGTGGCAGAAGAGAGGGGAGTGGGCAGGAGTAATAACCATTTTAGGGACTGAAGCTGAAAAGGTGACAGACACCACTTCATCAAACATAAGCACAGCTTTAGTAAAGAAGAGCAGCAATATTAACAGCAAAGCCCAGCAGTTCAAAAAGGTATGGTTAGATATACTATATATTTTATCTTTTTGGTCTTCTTGTTCACTTATGCTTGTGGTACCTGATTTTTTTTTTATATAAGTCAAATTTAAAAGAGCTATTTCAAGATCCATAAATATGATGATGTTGTATATGCACAATGAAGCAGATGTGTTGCTCTGTATCATTATTGCTTGTAGAATTATTTTAAAATCTTAGTGTTTTGTTGCCACCTTTCCTCTATTTACACCTCTTTAGTTTTTTGGTTTATGAGCAGCAAAAGAAACTGCCACTATTTGCTATAAATTTAAGCTTTTAATATCTATGTCTGTTCTACAACATTTGTCAGCTTTGAGTAGTCTGTCAGTAGAAAATAAAAATAGCAGGAAATCTCAGCAATAGTGACATTGAAAATTTATCTGCTTATGCTCAAAAGGTGTAAAATGCAGGTTTCAAGCATAAGCAATTGAGGTTTTCCTTAAAAAAATTGCATTTGCTGTGGCTAACGCTAAACTTTATACACATCACCACCAAAATAAATGACAAAAAATTTGTATGCAGTGTAGTTATCTACACAAAATACTATTAAACACTTTAAACATAAGAGATAGCCAAATAGATATTATTTGTCAGACTCCACATTGGGTGCATTGTTTGACACAAAGATGAAGTTGTAGAAATGCTCTGAAGAGTAGTTCTACTCAATAACAGAGGTGTTTTATCAGCGTGTAAAACTTGACTGTCATGTTCCCAGTGTTTTAAAGTGAAAAGATATTTCAAATGTAAACTTTTTCCAATAGCATTGTTTTATTTAATCTGGAAGTATGCTTGGTAAAACAAGTATGTATAAAAAATGAAATTAAAAGTTTAAATACACTGTCTTATTTTGTTGCTCTTATTTTTCAGTGTTGCTGAGGAAAATGCTCTTTTGATAATTCTCCTGAGTTTTTCTTCTGTTTAAGGTTTTCTTTATCGTTCAGTAGTATTTTTATCTCCTTGAGGAAAAAAAAAAGCCAGCTAGTACATCAGCTTTAGTGGTTTTATTCATTAGTGAAGCATGCTTAGAGCAACAGTGAAGTTCAAATATATTATATTGTGGTGGATTACTTGTTACAGAACAGGAGTCTTTTGGGACAACCCTGGCTGGATTTTTACTTGTCCTTAACTGAAGTGTTTTGTTTGCAGTGGGACTAGTTCAGTTCTCCCATCACAAGTGTGTTATATCTAGCCTGAAACACTGTTTCCCGCCTAAAACACTTTCTCCTTCAGACTGACTTTTCTCTCATTTTATTTGTGAAACGTCAAACCAGGTAGTTACAGTTTTAGTCTTAGGTGATATTCTGGCAAGTGCTTGTCTCCTGTAGTCTTTCTGTTCAATAGTGAATGGCTAATGTTTTAGTTGGGTTTTTATTTTCTGACAGTCCAAAAGCCAGTAGCTATCATTTTTCTCTCCAGTAAAGCATCTTGTTGGCAATCCTCCTTTGAAATTGTGAGACTCATTTTGCCAGAAGATGAATGTGATTAAAAAAATACTTTCCATTTTGGGAGAGAGTCTACAAAAATTTTATCTGATCAAAAAGTAGTGTTACAAGATTGAATTCCTGTCCACTGCAGAAGTAATTTTTGTCTGACAGTGCCTTCACTCTGCTGTCAGTGTCTTTCAAGAGTAATGCAGGAATGTAAAGATGGAGGGGGGAGACTTACCTAGAGAGGGAGAGAATTATTCCTCTGGGAAATGCTTTGTGTTTGTTTATTTCACAGCAAAGGCTTGAGTCTGTTCTTAAATGAAAGGGCAACACAACCTAGATAGGCCCAGCAAGGAGAACGTGATGCATAGGACTTGTGTAATTTAGATAAAGGCAAAAAAATTCTTAATTCTGCCTTTTTTCTTTAGGATTTTGTTGAGCAGAAGTTGTAAATAGATGAACAGTCATGATAAAAATGATGGTTTTGTCTAGGAGTTCATTGTGCAATTGAAGCCTGTAAAGCAATTTTTTTTATTCTGTAACTTTTAAAATATTTATTAGTTTAAGAGTATGTATACCTGTAAAAGTATCTAAAAGTGACTTGTGTACTCCACATCTAAAAAAATACAACAAAATCTCCTCAGCCTGGAATCATATTGAAAAAAAAAACACGTGAAAAATTAGTCTATTGGATGACATATTTATTATTTTAGATGAGATGTACAGCAGAAATAGCTGAGGAGTTGCAAACTCAGAGCTTATGAGTTTTCAGTGGCATTACCCAGTTAGGAAGGGAAGGCACTTAAATCACTTAAGAGAATTACTATTGGAAAACAATATAGTACAATAAAAAATACAAATCTGCAGAAATAGAACTGAACTCTCTACTCTGGGAAGGAAATGATCAACCATGATGTGTTAGAGTGCTGTTAAATAGGTAGTGACATGATACAGTGGAAGAAGAAACTTTACTAAATGTTTCTCATAATCCAGGAATTTAGAGATAATTTGGGACAGAAGAAAGAAGGGAGGTGGCTTGGGTTTTAGCATGTCATTCCTTTCCAGCCTCATTCTGCTGCTGTCTGAAGGCAAAATTGCTTCTTTCCATATTCTCTTCACCATTGTTCCCACAAAAGAGAAATTGAGCTGCATGGACTGACAGAAATCTGCTCTGTAGTAGCAGTAGTGGTCCATAACACATGCGATCACCTAACCCAGGCACTACATCTGGCTACACCATTACCCTCCAGATGGCAACTTTTGCTTTTGGAAGGAGCTGTATTTCCATTTCCTGGACATTCCTTGGATGAAGCCAAAGTACTCATGTTTAATGGTAGATGCATGATAGTTAGGTTATTGGAGATGGATCCACCTAAAGTCTTTGAGCAGAAAAACTCATTATTCAGTGATACAGGCATGGATTTCAAAGGAGGTCCCGCAGAAGTCACGTGTGGTTGACAGGAGGGCAGAGTGACACATACCAAAGAGAAATGCGTTGAGACTTGAGTGGGCACCTCCTGTTATGTCAGCATCTGTTTGGCGTGGGCAGGGCAGCAGTGAATTGCAGAGGGTCACATACTTCGAGTGCCTTTAGCAGAAGATCAGTTGAGGTGTTGTTCTGTGCCAGGAGGGGTCCCAGAAAAGTGGCGTCTCTGGCTGTGATGCGTTCAATGCTGGCCAAATGCCAGTGCACCCACTAGAATATACTTACTCATTTCATGCTCTGAGATAGGATTAGGAGGAAGGCAAAGCAGGCTCAAAACTTTAAAAGGATATTAAGAAAACATTATTCAAAGGACAAAAACAATAATAAGAACCAGAATAAAAATTTTAGAATTCTCCTCCCCCCTACTACCTTTTCTTTCCCACTGACAATGTGCACAAAACAATTCAGTCAGTTTATCACCTCTAGAATAGTCTTTCTTCAGTTCACTTAGGGAGAGGAGTCCCTCTTGTTATTTTATGGAGACTTCTCTGCGAGAAAGCAGTTCTCTCATTGCTTTTAATTTCCACGAATAGCAGCCGCCCAGGAATCTGCAGTAGTGAAGTCCCTCCCATCTTTCACAGCTTTCCCACAGCTGCATTTAGGGGTCATGTCAACTTACGGGGTGCTATTTTAAGGATGCAAAGGTTCAAGAGCATTGGTTCTCTTTATCTATCTCTGAGATCATCTTCATCTCTGAGAACAGAGGCCGCCGTCTTCCTTTCCTGGGGGCAAAGGGTCTTCATCACTCTTCTCTCTCTGTTCAAACTTCTCATGGAATCACAGCTACTTCAGCATCTGCTTGCTTTAGCATAGATGCCTTTGCTGATATCTACAATTTGAACACTTCTTCCCCCTATATTTTCAATGAGTTACAGGGAAAAAAGAGTCTTCTCCATAGCCTGACCAAGAGGATTTCAGCCCAGGACTTGAGGCATCTCCTCAATCCTCCCATCTGGGACTTGACTTCTTGCTGACCTCTAAGTGTCTTCACTCTGTCTTTTTCTCTCACCCCAGGGAGGATTGAAGGTCTGCAAGTCTTACCTGTGCACTGAAAGAGTTAATATCTTGCCCGGGGCCTGCAGACGGCCATGTGATCCCAAATGTGGCCAAAGCAGGGATGGATCTTCAGGCCCACGGGGGCTGTGTCAGGATCAGCCACATGGCCGGTCTCCAGCCCCTGCAGCGTTCACTTCCAGCCGCAGGGCCACTCTCTTCGCGGGCTGCGGGGCCGCCTCTGGGTTTTTTGCTGACAGCCGTGCTGGGGGAATGGCCGGGATCTGATCAGCCAGGCTAGGACTCAGCAGCCGATGGCCTCCCCTCCCCCTGCCCAGCGGCTGCTGGGGCCCGGCCCAGCTCCCCAGGCGGCATGGGCCGTGGTGGAGCAGGCCTGGCCCGGGCCACATCCTGTTATCTGTTCAAGGCCGGAAGAAAGAGAGCTTTTCCCTAGGTTTGTTCATTTTTAACATGTGTGTTCATAAAGGTGTGTTCAGCTATCTAGTGGTTTAACAAAGTGTCAGTATTCAAAACAAATCAGTTTTGCTGGGCACGGAGGGAGCTCTCAGAAGCTCCTCTCAGAAAAAAATCCCTTCTGTGCATGGCTCCAATGCAAACCCAGCACACTGGCACCTGCTCCCCACCAGGTTGCCATCTTGGAAGAGCTGGAGGAAAATACTTTCCTCCACAGAGGACAGATAAAAGGAGCCCTGTAATCCTCTGAGATGGAGTGTCTTCTGGTACCTGTTGGGTTTCTGTGGTCTGACAGCACACAGTCTGACGTGTCACTCGGGTAAGGTTGCTGACCCATGGTCTACACAGTCACTGCTGCGCTGGCTGAGATGCTACAATTGATTCAGGGTCAATTCAGCTTTTGGGGCTGGAAGCTATTTTTAAGACCTCAGCTGCTACAAGGTTCCCTGCCCTTTCTTCTGTGCTGAGGCTCAGAGCAAGGGTGAGATGCACGGTCACAGGGTCACATCACCTTCCAGCATACCAGCTGAGACCCTGAGACCTACCAGAGCACATCTTCATGTCCTGAAGCAAAGGTATGTCCCCCTCCAGTGGAGTCACTTCCCGTTCACTGCGTGGCTGGAGGACACGTGCAGACAGCTTCTGCGGGAGCAGCCCCTCAGCTGTAACTCCACAGCCCAGCGTACGGATGGTGACTAGTTTGTCAAGTCATGCCATTTGTGAAACTGTAGTCTGCACCTTAGATAGCGTAGGGGATCTGTGTCCATCTCATTTTCACAAATGGTCACGATGCATATGGTTTAGGCAAGTTTTGAAATACATAGAACTTAAAAAATATTTTTCTTGTACCCATGAAATATCTCACCTGCCTTTTGACAGAGTTATAGAAGCTTCAAAGCAACCATATAATGATATGAAATAGTTTTCTTTTAATAACATCTAGTGGTCCCAGTTCTTATTTATGTTTCCTAGATTTGCAACTCCAGCAACAGTATTTTTAAAAGTCGGATAAAGTGGTCTCATCTATTGGTTATATTTTTTCAAGCTTCGGAAGATCTGTTTAGTTTTTATGTTGGAAGCCAGCAGGCTGTTTTAGAACCTGATGAAAAACATTGAGAAGTAATCATGAAGCAAGGCTTTGGGAAATCACAGGAAGCAGAGTTCCTGGTAAATATATTAGATCTGTAGTACGATTTAAGGACAGTACTTTTAAGGAGAATGTGTTTTGCAGAAATAACATTTGTCATCAAGTCATTCTTCGCAGGTAAGCACCCTTCCTTTGGTGCATTGCAAGAACTCCTGGGCATGTAAATAATATCAAGAAATGTCCCTGGGAGCAGGGCCTAATGTGGAACAAATGCTTCTGTGGTGCTTCTGCTCCCAGAGAACTCTCTCTTTGTGTTTCATATAGCAGTCCAAGCTGATTGCTCAGATATTTTTAAGAAAGCTTTTCTTGCCATCTTCTGTCACCACATCTTTACACACTTCACATTTTTAGCAATTATTTCTTCCTTTCAGTCCAGCTGTTTGCTAGGCATTGCCACTTGAAATGGTTTTCCTGTGCTCATTGGTTCAGTAGCTTTGGTGAATTGGTTCAGTGACAAATGCCTTTCAAAGTTGTCCCTCAGACCTGCAGAACAGTGCTCTGATGTGACAGGTAATCCCAGTGCCTTTGAAACAGGAACTCTCAATATAACTGCATTTTATTATTCACACTTGGGCGATGATGATCTTTTTTTTACTTTCTTGACAGTCTGTGTGCAAAAGAATATGTATATGTGTGTAATTTAATGAATGAGTCTGTTGCCCTTTTCACCTCGCTACTTTCTCCCAATCCTAAAAACAAAAAGGAGAAAGAAACAACCTATTTCTTAGAAGCAATTTTGATTAATGCATTGCTTCAAAATTCTGGCATTAGGAAATAGAAGAAACCTATTTTGGATAACTGAATTTTTCTGGAAGTCCTGCTTTTAAAAGTGGGTTTATATCTTTGCCTGGGTTAAGTGATACAGCAAATGCTTTTGATATAATATTTGTATTTCATCTGAAAGCTGTAAATATTTTTTTTCAGATCTGCCTCTGATAACCCTGTGTCTAGCAGAAATTCTCCCTCTGACTGAAGCATATCCATCATTCTTCAGAGTATCCATCATTGCACATTCTGATTCAATAAGAGATTATATCTTATTATCTTTCCAGTGAGTCACCATATTTATGGATTTAACTGGTATTGTCCAGATGTATCATCTTTGATTCAGTGTTTTGGGTATTGTGGGACTTACTCCCCATGCACCACATACTGGAGGTTGCTGTTAGGTAGTGCTGAGCCATCCCAGGGACTGCTTTTATCTGTGAGTGGTATCAACAGATAACAGTTGAGTTTTTGTTAGTGCAGAGTATATATATTCAGCTTTTTTGAAATGAAATGTTAAGGAAAACTTCAGTTTATCTTGTAATGCTGAAAAGTCTAATCTGATTTGGTAGTTAGGGGTTTTCACGTAGTTTCTTTTTCACAGAGGACTGCACACATATTTACTGTTCTTTGGTTGTTCAGTGTTATGCTAACTCTCAATAAATATTCACTGATTTTATGTGGATATATCAACTCCTTTAAGAATTGAAAGGCATGATACATATTCCAATTGAAACTTCAAAAAGTCTTAATTGTGGTGGATTATGTGACTCTTGATAGGTTTCAGGCTTTTTTTTTTTTTTAGGTAATGCTTCATGCAGCTCTGCATGTTGTTCAGACATCTGTTTTAACTCTCTGTGCATAATTACTTGAAAATTGGTTTGGTTTTCTGCTTTTTGCAATTACAGTAAATTACCTTCTAACCTTGTTAAACCTCCTAAAAAAACACTGCAAATGAAAACACAGGAAGAATGCAGAACCAGGTGTGGTTTTTTTAATGATGACAAATTCAGGACAGATTTCACTAGGTCAGAGGTCAAACAAGACATCTTTTCTTATTTGTGCATTTTCAGAAAATAATTTTAGAAAATAATTGAGAAGATATGTTTGCAAATGGAGCAGCCAACATGAGGAACTGTGCTTCTATGGCAGTAGTAGTTGCCAGTAAGGCAGTAGGGGATGAAAGTTAATTACAGAATTTTAACAGTTTATAGATGTTTAAAAGATGCAACCACTAGTCAGAGTAATATGTTTCTATTGCTTATTACTAGTGGGATATGGACAGTTTTAACCTGCACGCCAAGGAAGACCTTTTCATAGCAGTATACAACTAAATTAATTCTTAGATCATGCTTCTTTCTGAAGTACTTGAAACACATTGTTAGCAATATTTAATAAGGGGGAACTCTTTCATTGCTCAGAGCATGGGCTGGGTCCTGTTTCTACCTGCTCTGGTGCTTAAAGCATTTTTCTTGAGGCCGTCCAATTACAGCAATCTGTTAACCTCTTTGAGAAGAAAACTGAAATCCATGTCCAGAGAGATGAATGAGATGGACCTGGGGGCAGACAGCTCACTGAATAGGCTTTTGATTAAAAAATTACTTTATTCTTAAGTACTGATTGGGGAATTTTTGAGAAACTGATGAAAATCTGATATAGAAAAATTCTTGCATTTCCTGCCAGAGAAGATTGTTCAGGCAGGCTGCACATGGCCTAAATAACCAGCTTTTAGAAAATCATCTTTGCAGGAGTCAATAATTTCAGTGCATTTTTGAGACACAGTTGCTAGTTTTCACAGCAAATGTTCCTGATAGCTTCTGCATGCAAGTAGCAGCCAAGCAAATAAGTAAAGTAATTCTCATGGAAGAAAAAAAAAATCCTTATTTTCAAGCAGCAAAGACATGATCCAGATAATTTATTAATTTTTTAGTTTTTCAGCGTTTGGAGTCCCTTCACGTAATGCCTTAGACTTGCCAAGTTAAAGGGAGTGAGAACTTAAGTAATGAAAGCATCAGACAGAAATTCCCCAAGTCGATCCCAGGGGAATGTTATGGGCACCCAGAGGAGGGGGGCATGCTTGGTGAAGTTACTGGGGTGTTTTGGGGAGGGGGCTGGCTCAGCAGGCAGAGGGAGGTGTTATTTTAAAGTTCAGTAGGCAGATGCAATGCAGAGTAGAACATCTCCAAACTCTTAGGCACTCACATGTCACTTAAATGGTAGATGTATTTGCACTCCAACATACTTTTGCATACTTTGTAAATCCAGTCTCAGAGGAATCTTTCCAGTGCCAAATCCTCTGACCTAGTGTGGCCCTCTCTATCCCTTTTTTCTGAATTTTGGTTGGTGACTTCCTATATTCTGGGCATGTATGACTAATTTTAAAAGGTTGCCTAGTGGCATCAGTGTGTGTTAGTGGTGGATCTAATACTCAAGATCACATGTGTCCAGTGGGGTCAGAGTTCATTTGATCTGTGTCTGGCAAAGCTGCTGACTCTTCCTGAATAGAGACTTGTAAATCTGACCAGTTTTTATTGTAGTACCCAAGCCACACCATTATGTCCCTTCCTTAAAGTTGGAATAGGTTTTAAACTTCGCAGAACTAATTTCTTCCATTCTGGTGGGATTTCTGCAGATCCCATCAAGTTACAAATCAATCGTTTCCAGGAAAGAGTCAGAGTAGGTGTGGGACAAAGCACATTGTTAGCTATGTGCCATTTCTCTTGTAGATCCCTGTGGTGGTCCTGGCCATTCAGCTGCTGCTGCTGTTTGGTGTGACTTGCCTACTGTGTCATGCTTCTGATTCTGAAACATACTGGCTGTCTGGCTTGAAGGTTTCTTTGTACTGCCTTTGTATTCCTGGATAAAAATTCTTGCAAATGTAGTGGCTCATCCTCCTCTGTCTTTTTGGTTTCCAGTAGGTGTGAGGCTGTGGTGCTTGTTGTCAAGATTTTTAAAGGGGTTTTCAGCCTTCCTGAGAGGCAGTTGAAGTTGGTAGCTTGTGGAATTAGAGTATTCTCTGTCAAAGAAATTGTGATTGTCAGAGCAGAGAGTGTTCCTTCACAGGTAAGTAAAAGGAATATAGAAGTCCTTATTCATACATATACCTGTAAAATATCCATTACCTTTTTTCAGTTCTTCTCTGCTGTGCAAAGGAAGGACCTTCAGGGTTGTTTCTTTAGTCTATTTTTGCTCTTGTGTTTCATTTCTCTATTTTTGCTCTGTCCATCTGAATCTTGTATCCTGTTAATTAAATGTAAACCTCCTTGCAGTCATTTCAGTGGGTTTTAATCTACTCTGCTGGTGTCTTTGTGTACTGTTTGTGTTCCCAGTGTGACTGCAAGGAGGTAACATTTCTGAGTCATTTGTGGACTTGTTTGCTTATCACGCTAGCTGGTCCACCCACTGAATTTTTTAGTATAGTAGTGGTCTCAAAGACAAAATCTTTTACCCTGGAATGTCAGAAAAGGGTAAGAGGTATATCTTGTAATCTCCTAATTTCCAAAAGTAAAATAGAGAGATTGTCCACTGACGTAAGAGGTCCATCATGCTGTTCCAGCTTACACCTGGCCAGCTCCATGGTATGTAAAACAGCACGCTTACTGCCTGGCTTTTGTCTGTTCTTGAGAGGAAAGTCTGATAGCCAGCGTGCCAGAAAGCACTGGAGCTGGCTTTAATGAGTACGAATAACAGTAAAGATACAGCAACATACGGCTCAGCAGTCCTGTGCAGCTGAAACTCATAGCTCTGCTTCTTCACTGCTTCTGTTGTCTGTGCCGCCTTGGCTGGGAAATCAGTTCTTTCCTTTCAGTGCAGAACTGCAGCTAAGGAATGACTCATCCCTTTCTTGCACTGACATTGACCTCAGCAGTTACTCCTTTTCTGTGTGAGAGCAAATGAGAGGAGAATCAAGCCTGCAATCCCGAAAAGAAGAATTGCTTAAATTCGATCTCATGAATAAGTACTAAATCCTAATTTCATACTATTTCTGGTCTTCAGATGGAGACAGCAATATATTAGGAATTAAATAATAGTTTTGAAGCAGGACTAAAAATGCAGCATCTGCAATTGCTCCATTGTGACCTTATTTGTGTAACTGCCCCCAGTGACGGCTCCCCAGCAAGGAGACCAGGCTTGATGCTGGCTGCTTCTTCCATCCAGCATTCTGGTTTTTTGCTTTCTTCTAAAACAGATCAGTAGGATAAGTTCTTACTAAGAGATTATGTGCACTTAATGGTGACATACATTTCTGTTGAGTTACTGTAATGCTGCCCTGTTTTACAGCTCAACAGTTGCATTTTAGGTGACAGTAGCGCTTGTGCCCTAAAGCTTGTTGTGAGGTATTATGTCCCTAGTAAAAGTCTTCTGACATCACTTTGAGATGCTAGGGTCCAGCTTCCTGAGCCGGAGCAATGTTAGCATGGTTTGGTCAGGTATTAATGTCTTCCTGTCAGAGAAAGCACGTTTGATTTAGGCAGTGTCATTTCAGTGAAGTGTTGTTCAAAACTCAGACACATGCAGTGTTAGTGCCTGGTGTTTGACACTTTGGAAGATGATGTTTTCATGTTAGTAATTCTGAGTAGGGAAAGATAAGATTCTTGAGAAACAGCTTCCAAATTGTGAGGTAGACTTTCTACTGTCCCAAATTTAATGCATTCAAAATGAGAAATTATTTGTTAGTTATATATCCTGTGTCTTTTACTAAGGTACATTATAATTACTGTCTGAATTCCCTTTGGACTAATAGCAATGCTGTTCACAGCAAAAGTATTAAAACTTAATGGCTTAACTAGAAAAAAAAATTGAAGTTTAGTTTTACCAGGTTAGATTGTAATAGTGAAACATTTTTATAAAAAAATTAAAAAAAAAAATCAAACCTTTCTCAGCTGCTTCCTCCATGCAAACACTTTCTGGCTCTAAGAGAAAGTTGCTGTAGGGGCTCTGTAAGAAATTACTCCTTGCCCAATGTTAATAGCTGAGCTGTTGTTTCTTGAGTATTTTGTTTTATGTCTGTTTTTCAGCAGGTCTTCTTGATCAAGCTATGTGTATCTAAACTTACATTTGGAAGAGTGTGAAAAGCAGCTTGTTTTTATGGTAATGAGATGTCCCGTGTTTTCTTTACATTTGCAGTTTGTCCATGTTCAGGACAATACCTTAACTGCATCCCACCATCTCCTGTTTGTCAGGGACAAAGGCCAGATGGAGTGAGACATTTGCCAAAAAATTGCAGCCCAGTGGTGGGAAAGGACTTGAAACAAAACTAGATCATGAGGTTAAATCTTTAATAATGGTAGGTAAAGCTGTGTGCAGTGAAGGATCAGGGATGTGTCATTCCAGCATCCCAAACTGAAGGACTTTGCAGACATCCCCTTGTCTCTCACTACAGCGCTCCTGGTAGAGCCGTGTGATTTGAATGCGGTTTTGCCAAGTTACATTCCCCCCTGAGCAGTGTTCCAGTAAGTGGGTCCTGAGGAAAGCTGTGCATTGATCTGACAGGGATGTTGAAAGATCATTACTGCTGAGCAAGCCAGGGCCTTGTAAACCTGTCACGTTAACGCAGCAGTGCCTGTAACAAGCTGTGTTCATACGCTCTGGTAGGAAGGGAAAAGCACTTCCTCTTCTAGGTGTGTGGGGAGGTGTTCAGTCAACCTGTCCTTGTGCTCTCTGCTTTATGGGGTGTAAGAACTTGGACATTATTGTCTGGTTTATATTTATTTGTGTGCCGTTTGAACTGCAGGCTGTAGTAGTCACAGATCAACAAGACAAAGATAACAGTATATAGTAGGGGGAAGAAATTGTGATGTGCTAGGAAAGGATCAGCAGCATCAGACTGAGGATGCCCAGCTCAGAGGAGTCATTTCTACCCCTCACACCAAGGGTAAGTGAATGGGGGACTGGGCACCCCTTGGACAGCCACTGCAGAACCAGCTCTGTGCTGGGGGCGTGCCCCTTGTCACTGTCATTGAGACAAGTGTAGATGGTCTCAGAGAGTATTAGATGCCTTGCTCTTCTCACAGTGTAATTTAGCCTGTAAAAGAGATCCACACACTTGTTTTTACTAAGCTGCTCCTGATGTAGGAATGTGCTGGTGTGGGGTTTTATTGAATTTTGTTTGTTTGTTTCAGGAGGTTTTTATGAAAAAAATACCAAGTGAAACAGCAGGTATGAAAAGTTGCAATTTTAAATTCTCACACCAATCATTCAACTTTCATCCCTGACAGAATTTATCTATAAACAAAGGGGATGATTTGTCTGAGGTGGGACTTGATGTGAGATTTTAGATAAGAGTAGGTGACATAGAGAAATGTTTCATAACAGATAACTGTTAAAGTATGTTCATAGCTTTAAAAAAGGTAAAGAAGGTGGTGGTAACCTGTTCAGACCATTTTTCAACCTGTTAGTTTTGTTTAGTATGCATGTGGCATGGTGTGAGTTTTTTTAAAGCATAATTCTATGTTTCCAAAGGCCAAAGTGTAAGGAGGATGGGCAGCAGAAGAGGTTTGAGTGGATCCTGTGGTGATAGGAGTGCTGGAGATGGATGGTCAGTGCTGGACAAAAACCTTTCTTTTCCAGCTGACTGGCGGCTAGAACTAAACACCTGATACAACATCTTTTAAATTAGTTGGTGGAACCACACCATTGGCAGATTGCTCAGGTAAAATGGCATGGATATACCTAAGGAAACTTCTCTGAGAAAAATTGTAATTATTCAGTTTAACTCCTCATTTTTAGATACAGAATTATCAATTAGGCTTAGAGGGTTTAAGCATAGAGTCCAAAGGAGAAACTAACCCTCTCTGATGCAAGGGACTGGAGTTTTACCAGTAGCTTGAATTGAAGCTGGGAGTTCCTTGCTGCTGATCTGCTGGGATGATGCAGGATGATGTAGATAGTAGACAGTAGAAAGTATGCCTTGACTGCAGAGAAATAGTGGCACTCCACATTTCCCCTACTCCATCACATGACAGGTAGTGTTAGCCCTCTTGTTTAGCCACTTATTTGGGGGTTTATGCTTATCTATGAACAAAGGAGTTGTGCATACAATTTTATACGTAAATCCTGACTGAGGTTACTTTGGGATTTGTGAGGTTTAGCCCACTGTGGACAGCACAGCTGAGCCACTGGAGGCACCGAATGACTGTTCTCAACTGAGAAAATTTCGCAGTAGGTCACTCTTCCTTCCATCTCAGTAAAAAATTGTGAGACCTGGGAATTTTGTTCAACACAGAAAATAATTAGAAGCTTCAAGCCAATCAACAGGACTCAGATTCCTTTCTCAGAGCAGCAGGAGTATAAATATATTAACCCATGGTGTTCTGCTGGAGCACCAGCATCTTACCTACCCTCATGATGTAAAAGCAGCCTTGTGTTAGATTCAATCCTCCCTCAGTTGAACAAAAAGGAGGATGGGGGGAGGAGATAAAAGAGGTACTTGAGCACTTGAAAACAAGTATTGATTTGTAGCCCTGCAGATGCTTGATATAGTGTCAGTTATTGTGGAAGTACATGGATTTGATGTATGAAAGTCCTCCCAAAAAATACGTTGGATAATTTATATATAGATAAAGAGATAAATATTATTTTAAAACTGGAGCTTGTGAGCATCTATTTTTTACATATTGTTGCAATGAAATGTGAAATTGTTCCCGGGTTTTAAGCTGGTCATCTGCATGAATTCCAGTGCTGCTGTAAATATTTCTCAACATGGGCAGTTAGATGCTCTTGGAAAAACCAGAACAAATTCTTAAGTTGCCAATATTGTCACAAAGTGTCCCTGCAGAGTGAGGTTGTTTGACAAAGTGTTTCCCTGGTGATTTGGCTGCAGATGAAAATGTCTTCTGCAATAAAATTCTGTGCTCAGGTCTCAGTTCTCTGTGCTCATCAATCAGCAAATGACATATCAAGGATTTTTCTGCTAGATTAGTTAATATGGTGGGGAAAATATGTGAGGCATTGATACTCCTATTTTTATATATAAGGTTTTTTTCACCCTTAAATATGCATTGTTTTTAAATATATATACTTTGTTGTCTAGAGCTTCCTTCAGTAGTCAGTAGTGCTGCAATAGAACTAATATAAAGCTATATTTTATGTACTTAGATTGTCTTGCTTGGAGAGAATGCCTACTCTCTGAAAATCACTGTCAATCATAGGGAAGAGAGAGCTGGGGGAAGAGTGGAGAGATGTACATTTAGTGACAGCATTTCTACCCTCTGCACTGTCCTTTGTGGGTTAATATATTAATGTTTTGCCAATAAATGGCATTTTGTAGAATTTTTGTGGCCCTGTGTGTTGTAAATACAGTTTTGCTGGAGATAATCATGTTCCACATCTGCTGATACTTTCATAAGGTATCATTAATGGCTTTAGAAAGTTCAATTACGTGGCTGCAAAGAAATAAATCACTTTATCGTTTAATTACCTCTAATATAACAGCAGCAAATATCTCCTGGGAAGCTGCCTCCTGTGTTACTAAATGACTGTCAATGATGAAGTTGCTTTCCTTAAAGGATGCTCTGTTAGGGAGATTGTTTCACAGTGTTTTATGCTACATCTGTTTTATGCTGCCACCACTAAATTTTATAAAGGAATTTAAAATATGACAGATGTCAGTAATAACTTTTATTTCATGCCTGCTTTTTAAAGAAAAAAATGGAACTTACTGCAATTCCCATAAAGATTTATAAGAAATGTTTCATAGGAAATCCTTTTAAAATACTTCTAAAATATTTTTTGAATAATTATATGGGATCCAGAAAAGTATCTTAAAACACATTTTAGCAGAACCCCTCTGTGCAGTGTGTGCCCATCTGCTGTGAAAAATATTAAGAAGGGACCTTCACTTTCCTGCTTAATGTCTGAAAACAGACAGAGTTACTCCTCTTCAGATCCAACCACCAGAGAGGCAAAAAGGGAGCACAGATGGAAAGATGAGTATCTTATGTAAAAAAAGAAGTGATAAAAGGATGAGAAACAAGGAAAGGAAAGAAGAAAACATAAAAGTGGTACAGGAGGAAGACCAGAAAGAAGATGCAGGCTGACAAGCTGGAAACAGAAAAGGGAAGAACCAAAATCCTGAACAGGGAAGATACATGAGCAGGATTGGCTGATTAGGCAAAGGGAAGAGATAGAAGGAAGTGAAATAGCAGAAACATTGAGCATTTAGTAAAAGCAGAAATCAAGGACAGAAATAATCAAAGGATAGGCTGTAAGACAATATTTTCTGCCTTTTCCTCCCATCACCAATCAGTAGCTGGGAGAGAGGTATGACAGACGAATATCAAAAGCACAACCAACTTGCGTTTTCTTGCTTGTCCTTTTCTCAGGACTCTGGTTTTCCTTTTTATGATTTTGGTTCACCATGTTTATTTGGGGTCAGCTGCCCTTCCTTTAATACCACTAAATCGCCAAACTTGGTGACTGCTTTGAATTACTTAAATCATATGATTTTAGGATCATAGCTTGAACTAAGAGGCTTTAAAATTATTCTGAGCCATTTTGAATCATCTCTTCCTCTTGCTTCTAGAAAAGTGCTGGTTTCAGTACATCCCCTCCCCTGTTTTGATCCAGTAGCCAGCAAACACTCAGACTTGATAGATCAGGCGTATAAGGGTGTGCAGCCTTCAGTGTAAATACAATGGTGGTGCATAATCTCAAGCATCTTCCTGTCCCTGGGGTGGTGAAGTGGCTCCAGAGGAGCTCCCAGGATTCAGACACTGACCAAGATTCATGACTCCGTGCAGGGATGCAGATCCCATGGCTGTTCTGTGGCCCATCCTTTTATTTGCTGGCTAAGAAAGGTTAGGTGGATTAGGGAGATAAAAGAGCAAGGCTTTTTGAGAGATAAAGACCTGGAACGTTTTGTCTCTGCAGATCAGAGTGGACCAGGGAGTTTACCCTGCCCTTTTCTTTGGGCAATTTCTTTACAGCAGGGGTGCACACTTGTTAACACTTTACAGGGTAATAGGTAGGTTGTTAACTAATGGCTGTTTTCAGCCTCTGAGTTGTGGGCCATAACAACAAGAATACATTCTATTTCAAAGGAGTTTTTTTAATGAAAAAAGAGGTTTTTGTTGAATTCAGGAGGTGGGAGTTAGGTAGCACTTAATGTATTGAACGCAGTGAGGGAAAATCTGAGCATAAGGTACAGAGACATGTAGGTTGGATTTGGATGAGCACATTTGTGTGTGGAAAATTATATACTGTCTCAACGAAAATTACTTTTTCCTTCTGAAAGAAAATGTTTTCTTCCATGCACTGGGAGAAGTTACAGTTCTCCCATTGTAGCATGTGTAGTTTTTTCCCCCATACACATAAACAGAAGTACTATTAAACTAATTTTTGCAAAAAGAATATAATTCCTTCAAGGAAGTTTCTTTCTTCAAAATGTTTTTATTTTCTGTGTTGATTATTTCGTCTTAAAGCTGTGAACTCCTGGCCTGTTCTTCATTGTTCTGGCAGGAATAAAAAGTACACCATAAATTCATCCCCCTCTTCCTAAAAATAATTTCCAAATCTAAAAAAAAATGTTCAGAAAGGCTCTGAGAATATCTGATTGAAAGTTGCCACTACTGAAATAGCATCTTAAGAGTATAGTAAAAGAAGAAGAAGAACAGAATCAAGTTAAATGAAACTTTCTTGATTCTCTGAGGCCAGAATTAACATAAGTACAGAATGAGTGTAAAGTGAGGAATAGTAACATATAACCTGGAAAAAATGCAGGTCAAAGTGAAGTCCTGCTCTTTTGTCCTTGCCTCCCAGTTTTTATTTTGGCTATCTACAGGTGATCTTTAATGCCTTTTCATAGCAAGGATAGATTTTAAAAGGCAAAGCTCTCACACCAACCAGGATTTTCAAGAGAATGTCCACACTCTGCCTCCAGTGACAGACAACATGTTTGGGTTAGATTTTGGCTCTTTTACCTAGTCTGGAGTAAGACCTCATTTGGGGCAGCTGTGATGGTTTGTGACATGGAGCAGTGGAACTGTGTCAGAGATGTGGGGACATCAGCAGGGAGTAAAACTCTGGTTTTAGAAACATTGTACAGGGAAAAGAGGAGATTCTTCAAACATCTGAGATGAATGAGTGCAGAGTGAGCCCCAAGCCGGCTCGTGCTGTTTGCAGGATGCTGGGTGTTGCCATAGAGACCAAGAAAGGGGGAACAGAGGAGTTTTGAAGAGAATATCAGCTGGGGCTTTAGTAATGCTAGCTTACCATGCAATGTCTGCCAAAGACCCTGCTGGGGAGTGAGACCCGAATGTGGTATCAGAGCAGGAGAGCATTGAGGTCATCTGGCATCTGCTAAGAACTACTGAAGTCACGTCTTGGACATGTGAGGATGTGGTGGAAATAAACTCAGCTTGCCTTCACATATTCAGGTAATTTCCAAGTTATGTGTAGGTACATTTCTTGACAGAGTAATTGCTTCTGGTTCCTCTCCCATTCCTGAAAATATTGAAATATTTTGTTTGCTTCTAACAGGGACTGCTGTGGAGATAATTGCCAAATCCTTAGTGTCTTGAGATCACCACCCCACACATCCCAGAGGCTACACAGGCTCTCCTGCTCTGGCTGCCTAGTTCTCTTGGCAAATAAAAAAAAAAATTCAGACTGACCTTTTCCTTGTGCTTCGGCAGTCATTTTGTGCTCTCTGTAGTTTTTTGTGTTGATTTGGAGAAAATGTGGAGTTGACATTGTGGTTGGTTTGTGTTAGTGGAACAGATTTAGGAAGGTGTGTTACCTGCACGGTTGTCTTCACTAGGGTCCTGCGTCTGAGCTCTTGGATCTTCAAAGACAGATGTTGAGTGTACTCGTAGGCAGCTGGCTGGACCTAGCACTTAGCTCTCAAGACTGAGGAGCCACCCACTCTTCATGGAGCTGCACATTTCTCCCAAAGCTGTTTGGGCTAACTTGTGTATGGAGCCGAGTGTCTTCTCTCTTCAAGCAGATGGTTTTAGCTGTATTGTGACTATGCTTTACAGTAAGTCACTATCCAGGATTTGCACTAAAAAACTCATTCTTGCTTTAATAGGAATTACTGTCTTCTACTAAATGTATGAAGACCATCAAGTGGGTGCAGTACTAAAGATGTCAAGTAAATTAATCATGTGCAGGAAGGAGAGTCAGGACAGAGTTTGTCTCTACAGCATGGAATCAGAACCTGGACGAGACTAAGAACTGATCAAGATGTATGACTGCTCTGATACAAAGTAAATAGCATTTTTAAAATTAATGTCCGTGGCATTGGCTGTGTTAATACTTCCCTTTTGCAACATTTATTTTTTCATTAATGGAGCTAATGTAACTGAGTGATGGATGGGAAGAAGTGCCAAGCACCATGTATGTTTAAACGGGGAATGGCCTGCTGCAGTGTGCTCATGCTGGCTGCTTGTTCTTGAAGTAATGGTACTGAAAATCATAGAATAAGGAGAACAGCATCTGGGGGTATGCTCCTTGCATCAGGCAAGAGCCCCCAAACCACAAGGGCTTCATGAATTCAGATGGTCTGCATGCTTATCTGTTCCTTCATTCCTTCCATGTTCCCTTTCTTCACTGAAATGAGAGTTGCCTGCATGTTTCCTGCAGTACCAGCTTTATCTTCTTTTGCCAGGGCCAGTTGCTTTTCCATACGTGAAGCTTTGTGTGTCTCTTATCCTTCTTTTGACCTCGTAGCTGGTCCTTTCCCACTTCCATCTTTCCCCTGGCTTGGTCTTTTTTCCTCTCCCTGAGGCAATTTTTTTCTGGGTGTCAGCATTCCTAAACTGTACTGCAAGTCCTTTAAGGAAAGGGAGGAAATGGGGGTTCTTCTTTGCCAGACTCATTAACTTTGGCAAAGAAGGTGGCAGCCATTCTGTGGCTCTTTGGTCTATAGGCCATTGCTCCCAGACCTGGATGGCTGAAACAGCTGCATATGCTAACTACTGCAAGAGGTCACAAATCCTAATCCTGTGTAAATATACCTTTTCCCTCTCATTTTCTTGCTGTCATCAAAGTTAATATAACATTTTCCATTGCCTACAACATTCCATGAAATGTTGGAATTTATCAAATAATCTAGGATCCTGAAATTATCTTGTAACAGACAAAAGTATGGAGAAATGCCACTTGACCAGAAATCATAATATCCGGGGATGAAAACTACCCTACTGTAGTCAACTACCCTACAAATAGGTCAACAGTCCTTAAGCACAGGGTTTTTTTTCTGGGCTAAATCAGTTTTCTTACAAAGCTCTTTCTACAGACTTGTCTTATAAGTCTTTGGCAAGAAATTAGGCTGCCCATTATTTTGTGTGTCTCTGTCCCTTTGTTCTCATTCCTCACCACTCTTTATGTCAGCATTGCACGGACTTGTGGGCTTTGAGTGACAATGAAGTTTTCTCCACAGTATATATGCACATCCCACTGTGCAGTTACACCTTCCAATTCCCACCATCTGACTTGCGAGGGGAGTTTTGAGTTAAAAAATTGATTGATCTGTTTTCTTCCCTTTTCCTTTTTTCCTCTGCCTGGGGTTTCCCATGCCTTCATCATGTTAAATCTGGTAATCTAAGAGCTGCATAGACACATTAACTTGCTGACCTGGCAGAAAGCATGCACCCCAAAACAGAAACATTTTCTAGAGTAGGATAACTACAGTGCTGGAAAGTAGTCTGAGAAAACTGTACCATGAGCATTAGACTAGGAAAAGAAGTGAAGTTTGTATACCTTTGTCTTTGGCTACTGAGGTTTAGTTATGTTTAGTTTGAATTTGCAGTGTGGTTTTGTATTTGTGACTTTAGTTTTGCTTTGGTTGGGTTTTTTTGTTTGTTTTTTTTTTTTTAATGGAAGGAGATATTTGCTTTTTATTAGAAAACTAATAAAACAGAAGATGGAAATTTTCTTGAACAGAAAGAAATATGAGCAGTTCTGGAATTTGTTTAAGATTCAGTGTAAAATATGTCAAAAGGACTTTTAGTTTGGATGTTGACGTGAAGCATAAAAAAATACTTGAGTATACTAGTATTTAACCTTTGAATTAAGTATTTTTCATTGATCCCAAAATATGTTATATATCTTTCAGTTTGGAGTTCAATCTTGATCCAGTTTACTTGCTGTGATAAAGCCTGCAGTCCATTGAAGCCCAAAGAGATTCATAGAGAGCAGTTGTTCACCATAGTACCATTTCTCAAAGATAAATTATGCAGCAGTAAAGAAAAGTTCATAAACTTTATTGTATTGCTTTAGTAGCAGTGCTTTAGGTTCTACTGGGAAGGCAAATTCAACACTAAGGCCTTCCCCAAGGTTTATTAAACTGTCCTAGAAGCTGCCAGTGTCATTTTTTTTTCCTTTTTTGAACATTTTTCTAAGCTCAGTAGTGGGAGAGGGAAGAAGAGGAAAGTCTTTTTTTCTTGGTCTTCAGTTAATCCTTCTGACTTTCTGCTTCCACTAGCATGTAGAAGAATCATACTGTGAGAAGATGATACTCTCTTTACTTGATTGAGTCAAACACGTGCAGCTTTTTGTAGGCTCACCATTTTTCTTCAATAGCATGCATCTTTGTCATAGTTTAAAAATTATCTTGAAATAGTAGTTACAGTTCTTGAAGTTTTGCAGCTATGAGCAATATGTACTATCCACATTTTCTGTATGTTGAGACAGTGTTCTAGTTTTATGGGTATAGTAAAAAATTATAAGGAGTAAACAGTCAATTGAGTAGAACATAGGAAATGCTGAAAAAAATCTGGATCAAAGTACTTTACATTAGTATTCAAAAGAATTTTAGGAGAAAATATTTTTCAAGCCCTTATGTGGTAATCCTGAAATACTAGGTCTTTCTGGCTGTTGCAAGATGTACAAGTGCAATGTTGGAACCAGATGATTTGTGTATGTTTATCTTAGATTAATTTTTTCTTAAGAATTTCAGGAGATCTTTTAGCAGCTCTCATTTTTGCTGTTTAAATCTGGGTTTTGTTTTAAGTAGAATGTAGAAATATTGAACTATTGCTGATCTAGCTGATGTTGGAGTCTTTTCAGAGATGTAGTTCAAGCTGTAATTTACAAGATGGAAAGATTTAAAGAAGGATAAGAGGGAGAGTTTATGTCTTCACTGCTTATGCAGGTATATCTTTCACAACACAAGTGCATTTTTCATAAAATCCAAGACACAGATTTATTCTTTTTTTCTGGGCACAGTATCTCTGGGTGAATTGAGATCCAAGGCACAGATTTATTATTTTTTTTTTGGCACAGTATCTCTGGGTGATTTGAGATCCAAGGAGGTGCCTAGCTACATCATGGTAAATTCAGCTTTGTCCCTGTGCAGGTGTTACAGAGAGGATGCAAACAAATGATACTTCTCATGTAGTAAAAGTCTCATTTTGGTAGTAAGACATAGCCAAGCAGAGAGCTGCTACGTAGTCTTTGAGTAATTTTTTAACTTCCACTGCCTTTAGATAAATCCTAGGAGGTGAACATGAAGAAATTAAGAGCAATCTCAATAATGCAAGCACAGTCATGGTGAAAGAATCCAGATGTTACCTGTCTATGGGAGCAACAGTGTAGATCTTGAACCTCATGAATCCCTTTTCTGAGTCCTGTTTTCTAGAGCATGTGCTAATCAAGGGGGAAGCTGTCTGGGAATACCATTAGAAAGCAACCTGTCCACTGTGCAGTTGTTCAACTGAGGATGCAAGTTTTCTGTATCCAAAAACATGCGTTGGTCACCTTGGAGCACTGAGCAGTGAGCTGAAGGTAGCTGGGTGTTTCAGTGGAAATACAGCTCTGATGAATGCTGGAAAATACATTACCTGAGATGAGATTAAGGGAAGCAAGCCATCTTCTGCATATGCTCTCACTTTGGCACCAAGCAGCTTTCTGACTTTTGGGGACTCAAATGTTTAATCTACATGAGCACTTCTCTAGTGATGCTGCTCATTTTGATTGTCATAATAGATCAGAAAAAAGCAGGTGAAAACACAGTGCCAAATTCTCCAGGGCCTGAGTATCTGCATACAACTGTTGTGTCTAGGCAAAGTTGGTATTTATAACGGCTCTGGAGTGGCGAAGAAATGAGGCATGCTATGAGGGAGAAGATGTTTTAGGCCTTAAAGAGGGATTGATTTGTGGTTATTATTGCTGCCTTTGATCTGCCAACAGGGATCTGAAACTAATCCACCAGAGCAGCACAAGTCTGATATATAAAGCCAGATGGAGATGCCAGAATAGGTTATGCCTGCTGTCTTTGACACTGCCTTATCATGAAGTGATAAAACAGGTCATACAAAGCAACACAGGCAAAGGATGGGAGTGTGTGCACTGCAGGAATGCTGCCAACAGTGTGAAGTGACTGCCAGTTGTTAAAGCCACTGCAGGATCAATTAGCCATTCGCAGCATTACCCTGTCCTGGTGAGAGGCTGAGGCATGCAACTGCACAGAGCACTTGGTTGCCATACAACATCTCTGAGTGCTTCCATGCTAAACTGAGGGAGTAGAAAATGCAGAGTCCCTGTATTTAAAAAGTAATCCCACAAGTACATATGGCCGTAGAAGTAAAAAACAGTGTTTGCATAAGGACTTCTACTTCATACCCATACCATACTCCAGCTATTGAGTGTATCACAGTGAATCTCATTCTAAGATGTGCTGTAAGCACTGAATATGGTCTAGCTGCTGAGATATTGGTGGGATTTTATCACTTCTGGTTGCATTTTGTTTAGAAATTGAAGCAGTTTGGGGCTTAGTATATCTATTAATTCTCTATAGATCATCATCATCTGAGTCAGCTAACTCGTTGCATAAGAAGAGCTTTATATAGATGTTGGATCAATTGACAGTAAGTTGTCAATAAATGTGTCTCCTAGACACTGCAATTGACAGGCTAATGAAGTGCATTCTCAGTGACAGAGAGCTGTTGACAAATCTTTTGTCACTTTGCCATTCCCACTCCTGCATTTCTCATAAATCTGCTCCATATTACAAGATGAATGCTGGGATTAGAATCACGGAATCACAAAGGTTGAAAAAGACCTTTGAGATCATTGAGCTAGTCTATCACAAAACCATGCCTCTGAGCACCACATCTACATGTATTTTGAATACTTCTAGAGGTGGTGATTCTACCACTTCCCTGGGCAGTCAGTTCCAATGTTTGACCAGCATTCCAATCCAGTCTAATATCTTATCTTTCACAAGTAAGGGGTGCCTGTTTGCTACCTTGTGTGCGTAGGCTGGGATCTGGAAAACATGTTAATAGCCTGTTGGTTGAGAAACCAGAAAGAAAGAACCAAGGACCATGTTTGCCTTCCCTGCAATGTGTTCTCCAACATGTTTCAAAGAAGATGCAAAGTAGGTGATCTGCAGTTTGTCCACCAACAATGCAGCATTGTGTTCAGCTCCCTGTTGTAACGCTCTCTGTGCCTTTGTTGTTGCTGTGGCACTTGGACTGATTCAGTGCAAGCATTTTCCAACTGCCTGATCCTTTTCCTCTTGCCCAGAAGAAGGTGGAATCACTGGTTTATTTTACATCATGCTTGAAGGTTCCTGTGGGTGCCTTTTGCAAATATCTGATGAGTAAACTAGTTCTTGTCCTTTTCTGTATTCCATATTTTTTCCTTTAACTCATGAGCATTCGTAAGCACCAACAATTTAGGATAAGTGCTGCCTACCTACAGCAAAAGGATGTTGAACAGAACCAGATCAGTATGCATAATCCCACCTTCCTTGGGAAGAAACTATTTTGGTCAATGTGTGCATTAAAAAGTCACAGAGTGACTCATTGGCCTTAGCTATTACTAGCACTTGATGAGAAAGCATAATTTTCACTCCACTGTTCATAGCCAGCCTAGATGTTGTTCATAGCTTGTGTACATAGTTTGGGGTTTGTGAGCCAAACTGCATCTGCAGTTTGCCTTTTAGCTTGCATGGGTAATTGACCTTAAAGGCCAAACCTTGAACCCAATGAAATCAGAAACAAAACTTGTATTGATTTTGTTGAAATCAAAATCAGGCTGATGCTGTATTGCCATTTCATTACACTGGGGGAGAAGAAAACCTTTCAAAAGGCTTTATGTTTTTCACACTGTGGGCCCTGAAAGACAGTGAAAGTAACTTGGGAAGTCGTGTGGATTGGATGACATCAGAACTTAACTGATGTCAGTGTTACTGCTCTTTTCCAGCAAGTTGGTCAGCTTCTTGCTTTGCAAGTGGGGAGGAAGCCAGTGTAAAAATCTTCCATAAATTAGGGATTTTTCAAAGGGTGAGGATTCACATAGTAAGTGAGACTTCATATCTCACCCACTTCATCTAGCACTATGGAACACAAATCTTGGAAAAACACTGCTGTCGAGAAGACATAACTATATCACAGTTTGTTTCTGGTTGATGAAGGGAAGCCCAACCCTTTGCTCAAGGTGTTAATGGCATGAAAAAATACGATGTGATTTTCCTGTTGTTTTAGAACCACCTCCAACTGTGGGCAAGTTTGTTTTACAGAACAGAGCTTTAAGAAAGAGGGCAAACTAAAAAAGAAATGGTAAACATTCAAGCAAATGTTACCGTCTTGTGTTACTCAGGAGCTGGTTCAGTTTGCTGATTGCTCAGTTTCACTGTGGTCTGAGTAATGAAGAGCTGACTAGTGAGCCTAATTTGGAGTAATTCCCTGAGTACTTTAAAGCATAGCAAAGCCAGAAAAACTCTAATGAAAAATAATGGAAAGGTAGCTGGGGGCTTAACTTATGATCTCTGCTCATTACTGTAAGCGACATTTTCATTGCAGTGTTGCCATAAAGATTATTGGCTGCCACATAGCATAGGTCCCTCCTGAAAAGATTCTGGAACAGCTTTGTTGGCACAGTAAAAGCCATGGAAAATTACCAAAGATTTGCTTAAAACCCAGTGATTGTTTGCCAAATATTAAGGTTGTGATGCTTTGTTCAAAACTGTCTGGAAAATTAGGTGAATAGTCTGTATTATTTTATTATGTGGTTTCTGAGTGACCATCCTTGGTCTTCTACAGTAAAGTTACATAACTGGAAATCCATTGTATTGATATGTTTTGTTTCCATATAGAACTACTCAGTCTTTGGCTTTCAGTATTTCAGCATTTTAACATATATGATGACAATGATTTTGAAATTGGCTTTGAATCACCTTTTTCCTTTGCATGTATGTTGATTTTTCAGAGTACAACTTACCAGGTGTCTGTAAGATTGACATAATTGGCATGTTTGTGCCCACATTGGCCAGGGAGTAGGTGAAAGGGCTGTGTTTGGGAACTGGAAAGACCTGCATTGACCTGTTAAAGCATGTTCAAAAACACTGTCCAAGAACAGCTTTTCTGCAAAGTGTATCCATCATGAGTTAAACAAAGCCAATTCATATGGCCAAGTGAAATTGGAATGTCTGAGAGGTAGCACTTCATATATGACCCTTTGTGTCAAAAAGTGACATTTTCATTGCAGCGTTGCCATAAAGTGATTTTCCTCTGTTTTTCACCTTCTTCCTGGTAGTGCTTTTGAGCAGCTAAATCCAGTGTCCTGGAGGAACCAAGTAAATTCCTTCCCTGATGGCAGTGAGTAACTGCTCCACATCCCTGTTCTCTTGTCCTGTCAGTAGCAAGGCTGCCCACGGTCTCAGAACATGTATATACACATGGCCAGCCATGGGCAGATTAGCATGATGGGAGGACAGATGGACACATAAACACAGAAAAGACAAACAACAGCCAGACTGTATTCCTCAATACCTTTCCCTGCAGTGCTCAGGGAAAACCCTGTGTCAGGGATCCCTCTGATACCTGGCTCCCCAATCTTGATGTTTCAAATATCAAGCCCCCAGACCCAGTCTCATCAGCCTACATCCCTGAGTCTTTCTGGAGGCTAATCCTAGAGTCCCTTGGTCACTCCAGTATTTGGGACTCAGTCCATGCTATTGAGCAGCTGATCTGTCTTGAACTTGAACATGCTGATAGGGCATGTATGCATGCTGCCAGAACAGAGGGCGCACTCACACAGAAAACAGCTAGAAACAGGCTTAAGGGAGGACAAAGTCAAGATGACTGGCACAGAGTTCTGCCAGTCAAGTGCTCTGACCTCCTCCCGCTTGCACACTGTTGACCTCATTTATTCCCTGCCTCATCCTCTCTCTTTTTCCCTGCACTTGTTCTCTTCTGTCATTCTTGGTCATTCACTTCCACTCTATTGCTGTCTCCTCATAAGTCCTGTATAATCCTTAAATGCTCTTGTTCAATCCCAAAACTCTGTCTAAGCATCCCACAGTAAATCCTGTGCTCCCTTTACACAGTGGTCTGCAGAGCTCACACAGCCTGCCAGAGTTTCTTGTGTTGGGTCACACAAATGGATTGTGTGACAGGACTGGGACTTCCTCCTTTCCCTTTGAGGGTCTCAGAGGTGGTGATTCAGAGGGGTTAGTTTGGTTGAGTTCCCCACCTTGTCACTGTGTCCCTTGTCACTGTTCAATCCTCATGTTTATTTTAAGGAGCTGTTGGAGAGCTGGCCCTGCAGGCAGTTGGGATGGCAGAGGCAGACACCCTGGGAGAGGTGTGTGAGCCAGCCCAGCAGAGCAGGGCAGCTGATTAAATCCTGTGTGTGGGAATTGCAGTCTCCCAAATGTTCTCCATGCTACTACCAGTGAAACTGGCTATCCTCAGTGTGCAGCAGAGCAGGCTCAGATTAACTCAGACACTTCAATTTTGCTAAAAAAAAAAAAAAAAATTTAAAGAGACTCTCTGTATCAGTATTTCCCCAGCGTCCCTTCTATACACTTTGTCTAGTTACTGGAAAAAAAAATACATACCTGCCGGATATATAATAACTTTTAAAAAGTTCCGTAGCTTGCACCTAGCTATTTTTACCCTCTGTTTTCCTGGTTTTAAATGTTAATTAGGTACACAGCAAAATGCATGTAATAAATCAATAATAAAGATTATGTAAGGGCATTTATCTGAGCAGCAGTGTAGCATTCAGAAAGGAAAGTGAGCACTGTTTTACTGAAGCCCAAAGGATTCCACACGGACAACAACATTAAAATAACATAAGAATGAAGAATCCTGTGCTCAGCTGTCTCCAGGAGGATGTCTGTGCTGTGTGCCAGTATGTTTTCTGTATTGTGTTTGCTGCCTGTCCAGGGCTAGATTGAGATCACGCAAATGGCCTTGAGTGTTGTCCCAACAACATGTTTGGGGAAATAGAGCAATTGTTGATTTATCTAACACATGCTCATAAATTACAAATACATAAAGATAAGGGTTGGGATGATAGAGATCACTTCAGTAAACAGAACACACTTCTTACTCACTTGAGTTGTCTTTTTCCTTCTTAGTGGTGCATTTTTATCTGCAGCTACCTGTGCTGGCATCTGCCAAAGAAGCTGAGCATGCCCCTTCAGTTTCTGTGGCTCCTGATTGCTTCTGATGAATTAGATGTAGGATGCCATTTGTTCTAGTAGATAGCTCAGTCCTCAGAGTTTAAACTGATGCCTGTATCTGGTGTAAAATTGTTTTTTCCGGTCCTAAATAGGAAAGCATTATTTCATCTGTGAAAACAAGTAGGAAAATATTCCACTGCAGTCTGTGGGAGTTCTTACCCTTAAGATCTTCAGTTTCTGGCCTATGCAGTTTTTTCATGCCTGGGGTGAGCTCAGGGACTGGTCTGCACATGTAGGCTGGACAACTCATTGCTCCATTCAAAATGGAGCATGAGAAAGGAGATCAGGCCTCCTGAATGTGCTTGAAGATCTGAGTCCCAGGGGAGCAATTGTGCATAATTGAAGTAGTCTGGTAGGACTGTCCACATGCAGAAGCGAATTGTTCTCTCCCTTGTGCTCTCAGGCTGCTGTTTCATTATACTGGCCTAGTTGGGGGTTGTTTTATCAGCATAATAGATTCCCTAGATGAAATCTTAATTCCTGTTTGTCTCTGTTTTGAAAGATATAAGAATAAGCATGCCCTGTCCTTTCTGTCATTGTGACAGTTCCATAGAGGCCCCCCTTGTGTGTCTCTCTGGATTTGTAGCATGGCTGAAGATTTTCAGTGCTGGGGTCCCTGGGTATCGAGACAGGTCTTTCAGAAACTAGATGTTAGTGTTCCTTGTGCTTTCAAAATTTTGTCTGCCAAAAGCCATGCTTCTTGTAAGATCTTTCAGGTTGGGAATGCAAAGTCATTAGCCAGCTTTGCAAATCTTGGCCTCTACATTTTCCTTTAAAAGAAATCTTTTTTTTTTTTTTTTTTTGCTAGGCTTCTGTGAACTTCCAGCTGTGCATCCCTATCAAGCCTCACATTTAGAGTACTTACTTCAAAAGGCTGCTAGCCTCAGAGAATATAAGTAAGGAGGAGGCTTACTTTTATTACTGTGTATTAATTAAAGAAATACCTACTTGGAATTCCTTTATGGGAAAAAAATATATTAGTTCCCCATAACATGCAAGATGGTGAGTTCAAAGAAGCAAGGATTAAATTAACCATTTTAAGAGCAAATGTGTCTGGCAGAATTAAAATTATGCATCTGTTACCCACCCAATAGTAGAACAAGTGTTTGTAGATCATAGTTACCTCAGCCCAAATCTCCCCTCACTGACACATCAGGTCTGGGATTTCTGAGCTGAGCCCAGAGGTTCCTCTGGTCAGAGTCTGTCTCTGACAGTAACCTGTAGGGGTAGAGGGTGGGAAATGTGGCACGTAGGGGTTGAGCCTTTCTTTTATTCAGGTATACAGAGCAGCAAATACACTGGAGTAGAGGGGCCCAGCAGAAGGGAGCCCTGTGGAAAACTGAATGGTAAGAGACAGTAAGAGACACGTGGGATTTATTTTGGAGGGTGCACATTCTACGCAGATGCTGAAACAGTGAGCTCCAGAAAGTTTTGGCAGAGTACTTTTTTTTGCTTGTTGAGATTTGGAGTGTTTTTAGGCAGGAATTCTGAGTAAGTCAACTTTGGACTGCGTGACTCAGCAGAGTCTCTAATGTAAGATAGCTAACAGCTTGTGAGAGTGCAGAGTGGGAACATAGAGGGAGTGGTTGGGTGGACTCCATCTAGCATTTTAAAATAGCTGAAGATGAGTGTCTGCGTGTCAGCTAGCTACCCACTGTCCTCTGTAGCTGGTGAGAATCTTTAACAGAGCAGTGCAGCTAAGCATCTCACAGCAGACACTTCTACTTGATCACCCAAAAAGCTCTTTACTCCACTGGCTTCATTAGCCAGATCTCCACTGACTGGGAGACATGGGCTTGAATCCTTAGCTCTCCACCTGTGCTGAATCCTCTTCTTCTTACCTAATTTGTGCTCCAAAAAAAATGAAACTAGCTAAGAAAAAGAAAGAGCTAATCCAAGATGGGAAGAGATAATCAGTTCCCCTAATGAGTGCCTGTGAGGTGAAGACCAAAGAAAGCATTTGAGGATATTAGGGATTTCTGGTGTTGCAAAAAGTCTCTTTAAAAGGTGAAATGCAGGACTTAAGGGGAATCAGGAAGAATAGTGACAGTCAAAGTGTGCAGGAACTTTGGGTTATGAAGATAATTGAGGGAAGTAGAAGGAACAGAAAAGTAACATAGGTTGTTACACTTGGGAGTGTCTCAGGGCTGGGCTCTGGCATGTATAGATGTGGCGCAGTCTGAAGCATTAAGCATCCCAGAGTGGCAGTGGGCTATAGAGGAAGACACACTGTTCACAGACCTAAAAATAGTAGAGCAGTTTCACAGCACATTGAGAGCTGCAGGTTCGGTGGCCCAGAGGCCACTGCCAGCGCCTGCGCCCTTCATCCAGCCAGTGCTGCACACACAGGGACAGGCCAAAACGGAGCGGTTCTGAAGAAACTTGCTAGAGCTTCAGATGATGGACATCGCTGACACTGCTGCCATCTGCTCTCAGAGCACTTGAAAACAAAGGGCAAAAAATTAGCTGAATGAAATGAATCACTCGTGTCTGGTTTTCCTTATTAAGAATCCTAAGCTGCAGTTTGCCATTCGGCTATAAGGAAAACAGGTACTGGTTTCACTTACCCATGCAGAGTTCCTCTTCACTGAGATCATCTGAGTTACAGCACAATTATCAGTGAACTACCGATATAATATGATATCTATATATCATATTTTATATATATACATTATATATATATGTATATAATATATATATATATATATATATAATATGATACTTGCATAGTAATTTTAACCACCACTTTTTTCTCTCACTGGTACACTACTGACCAGTTAATTCCCAGTATCTGTCCCTTTCCTGGGAGAAAGAATATGTGGTTTGAGGGGATGACGTGTTAGCAGCTCCCACGTAGAAAAGGTCAGTCACTCAGAGGGGACACCACAGCAACAATTAGCTATGCAAAAACTGGTATAGCAAAAGCACGTTGCTCTAAGTGCATGTGAACTGTAACTAATGCAGGGTAGCCAGCATGTATCAGTCGTGCAAGCACTTCTTTCAGCTTTGGGTTTGTAGTGATACCACCACTGATTCAGCCTTTCCTTTCTCCTGCTTCATCTGCTGGGGTTTAGGACTGTTCTGTCGAGGTCATTGTGAATATCCACTTTGAGGCTTGGTCTGAGCAGTAAATATCTGCCTGATCCTGAACTTCACCTTTTGAAAAATCAAGCAGAGCTGGAATGTTTCACCTTTGTTTCCCTGATTACAGTACATAGCTAGAGGTAGCATCTCTCCAGGACTATATTTAACAATGTTGTCCTTTTTATACTGCATACTCACCCTGAAGATCTGTTACAGACATAAAGTGAAATACCAGTGTATTTCTCATTGCTCAGTCTTGAAATCCTCTTTCAAAATGCTTAAACTCAAAAAAATCAATGTGTGCATCAAACACTTTGCAATAGTTCCCTAGCTTACACAAGGTCTCTAGCCCTTGGCTAGTGAGCATTTTGTTGTACAAGAGAGAAAAATTGGAGATAGTTGTGCTGAATTTGTTTTTCAAAGTGACCCTTTTGGCCTTTATGAATATAAGAATTTTAACTATGGTTCTGTTTTTAAGTTCAGAGATTTTGGTAGCAAGACTATATGCTTTCAGGTTACAAGGTTCCATGCCTGATCTTCTGCTGTAAATTGCAACATTTAGCAATTTGTGGTTTAATTTAGAAGGATCACCTACTTTCCTAAATGCTTAAGTAATGTGCCAAGCCGTGGTTATTGATTCTCTCTGAATTTATTACAAGAAAGCTGTATTCACTCTCACCTCTTGGGAATGCCTCTCCTGAACTGCATGCTTGCTAGTGACAGCTTAGACCCCTGATACATAACCAGAGACCTTGCCTAATATCCTTGCAACTACTTTAGGGAATTTTTATTAAGTAAAAGCATCATTAAAGTAGACAGAATGATGAAGTTTAATGAGCATCTTTCTCACTTGATGTTGTTCTTTTTGCTTCTGCAGCAGCCATGCTGCTGTTGTTTGTTACTTCTAGTGGAGCAGGTGGAAAATTCATGAAGATTTTGTTCATGTTTATATCTGCATACAAAGAAACATTTTTTTCATTAAAGATACTTTAAAAAATATATACAAGGAAAGAAAGCTTCTCAGAGTCTCTGTCTGAGGACTTTCTGCACTTTCAGTCTTGCATATAATCTCCCCTTTAATTTTTATATAATGAGAAGTCTGCCTACAATTCTGTAGCTGCTAAATCTAGAGAGGTTCTGCAGTTTGTGAGCTGTGGTTATAGTAACCAGCTTCTGACTGTTATCAAACTGCAAACATCACGAATACTTGTTTGCACTCCAGATTTTGTCCTTCAGCAGAGGTTTTAGCCTTGAAGCTGTGCCTAGTGTCCTGCTCAGAGCTGTACCGGTGCTGTGAACAGATGAAGTTTCAAAATGTCTAGTGGGAAGGCACTGCTAGGATGTGTTATCAGCACTTATCTCACAAATCGGCCTTGAAACCATAGCCACAATCTGCGTCAAAATTCTTTTGTGTGTTTATGGCAACAATCTGCCTTGGCTAAGGGTCTAGTCATGCAAACAGCTGTGTCAAGGTGCCATCCTCTAGCACATCACCATCCATGAGCTGAGCAGCAGAACTGTCTGTGGGCACGTCTTCAGCTGGCCTCTGCTGCCCAGGGTGATGTGCGAGTGTCTCTGCCTAGCACATCTGACTCTGCGTTCATGCAGAACAAGAGCATGTACCTAGTTTGTACAGCTTGGCTACAGCTGTTTCTGTGTCTTTCTAGTAAGTACTGAAATTATTAAAGACTTTTTGCAAACTTCACATCTTTTAAAACTAAAGAGTTGCAGGTTCTTGTGGAAGTCAGATAATTACTTCTCTGTGCTGATGAGCTCCATTAGTTTTTATTTTGCCTTTTTTTTTTTCCCCTGCAGCTTTTTTTTCCCCTAAGAGTTATAAAAGTGGTGTTTACTGTTGTACTAGGAGTTCATTGAGAATTTTGAATTCTCTTTTCCCTAGTGTAACAGAAGGCAAATTCTGTCCCAGAGGTATTATCACAGTCATTATTGTATTTAAATATTGTTGTGACACCATATGTGTCCTCATATCTGATGTGTGCAGGCAGGAGAGGGAGACCCCGTGTGTAGAGGCTTGTATCATCTAAATATGTCTGATCCTTGCTCTTTGACTAGCAGGCTCCATGAAAGATTGTAAAGCACTCATCTTCAGTTGGGATAGCCATGTGCATTGGAACTCCTCTCATTTTGCCAAGGAAACCTAAGTAGATATATTTGATTTTCTTATTTCAAACCCGCTAATTACTTTGCTGGATGAAATTTCAGTGCTCATGCTGATAGAAGTGGTTGGACATGAAAATAGGTAACAAGAATGTGAAAGTGCTGTGAATGCCTTCAACTCATGTACATCTATTACTACTAATGTAGTATTTGCATGGGACAAAGGGAATTGCTGGGGCACAAGTGGCACTGAATATTGTAAGGAGCAGATATCAAAAAAACCCCAAAAATATCTCGAGTCAGTTGCGTTTTTTACTGCTTAATGCACGATGTGGCTTCTGGACCTCTTTTCATGTCAAAAGGCATTGCCCAAGTAGACTTTACCAGCACTCTGAAGTTCATTCAAAATTGTCAGTATTCAGGTTTTCTGCATTTCAAAAGCATTGTGTAGTCAGTAGAATTCCCACCACACCCTTTTTCTTTTGAGGTCTAACAGTCCACATGCTTGAACATTTGCTCTGAGAAAGGAGGAAATGAGAGGCAAAATGAATGCCAGAAGGAGCACCTGAGATGGAAACTTATATAAAGTTTCCAAAGCAAAAAGGAGGAGCCTAAACCAACTTGAGCAAAAGGAGGGTGTGTAACACTTGACAACCACTTAAGCTGTCTCAGGCCTCTTTGGGTTAGCAGTAACAGGGCAAAGGAGCTGTGGGGCAGCAGGATGTGGAACACAGGACAGTGATAGGGGACTTCCGTTCCCATCCACAAAGGATTTTTGTGTTCAGATACAGTGGATCACTGGAGTCTCTATTAATCGGTGTCTAAAGTCCCAAATAGGGATTTCAAAAAAGCCAAAAACCAGCTTGAAGGTCAATTTTGTATTTACCTAACTAGTGCTGTCTTCTGAGAGTTACAAAACTACTGCTGAAAGTGGTTCAAATGCTGCACTGCATATCGTTCAGAACAGGATGCTGCTTGTTCCCTGGCTTCTTCTGTCCTGGGTCAGTTTCTGATGGCACAACCTCCTTGAATGTCCCTTCTGTGCTCTTCTGCTGTGATAGCTTTTCATAATACTGAACCATCTCCTTCCATAGACTCCCTCGCTCAACTCACTTAACACCTTCCAAAACAGGAGTTATTTAGGATGTATACTTGATTAATACACATACTGTGTACTTGGATAAAATGCAGCCTTGTGCTGCTGGAGCTCTGTCTCTTCAGAAATAAAATAAAATTATGAAGCATGTAGTTACTGCAGAGGGTCAGGGCTCTCTGCTTTCATCAGGAAATGCCACCTGATCCCTTGTTGACAGTAGGTGATGGCACACATAAAATTTCAGTAAGGTGAAGTAATGTCATAGTTTACAGTTGTATTTTCCTTGAGCAGGGCTGTTTGGTTACAGTACACCTTGACAGCAGCCTGCTTAGCAGTATGATGTAAAACTTCAGCTGCTGAGAAGGTGAAAGCAAGCTCTGCCTCTTCACCCCACCTTACAAGAAGCTTTAATCCCATTCCACAGTCCAGGAACGCCAGGGTTGAAGTATGTTCCAGATACAGCGACATAAAGCTCAAATCAGGTGGTAGCTTTTAGTCTTCTGACATAGAATTAGAATAGTAAATAGAATAGAGTCACAGAATCACAAAGGTTGGAAAAGACATCCAAGATCATATGCAGCTGTGATTTGGGAGGACAAACATCATCACTCCAAAAATCCCCCCTTCCTTCTTCTCCCAGCTTTCTGTGATGAGCAGGATGTGGTGTGGTATGGTCTGGGATATGCCTTGAGTCAGTGGGGGTCATCTGTCCTGGCTGCATCGCTTCCCAACAGCTTGTGCACTCCCAGTCCCCTCAGTGGCGGGGTGAGGAGCAGAAAAGGCCTTGGTTCTGTGCAAGCCCTGCTCAGCAATAACTTAAATATCCCTGCATTATCAACACTGTTTTCAGTGCAAATTCAAACCACAGCTCCATACCAGCCACTATGAAGAAAATTACCCCAACCAAAACGCATCTTCAAAAAGCACTTTATGTCAATAAGTGAAGTTAAGTTTGAGCTGTGTTTATTTTGGGTAGCTTTTTAATTTATTCTAATCAGGATTACTCATAAATTATCTATTAATTACTATGTGATATTTAGCAAGATCCTTTCAGCCATGTAGTCCATTTAGCTTCACAGTAAATGCTAGCCGTCTTAATTGTAGGATACTTTGTCAACATTTAATCAGTGGTACTTACTAATGTGGCATTGATGTGTTGGTATCTGTCCCAGTGCTATCAATCATGTGTGAGCAGCAAAGGCAGCTGTGACACCATTGCTCTCTGTCACATTATCAAGCCCCTGGGTTTTCTGGTTAGAGATGATGCTCACTTTGCTCTAAGCAGGCACTCTATCTCTCCAGTTCAACCCAATTTTTGTCATTGTCTACTTGAATACACATCCGTGCAGCCTTTCGAGCCTTAATCCCATAACTGCAGAATAAAGGTTGCTAGTTTCTGAAGGCAAAACTGATTGCTCCTTCACTGCTCCAAAAGCCTGCTCTTCCCTGATGTTACTCCCCTGAAAAGTCACAAAAAACCAAATGTTAATGACTGCAGCTTGAGAGCTAATAGAAAATTCAGTGTGTTGAGACAAAATAAAGACCTTTTTTTTCTTAGTAACTAGATGCTTTGTTTAATGTCCTGCAGAGTAAAAGTCTGTGTTTAATGATTGTATCACAATTTTTTTTTCTCCTTTCCTTACAGTCTTTATGGCAGACACATGCAGGCGAACCCTGAACCTCCAAAGAAAAACAATGACAAGTCAAAGAAGATCAGCCGTAAACCTCTGGCAGCCAAGAACAAATAAGTGCCTGGCTTCTGCCTCTGTTTTACATCCGTTGCATTGTTTTTGCTTGTGCCTACAATATTTCTACATATCTCTTATTATGTATAAGAAAGCAGAGATTAGAATTAAATGCAATTTACTATGTATAACGCTTTAGAAGATAGTTCTAGAGGGAAACAAAATTACATATGCTCCTAACTGTGGTCACATTTATGTAGCCATTTCATGTATCACTGTCAAACATATTTTAGCTTTTCTATTTATATGTATATTAATGTCCTCTCTTCACTTGTGTCACATCCTGTTAATATAGGGGAGTTTGCACTTATATTATACGATATTAAATTTCATAGGATATTCCGAGTGATTTTAATAAAGCTCTTCATTTGTATTGTTGTTTAGTTTCTTCAGTAGGACTTCTGAATAGGAAATTCCTTGAGGAATGTATGTGTCCAGTTTCCTGTAATACAGTGATTTCTTCTGTAGGAATGTGGTAGCGTTTTATCTGATGCAAGTTAGTTAAAGTGCATTCTGTTCAAGCAACATTTTAATCAGTTTCTTTTTTTATGGTGCTGTGGACTGCTCTTTTTACCTTGAAGGTTATTTTGAAATCAAGGAGTAGGGGAGGGGAGAGAGAAAAAAAAATTGTCTTTGTACAGAGCTGCCAATTGCCAGACTCAGTTTGGGGAAGAGAACTTTGTCATTTGAAGAAACTGGTACTTCTGCCAATTTTTCAAGTGATTTTTTTTCTTTAGGCAGAAAACCCAAATAACGTGTTTAATCTCTGCTTAAAGTGCTTATACTGAAGAGCTATTCCAAATGGCTTTTGAAAATGCCACAAGTTCCATATTTATCTATACAAAGCTGGCACCACAACCAAGCTCAGAAGCTGCAAACAGTTTAAGAGCTCAAATAGTTTCAGGTTTTACCAGTGGAGAAGAAATGCCTAAAATCTGCAGACAGTGTTTCCCAAATAATTTTATTCTTAGGAGAGCAAAACCCAGCAAGGAAACTTAAGGTACAAGAGCAGATATTCATACCTGGATCACTTGTGTCAAGACCTTCCTGCCCTTGGTTTCCAATTGAATGAATTTCATACCCGAGCAGCCCATTGCTGAGCGTCGGCTGCCGTCCCATCCGGCCAGCAAGCTGGGAAGCTTGCCCAGACTGCTGAGACAGGCCTGTTTGTTCAGTGGGAAAAGAAAAGGTTTTAAATATCTCATGCTACAAGTGATGCCTTCTGCAAAAGCCGATCTGAAGTTTCTGTTATCGGCACCAGTCTCTCGAGTGCGTTTAGGATTGCCCCAGCATTTAGGTAACATGGTTGCCTTAGTCTGGAAATAAATGTATTGACATATATTTTGCAACAGATTTTTTTTTTGAATTGGCAAGCAGAGCTAGGAAGTTGGCGTCAAGCTTTAGACACACTTTAAGTGGTCTTCAGTACTTCAGAAGAATGAGGCAGTCTTGGTAGGCAGATGGAGAACAGTAAAAATGGTAGACTTGTCAGGAACAGTCAATTCTATCTGTTGCAAGCTCTGCAGAGGATTTTCCAGACCTCTTAAGTGATCTTCCTAGGGAACAGGTCCAACTGAAACAGGCCCGTGAAGGTGCTAGGTTGGATGCATGTTAAGAATTCACAGCAAAAACTGTGCCCCATCTGGAATGCACACAATTAAATGTGGTGTAGGGATCAACACGTGAGAGTGCCTACTGACAATAATAATCATGCTACAAGAAGTCCTGAAGAAATGTCAATGAAATGTCAGAAGATCCCCAAACTACAACTGCAAATTGGTTTTGGAACAAAACAAATAGCAAGGGCATATCTACCAGGAAGGGGTGAAGAGACCCTGGATCCTTCCATGGAACTGAATGCTATCCCAGCCCTGGAAGAGGGCACTTCCTCAGGGCTGCACCACGGCTCTCCTGACAGATGCCAGACACCTGCTTTGAGACTTGAAGACATTTTGCATGCGCTCACTTCCAGCTGAAGTGGATTCACCAGTCTTCCAAAGTCTCCCTGGGTCTCACAGACATGGCTTTCTGTGAGTGGGGTGGCAATGCAGCTTTCCTTTGGTTTGAACAGAAATCCAGACAGAGCTGAAGGTTCAGGTGGTGTCTGAGACTGTGTCCATCACCCGTTCTGTGTCCAGGGATTTAGGCAAAAAGAAGTTGCTACAGGAGTGTTTCAAAGCATGGAGTAGAGTCTCTAATGTAAAATTCAAAGCTTGTTGGGGAAGGCCTGATGATGTTATTGGTGGGAAGCTACAGCACTGCTTTAAAATAAGCTTATGGTTTTCAAGCATTAGTCAGACTTTCATTAACTGCAGTTGCAAATTTTGAAAGTGTTGGAAGAGTCATGCAAGCTCTTCTCTGCAGGATTGCAAAGTATTGATTGGAGCATTCTTGTGTGCTCATAGCAAAAAAATCCACCCAACCTTCCTACTTCTTCCCTCATGAAGGAGGAAGAAACACAGTTTTGACAAGCAAAAGCAGGAGTGAAGGGCCTGGGGAAGAGTAAGTGAAAGGCATAAAGATGAGAAGGATAAAAGAAATCCTAAAGGGAGAAGTACTGTACTCAATGTGGTGCCAGATGGGGGGCAGGAGGAAAGAAGTTTCTTGAAAAGAAAGATGAAAAAGTAAGATAATCATCTGAGAAGATGATGAAAACCTGAAATGCATAAAGCTTTACAAACAGAAAACAAAACGGGTTTTAAAGGAATGCTCTTCAGAGGTTCAGGGCAGAATAAAAGACAAGGGAAAGAAAAGCAAACTATCTGGGATGTAATGTGCTGAGGTTTTAGTGTTTCTAAAAATGTGCCAGCTTCTTAGAGCAAACTACACAACAGTTTTCATGTGAGTATGATGATTTTATGTATCTGTTCTCTAAGGTCATTCCTTTTTTAATATTTAAAAACAATGCTATATTTTACTGGGTCACATTTATTTCCCCATTGTACTCAAGGAAAGGAGTTGCTGTATCTTATTGTAGTGAACCACTTAATGAACAGTGCGGCTCATGATGGTCCCCTTGGTCATTTCTCCAGAGGATCCATCAAACTGAGGCCCCTTCCAATGAGTCTTTGCTTGCTGCATCCAGGTGAGCACCTGTGCTGTGCCAGCTCTGGGAAAGCTGCTCTTTGCTCCACTGATCAGTATTGTTTCACTGGCCGAATTGAAAATGAGACCCTTGATCTCAGGTTGCCTTGAAGAGAGCGTCTTTGCCATCCGTTCATTCATTCGTTCATTCATTCAAGGTCACTTGTTCACGTTGCCCCTTTGGGCCAGGCTCTCATACAGCCAACTGCATGTCCCTGCAAGGGGAGAAAATTATTCCTGTGAAGAGAAAATTCACTTTTTTACAGCTTTCCTGTACCTGGGAGCTATTTGAAAACAGTTATGCTGGTAATTCTGATTACCAGCATAACTGGTAATTTGATTTTGCATATGGTGAACTGGCATTTGATTTTGCATATGGTGAACTGGAAAGAGTATGGCAAAGTTTTTGTGTACTATATACCCTGACAGAGGAAACCTGTTAAAATTACCATAAACCTGACATGCTGTGTCTGTGCAAAGAGCGGCCTGGGGAACTAATGTTCCTTGCTAAGGGTAGAGCAAAATGAAACCAGAAAACTTGCTTGTGCAGGCACCATCCACAATTTTCTTGTACTTAACAGTGTCAACCCTGTGTTGCCTCCTGCAGTCCTCTTGATGGACGGGTAACAGTTATATAAAAAAAAATCTCAGTTCTGAGAAAATGAGCACTGCTCTTGCTCTCTTTCTTACTTAAAAAATATGTGAGGAACAGCAACTGTGATTTTAAAATTTCACCCTTTTGTGATTGCTAGCCTAGGAATAAGTTTCCTATGGAGTCACTGGTGCTCAAGCACCTTTATTTTGGTTTTACTCAGGTCTTTCATGTTAAGGAAATGGCAGTAGCATCTGCTTATCAATTAGCTTCCATCCTTACAGCTGGCAATTCACAGCAGCAGCATGGGAGTTTCTCCTGAACTGGCAGCTTGTTCCAAGCCAGTGTGGCCCTTGCCTCTCCTCCCTCCAGCACTGTCTGTATTCCCCATCCCCTTCCTCTAGGCTCTCCCCACCAACACTATATGGGGCTGGATCCTGGGCTTCTGGAGGGGCTGGAGAGAGAAAAAATTTCCTGTTCTGCCTGACCCTCTGCTCCCAGGAAGCACAGTGAGGTCAGGAGGCATTTCCAGCTCCAGCAGTGCTTGGGTGTTCCACACTGGCTCATGGCTTGGGCTGGTAGGAAAGCTGGGAGGCCAAGTCTGTGCCATCCCCATGCTTGCTGAGCAGCAGGAGCTCCAGAGACGGGGAATATTTCCAGTTTGTAGCGGGTGGTAACTGTTAATATCCTCATGACAACCAGGAGGAGTGAGATTGTCATCGGTTATATTAGTTGTTAATTTTGTAAATATTAACAATTTCTAGGATTATGGCACAGGATGTGAGCTGTCAACTTGCTTTATTTTCCTCCTACTCCTTCTTGTAATGACACATCTTTTGTACTCTCAGATTCATGCCATGTGCTGGTTACCTTGCACTGACACTAGGTTGGCAGGTGTTCTGGGATGAAACCATGATAACCTCCCGAAAGTTAGACTTTCTTCCCCTCCTGGGTACTTTGTTTCTTCTTACCTAAGGGGAAGTAATTTGCCTGAAAAGAGCAGTGATTTATAAATCTCTGTGGTTGGTTCCCATCCAGTGCTGCTGCCAAAGCTGCTGCCATTGGCACAGCTGAGCTCCTGCTTCCCCTTCCAGCTCACCTGTGAGTGCCTCAGGCAGGCACTGCCACTCCAGTCCCCCCCGGAGCAGGAGCTGAGTTACAGCTCACAAGGAACCGTATCCCTGCTGTGAGAAAGCCCTGAAAAGTGACATTTTACAATGTGTCTCGAGCAAAATTTCAACCATATTTTTAGATCAAGAAGCACGGCAATTGCGCGAGTACCAGTCACAGGAGTCACCCCTGCGGCTTGATGGACGTGTTCAGAGGTAGCTTTAGCAGCAAGGTGCAACTGGGGGCAAAGCACTGGGGAAGGTGGCTTTTCCAGGGCACTCACTCCTCACCTTGGCTCCCTTGCTGCTGGCAGGAGCCTCTCTGCTGCTCTGCCCTGCTCCTGTGCCACTGGCAGCCCTGAGCATACAGCCAGTGCTCAGCCAAGCAGTGATGCACCCCAGGCTGAATGTGCATTCACAATTTGCCTGATATCCCAGTTATTGAAGGTAATGTTTCAAATGGCCTGGTCCTGCGGCAGCCCCCAATCCAAGCAGCAGTGGGGAGCATGGCTGTGTCCAGCTGGGTGCTGGCAGGGAGACAAGCTGCACCTCCAGGCTGGGGTGGGCCATGCCTGCAGATGGTGCCTTGCAAGCACTGGGCTGAATACCCACACTGCTTCAGTAATCATCTAAATGGGGCATCCTCTCCCAGGGTGGCCATCCTGCAGGTCCCCAGGCAGTCTTGTCCTGTACC
Organism: Onychostruthus taczanowskii; assembly: GCF_017590055.1. Classification (NCBI taxonomy): domain Eukaryota; kingdom Metazoa; phylum Chordata; class Aves; order Passeriformes; family Passeridae; genus Onychostruthus; species Onychostruthus taczanowskii. The sequence goes on along the minus strand of NW_024500349.1, from coordinate 5,457,709 downwards.
CGAGCCTGGGTGATGCTCCTCGTGGTTTTGCTAATCTTTGCTTTGTCAGTGTGGAAATTGCGGGCTGCTGGCAGTGCAGTTCCCAGCCACAGGAAGCTACTGCCGGGCAGAGCCTGAGGAACAGGGACACCTCATGCCCTGGAGATGGCCCTGCCATCCTCGTGTGAAACCCAGCACCCCCGGGAGCCACACCGAGCTCGCTCAGCACCACTCCCCAGGAGCTAAGTGCCGCGGACAGAGTCCTGTGGGGCTCGGAAGGGGCCACTTGTGGGGCTCCGCACGGCAGCGCCTCGGCAAGGAGCAGCCAGAGGGGAGCAGAGCCAAAGAGCTGGTCTGGGGCAACATGGAACACTGCTGGGGAGAGGGCAGCACTGTGGAGGCTGTGGGTCGTGCTGGGGTCTGGATGGCTCAGACTCTATATAGGAGAGTGGATTTTAATACTGGATGTTGTTTGCCCTCCAGTTGTGTACTTTAGGATGTTACAGCAGTGCATGGAGAACTGGTGATCTTGTCAACTGCCCCCTCACAGCGGTGGGGTTTAGAAACCAAATTGTTGGTGGCCTGGTTTGGGGGTCCTCAGCCACTTCTTTGCTCTTACATCAATCCAGATACTTTATTTTAGGGAGCTACTCAAACATGCCTGGCACATGTGTTTTCCCACCAGCACACAGAAATGAGCATGTCTTTTTTGGAATGGAAGAGAGCGCTGATTTGGAGGAATGCAGTGCATGGGTAGTTCCTGGGATATGATTTTAGCAGTTTCCATCCAGACTGTATCACAGGACTTTCCTGTTTTCATTTCTGGTCAGCTTAGGCTACTCAAAAGATTTCTGCTCTGCCAGTTTATACCCAGAGACTCATTAAACACCTTGTGGATCAGACGTTCAATACTAATCCGTTCTGAGGGCAAACACAAAAATCAAAGCTTTGATTTCAATCCCGGTACCTTGCAGATACCGTGTGTGCCTGGGGTCCAGCTTCCAGCGCCTCCGAACTGCCCGCGCAGCCGGGGAGGATGCCCGGAGCTGCTCGGGATGCACTTTCCGCCTGTGCCAGCAGTGGGGGCGCGAATACAGCCGGAGAGGCCAGGCAGGGCGCACCGGAGCGGATCTAAAACTCGGGCCTGAAATCCATTCCATTCCCCGTGTTGCTGGTACAAAAACACGCCGAGACAGTTCACAGTGCGCACGACTGTCACCCCCAGCTGGCAGGGTGTCCCCAGGGAGGCTGCTGGTGTTTCCTTTCCCCTCCCTTTGCTTTTACATCAATTTACTCCGCCAATTAAGCAACCAAATAATTCAGAGGCAGCCATGTGGCACCGAGTGCTGTAGCTATGGCTAAAAATAGCCCCAAACATCGGGAAAAACAGCTCCAAGGGCTGTGCACCAAGCCGAGCTCCGCTGTGTGTGTGTGAAGGGGATCACAGCCCCAGCTGGCCTGGCTGTGCTGGCCGGAGCTGGAGTTGAGGGCAGGGATGCTCCTGTGCAGCTCTGCCTGGGGAGGCTCCGTGGGGCTGCGGCTGCTGGGGCAGAGCAGGGAGGAGCACGGGCCAGGCACGAAGGGCTCCGGACCCGGAGCCTGGAGCCACCTTCTCCCTCCCGAGGCAGCGCTCAGAAGTGGGTTCATGGTCTGGGCCTGGGTTGGTGGCTTTGCAAACTAGGCAACGTGGACTAAAACTTACCATTCCTTATTTTAGAAAGAAAACAGAAACACTCAAGTGATAAATATTAAAAAATGCTCTCTGTGAAGTCCTTGAAATTACAAACCCCATGGGTTTGGGAGAAGAATGGAATTTCTTTGGAGTAATAAGAAACCAGGGAAGGCCAGGTCACCCGGTGTAGCTCCACAGCTAGACCCATGCTCCTCCCAGGTACAGGCAGTTAATAAAAATAGAGCAGCACATCCAGTTTTGCATAGAAGTTTTCTGTTCTTGTAAACCAAATGAAATTAATCATTACATTTATCTACAGGGTGTTCTATAAAATCAATAAGCACTGCATAGCAGTCAAAATATGACAAGGCACTTAAACTTTGCCAAATCAATCCAATTAATTATATCTTCGTTAGAAAACAGTCATTTTTATAGAGTCAGTTGGCTCTTCAAGGACCATAATACAAGCTTGATATAAGCTCATTGATTTTTACTTTATGATTTCCAGTTGAAAGCAAATAGAGATCACTCGCTTTATAAAACTGTGAAAAAATGTGTGTATTTAACATACCAATATTATTTATAAGCAGCAGCTAATGTTTAAGTGCCTCTTGTACGCCTTGATAAAAGTGGTTCATGATTCAGCCCTCTCAGATGTTCAGAGGATGTTCTTCTACATTATTGCTATCGTCATTTGTCTTTCCCCTCTGACATGTGCAGTTTTTTATGCAGGAAAACTCTGTAGATGAGGCTCATCAGCAAGGAGGAGAGCAGCCTGAATACCTATGAGGTGTCACTGCAAACAAACACTGCTGGACATCCCAGCCTGGCTCTGCCATCTTTTTTAGCAGCAGCCTGGGAGCTTAGAAGGGAGAAATGGAACCAGAGGACCCTGGGGAAAGCAAGAGTGGGGGTGCAGGTTGATAAACACACTCGACATGTACAGCCTTAGAGGAAGGGAAAGCCTAGCAGGTGATGAGGACTTTTCAGGGTGACAAGTAGAGGGAGAAGGTTTGGTTTGGAGTACGGATTGCAAAGGCAGCAAGTACAACCCTGGGATTCAGTGGGTGCTCGTGAAGCTCACAAACCCTCTGGAATATGAAAGGTAAGAGGCAAATACTGCAAAAATAAATGCACACTAGGCAGTGGGCATTGAACCTAGCTCTTCTCAGTGCAGGAGGGTGCTGCTCCACGTGCGAGAACCTGCACGTGGGTCTCGCTGGTGAGTCAGTGCCACATTTTTCATAGAAATAGTCCTTACCAGAGAAGCCACATTGGTAAGTGCAAAACAATCCCCTAATAATGGCAAATACTTGGGTTTTGCTGTTTTATTGTCATTAATGAGAGACTCATGATAAAAGTCTGAATCTGTGATGGAAGGATGAGTCAAACTGCTTCTGTCCCATCAATGCCCAGATCTTCCCAAAACTAAGGAGAGTGTCCAGAGAATGAGGATCTGAGCTTTTGAAGAAAAAGATGAAAAGTAAAGACTGAGTTTTGTTTCCTTTTCAAAGCATGAATCTCATTTTCAGCTAGAATGCATCAGATACAGATGAAAACAGAAAACAAAGTTGCATTTCCACAGTAGTTATTTGCAGTTCCATGGCACACTACTCCTATTTCCTGAGATGCCCTGCCTAGCCAAGGTGATGCCAGCACTGGGATGTCACTGGCACACGTGAGAGGTTGCCACCCATCACCAGCAGACAAGGAGGGGGTGCAGGGGCCCTGGAGCCAGGCACAAGGCTGTGTCTGCAAGGTAAGCCTCTGCCATGGCAAGTGAGCTTCAAAGCCAGCAAGGAGGGCTGCTGCCATCCCCAGGGTAGGCTTGCCTCAAAGGGAGAGAGGACTCGGTGGCAGGAGCCACTTGTGGTGAATCACAAGACATAAAGGTCTTCACACCCCTGTGAGCACGAGTCTTCAGGGAGGTGCATTGTAACAACCACAGAGGAAAGCTGGTCTCAGTCTTAAACTTCTCCTTTCCCCCCTTCCCATGGGTTTTGGACACTGGAAGAAATAAGACAGGGTGAATAATTGGAGGAGTCTCAAGCCAATTTTTTGATGGTATTGAAATGAGCGAGGTTAACGGGAGTTCCTCAAGCCAACAACAGGGGAAGGGAGGAAAAAGCTGTGACAGGAGGAGGTGATTAGCAGATGGCACCAGGGGAGCCCAGCCCAAGCCAGAAGAGCTGCTGCAGGGCCCACTCCCTCTCACAAATGCAGAGACTCTCCTGGGATGGACAGTTCAGTCCTGGCCATGATCAAGCGCAAGCACACAAAATGGAATATCCAGTGCCACCCACCACTCTCCTGAGGCTCCTTCCCTGCATCCACTGGGCCCCTGGCGTGGGGAATGAAAGGACAGAGCTGTAATTATGCTCAGGGCAAAAAAAGGAGGGGCTAGATGCTGGGGGATAGCAGTGAGAGGAGATGGGCCCACCCCTCTTCAAGCATCCCCACCTGTGCAAAGCCTGTCCAGTGGCCCAGACCTGCTCCAAGACCCAGCATTCCCAGGACAGCAGCAGTGAGATGGGGAACAGCAGCAAGAGGAGACTGCCTTGCAAACACAGCAATAAGAAATCCCTTGGAAGAGTGAGTGACAGTAATTGGGAGTAATCACAGCAACACAGACATGGAGAAAGCTTTTTAGTAATTCACCACTTCCTATTAAACAATATCAAAAATCCCTCTCTAAAGTGATGGTTAGGGCCAGCCTCATCATTTTTTTGCATTTTTCTTAAACTAGTTGTAAACTGAGATAATCAGTTCCTGTGGGATTTTTAAGAAGACCACATATCTATTACACATTTCAAATCAGCTGTTTTCCTACCTTCTCTTTGTTTAATGTCATCTTTCATTATTGACCCTATAGAAGAAGAAAAGGAATGTCCTTTTTCACTCAGACCTGCTCTCCTGGTTGCAGGTGCCACGGCAGATATTTCCTACCAGGAAGGAAAATTAAATTAGGCCACAACTCTAAACATTTTCACAGAGATTGCAGCTCCTGTCTTCAAGGTTTTGCAGTGCCTCAATTTGCTGGAACACAACATGACACTACAGGAGACAGAAGAAGATGTCAGCAGCCACTGCAGGAGCTCACTCTGCTAATAAGGGTTACCCAGAATTTAGGCTGAAGTGTGACTGATGGCATCATGCAAGACCCTTGTCCAAGTAACAGCCATCAGGCCTAATTTGGTACAAAACTGCTGATGAAACACAAAGGATATTTGCTCTGCCTCATGCCTTAGCTTTTTTAGCTGACAGGACTTCCTACCTTCCCTCTTCTCACCTCACAAGTTGTCTGGTGGCTGTTCCAGGAGGATGGAAGACATGTTTGTAACCTGTAGCACCAATGATCAAAAAACTCAAGTGTGACCGATAGACAATGCTCGTGTTCTGTTCAGAGTAAGCCTCATCCAGACAATATTTTCCATCTCAGTTTTTCTGCCAGCAAGAAGGCTCATCTGCCTTCAAGGCTGAACTCACCACATTGCTGAGAGACCTGAAGAAGCGGCTGCTCCTCAGCCTAGCTTAGGAGTCAGGTGGTACCACCCCAAAAATAATGGGTTTAGTAAACCCAGGGCAAAGGCTCAAAATTCTGAAGGGAGGGATGAAGGTGGACCGATGGGATTTGCAAGATATTATGAAGAGAAATACACTTTCAGGGCCAGGACAGGGAGTGTGGTGCCCTGGGCAGAGGCAGAGGGACAGCCTGCCCCAGTGGGCGCCCTGCCTGCCAGGACTGGGCACTGAGGGCTCCTCAGATGAGCTCCTCTGTACCCAAGGTCTGTGCAAAAAAGCAGTATTTCCACATTTCTGAAAGCCAGGGCTCTTATGTGGGAGTCTGGAAAGGTCTAATAGCATGACAGTGGCAATCCTCTGCCCTTATTTCACAGAGCTTGTCCCTCGTGATTCCAAAAGCCTGGCAGACTTCTTGTGAACTTTCCTTCTGGGCAAAGTACGTAAAAGTGCTTCTGTAAGTACAACATGCTTTAATCTGAGATTTGGTATTCTGGTATGGATCTTGTATTCTTCTTTCCATCAGTGACTGTGCCCCTTTCAGGCAGCCTGGGAAGTGACCTCCCCTTCAGGCTTCTGCAGGTGGGCTGCAGGAAATGCAGACTTGTGAGCAAGCTCAGCTGTGAGCTGGCACTACATTCCTGGGTTACAGCGGGGTGCACAGGGGAAGGAGCTGGGCTGGACTGGGTGGGTGCAGATCAGAAAGAATGTGAGCGATTTTTTAGAGCAGAGGTTAGCACATAAACCAGGGAGCAGAGGTCAGAGCAGCACGATTAGAACATTTCAGGCAAGGAAGGTTTGGATCTGGATTTGTTCAGTTCTCTGCAGCTTGGCCTTTCTAAACTGTTTTGGAAGGAAAATGGACAAACACATTATGCATTATGATTTTTAGCATGCGGAGAATCTTAGTTCTCTCATGGCTGTTGGGCACGGAAGTTTCAGCACTCAGGTCCAGGAGAAATTCCTAATAACTTTTTTGTACTGGTAGCAAACAGGCTTTCCTTCTGCAGCCAAGCCCTATCAGCAGAGAGCCTTCTACCAGGCAGGTCAGTCTCTCTTCTTCCCCCTCTTCCCTTTTTGAATTGGCGACAAGACCTGGATGACTGTGAAGAATCTTTGAATGGGATTAAGCACAAAGCAGTGCTCTGTTTCTGGATCTTTCCTCCTAAACAGAAAGTTCTACATCCATCCTGATCTTACAGGTAAAATCTGCCCCTCTGTAGAGTACAGAAACTTGTCTCTAAACAGAAATTTAGGCACCATCTCTAAAAACAATCTAGCCTATTCATATAATGGATTAAAAAGAGAATTTTCTGTCTAGCATGCTCAGATAACTTTGTATCCATCATGCTGGAAATAGCTCCCAGATAGCAAAGCTCACTCATCATGCAAACTCCTTCTGTACCAGTATGTAATCCTTTTAATTATCCACTGCAGAATGACTTGTCTGCCATCACTCAAACCTGTTCAACTCAACCAGTATGGGTGTTAATAGCATTTTCTTGGGCAGACTTCAAAAATCCCACCAGTGCCTGGCTAGATTTCTGTATTTATGGGACCTATGAGCACAGGCAGGTGGCTCTGATTAAAACCATGACAAAGCTGGGGGCTAGGTCTCCCCTAATCTGTCCTAAAATACAGTTTTTACAGTTGTCCTACTTCCTGCATAGTTTTGGCATCCTGACAGAATTCAAATATAATCTGGAGTTTATTCTGCTAATTTCTGGAAGAAAACTGACAAAGCCTTTTTCACGAGCAAGCCATCAAAAGCAACTTCTTTGATTACTAAGTAAGGCAAGAAACTGAATCAGCTCTGTTTCCTTGCAGCACTTTTGGTATTCTGTTGGTGTTTCTAAGATTTCTCATCTCCTGACACACTGAGACATTCATCTTCAGTTACAGTCAGAACCCACAGGTTTGCAGAAAAGTCAAAAATTTGTCCTCATCTACTGCCTGTGATGCAGTCAAATGTTTCAACCCAGCAGCTCCAGAATATCTCATCCCTTGTGCAGTGCTTGCTCAAGTATGTCCACTTCTCCCCAGTTCTGTGCCCCTCTCAGGGTGTTTCTCAGCTAAGGGCTGTGTTTGAAGAGGGCTTCACTGAGCACTTGCACACTGCAAACATCAGCCTTTGAGATGCTCTGTCGAGAGGCTGTTAAACAACAGCACAGCAGGGGAAAAGTGGGAGCAAAATATCAGCATGGCAGACCAACCTCACAGAAACACATCAACACGAACAGGAGTGGGGACAGAATATCAGGTTAAACACAGAGCTACAGGATAGTGCCAATGGAGGAAACACAGAGAGAAATACATTTTTCTGAGGGGGGAATTAAAAAAAGAGGCATTATAATTCTCTGCAAAATTCTGAAGTTGAATATACCTTCTAGCTGTTGATTGTTTTTTCCCAAGCTGCTGAACAGAATAATTCTTATGGAAAAACACAGCAAAGATGTGAAGAAAACATATTAGGAAATCAGAATACATTTGTCAATCTAAATCACTGAGCTTTAAAAAGTTACTGGATACAAATAAGATCAGTAGCACAATCTGCACATGCATGCTCGAGGAGCAGATCCTTGGGGTGCAGGAAGAGGCATGGGAAGGCAGGGAGGCATTTTGGGGTGCAGCAGCATGCAGAAGCTCTTGCTTCTGGTGCCATCCCTGCTCTGAGCACTGCAGCACAAACCTGCCAGCCAGCAGCTGCCTCCCTCCTGGGTGACAGCATCCCTCTGGCCCTGCTGAGCTCCTGCCTGTGCGCTTCACTTCTGGCTTGGGAAGGAAAAAGCCAAACCACGCTGCATGTGAGGGAGCAGGCCCCTGCACAGGAACGAGTTTGCTCACTTCTCTAATCCCTGTGGCTGGAGAACACCTGAATTAAAAGGATTTTTCAGTCTATCTGCCCAAGGACTTCTAACAATCAGTATTTAGTGCATCCAGATCACACTCTCAAGCAACCAACATTTAGCTCAAGTGTCCTTTTGGGGCATTAGTTGCAAGCAGACACATTTATATTTCTGTATTTATGCATTTCTATCACATACTCAGAGCTGCCCAGGCTGCTCTCATGTGGCACAAATCCTGTCTCTTTGCCTGAGCTTGGCCCTGGCAGGAAGAAGAAAATCAGCCCCATCCAGCTGCAGTCCCAGAGTGCTCTTTTGGGGACAAAACTGCAGTTCCAGTGAGCTTCCTTAATCTAATGGAAACAAATACCACCCCTAGCCATTGAACTCTTGCATTCCTGACTCTGACAGGTTTGTGACTGTATCTTGGACTGACTCTGATCTGGACTGACAAGAACACTTTTTAGCTATAAAAGATAATGCATTTCATTCATACAAAAATGTATAGCACCTGAGTAAGAAATATATTATGTATTCCTGAGAACTGGACAGAAATGCAGGCATTGATGACTCCAGAATCCCCCAGGTAATTAAATATTATTTCAGAGCTGTTTAAACAGCAGATGTCCTCTATCAACAACATCAATTAGAAGCAAATTCTGTGTCACTGGCCTGGACACTGCCAGCAGCTGGAGCTCTGTGTTTTGGTTTCACTGTAGCTGGGCAGAAAACTAAACCAATTTAGATAAGATGGTGAGATGGCTGGAGTAAATGGGGTGCTGCTGCTGTCTGACTCTGCATCCAGCACCATTGCTGGAGGAGATTGCTTTGGTATGAGAATTTATTTTCAAGTCAAGCATCCCTAAATGTTGACCAGTGACTGGGGTAAGAAGCAGTGGTGCAGACATGGTCTTCCCATTATCCCTTTTCGTGTGACAAATGAACAGTTCTACCTGGCACTGTGGAAGCCAAAAATCCTATTTGCAGGTGGCAAAGGAGGTGCCTGTTCCCTTTCTCCTACAGCAGTTAGGAAATCCTGTGTGTCCTGAAAAATAAAAAAACAAAAACAAAAAAACACCCCAAAACAATTTTTTTAAAAAATTGCCCTTTCTTTCAGAAAAAGGTGGTGATTTTTTTTTTTTAGAATGTGGATCTGCTCACCTTCAGAGTGTGATTCTGCAAGACCCTATGGCCAGAGAGTTGTTGGATGTTGCCAGGCTGCAGACTCAAGGCTACTTTAATGGCCTCAAGCTACTTGATGTATAGCAGCTAAACTGTTTTTTTGGTGGGTCCCACACACTACTGAGCACTCTGCTTTCCTGGCACAAGTGGGCAGCCTCATCCTTCTCAATTTTGTGAGCCATGAGAGCCTCAAAACATCATTCTCTTTAAAGGGGAGCAGTCAAGGAGAACTATGCTAATTATCTTGGGTAGAGGATCCTTTAGCTCCTTGCCAGTTTTTATCAAAGCATAAAAAGCAATTATTAAAATTAATGCAATTTACCATGTGTTCTACTTCTAGCAAAGCTATTTTTGGCAAGAGTTTCCATCTGTCCCATTCAGCAAGATCAACCACAGACTTTTGCTCTCTATTCCACTTCTCAGAGTTCTCATGTGGAGCCTGGCAAACACATGCCTTTCTGCAGAGTGGGGCACCTCCATTGCAGCATCTAGCTTACCTGAGAGTTGCCATCACCTGGCAATTGTGTCCTCATCAGCACAAATACTTTTACTTCTTTCTCTGTTGCTCTCTGCTGGCACTGTGGATGCCCCTTGGTGAGGAAATGCTGCACCCTCTGCCCTGAGCAGGTGGCCAGTGGGAAAGGCTGTGGGCTAAGTGACAAATTTGTCTGCTGGTTTTCACATAACAGCTTTTATCTGTATTTTTCACAGTTCTACAGCCTGCTTTAAAGCAATTAGAAATTAGTTCATTTACATTTTGATACAGCTGAAGACAAAACAGCACAAGGAGGATGCATTTGTAGGGAATAAAGACCTGGCTCCAGGATAGTGCCCATGGCCCATTGACATTCAAAGTCAAAAAACCAGGCACAAACAGCTGGATAAACAGGAACACAGCAGGTGGGATTGTCCAGAGTGGAAACACATGAATCCTCCAGGTGACTTGAGTTCTGGGGATGGATTTACATTTGCCATCCCCTCCCAGTCCCCTGGCAGCAGCATCCTCTGCACCGAGATCTCACCTCTGTACAAGTGAAAGAGAGCCCTGCAAGGAAGCAGCAAGAGCAGCTCAGTTTATCCTTTGTGCCCCTCATCTGAGGTTGCAGAGATGAAGGAACTGTGCAGATGAAGGAGAGCATTCTAACATGACATGCTGGAATCACAGAGGTGAGACAGTTTATTTTGACTGGAAAATAGAAAACCAAACAGTATTTTCACTTGTCCAGTGAATACACCAAGAGGAAGGGAAGCCCAGATGCTGTCGCTGAGATACCCACTTGCTGGCTTCAGACTAGCTATTTATTAGCACTTTAAAATTAAAAAGCTGTAATAGATTGAGTGGGGAGGTGTGATAGAGATATAACGAAGAACAAAAAACTAATAAAAGATATGTGTTAAATGCCAAATAAATGCCTAGCCGGTGTAAAGAAAAAATATCTGGGATATAAAACCCAAGGGGATGATTAAATAAATAAAAAGGAATCTGACTCAAAGTCTTTAGACTCAGTCTCTCTGGTGGCTGAACCCCACAGTGTCCATGCTTTACAGCACAACAGTGCCTTGCTTTCTGCTTGCCATATTTCCTGAATAAAGGAACCCGAGCGACAAAGTTGGCAGCACAAATCTGTTTTGTGCTTAAAGTCATTAATATCCCTACCTGGTGGGAGACAAATGTTGGAGAAGCCCTCAACAGATAAGTTGTCTGAAGAATTTGCTCAAAGCTGCCTTGAAGTTGCTGTCATTGACCTTTGCTGTAGCATTTCTCCCTGTGCCGAAATAACAAAGATTCCTCCTGCAGACACACTCCCTGTGCTGCATTTTGCCTGGTTCAAAATTAATTCTCAAAATAACACCTAAACATGTTTTTCTCAACATATTATCATTGCAACATTATGGCAGGAAATGCTGCTCTCCAGAAATGGCATTTCCTTTGTAACCCAGGCTCACAACAGTCTTCTGTGCTCAGAGACACTGCTCCCTGCTCAGATATTCTCTTCTGATCCCTCCCAGCATTGCAGGGAGAAGTGGCATTTATCAGGACACTCAGTGGAAATTCTTCTTTTCATTCTCTCTCCCAGGCATTAAAATCCATAGAAGATTCTTGCCTCTTTAAGATATTGAAAGACTGGTATTAGTGATTTCAAGTTAATGAAACAGGAGATTCCAGGGTAAATTCCGTTCTCACAAACAGCAGTGGAACTCCAGTGTGAGTTCAGTGAGCTTCCCAGTGTGGCAGCAGAGGAACGAGGGCTCCTTCCAGGCCAGCAGAGCCACTCATGAGTTAAGTGCAAACAGCATTTGGCACTCCATCAATTAGCTCGGTAGAGTAATACATGCCAGGGATTGAGAATATTTTCATGGAATATTGTGTATATTATCCTGCTCTTTTGGATCACATTTAAACAATAAAACACAAGATAGCAAGTTCCTGAATTGTGATACTCATAGGTTTTATTGTTCTGTCCTGATTTCACAAAAACATACACATTTCTATTTTACATTTGCATGCATACATGTGCATGGCATATGTGTGTCTCTCCACATTGAAAACATATTTGTAATGTCTCAGTGCATGAAAGCAACATTCTAGCTGAAATTTTCTCTTCCTGGAGATCAGAAAATCTCTGTCCCATATGTCAGACATGCTTTCTAGCCAGTCATATTCCATTTCTCACTTGAGGCATTTTGGATTTTTGCAGTAATTGTGCACACCACAGTTTTGATATTTCATAGAAAGAACATAAACAGTCTAGCTGAAAATGCATGAATTGCATAAGAATACATGCATATCTTGGCGGGGGAGGGAGGGTAAATACTTGTATTTTTGCCTCCAATCTGCATCCTTTACTTGTTAATATTGTTAAATGCCCAAATAATATGACAGAAAATAAAATAACAAATACCAAACCCAAAGTTACATCAAGTGCAGGATAGCTTATTAATGATGGCATTGGCAATACATTATGCTGGAAAAAAATACACAATGGTTCCTCAGCAAGGCTTGTATCTCTACAATGCCACAAGGAATGTCCTGGTCCCTTCCTCATTGTGCAGGCATAATCAGTCCCTCTTGGGAAGGAGAGCACTCATCACAGCTCCCTGTAATTTGTTGCAGCAAACAAATTTTAGCAGACTGGACAAAGAGAATAGAAATAGGGATTCCGGGAATGTGATGCAAATAAGCAGACCCAATTCTGATCTCAGATGTGCTAGTTAACATCTCAGTTTACAACTTCTATCAGTGGAGTTATTCCTAATTTGTGATGGATTGGGCCTACAGAATAATATTGCAATGTGCCTTTTTTTACAATGCAAGGACAACTTTTGCAAAATTCCAAACACAGTTGCGTACTATAGTAATCAAAAGCTCAGTGTCTTGCAGGACCTCACCAAAGTCCACTGTATGCCATTTTGTTGTGGGGAAGATTGTTTGGGATCAAACAGTCTCCTGCTTTAGCTAATGAACAGATAGGAAGAAAAATGAATGATCAGAAGTAATTGCAACTTGCAAAGTAAATTACACCATTAACTGCTCCAGAAATCAATAATCAGGAACAAAAAGAAATTCAGTTGAGGGGATGACAGAAGAAAAAATAAATCTCTTGGGCATCTTGCCACTCTGGGGATTTTAATTTTGAGTTTTCCCCTCCCATCTATCCATTCTTATTGCCCATCCATCAACCCCCTGATGAATATAAAGGACTCCAGTATGAAATGCCAGAAGATTGCTGGGTTGGTAGAACAATGGAAAGGGAGTCTTTCAGCTTTGGAGAAGGAAGGGTAAATCACAGATGACAGTTTAGAAAAGCTTGTCTGCTCTTGCTTTTTTCCCCTAACATCTCTCTTTAATAGCATTGGCAGTCTAATAACCATTTCAAAGGTAACCAAAATCGTTCTCATGGGCAAATCATCTGGAAATCTCCTCCTGATTGACTCTAACTACTGACATAATTTTTAATAGAAGTGCAACATGATATATGCTTTTGCTTATTGGTGTAGCTTTAAGCAGGGACAAAGTGGTTGTTTAATCTTACTCCCATGTTAGAGGCATTTATCTTCCACCCCTTTGTATTTACTATTTACATCCTCATAAGAATGCTGACACTGTAGCCTTCATTATTAGCAACACTCCTTGATTTAATAGCATTTATGACTATCTCAATATTTTGGCCTTTATTGATGAACACTATGAGATCTTCTGAGTGCCTCCTTGTGGAGACACACAAAATCCTTCTATGAACTTTGACCAGAAGGGAGTTAAAAGGAGGAGAGTGGATCAGGCAGAAAGTCTACATGGAAAATGTTTCCAGCACTATTGTGGTTACAACACTTCTTCAAGATCACATTTCTTCATTAAAAGAGTGTGATCAGTTAAAATGCTCATCCTACAGGAAGGGAAAAGTGGGGTGTGGACAGAAAAAACATGTATCCAGCAAGTACAGCTGACCTAGGCTGTGAGCTGGACCCTGCTGCAAGCAGATGCTATCCTGGTGTGTAGGGACACTGGATGCCCAGGCTCCTGTGAGAAAAGCTGGTGGAAGTGCTGTGTAAAAACCCTCTTGGTTGGAGATCCAGTTCCTGAAATGGAACTTATGGGCAAACTGAGTATTTATGCAGGAAGCATTTACTGCTTGATGCAAGCATTGCTCTGTTACCCCTCTCTAGCACCATGGCTCTTAGAGACTCTAGAAACTGCCCAAATCCCAGCTCCTTGTGCAAAGCAAAGCAGGGACCTGCCACTTGGAAAGGGGGACAGGTAAGAAAGGGGGTGAGAGTGGGTGCAGCTTTACCCAGAGACCATGGATCTGACACAGCTCTGGCAGCTCTGTACCATCACCAGGGCAAGAGAATGAACTGCTCAGGCCACACTGTGGCTGGAGAGGTACCTGCAACATAACCAAAAATAATCCCAAGGGTGACTGGACATATGCTTTCCCAAGCAGCACCACAGCCTTCTATTCACCACCTTAGGTCATGGCTCCAGAGGGATAAAACAGAGAGAAGACACAGACCAGCAGGCTTGAAGGTTAATGGGAAAGAAGAAACCTAAAAAGATAGGTTTTTACTTGCAACTGGTGTTTTATTTTGAGTAAACAGGGGCACTCGCAATTATGAGAATCTTTTATGGTTAATTACTGCTATTTATGTTGACAATTATCAGGTGTCATATATGATTCTTCTATATCCATAAACTTTGTCAGCTGAATGTGTAATCTTTAGGTCCCTATGTGTTTAAGATTTATTTTTACATACAGTTATGTTTTTATATCTGCGGTAATTCACCAGTCAAAACATGACATGCATGATTTTGGTTCCAATCTTTCCACTTTAATTCTGCTCTCACTCTTTCCCTCCCCCCAGTAACCAGTCATATTTGACTGATCTTTTCAGATTAAAAACTAAAAAAGAAGAAATATGTCAAATTTATTTGCAAATTCTCCTTGTTGAGCCCTGTCACTTCAGCGACAGCCCTCCTTGAATTCCCTCCCCATTTGGATTTGAAAAGTGGATGTAACCCTTTCAAGGCTGGATACATTTTCTTTGGATAATTTTCCTACCTTTGCATTCAGAGACTGGTCTTCAAAGGGCTTTATTTTATTAATTGCAATAAATCTTAGTCTACAGTATTTCCAATCACACATAAAGATGGCTCAAATCCCTTAGTAGCAGAGAACAGCTTGGGTAAGGACTTCCTATGTTTCAAAGGACAGATAAAAACTTCCAAATATCAGCAAAACAGTATTTTTCTGTTACACACCAAAGCTGATTTTCTTTCCATCAGCATCAAAAGCCTAATTTTTATTGAGGAATACAGTGGGCATCTTGCAGCTCTATAAACATATTTGGTCTTCAGTCATCCTGACCAAAACAGGTTTTGTGAGAGTTTAGTTAAAGCTGCCTGTACAATCTCCTGCCAAAACTGGTGCAGGATGTGGTCCTCTCCAGGACCTGCTACCTGACACAAATGCCAGTGCTGATTTTACCAAACTAAGGAAACAGACATGGAATAGGATACCAGGGATGGTTTGGGACAACAACATGTCATTGCCATGTCTGTCACCATGGTACCTTTGAGTCGCCTATAGTGATAGAGATATTTTCCCCTCTTTATATTTTACAGCATTGAGCATAATTACATGTTGGAATGAGTGCATGTTTTTTTCTTGACCATATCACTGGTATCCAGGCTGAAATGCTAACCTTTACATACAAAATTAAACCAGTGCTTATAACAGTATGGTGTAGCAAAGCCTTAATTTCTGAGCAGAGTGAAATTCAAAATATGTCTCTAAAATAATAATAAAAGAGATAGAAAATGTAAGTCAGAGCAAGCCAGATGCAGATAGGAGTGAGCAGAAGCAGTGTGGAGCTTGGCACAGCACTGGCACACTCATTTGCTAGGCATATGCCTTTTTCCATGTTACTCCTGCTTATTGTAGTTGGTAAAGGGTTGCCCTTTTTCACAGAGTATTTTTCTTGGGCTAACTTTGAATTTAGCAGGGCAGGCATGAGGAGCCATTTTGTGTTTGGTGCCTGCAGGACGTGTTGCCCTGCATGTCAGTGGATGAATTTGTAAGTGAATTTCTTCAGTTTTCCCCTGTGTTAGTGCTGAGACAACAGCACACGTGTAAAAGGGACATGCATGTTATGCTGCATGTCTTTAAGTCTCTGTATGAATATTAACTAATTAGAGAGCAAGGGCTGTCACAAGGTTGTTGCAAATGGCAGAAGCTGCAGGGGATATCACTCGAACATCACCTGCAAGTCTGAATGCACAAGGGCCCAGAGAACAGGGAAGGAAGCAAACAAGCTGAAAGGCTGGAGCCAGCCAGCAAGAGGGCTTCAAAAATACAAATAAATTTGGCACATTAAGACTGGCAGCAGCTCATATAGGTTTAATGGTTATACTAAGAATGGACTGTCAATCTGGTCTGTCAGCCTTTAGCATGGAGAGATTATAACCTAAGTGCTACCCAAGCCTTAATTACAGCAGATCAATTTTTTGACATACCATTTCAGGACAACAAAGGTCCCACAGTAAAAAGAGTTTCCTGCTCTTCCTTTTAATTTGCACCAGGCTGGTGAGATCTCTGGTGCATAACTTCTAAGCACTTTTGTTTCCCCTTCTTAGTTTTCCAAGAAAATACAATTTTTCCTAGGGAACTAAAGTTAATCTGGTAACAAAATCCAAGGTCACAGGTTATGTTCCAAGCTAATATATAAGTTCTGCTGACATCCCAGTATTTGCCTTGGTCTCTCTATTCTAGTTATTATGGCTGTGATTTTTGTGGCTGTCTTCTTTGGGAAAAGGTCTGCAACAGCTCAAGGTAAATGAACATCCCAGGCTCTATGTGTGAGGATAAAACCATTAAGGAAAACATGGTTGGCATGGTAGGACCTCACTTTAAGAATCAGGTTTATCATAGCTGGAGTAAGGAATTGAGGGTGTGCTTGATGCCAAAAGGTCAAAATGGCTTCACAGATCATGACAGGTTTGTGTTTATTTGAGGATGAGATCTGTCCTTTGCCTAACGTGTACCACAGCCATTGCAATGAAGGCTTATGCACACCCTGATGTCACAAAAACCAGCCGGCTTAGGGATGACTAAATACAACACCTCAAGGGCCCAGCTACAGGCTGAGACAGGGCAGTCACTTCTGGCACACCTTTTCAGTTTTTCCTGCCCAGAAGAAAAAACAGCACTGAAAGCCCTTTCCCGTGGGGTGAAGAGAGCAATGAGATATGAGCATAATCCTGCAAGTGTCTGTGACTGCCTTCCTGGGTCTTGAGGGGAAGCCCTTAGCTAAGGGAACTGGCTAGCTTGTGTCAGTGCCAGATAAGGAATTTTTTTTTAATACAGAGCATTAGAGAAAAGTAAAAAAAAAAAAAAACTTTAAAAAAGGGAGGGAGGAATATTTACAAGTGCATGAATGGAAGTTTTGTCGACAGTTTTCTTGGGAGATAAGGAGCTGGACTGGCCCATCTCTGCACGGCATGGATACACTCGATGCCTTTGAGTCTCTCAGGAAAGAGCAAAAGGAGCTGCTGACATTTCTGCTTAAAAGGAAGAATCAATGAATCTTTGTTTCCCACTGCCTGCTTGTTTGACCTTATTGTGTTGCGGAATAGAAAAGAAATAAAAGAGAACGGTGAGGGGAGAGCAGATTCGTGCTAATAAAATCCAAGACAAGATCACAGCCCTCTGATCATCACTGGAGATGCCATTATTTGGTTGTTGTCCTATTTGCCGCTGTTGCTCATTTCTGATTCTTGCCTTGCTGTAATAAGTCACACTCTTTCCAGCCATCATCCCTGTATTGACAGGCAAATGTCACCCAGCTTTGATTGACGTCCTTTGCTCCTGAATACAGAAGTATGATTTAGGAATCAATTCTGTTTGTTTATTTAAACAGCTCTTTGTGTACCTTGTATATCTGTAAGCAGGACAAGTTCTTTAATATTTTCTCTGCAACATTGCCACTAATACTGCACATTCACCTTCCCACTCAGTCACAAAGGTGCCCACCAGACCCTGGGGGAGGAGAAGCCTTTCATGCACAAAAAAACCCCAAAAACCAAAAAAAAAAAAAAAAAAAAACCCAAAACCCCAGAAAAACAAAAAAAAAAAAAAAAACCCAAAACCCCAGAAAAACAAAAAAAAAAAAAAAAACCCAAAACCCCAGAAAAACAAAAAAAAAAAAAAAAACCCAAAACCCCAGCAAAACCAAAAAACAACAACAAAAAAAACCCCAGCCTCCAAGATTAAACAAAATGCTTTGGTGCCCTTGAGTTAAGCCAAAGAGATCTTCATATCAGGTTTTAAGCATCTGGCAATTTGCAAATACCCCGGACTTTTCTTTGGCTTCTAAACAAAAGGGAACACTTTCCCTCAGTGTCAGTTTGCAAGCAGAGCAGCGGCTGGCTTTAACACCGGGAAACACTGTAGCCGGTGATGAGCACGTCAATTTTAATTCAGAGTAAAAACTATTTCCTTTCCTGCCTTTATGGTTGCAATTGGGACGAGGAGGAAGAGGGAGATCCGAAATTGCCGTTAATCTCTTTATTATTGTGGGAGATATATTTTCAAATAACTTTTACTTGGACAATTGGTAAAGCATCCCTGCGTTTAAAGCGGTATTTCCCGGAAAGCGCTAACATGGCAAAGTGGCCTCAGGGAAGCGTTAAGCAGGAGGTGGATTGACCTTTTAATTCTCGATCGGTGACCTGAAGGGTACCCAGAGGCTGCTAAGCACGTCTCTTCCTTTCGGTCTGCTTCAGAAAGAGCTGTCATCACAAGATGCAGCTAGTGAGTGAGGCTCACGATTTCGCTGTTCATCCGTTTGCGGGAGAGGTGGGGGAGGGAGAAAAGAAAAAAAAATATGTATTTCCCACACTGCCAGAGTAATGCCAAACTCTCTGTGAGTGGGAAGAGCAGAGCAGATGCTGGAATGAGATGCCAAAGCAGCTCCCCTTTCCCCTGCGCTTTTGGGTGCCTATAAATTGCTCCAGCGCGCTCGTCAGCCTCCTCCTCTCCTGGCAGGTGGCACTCGGGCAGGATCCCGCTCTCCCTTCGGCTCCGGCTCCGGCTCCGGCTCCAGCTCCAGCTTCGGCTTCGGCTTCGGCTTCGGCGCGGCGGCGCGGGCACTGGGCGGCGGGCACCGGGGCGGCCGGGAGGCGCGTCCCCGCTGAGGACTGTCGTCTCTGCGAAAAGAGAGAGAGAGGGAGGGAGAGAGAGAGCGAGGAGGCGAGCGGGGCGATCGCGAGAGGAAAGGCAAGTTCCAGGGAAAGTTGACTCGGACTGGCACAGCCTGCAAAAAAAAAAAAAGTCGATCGCCAGCGGGAGCATAAAAGTGCGGGCGGCCGGGGCGCGGCGGCAGCTCTTCCTCTCCCGCTCCGCTCCGCTCCCTCGCCCGCCCCGCGGCTGCAGCGGAGCGCCGCGACCCGCGGGATCCCCCGCAACACCGGCGGCCCTCGGGAGGGCGGCCGAGCCCCAGGGGAGCCGAGCTCGCGCGGGCTCGGCGTTTTTTCGGCTCTGAGGAGGAACCCCGCCAACCATCAAGATTTTGTCCAAAAGCAGACAAGAGGATCGCCCTGCGCTGAGCCGGCTGGTGGGCAGCAGGCGGCGGCTGATAGCGGCCGGCGCGCTGGGGGTGGTGATGGTGCTGCTGCTGGTCATCCTCATCCCGGTGCTGGTCAGCTCGGCCGGCACCTCGGCGCACTACGAGATGCTCGGCACCTGCCGCATGGTCTGCGACCCCTACGGCGGCACCAAGGCGCCCAGCACGGCGGCCACGCCCGACCGCGGGCTCATGCAGTCCCTGCCCACCTTCATCCAGGGGCCCAAGGGGGAGGCCGGCCGGCCGGGCAAAGCGGGACCGCGCGGCCCGCCGGGAGAGCCGGGGCCGCCCGGCCCGGTGGGGCCGCCGGGTGAGAAGGGCGAGCCGGGGCGGCAGGGCCTGCCGGGCCCCCCCGGGGCGCCGGGGCTGAACGCGGCGGGGGCCATCAGCGCCGCCACCTACAGCACCGTGCCCAAAATCGCCTTCTACGCCGGCCTCAAGCGGCAACACGAGGGCTACGAGGTGCTCAAGTTCGACGACGTGGTCACCAACCTCGGCAACCACTACGATCCCACCACCGGCAAGTTCACCTGCTCCATCCCCGGCATCTACTTCTTCACCTACCATGTGCTCATGCGGGGCGGCGACGGCACCAGCATGTGGGCCGACCTCTGCAAGAACAACCAGGTGGGCACCGCGCCGGGGGCAGCCGGGGACAGGAGGGCAGGGGGCCCCGGGCGGAGGGGGTTCCCCGAGGGAGCGGACGCTGTGCGGGCAGCGGGCGGAGCGGCGCGGGAAGGGCGGGAAGCGGGCGGGGAGGGGGAGCCGGGCGGCCGCTGGAGGCGGTGCGGGTGCGTGCCGGGGGAGCGGACCCCGAGCCCGGGCGGCGGGAGGCGGGCGATGGCGGGGAACCTGCCGGGAGGGCCGCCCCGCTCCGCCGCGGGTGCACGAAGGCTGCCGAGGGGCCGGGTGCGCGCAGAGCCGAGGCCGCCCGGGCTGCTGCGTGAATGCGGACTCGACGCGCTCTCCTCTCGAGAGCCGCGCCGCAGGTGCCGCTCCCAGCCTGCTGTCCGAGCAGAGCAGCTCCCGGCCCGCCCCGGCCGCGGAGCGCTGCTCGCAGCTCTGCTGGGACGGGAGCGGGTGGCGGGCATACACACAGCGCTGCCCCGCAGGGAGGGGAAAGTCCCCGGCAAGAAAGGGGAGCCAGGGCCGGTGAGCTCGGGAGAGGGTGGTGCTGTGTGGGGAAAGGGTGAGGTGGGTGGGAGGAACGCAGCCCCGGCACGGGACGGGGCTCCCACGCAGCGGAGCGCCGGGCTTTGCACGCTCAGCCCCCGGAGGGGTGCGAGGCTTCTCTCCCTGTCAGGAGAGCTGGTAATAGAGCGAGCTCGGCGCCCGCAGACCTGAGCCCTTGGCGGGCCGGTGCAGGCTGACGGACCGTGCCAGGAGGCACACCGGGCGTCCGGAGAGCCCGGGCAGGACCCGAGTCTGTCGGCATCCCCTGGGCAGGATAAAGGCATCGGAAATAATTAAAGGCCTTGCGATGCTGCCGTCTGAAATACAGAGGAATAATCCCTTTTAATTAGGATAAACGTAGCCACTGCCTGTTACATTGCCCCCTTGTAACCCCTCCTTCGCAATTTTGCGCCTCTTCCGCGCGTAGTTAACAGACACGGTTGGGCTGGCAAAAAATTCCTCCGGCGCTTAGAGGCACCGCCATCCCTCAAGGCTCTGGATGCCCAGGGACTGTGCGAGATGCCCAATCGTTCCCGTGTCCCCGGAGCTCCGCGGTGCTCCCGTGCGGCGGGGGGCCGGGGACCCGCCGCGCCCCGGCGGCTCAACAGGTCCCGCAGCGCCCGAGCCGTCCCGGCGGGCAGGGGCTGCAGGCGGGCTGGCCGCTCCGGGAGCCCGCAGCCCGCGCTGCCGCTCTCCCCGGGCTGCTCGCCCTCCGGCGGGGATGGCTGGGGGATGGCTGGGCTCCCCGCCGTGTCCCTAGGACTGGACACCGGCCCCCGCGTCCCCGCCGGGCCGGGCGGCCGCGCACAGCCGCGTTCGTTTGCGCGTCTCCTCCCCAGCCGAGCACGGGCGGCCGGCCGCCCTTTGTGCTCAGCGCGCACGGCAGCGGCGGCGGCCAGTAAATTAATCTGATATGCCACTTAACCTTTTCTTTATGGCTCCTCAGAAGGACTGTGAAAACGGAATAATGAGGACATCAGCGACAATTAATTAAATTAGAAAATATCTACCATAAATACTGTCTCAGCAGATAAACCAGGACTAGTAAAACTAAGTACATCCTAGTATATTCACTTTGATATCTTCCTACAAAAGCAATATCCTTCAATGCAGAAATACAATTTTACTTACAATTAAAGAATTGATCTATATTTTACCCATATTTATAATGTTGTAGAGTGCTTATTTTCCTGAATCCTGAAAAATAAATATGTACCAGTAGTTTTAAAGAAGCATCCAATTACAAATATTCAATTGAACCTGAGGTCTAACCATTTCCAAATATAGGTACTTCCAGTGCCAGACATGAGACAAACTCAGAGTTATTTAAAGAAGAAAGAAAAACCCCACCTAAAGAGAGGTTCTTTGTGTACATTTGTATATACTATACAAGATATTTAGGGAAATACCTGCATATCAATGGTTTAAAATTGACCTACAGTTTTAATGCCTCAATGATTTATTAGGATTTATACTTGAAACATTAAATGCTGATGTGACAGGCTCTATGTATATTTGTAAGGAAGCTCAGAAATTTGGAAAGTAGTTAAATGTAGTGACAAAGGCAACATTATAAATCCAATGTTCTCTAACAATGAAAAAACCCAAAACACTGAAAACTGTATGACTTACAGAAAAAAAAAAAAAAAGCATTCCTAAGCAATACATATATGAGACCTCAAGGTCCCCAATGTAATTGTCTGCTTTAATGGTTATCAAGCTTGAACAGGGTGGCACAGCTTAGGTATGTGTGTGCAGCTGAGAGCATAGATTCATGAAAGAACTTACATGGAACTTGTGAACTGTATTGTCTCATAATGCTGTAATTTTGAGATGCATTTAACCTTTTGCAGCAGTACACTCCATTCGTTTGAGGAGAATTTATTTGAGACTGTTCTCCTAGGCTTTAAAAAGAAATTGTTCTGGCTAACCAAGCAAGAAGGTAAACCCACTAAGAATAGCATACAGGACCTTTGCTGCTACACACAGGGCAGTAACATCTGCATTTTGGTTTCTAGACTTTCAATACCCAGAATCTTTTTTCTTTCCCAGCCAGTAGGTATTATGTAGAATCTTAGAAATGAAATATCCATTGCTGTTGCAGCCAGTGTCCACATGCTGACTCCCTTAGGATTGTCACTGATGTAATTCAAATTTTCCCTTACCATCCATAACATTTTATACAAATCCACAAAGCAGCATTTCATTAGGAAGCAAACATGAATTTGAAAAGTCCTTGAAACCATTTTCCTCACCATTATGCAAGATGCTAGCTCTCTGTGGAAGTTCTTCTACCTTGTCTGTAGCCTTTTCACTCCTCCCCACCTGCCCTTTCCATTTCCACTGCCGGCAACCACCTCAGTCCATTATTTTCTCTGGAAGGTCTTTCCTGGGTTAATGGCCCAGAGCCTTCAACTCTGCCCTGCCAGTCACTATTCCAAAGGAAACATCCAGTACTTAGAATAATTATTGCTTAAAAAACTAGCAAAAATAGATCACCTCTGTAAACAATACCAGGCAAGTCAGGACCAATAAGTCCTGAAATAGTTGGGGTTTATCATCATGCCATGTATCAGTTTAAATTTGCAGCCTGTCACAGCTCAGCAAGCCTTTGCAGCCTTTCTCACTGTTCTTACAGGATGCATAAAGAATTTCCACCTACTGTGATTTTTAAGCTGCATAATGCCATAAGATCCTGCATGGTAAAAGAACCCCCTCCTTTTAAACATTTCAATATTAATGTGAAATCATATCACATGAAAATTTAATTTGGAAATTTATCATGTAAACTTTGAAAGGAATCCATGGAAAATTGTGATTTATAGCCTATTTTTTTCAGTTCAGAGCAGAAAAAATCCCACATATAGTACGCCAAGTCATGCATTATTACTTAGTTCAGATTTGCAATGCCACTAAATCATTTACTGCTCTGTAACTTCACTAGAACAAAGACAAGCAACAAGCAGATGACGTGTTACACTGAAATAAATCACATACAACCATGTTTAAATATTTTACCAAACAGAGTCAAATTATATATAAATGATTTGGAGACTTACAATGGCACAAGGCTGTTCATTGCTGGAAACCAACACATATCTTGAAATTACAGATTACTTCTAGTTTGCAAGAAATGTCAAATTTAATCAGTAGTGGAATACTAAGGGAGAAATGGGAAAAAAAGTATGTTTAAGGGAAAGTTGCAAATTAAAAGCCTTCAATGAGTTGTAAATTCCAAAAACCTCTTACAGCAAATAGTGACTTGCCTGTGATTTTTCAAAAGTGCATCTCTTAAAACACAGTGAAATTAAATGTTTGCTTACTGAAATGTGGCAATAGCAGTTTCTCCAAACCCAGACTGCTTGTGTGCATGTGTACGTGGGGGGTGTACTTCTTGTATGCTTTTTTGCAGCAGAATTCTATTGCTTAGTATGACAATAAACTGCCTCCAGAAAAAGTCCATCTTGGGAGCTCCCTGTGGGCCTCCCTGTGGATCCTCAACTTGTCCCACTGATACAAAAGTTACACCAATATAAAACTGGCACATGATCAGATCCAGTTCTCCCAACTCCAGCTATTCTTACACATATTTATAAAAAGGTTCCAGGCATCTACAGAAGATCAGGCAGTTGTGTATTCATCAGATGACTGAGAAAGGAGAATATTATTGCTTTAGTTTCAGAAGTACAGTAGGAGAAAATAAGCAATTGCCACAGGAATAAACTACAATATACATTGCCATTTGTTTAAAGTGGCAACTCATGCATGCTGAATAAAACTTTGAGGATATGCTTTAATTACACCAGGCAGGAAAAATGGCCTGAGTTTTCTTAACCAGCGATTCTGTATTTTATGTAGGTTCGAGCTAGTGCGATTGCTCAGGATGCTGATCAGAACTACGACTACGCCAGTAACAGCGTGGTTCTTCACCTGGAGCCAGGAGATGAAGTTTACATTAAATTAGATGGAGGAAAAGCACATGGAGGAAACAACAACAAATACAGCACATTTTCTGGATTTATTATTTATGCTGACTGATAATGAGTAAAAAGACCCACCAAACCAGTCGAGAAATGAAGCCTGCTCTTCTAAGCGATGGATTGCGTGGCAAAAGTCAATGAAACGAGCACCCCAGCAGAGAGTGACCACTGAACACCTCAGCAGTGGGGGGAAAAAGTTGAATGCTACCTGATTCACATCTGTACAACACAGAGAAACCTTATGTTAAAAAAATCAAACCAAGTTAAACAGATGTGCGATCCACTTCCGCCAAAGCAAATACTTCCTCATTGTTCAGTGTTCATGTGAATGAAGTTCTACATAGATCCAGTTTTTACAGGGAAGGAAAGCCCACCTAAGGACGCTGAGTTATTTCTTCAGTGTATATGATACTTTGATGTGTTATGATCTTGCTGCTTTATCCATACTTCAGCTTTGGTTCTTGTGACTTATCTGCTAACAATGATGCTTGGAGTCCACTCATAGTGTGGTGAGGAATGATTTTACAATAAAAGGAAGAGGTAATCAAAATACACTTTCTCTCTGCAAAGAAATTGTTTGCCTTGTACTTTTCTTACCCTTCCACTTAAAACTAGAAACTAATCAGCTTTAAGCCTTAACTCAATGTTCTATTTTGTAGGTTTACATTAGACTTTTAACAAAAAGCAATTCAGTGGAGTTATTTAAATTTTGTCTTTCCCTTAGCTGTCCTCTAAAAGAAAAAGATAGAAGAAACACTATTTTCCCCTGAAAAATATAACAGTTGACAAACTATTCTATCAGGCCATATCCCTGATTCCACCAAAGCAAATGGCAAAACTCTCACTGCTATTAGTGGAAAAGGGATTTGGCTTTTAATTTGTATACATGTAAATATATGTAATTCAGACAATTATTACAGGCCCATTCTTGATGGTTAGTTGTGTAAATATGTAGAAAGCCTGGCATCCACACCATCAGACTAAGGCAAAGTGTTTTCTTTGCAGCAATTAGTCTTCATTAGTCTTTTAGCACTTAGTCTGTACCTGAGTTCTGTTTTAAATAAAGTATTTATGGATTAATATACTGCAGATGTTCCACTAGAATTTCATAGGAATACAGACAACCTTTATTGTCTTAGGTGTCTTGTCTCACTGAAGTCAGTGGGATTTTTCCAACAAAGGAAGAGTGGGAGATCTGACACATAAGAAAACGCTGTCACACAGACCTTTTCCATGGAAGCTAGTACCAGTTTGTGGTAAGGTGTGCCTACGAGATGGACACAGAGAAGCACATTACCAAAAATGATAACACATATGCAAAGAAAGAAGCAGATATTTACATGCAAAAAAAAAGTGTGTATTAAAACCTATTTTTTTCATTCATATAGATACAGATATATAAAGTCTCAAGCTTAATCCATATAGAGGATTAATGGCTTGGAGAATAAACTAAACAGAGATACATAGTTATAAAAATGCTTTAAAATCAGTCATAGCAGTAATGTCCACAGCATTTTTTTACTCAGAAAACGGATTTATTATTTGCTTTGGTTTTGGGAGGCTATTTCTCTCAGGTTAAATCTTGCAGATTTCATTCTAAACCTAAATTTCAGCAAGATTATAAAATTTCTTTAGCACAGTTTGTTATGTTATTTATTTTTAACCTTTTGGCAAAATCAAGGTGACATTTCTGTAAATCACTAAAGAGTAACAGAGGCTGCCCCTAGTATAGCTATTCCATATACTGTCACAAGCAACCTTGTCTAATGTAATAAGGGTACAAACTTAGATTTATCTGCACTAAAATTTCCAAAGTGTCTGCCACTGACAAAAAAGCTCTCGAGTGCTGGCTACTCAGCAGAAGTCTGATAGAGATTTTACACATCGCCCTAAAAATCTCATTTGAATGAGTGAACCTTTTCTAAACAGAACGCGTTACTCCTGTTTTGAGTCGCTCAGTTCCAAACAAATGCCGAGTGAGCCCAGGCTGGCTGAGAGGATGGCCAGGCAAACTCATGCAGGGTTTACAAGGGGACACGGTGCTGCCAGCTGCTTGTGTATCATCTCACCAGACGGGCAATGCTTTTACCTTACGACAAAGTGCCAGCTCATATCTGTGCACTGTAGTGGTTACTCCTGTTTAATTTCTACGAGGCAATTATTTTAGTGACAGATGTGTACCTGACTTGTCTGCTCGCTCCACTGTTGCTGTTGCTGGCCAGTGCATCCCACGGCAGTGTAGCTAGAGATTCCCTGTGTAGTGTCCAGCAGTCCTGCACCTAGAGCTAGAGATCATTCACAACCAGCAATGCGCTTTTACTACGGTGTGTATTGGTAAAGCTCAATACTACAAGACATACATGGTCAAATCTGAAGAAGCTTCTGAAATCAGGCTACCACTGCTATTGAATAACACCATTTTTTGGGTAAATCACCTGCCCTGGTTAAAGTTAGACAAGAGCAAAGAACACGCTTTATGTGAAAGTCACATATAAGGCAAACATTTCTTCCTTTTTCATCATATCTTGATATACTGATTTGTAAAGACTTATATCACAACCTTTGTTATAACTAATACAACTCATTAAAACTGTATTATGTAATATATTTTGAGTGCTGGTGTTGCATCCTTACAAAAAGAAGCTGGTATGTGTCAAGTTTTACATGATTGCTGTGAGACTCCAAGTTCATGATAAAAAATTAATGCAATTAGAAAAAGACAATTGTAATAATACTGCACATACTTTAAGAGGTGATCAAAATGCTTTATTCAAAAATATATTTTTCCATGTATTTTTTTACATTTTCAGTTACAATTAAGTAAATTGTTAAACTAGAAAGAAACCTTATCTTTTTTGATTTGAGATTCCTCTTGCCTTCGCTTGTCAATGGAAGCTAACTAAAACTTTCAGACCTTTCAATCAAGTATTACTCAAAGAACATGAGGATAATGAGAAGATTGACAGTATTACAAGGATTAAAATCAGCCCTGAAGACAGGAAATTTAACTGAAAACCATTAATTTTCTTTCAAGGAAATTTCCTTCCACGTGACACATCTTCAGAAGTAGTTTTGAGGTAACATTCAGTAACAGATTATGTTTTTGAAACAGTCATTTCAAAATTTCAGAAAGAAAAAGAAAAGATTCTGTAGGTAGGCTCATATTCAGTAAATCATTAATGAGCAAACTTTCAGAAGGGAGAAAATGTAGAGACAGTATATAATTTTGATGTTCTAATTAAAAAGAAATATTACAATTAGTTTGTTTGCATCTACTTAATTTTTAGCTTTTCAGAATTTTTTTTAAATTACTGCTCTACTGAAATCTGAATTTTATCAAGCTTCCTTATAAATCAGGCATATTTATTCATTGCTCCTACTTAAAAGTCAACCACCGCTTTGGGTTTGCTAGGAGTATTTTATCAATTTTATCTTGGGATATGCCTCTAATTAGCATTTTAGGAACTATATTTTTAAGAATATGTGAATATCCATGACCTCCATATTTCATCAACCTGTTCTTGGTGTGCACATCATGAGCCATCAGAATTCTGTCTTCATAGCCTTCATCAATCAGCATACGAATCCTGCAAAAGTTGGAAGCATCCCTGTCAGTGAAAGTTCTCACTGCAACAGCATTTACACTTCTTACATTACTGTACTGCTGGACTGTATTATAACAGAAATACTTAGGTGCTCAGAGGATTGTACCCTTTACCTGAAAATAAAATACATTTTTTATTGCACAAAAAATATCCCATCTCTGAAAACACCACTTCAAAATGGCGAAGTAAAACTTTGCTTTTGGCACATGACTTTGCATTTCCAGACCCATACATTCCACAGAGGAATTCAAGAACTTCAGCATCACCACACACAGGACACAGGTTTTATATAAGTGAGTAAATAATAATTTCCTACATAAATTCCTTCTCAGCAGGTTACTTTTTGCTGCTGTCACAAAGCTGGTCCCATTACATTTGCTAATGACCAGACTCTGTGTGTGACAGCTCTTTAAAGGAGCTTGGCTCAATTACCTAAATACTTTCATATATTCAGTTGAATCCCATTTAGCAAAGCAGGTTAATAAAAAGCTGAAGTTGCCAGTATCATACTCCATATAGACAGTTATCATCAAAACACACTGCAAAGATGTTCATTAAAGAAGACAAAGAAGACTGGCATGGCACAGCACATGCCAGGAAATAAGGGGCATTAATTAATATGGCAGTGCAGCTAAAGAGCCTTGGCAAAATGACAAGTCAGCTTGGAAAAAGAAGTAATCCTTCTGATCACACTCTTGTAGCAGGACTGCTACAAGTCCTTCTGCTTCATGTTTCATTCAGCTAGCCTTACTCCATTGATCAACTAATTTTTTTTAGCATTTATGTTATGTGGATGTCTACACTCCTGTACTGCATGACTGTCAAGCTTCCATTTAGTTTGGCAGAGGTTTGCAGCACTGAAGTGTCAGGGACTGACAGACCAGCCCTGGAAAGTGCTCATTCCTCATGAAGGCCTCCAATTCCATCACTTGCCAGCTTTGTGAAGTTTTCGTTCTTACCTTCATGACAATGCTTTTACCAGCAAGAAAAGAAAAAAAAAAACTAGCCTCACAAGTACCCACACTGTATCTGAAAGCCCTTACTGACAGTTTTTATTACAGGTAATTACAAGCAGATAAAGGTAGCAGGATCAAATCAGCATGGGCAGCAGAAAGAAGGCAAATAGGATAGAATTTGGTAAAATATTATTGTTTTTCAAAAACCCACCATACATTGTGCCATACAGTGCACAACACTATGTAAACCATAGTCTTACATCACAAGAACCTCCTCCAGCCTGAAATACAGAGAGACCACAAGCCAACCAGAAAGTAAGACTAATGGCACTGGAAGGACTAAATTTTTCCTGACCAAACAAATTATTAGAACCACCTGCTCTAATATTAGACTCATTTAATGGGCTGGGGAGGCATATGATCCTTTCCATTTTGTATCTATTGCTCCTTTTTGCTCATTCCTCTATATTTAGTTAGTACATGCTTCTGACTCCAACCTGCCCAAGAACAGAAGTCAGTGTTTTGCTTGCATTGGCAGTAGACACAGACAGCTAAACTGTGTTAAGTACGCATGTTACGACAACAGAAGTTTGTGTTTTAAACAAAAAAGATGTGAACAAGTATTTTCAATTCAGTATTTTCATTCAGAGGTCAATTTGACTTCTACCTCTGTGGTGCTGTTTCACAAAACAAAAGCCTAAGGAGATTGCCCCAGCTACCCTTAGTCCACGGTGGGTACATCGATATAACTCAAATACACATTCTCACACTGTGCAAGAAGACAAACCTTTCATATTTTCTTCCTTTGAACAGCCTGTTGCAAGAAATACTCAGACACTAGAGAGTTTCAGGAGACATAATGGTGGCTGAGCAAGTATCATGGATGGAATGAAAACTGCCACAATTGAACATGCACTTGTTAACCAAGGCCAGTCCTCTCTAAATATTCCCCAGTGCTTCCATAGATGCTGACTTTCCACGGCACAGGAGAGGGCAGGAGGCACAGCAGAGGAAGCAACTTTACTCATTCTAAAAGTGAAAACTGTGGATTCCTTGCAACAGTTTAAAATACTGAGTAGCAAGACTGAGAGCAGCACTGTGAAGAGAGAAACAATTTCAAGTGTGAAAAGGAGCAGCAAATGCTTGGGAGGCTGGAAGAATAGCCACAGCACCTTCTTAGGAGAGAACAGTTTGAAAACAGATTAGTTTCAAGATTAATCTGACAATGAGGGGGAGGGAAACTGTCTGAGATGTAAGGGAAAGCTAGAAGTTACTTCATTAGTAATCAGCAATCATAACATCTTTCTCATCAAGGAGAGTGAAAGAACTATTTGTGACTCTGAAAGGTAAAAAGACACAGGCAGGATGGCAACCCACCCTCAGACACCTGCCACTTCACTGCTCACAAATGCTGTGGACAAACAGCATGGCAGCATCACACCTCCAGATGGAGTGGAAGGAGTGAGGTGTCCATTCCCAGCTGATCCTACCTTCTCTCAGACAGTTTTTGTACAGAATGTATCTCCTTGGCAAAACTTTGTGTTAGCACAGCACAACAGATTGGCCATGCAGCTGAGCTGCGACTGCAGGTGCTGATGAGAAGCAGGGAAGAGGTATCCTGCCAGTGGGACCAATATTTTCACATTGTGAGTGAGTGTGAGGAGAATGGGAGCCCTGAAGAGACAGGAATCACATTCTTCAAAACAGAGAAAGGGCAAAAGGACAGTGGGAGGAAAGGCGATAAAGTGCTTGGAAGAAAAAAGGCAGTTTTCCAGGATGGAAGCACAAATCCATCCAAAACAACCAATGAGTTTTGCTGGGTTAGCAAACCAGCGAGGAGATAAAACAGGCTTAGATGATGTTTAGTAGCAGCACTAGGTTTCCAATACCATGTTTCAAACAGAAGTACTTAATCTTAACATAAATGCAGTATTGTCATCCTTTTCCTTTTTACAGACTGCATAAATTTGACAAGATCAGCATCGAATTAGGACAGAGAATGAAGCTAAAAAAACTCTTGATCTTCTTCTCAAGTAACTTCCTACAACACTGTGATTCTGCATCTTCCTCTCAGACAGAAGAAATGACACATGCTGCTCTAACAGTGTGACAGCAGCAGGGGAAATGGCATTATTTCAGTATGATAGAAGACGGTTTTGAACAACGAGCAGAGTCACTCTGTGATGGTCTTAAAACAAGTATTTTTTATCAATAATATTTTTTACCAATGGCCATGCTATAGCTAAACAGCATGGGAGAAGATACCTTGCAATTCTTTCATTGTCGTTCGGCATGTCGATATCCGGATGGAACTGGTAATGAAGGAACTCTGTACCAAACAGGTCATACTCTAAGTAACATCCGAGCTTAGCAAATTCAAGAAGTTTCTTTTTATCAAAGATGGTCCTGCAGAACATATGTAACACAGAGTCAGCATTGTAACAGGAATAAAACATCTTATGGTATGAGGACAGGTACTTTGTGATCTCCTACTTGCAAGGAAAAAACCAAATAATCTACGATATAATTCACCCATTAGAAAAACAGGACTCCTGTCTGACACATGCAACTTAAGACTATACACAGCATTGTCCTTCCTACATTCATTTGGGATTTCATGCATTAAAAAACCAAAACAAAACCAACTCTTTCCCCATGAAATAATGAAAGCCTCTACAATAATCTTTAAACAGAAACAGGAAAGTTACTTACTTTTGATATCATTAACCCTCTCAACAGACAACCTAACAAGGAAGGACATTTAAGGAGCAGGTTAATTCATAGTGATATTAAAAAAAAAAAAAAAGACAATGGATTGCTCACACAAGACAGATTTACTCTCCCAAAAGAGTTACAGGAGACAGCTTCACCCAGGGCTTGTTTCATCCATCACACACCAGTAATATACAACTTTGTCTTTAGTTTCTATTCTGTACAGCGATGTTTCTAGATTGCCATTAGAGCAGCAATATATCATTGTTTGCACTGGGATCTGGCCAGAACGCCTTAAGGAAACGCTCTCACCAAAATACATAATGGTACTGTGAATATCTGGGACATGGGCTTTGCAACAGATTTGAAAAGTGAAGGAACAAAGCTTCTAGCACCTCTCACTCATTTGGAAAAGAACAGCAACAGAAATAAGAGTTCTCTGGAATATTTTGGGTTTTCTTTGAACCATTTTTACCACGTGTATAAACTGTTCAAAGAAAAACAAAAACACTCAAGTGATACAATTTTATCTTTATAGCTGCTAAACAATTTTTTTTAAGAAGAAACCACATTTCCACAAGAGTAGTACAGTTAACCAAAAGGGCAGTAATTTGTTGGGGAATTTTTTTATTATTGCAGATATTAATGTCACAAAGCAGTTTTACCTTATAAAATTACATCACAGTCTGTTGCTATGGAAATTACTGATGTCATAATTTCAATATTATGACTTAACAACAGATCAAGTAGGAGGAACAGATGGGTTGAGAGAGAGAAAATCCATGTTCAAACAAGCCTGCCATCAGCAGGAGTGTAAGACTTGCCAACTGTAATTAATAAAAAATGTTATTTTAAAATAAATGTTACAGTTTACAGAGACTGAACATTTATCACCAAAAGAGTTTTCAAAGTGCAGAGCAAAAGAACAGATTATTTTAGATCCAGCCCAGCCCAGTTCACAGGGAGACAATTGCCAAGACTATTCAATCCTGTGCAGGTAGCAAAAAATACCTAACAATCTATTTCAAAATCACAGCCAGAACAGTTTCTTTTGAAAACTATTGTTAGTGTCATGCTTTTGGGTGATCTGTCCCAACAAAGAGCCAGAGAACCTTCCTTCCCCAGCCACTGGGTCCCACTGTGAGCCACAAGGATGTAGCAACAGCAGCAGTTCCCAGCTCAAATTTCTGGTCTCTGAGCTGGAATTGGGTGTTTAGGCAACACTGTCCCTGAACAGCCCCGAGCTCATGGAAAAGGAGGTGGGACATGGTGAAGCACCCCATAATTTGGACCTCAGCCATAAATACCACGGGGACAGACACCAAACTGTTGGTGTTTCCCCAAATTCATAACAGTTGCTGCGAGACTTCTAACAGAAGTTACTCAAGTGAGTTGAGTCAAGATGTTGATCTCCTTTCTAACCTTAACCTCTAACAAATGGATAAAGCAGAGGCTCAATAGCTTTTGCTTCCAGCCTTTTAGTACACTGTAGTTCCACTATGGATACCTTTTTTTTAAGGTGCTAAATTGCAAGACATGGTAGCATTTTAGTTTTATCATTTAATTGTAAATCCACTGGAAAACTACCATTCTGTCTATGTGAAATGCAGATATGAAACATGGAGCTATGTACAAATTTATCTCACATTTAAGGGACTGGGATGCTCCCACATGAATTTTTCTTACTGGAGGAGATTTAAAATGTTAAATGCACATTGCAAAGCCAAACTTCACAGTAGTTTATGTTATAGCAAGTGCCAACCTGAATGTGTGAAAGTAATGATAGAAAGAGATAAAAGGAAATGTCATATTCTGCATCAGCGTCTGTTATTGAAACTGCACCTCTGTCTTCCTACTTATATTGCTTAATTTCTATCCATTAATTATTTAATTCAACAATTTACAACAGTGCAGAAGCTTTTTACAGAAGTAAAAAGCCATAATTGTATGTTTATGTTGTATCAAAATGGCTACATAAGTACTGATACCTGCAGCTTGCTCAGTCCTCTTTCATAAAAAGATTTAAGTAATCAGTTTTTTTCTCAAAAAGGGGTGAAAAATACAGCCATAGATACAGAGGAACACAGGTAAATACAAAAATTTATAAATATTCAAATATAATTTCATGGCATGAATTTTATGTTCCTAAAATCGTCAAGTAAAACAAGGACCTCAGTGAATAACAAACACCTGGAGCTCTATTTGCAAGCTCTTAGAGCCTGTAACCATGAGAAATTTGGAGCACAGTGCTGTTGCCTGTATTGCATTCACACTGAGGGCAAACAATCCAATTGCTGAGAATCATATGACCACAAATAGTCTCCATTATTCAGCAACTGGCCAAACTAATCAATGCTTGGACATACTCCAGCTCACCATGAGCAATACAAGGTCATACAAAACTGATTTGGTAATAGAGGCTATATTTCTAAACTGGAAACAGAAAAGCATCCCAATTTCTCTCCGTGCCTCATGTGGAGCTCCTGGTTTTTGTTCTCGAGGAAACTACAAGTTAACTATCTGCTCTATGCTATGGACTATCCAAAACCCAACTATTTTCTTTTTACGCAGTATATCCTCTATCTGGTAGCAGAACATTAAAAATCTGCCTTTTGCTTTGATCTAGACTCCAGCCAAATTAAGGAAATCTCCATTAGCTTCCGTGAGATTTTGGCAAGGCCATTAAGAGTGACCCAGTTTTCAAAAACACTGGAAGTCCAGCAACTTCCAACCCGATTTAGTGAGAGCTGCTCAGCGTCCAATGCTTTGTAAATACAGGGATTTTTGCAGGGATACAAATTGATGACATTCCCATTTTTAAAATGTGGTTAGGGTTATCCCTAATCCCTCTGCCAGGCTTTCAAAGACAGCATTTAAAATACCAAAATCTCTTATCAATGTGAATCTAAAACCTGATCCTGACTGTAGTGCTGGAGGCAGATCAAGCTCTATATAAGCACTTATTTTTGAGTCAGTTAACTTGAGGGTAACACCTTATGTCACCTTTTCCCAGTGTAGTTCTGCAAAGCCCCAGTGAGCCGTGGCAACACTGCAGGAAGCACAGCAGAGTAGTCGGCTTACCTGTCGAGGTGAGACATGACTGTCTTGGAAGCATCAGCCCCAGCTTCCTGCAGAATGCGGAGGATCTGGAAAGGGGAGTCGCTGTTCCTGCCAGGATGGATGATAACCGGGCACCCAAGCTGTGACTGAGCCTGTGCTGTTGCCTGAAGCACTCTGTGTTCACTGGGTGTCAAAGGCCAGGAGCAACCTATTTCTCCCACCACACCACACTTGATATTAGTCCCATCTGCTCCTTTGAGTACCTCATCAACAATAATCTCTGTCAGCTAGAGAACAGGAAAATGAGATTTTTGGTTATTATTACTGTTTGTGTTAAATAGCATCAAATTTGGCCTAGTTTGGACACTGGGTTAGTTATGCTCCCAAGGTCTTTCTGAACTTATCTAATTAACAGCTGGGTGCATGAAAGCACTGCAGTTAAAATCTGGTTTCTGTCAACTAATGTTATGCTAGCCATTCACTAAGACCAAAATAAACACAGAAGCAAATGAATTTAACAGTATCCAGTCACACATTTGTCCAGGTTTGCCAAGAAAGCTGGTCTACATGTAATTTGAACTCTGATTTAGGCAGACATTAAGTTTTCTTTTTTTTTTTTTTTAAAAAAGTTAGTTTATTCCAAAACCTTTGCCTTGCACTCCTGAATTGGCTCCAGACATAATCTAATGTAATTTTTGCAAAACAAGAGATCAGAGAATATGGAAACCTTGTCATACATAAAAGGAAGAGAGAAACTGGCAAGCATTCTCAAGAGACAATTTTAAGGCAAAACCTGCTTATGGGAATGCCAAGGTAAAACAACAGATCTGCTGACTTCAGAACTACAAAAATAAAGCTCTTTTGACAAATTTACAGGATCAAAATTAGTCTACTTTAGAGCATGCATAGACAAAACCCATCAGAATCTCTTAATAAAACTACTTTGCTATAAAAACTTTAATTTTTCTTTCCCAGATAGGCCATGTATCTTAAGCATACATTCAGAACTGAGAGCACAAAATGGTACTGATGATGACCTACCTTCCAAGCACTGAGTACAGGAAATCTGTGGGTCTCCATCAGTCCATCAAACACAGAAGGGAAACCTTTGCCTTGAGAAATCTATTTGTGTCCATGCTATTTGTATTTCAAGCAATGGATGAACATTTATGAAAAGCAGTACTCTAGTGTACATTTTGGTCCAGTTTTGCTGGCAGCACTGCTTAGGTTTTGACCATTGATTTTTAAAATTAATTTGACTCATTTGTAAACTGTGACAGATTTAAAAAAAAATTGTCAGCTCTATTTATACACATTCACAGCCTCCTACCTTGGAGAGTTCCATTCCCTCTTCTCCTCATCACTACATTTTCTTAATAAAAGATGAATATTTATTATTACAGGAACATCTGGGGACCTCAGCTATTGTTAACACATTGTCTTAGTCACTGTACAAAAAGCTGATGTAGACTATGCCCTGAAAAGCCTGCACAAATGATAGAGAAGAGAGCTATAACACACAGCCTGAGCAGAGCAGTGATTTACAATTGTCCTATAAACACTGCAATTATTCATGCTTTTTACAAGAATGTTGGGTAAATTCATTGGGAAGTAATTAGCCAGAAAAAGTGACAGAAGAGGTAGCAAGAATAAACTCATTCCTTAAAAAATTAGTAAAAACCTCAAGATAGTACGTGGTGTACCAAATGTCCACACATGAAATACTGTGTTTTCCTTTTCCTGTTGCATTATGACAATCCCTCAAAGAAAATGGAGCTTAAGAACTGAAAATTCTGACACATAAAC
The DNA here is from genome assembly GCF_017590055.1 of Onychostruthus taczanowskii. Classification (NCBI taxonomy): domain Eukaryota; kingdom Metazoa; phylum Chordata; class Aves; order Passeriformes; family Passeridae; genus Onychostruthus; species Onychostruthus taczanowskii. The sequence continues at coordinate 5,421,103 of NW_024500349.1, read as the reverse complement.
CAAGCACATGAAAGTAGTGTTGCTCCAGATATTACACACGAGCAGTAATGCTGTTCCTGTTTTCTATGCTGAGCACCCCTGTATTCCATCTATTTTACTGGAACTTCTTTCCAGCTTTGGCTTACCCTGGGATAATTCACAGGACAGAAGCACTGAAGCAATGGTTAAGACTTACCTGCTCCACTGTCATGGCCTGTGTTTGAGGAGAATGAGTGGAATCCACATAAAACCCAGCACCAGCAACAATATGAACTCCAGTTTCTTCAGCAAGTTTCTTCAAAGTATTCATATCCCGGCCAATTCCTGTAGTTGTGTTTTCCACAATCGTCCCACCACCTGCTGCTTTAAAATGCAGCAGCTCCTCCCTCACAGCATCTGTCTCCTGATACAAAAGAAGGTTTTCTTTATGGCTGTAGGGATTTTGCTTAATCCAAAACAAGTTCTTCATCTCAATGGGCCCATTAGACAAAGCCTCTTGGCCTGGAGAAGGTGGACAAAAGCAGCTGCTGTAGTTCATAGTCAAGTGTTCATGAGTCAAGGTTTTGCCAAGACAGTCAGGCTCCACAGGACCCAAGACAGTCTGCACTTTTCCACTCAAAGAAGGCATCTTTCTTTAACAAAGGGGAAAAAAATCAGATCCTAAAGGAGTCTGGGAAAGAAGAAAGGAAAAACAAAAACATTTCAGAAAGAGCAGCATTTTCTCAGGCAATTTTTGAAATCCCTACTCCCTCGTGCACATATACCTACACTCTGTGTGTGTTCACTGGGATGTTTCCAAAAGCTGTTTGTAGCAGGGTGGTCAATATGAAAAACAAGGCATTTATTTTACCCAACTGCACTTGTATTAGTACTCCAGCAATATAAACACACCACATTCCAGTACATGGAAATTGTCATCATTTATTGTGCTGTCGTCAGTATCACATTAAGATAAATGTTTCCTATTTAATAAAACCACTGTATGTTCGTTTAGGATTCTTTGCTCTTCAGCAGCTGTCAAATTTTGTCAGCTTCAGCCACCAGATGAACACACTTGGCACCAAGGCTGAATATTCCTTACTGATATGTTCAGTATATTTATCTCTGGCCTCCAAGACTCAGCATCCCGCTCACATGTTGAGGAAGCAGTCTGTGTTTGGACACGTTGTCTCCCCCTCCCTTTGTGGAATGCAGGGGTGGGGGTGATAATCTGCTCGTCTGGCTTCAGCAGGGCTCAGGTTCTCCTACCTGCTGTGTTCTGGAGGTCTGGAACAGCCCAGGACCACTCCTCTAAGGCTGATAACAGCCACCAAAGATACAGCATGGCCCACAAACAGCAGTGAGGAAGCCAAAATGCTTCAGCGGGCAAATATTTTGCCAGTTAAGAAGACTTTAATCTAACAATTTGTATGTGGCTCAGCATCTCAGACACTTTTTAATTCATCTTTAACATCAATGAAAAAATGTTACTTCTCAAAACTTCAACCGAGCCGTGACAAATACAAACACTGAGGCTACAGTCTGCAGTTGGTTCATGTCAAAGGCCCCATGCCAATTTGGCCTAACTCACTGCAGGTTAGAATTAACTGCAGCTCTCCCTATTGGGATTTTGGGTATTTTCCCTTTAGGAGGGGGGGTAGTCCTGACTAACCAGTTCATGTTAGATCTTCCAGATGCTAGTCACAAAGGCTTGAGGATATATAGTTAAAATCCCTAGTCAACCAAAATCATGAGTTATGAAACAAAATACATGTTTAATCATGTCCAGAGGAAAGGACTAACTAGAGCATGCATTATTGATTAAAGAGAGAGGTCTTTCCCATTTCTGCCTCCCTTTTAGTGAATAATGTCATAAACATGGGTTTGTTACTGGTAAAGCCCTCAGAGGACATTTTCCTTTTAACTGCTAAAGTTAATCTACCAGGATGACAGAAAAACTGAAATCTGAAGGGCACTGAACTCTACATATCAAAGGGCACAGGAACATCAAGATCTCTTTGGGGATTCTTTGATCTCATGAGAAGCAGTCACTGCCAGAGCACCAATGCACAAAAGTGACCCAGCCCCTGGAAAAGGCAGCTATTCCCTGCCCAGTGAAATCTATACTGCTGGTGCTCATTGCAATATGAAGAGTTAGCCTCCATAAAAAAAGGAGAAATGACTGAATGACTATGTTTATTTGCCTTCTGTAAAAGCAGATTAGGAAGAACTGTTCTTTTAGGAATTTTGTTCCTGAACTAGCATGTTAACTTGTTTGAGAAGGTAGAAGAATAAATTACTCTCATAGAACAGACTGCTGGCTGATTAATAGGATGATTTACTTTTCTTCCAAACAGATAAAGAAGTGCATGATTTCAGAAAATATTATTCTTGAGCAAATAATTAAAAGCAAAATACCTGTCTTAGTCAGAAACTGCTCCTAGCTGCAATTCAATTAAACAGTCATTAATTCCATCCTTGAAGAAGGCTGGTGCTCTATACAGAGCAACCCACTATTTTGGAGAATGACTCAGATCATTGAACTTTCTTATATGCACAGCAAAGCAACTGACACAATTCTAAGCATTACCTTTGCTTTAATTTCCCCCCCTCCCCGCTTTCTTTAGATGTTTTAATCTACACTCTGGCATTCAGTAAAACCCTGACAGCAGAGTGATAACTACCCTCTGCAATAGATTCATACTTCTCTTTCCCCATGTCCACTGACAATTTTCCAATCCATTTATTAAGTTAGCAAACCAAAACTATATATAATTAAATATGCAAGTATTTAATTTCTTTTGATAAAGCTTGACACAAATCAATTACCAGTTCCCACGCCAGGTTTCTCTTGTAACAGACACCAACCTGTTGATTTTGAATTCTAGAATTCAGATTACAGCTCACATACAGAATTTACAGAACCTTTTGACTGAGGCCAAGGATTTTTATAAATATAAGAAGCATCACAAGAAATGGAAACTGACACAAACAGCATTTAAAGTAGGCCTAATTTTATCTTCATGAAAAATGTATTAATATTACTGCCTGTTCCTATTAACGGACACAGTTTTAGAAACCCACCACTCTTAATAAAAGAACAATAAAAAATAAAGACAGTCAACAACCTGTGACTGGAATTATTTTTCAAACTACTGTGCTGGTATCTTCCCTGCTGTCATTCACATAAAGAGCCTGCCCTCGTTATGCTATGATACATTATTCCTAGTCAGATTCACTTGATGGAATCAGAATTATGCATTTTTAAAACAGATTTTAGGTGCAAATAGCTTTTAAATGGAATCAGGATTCCTACTTAATTTAAGCATGTATATGTTACTACAGGAATCACTGTTTGTGTGGATTACTTATTACTTGCATGCCATGTTTTACACAGAACTTTCTTTTGAAAAAGTTTCTTCTTTCATATACCAAGGACTGCATTCATACCACCTCATTTAGCCATTTAAATGATGTATGTCTACAACAGAACAATCATCTGGAGATGGAAAGACATATCTATAGGCAGCTCATCCAGCTTATTTTAAATGCCTGTAATAGGACAGGACAAGTCACTTTCTGTAATGTTATCCTCTTTCCATGGACTAAGGAGTGAGCCAAGAAACAATCCAGGACAAGACAAATATATTTCAGATGGCTCTACATAGGATATGTGAATTATATTTCCTTAATCTTAATCCAGCCTGAGGGGATGGGAAAATGTGCTGATTCCTATCACAGAAGATAAATAGGTAGGTTCGTATCTGGCAATAAAAGCTATTTTGGTTTTGAAAATTGCTAATTTATGTGCTGGTATTGCCAAGGAGCTCCTGCACAGACCAAGACTTCTCAGCTCTAGGTGCTGTACAAAGAGAGAGATAAATTATATTTCCTGAAAATTACAAATTCAGACTAAAAAATGAGAAAATTGCTTTAAGATGTAACCAAAACTTTTACTATTTCACAAAAACCATGAAACACTACTTTATCATTTCTGTAATAAACTCTGGACAAATCTTTATAACCACCAACTGTATGGTGCATAAAATACAACTCTCACCATTAGCCAACTATCAAATTCTGGTGAAGTAAATATTTTTCCTAGAGGTATTGTTAAGAGAAAAGAGACTTGCTATTAAAAAGGTCATGGTGGTGCATTCCTGACTCTGGTAAAAACTCCACTGAATTCAATAGATGTTTTGCCTGAATACTGATGACAAGATTTATGTTTCTGCTTTTCCCATCTGAAACGTGTGCTTCAGTCACTGTGTCATTTTAATGGCCCTGTAATGGGAAGTCCCCCTAGGTTTGGATTAGTTGCTTCCTACAGTAATCTCATATTGCTGAAACATTATAATCACATAAACACAGTTTCCATATGCTAATTCTGCATTTGTTTTGATTCGGTAAGCACATTTTAATGGCATTAGCACAGATTCTCTGTAGACCAGTGTGAGAATCATTTCATTGTCGTTACATCACAATGTGAGATTAGAGCAACATTAAATCCAGATTGCTGTGACATAAAATTTACTGGAAAAAAAATTTAAAAAAAAAAAAAAAAAAAAAAAGCACAAAGAATGGCTCAATGGGTATTTACTGTACCCAGAAAAAGTTAAACACAGCTGCCATTTAGAAACAAGGGGAAATGTGACGTAGCACAGGCTCACTATATATTTACAGATGCAGGAAATGTTTTGAGCATTCAATTCTAGTTTGAGCAACCCCTACAGAACATGGAAAAGCCACTTATTAGAAATATGTGACACATCTGTAGGAAATTACTATTAGTTAGTTTATGCTGTGTTATCTCACCGTTCCCCACATGTAAAGGTTTTGTGACAAGGGAAAAAGTTAGCAAGACAAAGGAAGAGGAGAGGCATAGGGTACGAGAAAAAGAGAACACATGTAGACTATGTCAAGAAGAATTAAAAAATCCTCTTATTTTTCTCTTCCCTCATGTTTCTGCCAACCCTACAGAGGTTTACAGAAAGGAAGGAACTCAATACTGCCTGCACAGTTCTTCCTCTTTCCCACCAGATAAGCAAGATTTCTAACCTCTCCAGATCTATTCCACCTTCTTCAAAAACATATTCATGAGTGCTAATTACAGTGCAAACACACCTGAAACCCAGCACTCCCTCAGACACGGATTTCAGGAAGCACAGCTTTTTTGCTCATGCATGTTGGCAGGAAAGCACAGCTACAGGGGCTGTGGAGCTGAGCCTGCCACAGCTGGGTGGCTGAGTGCAGCAGGAGGACAGAACTTGCATTTGCTCCAGGACAGATGCAGACTCACCTGTCATTTAGTCCAGCAATTCCAACTGCACCACTCACTACAAAGGAGTCCAAGACCTGTAACGCTGTAGTTCGACACAGGCACTCTCACACCATCACTACTTTGTGTTACATGAGAAAACAACATGTGTTATATTGCTTTTGGGTTATTCTGTCCAAGAAAAAGAACTTGAAATTCTGGAATTACTGAAAGAATGGAAGAGTGGAATTACTAAAAAATTTGAGGTTTCTGGGCAAACTTGGGCCTCTCCTGTAGAAATGGCAGGTATGCTGCTCAGAAAGTGACAGATTATTTTTATTAAGCGTCATGAATATTTTTCCGTATTTTCAGAATTGACATTGGTCAGAATGGCATTGGCCTTTTTCCTCTCCCAAAATGGAGCTATGAGAGTACCATGGTTTGCTGAACTTCAAGCTAGCTCAAGGCTTTGTGTCCTAAGGAATGATGTCACACTAGAGACTTTTCATGCCTTGAATAAAGCTCTTAAGAGAGAGGAAGGGAACACTTATGGTGCCTCTCCCACACAAACTCCTGCCTAACCCCACAGCAGTGCATGCTGCAGCTCTTCCCTTTGTGGGCCACCCTTCATTTCCCACCTTCGGGTGGCTGTATCTTCCCACAGCATGCACACAAACCTCACCATTTTGGATGTGTAAGCTCTTGACTGGGTAGAAATTGGCCAGCAGATTCAAAGCCTAGAGAATTTTTGGGGGAATTATTTAAAAAGCATCATCCACTCCACCTTGCCACATTTTTTCATGAAACACATTATTCTGGAAGTATTCAGAATAGTGGGTTAACGTTGTGGCCTTCAATGGCCTACCTCTGGTCCCCAAACCATTCAAAAACATATTTCCTTGAGAAGTTAAGCCAAAAGAAATGCTAAATATTGCTTTTCACTATATTTTCTATATATGGTTTGAGCAATCAAAAAACCTTTACACTACAGAAGTGAGAAAGAATACTAAAAGACTTTATATAAGGTTACAGTATGTGCTATGAAAAAGAATCAGGAGATCTTTAGACAAGCCTTTTATAATCCCACTTTGATAAAGAGAAGTCCCACCAAAATATGCAGGTACACACTCCACAGCAGTTACATTGCTTGAGCAGCACTGTCAATGTTCTACAATCTAAAAGCAGCCACTTAAATTTTAAGAGAAATGTAAACACTAGTACACATAAGGGAAAGGCCAATATTGACGCCCTGCCCTCAGAACCTCCGAAAAGCACACTCAGATAAGGAGCTGGGTAAGTGAGAAGCAAAGCTTTTAAATGTTCACCTGAAAGAGAAAATTCTTACAGCATCTTCCCTCTGTGGCTCAGCTCGTGGCAGAGAGACCTTCCAGCTTTGCATGGTTTGAGGGTCGTGCTCTGGCTCTAGGCAGGCTTTAAGCCAGGCATACCTAAATCAGATTGCTTCCTTACAGTTGAACTGCCACACCAGGACAAGGGCAGTGTCTCGTACCTGTCTCGCAGGGTGGACGAACCTTGGGGATCAAAGCAAGCACGTGTGATTTGCTCCAAGAAGCAGAGTCCAAGTCACCTCATATACAGAACTTTGCACAATTTTTTTCCAATTTGGTTAAGTTTAGCTGTTGTGACCAGAATAGTCAGACTTCCATTTTACCTTAATTCTGTGCAGATAACAGTCTCAAAATCTAGGCTTCTCTGAGCAAAGTCACATTGAAGTTTCTCTTCCTCAGAGAGATCTGAGACCAGCATACCCCTAAGTGCTTTTTCATTAACATCTCTTTAGAAGAACTTCAGGGGATTTTACATTTTGGGCAGCTTCCAAAATTACTCCTGATAAAAGGTCAGATAAAAATTCTCCTCCAGGGTCAAACATTACATTAATTATATTTTACATGCACACATAGTGTTTTTAAGCCAAAAATCAGAACTGAAGTCACATTATGCTATATGCAAATATGGGCTAAGTCCTGCATGTTGATACATACATTCATATTCTTAAGACTTAACAGACTCACATTTGCTTCTTAAGGGTTCTGGGATACAAGTACATATTCTCTCTCTTGTGAGGACAACATGTAAGGAAAAAAAGTCTCCTTTTCAGGAATGCATATCCAGCCTTCATTCCCTCCAAATTTCAAATCTGAAATCTTAAGCAAGCAAAATCTTAATCAAGCACACATCTTAACTCCACTCTTTGTTGTTATTCTCATTGACTTTCATTGGTTTTCTGTCTATTTGAGATCACATACACACATTTTCACATGAACATGTGAAACATGTTTAAACATTTTAGTAAGCATGCTGGGTGGAGCATTATCACTCACTTGTGCAGTCCTACAGAACCACACCAAACCACTCCATGATCTTCACATGTAGAAATGTACCACACAAATCTAAGCAATGGATGAGTGATATGCATTACTACGTCTTGAATATTACTATCTAGAAAAATTCAGATGAATGAACCCCAACGTCAACTTTGCCACAGAACACAACTGTCACTGATCCACTAAGTTCTGTAAAGCCATGCATGTTGGAAAAGAGCAGGTAGTCTCATTCAATATCCGACTGCAGCAAGTGAAAAAAGCAGGGGCTTCCAGAAAACCACCTTCTTTACTAGGAGTGATGAGCTTAGATGCACAGAACTAAATTCAAGGTCTCACTCCTGCAAACAACTGTATCACAAAATTTTCAACCAATCTGAAGACCTAATGGGAAAAATACCCTGAGAAAAGCCTTTGGACTGTGACTGTTCTCTGTGACTGCGTCAGGCAATGGAAGCTGTATGTCTTTCTCAAGGAAGCTGTATGTCCACTTCTGCTCTAAAGAAATGAGCTCACACAAGAAAAGTTAATGTGAGTCAAGGGAAAGCTCAAAGCTGGTGGGTGTAGCTCAAGGAGTACCTTTTACCTCAGGACCTTTACAGTCTGCATGCTTTGTCAGGGGTCAGAGTCAATGACCTCTTGCTTTTAAGTTCTTACCCCCATCTGGGTACAACAGTGGAATGCTAGGAACAACCAACACACAGAAGCTGACAAAATTGTAAGGTCTCCTACATACTGTTCTATTTCTTTTGCAAGTATTGCTGAATCTTCAGTCTTAACCAGAACTGGACACAGAACCCTGCCACTGTTTTGCCTTTTTGTATCACAGAATTTCTGAAAGAAGATACAAACTCAGAATTTTTGTCCTGGAAACTATTATCTGTTTTTAAAAAAATCCTGGCCACCCATTCTAGAATGAATAACAAAGAACAAAGTCCTGCAATAAAGCTTACAGAACACCAGAGTTCAAGCATTAAAATCAGTTGAAGATTTTCAGACCCATCTGAAAATGACCCATCCGCCAATAGGTACACAAATCACAGCAAAAAAAAGAGGTACACGCCTTTCACTTGATCACTAACCCTCACTGTAGTGACTCTGGAAAGGGTAACGACAACTGTGGGATACAACAATTCTCCTTTTACATTTTGAGGAAAGAGATGAGATCCCAAAAGAGCAGAAAAAGGGAGTAGTTCAGCAGGTAGCATACCGTTCTTTGATCCCACCTCCTCCACAGAAGTTACTTCAAGAAAAACCCTGTGGCTTTGGCTACACAACAGTAAGGTTTCAGAGTATCTTTGGGAAGAGTGATTCTACATTTCTGAGATCCAAGTAAAAAAATGTGATTTACTAAAAGGTGTTATCTAAGAGATGATGGTGGTGGTCCTTCTTCTTGCTTCCTTTTTATCTGAGTAGTTAAGTACTTGTGAAACATATCCTAGCTATTGTTAGGAAAAAGTGTTTTTCTTGGATTACCAACACATATATTACTGTCAGACCAAAGACATGACCACTGCTTAGAAAATTCTGAGGAAGCTTTTTAATTTGTGACCAGAAAAATGGCACTGAAGCAGAAAAGCTACCCTTCCAGTTTTGAGAGGATGTAATTTCTTCTTAGCACTAGAGGGATGGGATACTCCCCTTCCCCTTCAATACAGCTGGCAATTCAATTTTCCAGAAATGCAGAAAATGTAAAAGAGTTCAAAACTCTTCTGAATCAAACCAGAGACTTGTACCTTAGGTTTCCACAGTCTAGATGGATCTCTAATTCCCTCATACCAGACAGGTGGCCAGCCGGATACAAGCAGAAGCCTCACTGTTTTCATGAACCTCAGGAAATCTTGGTTTCATCTGACTAAAAAATGAATTTTTTCAGTATTTCAAGTCCTGAAAGACAGGAAAAACATTTTAGATCTACATCAAGTGAAATAAGGAAAAAATTCACAGAATGTTCAGAGGCATAGTCCTTTAATAAACACAGAACTCACTGGTGCCATATGCTTCACTATACACTGATTTTTATGTGTGAGAAGCAAGCTGATGGCTCCTAATCACAGAGGGAAGCTGTGACACTTGTTCCTGCTGCACCATGCACTAATTCAGTAAGTTAGCACTGGTCACCTACACAAAATATAATTACGCATCTGAATGCCATTGTTGCCACCTTCGATTATAACTATGAAAATGAATGTGATGATGGTGACAGGATGGCAAATATTATATCTGTTAAATTCCAAAACATAAGAGGCATTCATAATAATAAATGACACTTATGTAGTCTTTCATAAAACAATCCCAAAGTACCTGACAAAATGATACAAAACTACTTATTAGAAGCATTGCTTCACCCATCACTGAAACACAGCCCCCAGCAGAAAGAAGGCAACAACCTTTAAACATTACAGAACGTATTATGACAGAGGATGTTGAATAATTTATCCAGTGTAAAGCAGAAGGGAATTCCAGACAAGGAAAACAAAAATTCCCAGAAGTGACCTCCAGCTAAAAATTTGTTTCATTCAAGAACTGTCACAAGCCTCTAGCACACAGAAGATACCACCCTTTACAAGAGACACTGCAAAAAAAGAATTATGCTTACAGGTATCTTAGAGATCATATATACATTCAAGTACTTGCTAGGCTCCTCAGAGCTCCTCACCAACAGGACTTGTATGCTTCAACTTACGACCAAACTAACCACAACACAAGACCTAATGCAGAGGAGGTGCCAAAACCCAAGGCCACTGCCCAGCAGTGGCTTTGCCACCGTGCTGAAGCACACTTGGCGGGGGGAGCTGAATCTCCCTCGCTCAGATTCAGCCTGCCTTCCGCAGCTCCCGAGCCGCTGCCAGGGGAGCAGGGAACCTGCTGCAACCGTGTCTTGGAACGGGCAGCAAGCCTCGGGCCACCGAGAACATGCACGGTGCAGTGTCGTGTCCCAACAGCGCACACAGACAAGTCTGGAGCTTTGCTGCTGAGCCTCGACAAGCTTAAGCAGCTCTGGAAGCATCTTGCAGAGGGCCGCTGGCGCTTCCAGATGGAGAGGCAGCTGAAGGCAGGCTCTGAAGGTCCCAGTTTTGGATTGAGGCATTTGTTCCTTCACAGAGACACCCTCGGGAACTGTCGGGAGAGGAGTACTAGAAAGGACGTAGTTCCAATATTTAACTTGTTATGGCTGTACAAATATTAAATACCAGCACTAATAATAGCAGCGTAGCTGCACTCACACAGTGAAGCCGCCTAAGCTCGGGGCTCACTCTGTTGGTAACTATCATCTGGTGCTGTAAAACGCTTCTGCGGAGAGGAGCTGCCCGTCCCCTCACACTCCACACGTGCCGCGGGGCCCCCCGCAGGAGCCCTGCCTGACCCAGCGCCGCCGTCCCGGCCACCTCTCTCCTCGCCCCGCAGCCGCCGCTCCGCCGGGGCTGCACCGGCAGGCCCGAGCCCGGCACAGCTCCGCGCTCCCCGCCCGCCCCAGCCCCGAGCACCGTCAGTCGCCGCCCGCTCTCCCGCCTCGGGCCCTCCCGGGCCGGCAGAGGAGCGACCGAAAGCGGCTCTCGCTCCACAACTCGGGGAAGTTTCCCGGCCCGGGCGCCTTGTCGGGCCGAGGGCACCAAGGGCGAGCCCAGCTCTGCTGTGGGCCGCGGGAGGTGGCGCGGCAGCTCCGCAGGCGCTCCCACACCCCGCTGGCTCACCCCGCGGCCCGGACCCTCCGCCGGCAGCACTGTAACCCGCAGGGCCCCGGCAGGCGGAGAGCCACGACCGCCCCGAGCGGGGCGGGACTTCCCGGGGACGGGAGCGAGTGGTGGAGCAGGCTGGGGGCGGTGGGGCCTGGGGAGAACGGGCTGCCGGCCGGGAGAGCGGGAGAGCGGCCGGGAGCGGCCGGGAGCGGGGGAAAACGGCCGGGAGCAGAGCGGTGCCCCGCTGCCGGACCCGTCCAGCTCGCTGCCCGCTGCGCGGGCCCAGGAGTTCCCCGTGGAGTGAGGGGCAGCTGTGCTTGGTGTCATCCTTGGCTCCTAGTACGAAGAGAGTCGGTGTCTTTGAGCCTCCTGCCTGTCCTTGCGCGTACCCCCTGTTTACACAGGGAGGAGGCTGGAATCCACGGAGTCATTTTGGGGGGGAGTGGGGGGTGGGAGTTCGCGCTGAGTGCTTGGCCTTGCTAGAGTCAGTATTTTCTAGTCTGCCCTTTAATGCAAATAGGATGGGTGAAGAGGCACTTCCAGTATCTACACGCAGGATGACAGTGACTGATTCTGGAAGAAAATGCAGGTCCAGAGTACGAAATGAAAACACAGCAAACACCAAGTTAGAATAATGGAACCATTAAGGCTGCAGAAGACTGCCAAAATCATCAAGTCCAACCTTTGGCTGAACACTACCATGTCATCCATGTGCTATGCCACTTCCCCGGACAGTTCATTCCAATGATTTTAACCCTTTCAGTAAAGAAATTTTTCTGATGAAGAATTCACTTTCAGAATCCTTTACCTTTCCTCTTGAGGATCTCAAAAGCGTCTTATTTACCTGAGGCTCACAACATCCGGTGTGGTACTATTCCATTTTTATAGGAGGGTAAACATGCTGGTAACATGACTAGCAAGGGCACAAGGAGCAGAACTCTCGCCCTCACACATAGCCAAAGCCACAGCAAAGTCACCCAGTGCATTGTGGAGACATGTAACCTGAAGTCAGGAAGCTTTTCTGGGAGAAAAGTACTTAATCTTTTCATTGCTATGTGTTCTACTTTGATTCTTCCTTGTTCCCATTCATAACAGGCTGCAACCAGCGCTGCGGCATGATGCCTGCAAATGGATGCTTATGTGCCTGCCTTTAATATGGCCTGGGGGAGATGGATCCTAGCTTTTCTTCAGATCCCAGATAATCCTGTGATGCAGAAAGTGAGTGGGCAAAACTGGGAATGAAAGCCACTGTGTGCTGGTGCACGGGCCGTTTATCATCTATTTTACAGTGAAGGACAGAAGTGGAAGTAGTGGATGAAAAATGAGGAGGGTGCTGAAGTAAACAATTTTAGAGAGGTAGGAGGTAAAAGAAAGTTGTTCTTTTATGAAAGTGATGGAGAAATGAACTTTTGGCTTAAAAAAAAGAAAAAAAAGGCATTTTGAGAATACTAGACCTGAGGGTTAGAATCCATGACTGCTGATACTGGTGGGGGGAGGACACAACCTTTAGGATCTCAACTAAAGGGAAATTACTGCACAGTAAGGGAATGTAAAGATGAAGACAGTGACACAAGTGAAATGCTTGGGATCTTTTGAATAAGCATCCACTCACCAGGAATATGCAGTAGTGATTAATACAAATAGATGCTGGAGCTAAGCTGCTGGGATGGTTCCAGTTGTCCACATCACTTGTTTATATTTGCTTCTCATATTAAAGTCAAGTGAGTAGGGGTCCTGTAAAGATTAAGTGGAGATATGAAGTCCTGTCATTTATAATGGCATTTCAACATGTTCATATTGTTGGGCAGTCAGTGCAGGAGAAATTATGTATGAGAGGTATGTTAAAAATAGTCATGCAATGCTTTATGGAACATCATTTGTCACTGGTCATATCCAACCTGTTTGGAAGATTTGTGATGAATTTTACATAAGGCTGCACTTCTACATCTTTTGTGTTTTAAAATATACAAGCAGTATTAAAACTTGGTAGGTACAAAGTAAAACCATATTCAATCTGCATTTTTGCACATGCAGAATGAGCTTCTCTTTAAAGCAATCTTCACTATGTCCAAAGCAAAGTAAGATACTATATTTTTAATTTTAAAGTCCTTGACTTCAACCTGCTACAAAACAGAGGCTTGTAAACATAAAGTAATGAGACTGTCTTGTTCAGACCAAATGCATAGTGAACAGTGAAAACAAGTCAACAGCTGGCAAAATCCATACATAAGACACTCGGTTCACGATTTAGGTGATATACAACCATGTGTAATATATCTGACGTTTGTATCCGCTTTTCCAAATCTGAAAATCAGGCTGTGGTCTTTCTAGAAATATTGAATTGGTTGCCAGATTAAATAGTTCATGAAATTGGGAAATCAACCCACCACCCTTGCTCCCCAAAGCCTCTCAGCTATACAAACAGCAGTGACAACTGTCAGTAACATCACAAGCTAAAATAAGCACATTGCGTAGTTCAGAAACAAGGAGAAGTAGTTTACTATTGAAAAAAAAAAAAAAAAGAAGCTAAGGTGTTATTTTGCCAGGTCTGCACTAAAGCAAAGCTTGATGTCAGTAGCTTTTGTAGGAGTTACAGTTTGGTCAGGGTTAAATCACGCCTGTGCTTTTGTCCACCTCAATCATGGCATGATCAGAAGGAGCACTGAAGCCAATATTCCTTTTCCATTTGGGTCACTGTTGTAAACTCTGTCCACTGTTTAACTGTAGACACAAAATAAGGACCAGGTATTTGCAGTGCTTGAGCTTCAGTAGCATTTATTCTCTTTCCAAAGGTGTATGAAGAAGAGAGCAGACCAATAGTTGCAGCATCAACCCTAGGTGACCTAGGGGAAAGTGCTCTCAAGGGTCCATACCCAGAGGGTGCATAGGTCCCGAAACCAGGTGGGTTTTCCCAGAGCAGAGAGGCTGTGAGAGGCACTGCCACCTGGCAGCTGTGGAAACAGCTGAGCCACTACACTGGAACTTCAGGGAGTGGGACCCGTGAGACTGAGTGATCTCTTCCAGACTGAAATCTTCTGCTCAGGGCTCAGTTTCTCAGGTGATATAGAAGAGAGAAAAGCCACGCCATGTTTTAGTTTTACTCAGAGAACAATTGGTAAGGTTTGCATGAGCTTATATATGCAATATTTTTCTTCTTTGAAATAAGCCTCTTTTGGGGGGACTGTGGTAAAACACTACAGCATTCATTAGGCCAGCTGGGCTGTCCAGGGAAGTTGGAGTCACCATCCCTGCATGTATGTAGAAGACATGTAGGTGTGCTGCTAAGGGACATGATTTAGTGGTAGGCTTGGCAGTGTTGGGTGAATGGTTGTACTCAATGACCTTAGAGATCTTCTCCAATACAAAAATTCTATGGTTCTATGATTCTAATGTGACTGGAAAACCAGTCAGATGAGAATCATACACAAAATTTCAGGCACAAACAAGCACTTCTTCAATATCATGCTGTATATGAGTTCTTCTGGTATGACATGAGGACAGAAAATTCCAGTTTGCTATAATAAAACTTAGTGATTGAGGGCCCCAGATTATTCTTGTTCCTTCTTCAGAAAGATAGTAAGCACAAAAAGGAAAAAGAGGCAGAATGTAATTTAGGCACTATTTGTGCAAGGGCCATTGCAAACATAAGCATTTGCACATGTTGTTGAGAAATGGGAAGTGAGAGTATCATTTGCACACAAGCACAAAATAACCCACAAGTTGGTAGGATGAATAAATAGGAACTCCAGAGCATAAAAAACACTGCAGAGATAATTAATTCAAAAAGGGTAAAGTAAGAAAAAATTAATCCTCCAGGGAAACCCTTTATTGATCATGCTCTTTCCAAAGGGATTCCATGAACTTAGAGGGTTAGAAAGAATAATTTGCTTGTCAATCTGGCGTATTGCTCTTAAATGACAGAACAACAGACAGGACTCCTGCTATGCATACAGGACATGAATTGTATGGTAAGTAGGATTTTAAAATCAACCATGACTGTTTGGAAGGGGCTTCGGGTATGACTTTTTTGTTTAGGAAATGGGGTTTTATTGATTAAGTGGTATTCAATGATGACAGTGACTTTTTTTTTAAAACTCTGATGTATTGAAGATGTAGGTAGCATCTGACTGTTAAATTGCAGATGCTCCAAGGAACAAATAAAAATTGGAAGAAGTAGGCAATACATAATATTTAAATAGAAATATCACAAAGCTATTCATTAACAGCAAAAGTAAATATGTCTCTGGAGGCAAAATTCAGAGCAATGTTGACTTTGACTAAAGACTTACTTAATCCTACATTCTTACTTATTACTTAAGTTAGTGGAGGGTATTTAGAAAAAGCCAAGCTAGGCTGATCATGAAGAAAGTTTGTAGAATTCATCTTAATGTTATTTCAGAATACCATTGAATTCAATTCTCTCAGCACCTTCATCTGTTTTTCTTTTGACTAGGCTAGAAACTCTAAGCAGCTTGTATGGTGGTACCTCTCCTGTTATCTTGTTGATTAATATTTTAGGAGGTAAGTATTTTCAAGCTTTTATTTGATCCAAAAACAATTGTTTTTTTGCAGAGAGAAGTATGCAGACAAGTATTCCTGGGAGTCTGTAAGCTTCCGAGGTGTTTTCAGCAAAAAGTGCATGTTCACCTTCTGTGTTAAGAGAATTTTTTTCAAAGAATAGTTTTTTCAAAGATAACTTTACTGGATCTAGATGACAAGTGACTGCACAGACTTTTAAAAGAAAATGACAGATTAAAGTTACATATAATCGTAAACTGCAGGTGTCTTACTGTTGATGATGACACAGTAGAGGAACAGAAGAATGAGAGGAATGAAAAGGAACAGAGGAGAGAAAAGGTTCACTGACAGAGTGGAAGATGGGCTGATGGGGCAATTTGCATAATTTATAAGGGCTGCTGGTCAGCAGCAAAAGATTCCCAAATAAATATTTCCAGCTCTTCTCAATAAACTTTTTTTTTTTTTATGATGCAACAGAAAAAAAAAAAGAGTAAATTTTACTGTTTCACTCACTATTATTGATTTGAACATCATTTTATAGTACTGTGTGGAAGAAACTTTGAAACAACTGCTGCTTTGTTTCTAGCTCAGTGTTAGGATGACTTCATTCAGTATCACAAAATTCAAGCTTATTTCTGCTTCTGATCAGTGATAACATGCATGAGTAAACCAAGAGTTGTCACTTCAGCCTGCCACTTTACCTTCATTTTTTTGATAAATCCCAAGAGCTGCAGATAAATGACTTTGATACCATCTGTACTTGCAATTAGTACCAAAGTTACAAATATGTTCATGTGGATGTAATTGAGGACAAAACTTGAGGCTGCTAGATTTCAATTCACTGTACAAACACAATTTCTTCCAGTTACTTGACACCTTTTAAACTTTATGTCTTTAATGAGAGAAACTGAAAATGAGAAAAATCCTTAATGAGGGGAATTGAAATGGAGATGGCTCTACAGGCTCAAAGTAAACCATAAAAGGAGGCTAGACTGTTTTGTTTTCCTACTAACTCACTGGATCAAATCCTATCTCCTTAAATCAGTTCCCAACCTCCCATTTCTTTATTGGAAACACAATTTGTTCTTTATTCGCCTCAAATTTCCATTGCTTAGGAAAAGGGCTCTGAAGGTCACAAGCCTGCTTATGTTTAACAAAAGATAAAATGTGGCTTACAAGCCTTTGGTTTATTTACTTAAAGAACATTTTTTTTTTTTTTTAATGTTTCACTGTTAATTTGCGCACAGGAAGATGCTATAAGTTCTTTAAACCTAGGAATCAATGTAGGGACATGGATCAGGTCTTCTATTCCCCACTCTCTAAGTAAGCTTTTTGAAATTAGTGAGAACACTGCCCTTGTTCTGTCCAGATGGTTATTGAATTATGAACATTATTTAGTAGAAGATACAACTGATGGCAATTTAGAAGCATATGAAGTTAACATGAGACATTCAGGCTGCAATCCAAAGTGGAACAGATGGATCTGAAATTGGTTAATGCTAGATCAAGGAAAGCTTAAGTATTTGTACTTACTAATGCTCTCTGGGTTACCCCTGGTAAACATGATGCACCCATGCATGCCTTAGCTTGCCTGGACTTTGCACTAAGGTAGCTGATCCAAGGAACTGCACCATCAGCAGAGGAATTGCCACATGCTTTTAATAATTTCTCTGTTGAGTAAAACTTTTATAGTTCTGACGCCAGCTATCCACATATTGAATGTTTTATTTGTGAGGGCTTCTTTTGGTAAACTTATGTTATTTGTCTGGGTTTTTTTTGAGAAGTAGAGTTTCTTTATTTTCCCTTCTTGCAGGATGGCCACCTGCTACCACTTCAGCTTTAACTGCATCTTCTTGATCTTTTATTCTTGCTTGTTCACTTCTTGTTTTCACCTGTCTCTCTAAGTAATAATAAGCATACATCTTTCCATGCTTCAGTGTCCAGCTTCTTGCTCTGCTCTATCTTCTCAGTTTTTGCTCTCTGTCATGGCTCATGAGACACATAGTTCAAAACTTTCTTTTAGAGAATGAAAGATATTTTATTTTCTCCAGTCTTCCTGTAACTCCTCACTTTAACCTTGAGCTTTTCTCTGATTTTTTTTAAATAAATCAATGCCTACCACTAGACCAAATAATTGCCTCTCCATACAATGTAATATATTATTATTTCATATTTTATTTAAAAATTATATTAGTTTGTGCTTACAGCAGAAATGTAATACAGCTTTAGGCCTTAGAGAATCATGTTTGGGAGATTATGGAACAATTGTTCTGATCCGTGAAATTAACTACTGAACACTAATCACACTAAATCAGATTTAGCACACTAAAAGGGGATTCAATTAAAAATTTAAATGCCTGAGGGTTTTACTTTCTGATTTGCAGAACTGAAGCTTACTCTTGCTACCACTGACTGTATTGCTTTCCCTACCATGTGCGTCGAGGACAGTAATTTACACTGGAATCCTCTCTTTACTGCCTCTCTTTCTGGACAGCATCCGTTTATTTGAAGGGACAGTCTCTCCCACTCCTCCTCTCTTGTCATATTTTCAGTCAGTAATGGTGCTGTGATGGTAGGTCTGTAAGTGATCTGGGAGGTCCCCTGGGATCAGATTGCTGTTTAAGAATTGAGCCCTGTCAGTTTGCCTGCCCTGCCAAGAACTTGCTTTTATCTATGGTAATTACTTTTAGAGCTGGATAGCGAAGAGGCTCTTCTCTGAGACTCCCATGCTTCATCCTTGCTTGTGGCAGACTAGTTTCACAGCTGCTCCAGCCCATTTAGGAGTCATTTTTCTTTCACCTAGTGGATATAAATCTGCTGCATTCTGCCTACAATTGACTGTCCCTCTGCTTTGCTTTAGGACTTGTCCATTCAGCACTGCTTAATGATCCTGATCCTGCAATCCCTTGGTGTTTACCATAAGTTGGGTGGGAGAGGGGTCAAGTTTGAGGCCGACTGATAGAAGTAGAAATGACTGGCCCTTTCAAGTCAAACTAGGGTGAGCAATTTCTGCTGGCTTGCTCAATCTACGATGCAGCTGCAGTCCATGCTATTTAAAAGCAAATGTTTGCAGGAGAGAAACAGTTTTCACAAGGCAAACAATTTTCTCTGGTTCTAACAGATTTTCTAGTTATTGATCAGCACAGCTACTCCTTGAAAGGGAAAGAAAGAGCTCACTGGGGTGAGCAGCAAAGTGGCAGAATTTACACTGTATTAATTTGTATGATACCAACTGTATACTCAATGGTATTGCTCCCAGTCATGTTACATAGCTGTAGAAATTTCAAGGCTGACTACTGCCACTTCCAGGGGCTATAGCAGCTGCTGGGGATTGCCAGGGAAAGGATGACCTGGATTCACCATTTTCTTGCATAATTCCTCAGTTACAAATTTCTAATAGGGCCAAGAATCTAGCTTGAAAGTAGTTCCCTTCTGTGTTATGCACACCATGCAGGAATTGATGCAGCCAAGGGGAAAAAGGGAAAACTGACAGCTCTTCAAGAGTAACTAACTGGAGATCCAATAAACGAGTAAACGGGATTTTCTCCTATTGAATGTTTGTGGGAGAATGGGAACAAAAAACCCCTTTTTTGTTTTTATTTTGCATTTACAAGGAGCTGATTGAGTTTTTACATCTATATAGTTTTTTTACTCTTTAGTCAAGCCATGTGCTTGCTTTAGACAACATTTTGCATCATTAATTCCCCTGATCCTGCAGGCTGTTCCATGTGGGAAGCCCTGTGCTCCCATGTGGAGCCTCACCATTTTTAATGGTATGCTGCGTGGGCAAAGGCAGGTCTCCCTGGAGAGAAACTTTGAGTTTGAGGTGCATTAGTCAGTCTTCCCTTGCATGTGTTGCTCTTGCAGGCAGAAAAAGAAAAAAGATAAAAAAAAGAAAAAAAAAAAAGGAAAATAAGAGGTAGCAAAGAACTGAAAGCCACACAGGCATCCTCATCCACATGCACGTGGAAATACACATGCACAACAGCAAAACAGACATGAAAAGGAGTTTTTCTGGTTAATTTTTGTGTTCTCTAAATAATGAGCTGACAGTATCCCCTTGTATCCTGAAACAGCATTATCAATTGCAACATCATACAGGGAGAAATTTCTCATTTTCCCATGTTTTGATTTCTGAGGTTAAAGCTACAGTTATTTTGTATGTACATTTTAATTTTTTATTCATATTTGCTGTTGAATCACAGTTTTACATCCACATGAAGAAAGTCAAGGACAGTTCTCTTTCAGCTGAAAACATTCTTTCTTCAAAAATCTGGCTGCTGTGTTCTTTGATTTATTGCCTCGTTGGACAAGATACCAAGTCTCATGCCACAATATTCCTATTATAAACGGGAGTGGTTTTTTCTCCTCTCTGAGTGATAGATAAATCAGAAGACCTTGCATTTTCAGAGGATAAGTTACAATTTCTGAATATTAAGTTAATTATCTCAGACAGTTCACTTGAGACACTGTACCTGCCTACTTAATTGCCTTGCACAAGCTGTAAGTCTAAGTTCTTATATTGTCATGCAGATTGTATAATCACCTGTACAAAGGAATTTGAAAATTCTGCTTAGTGAAATCCCACCTCTTATTTGTATCAGTGACAGCAATCATACAAGGAAGCCCATATTTTTAGAGAGGTCATTTTCTGAGGAAAACAGATGGGACAAACTAAGAGATAATAGGCACATTTTATAAAATTTGTGTATATTTTTTTTCATGATTGAAAATCTATCAATTCAGAAATATTAGCTTGGTATATTTAATATAATTGTCTGTAACATGGGTGCCAGTTTGCTAGAAATATGCAGACCCAGTTTCACCTATTTGTGTTCTAACAATTTCTGTCTCTCTCTATTAAATTTAGGCGAATATTTCTAACTCAGAAATAATTACATGCCAGAGTTTTGGACTCAGCCAGACTCAATGCGATTTTCCAGCCAGTAGCCCTCAAAACACAATCCAGACGAAGATCCTGGTCGTAGCTTCCTTTCAGTCATATCACTTACCACAGGGACCTGGAGAAGTGGATGCCTCCTTTGACAAGGACACCTTTAATTGCTGGAAAATATGATGTTCTGTAAAACAGCAAGGGACTTGTTGCTAATTTGTCTAAATTGCCTTAAATAGTTACTTTGTCTAGGGAAGAAGGAACTCAGGGACTGTCTACTCTCTATCAGTCTTGCTGTTGGGAGTGCAACAGAAGCAATGTATGGTAGGTCAGCTCCAAAATATATCAGCACAGAAAATAGATTGGAGAGCAAAGAGCCATAAAAAAAACTAAAAAAAAGCTTTGTCATTTCTTGCACCTGAACTTGACAAAAATTTTTTTAAAAGTCTGCTAATATTTAATAGAATGAAGGCTGAGATATCCAAACAAGGACTAAGCAAATATTCTGAGCCAGATAAATATCTCTATGATGGATATCACAAAAGCAGCTGATCTTAGGAAGCATCAAAGAAAAGTATGAATATATCTTTAGGATTGTTATACCCCTAGCCATTCTCCCATAGAAGGACCCTATTAAGTCAAGGTAAATTGTACCAACTGCCTCAAAGTGGAGCCTGTCTCTTCTAATTTTTTTGATACAGCAAGTTGAAGTTCAGTGTGATAGTGATAGTACTGACCGATTAAGGCTGAAACTGATAGGAAAATGCAGTTGTCACCTACAGCTTTGTTATTGTGGTGCAACAGAAATGTTCTTTTCTTGAACCATTCTTGCTTGAAAGAAAGGCAGCCAGCCCCTCCTTTCAGTGTCCAATTAGGTAATATTGGTATGTTTTATTATAAGGATGCATTTTAAATGGGATTCTTTTTAAAATGCATTTGGCAACCTGAAGACATTACCAAAACAAATTAGTTATGCTTAGTGCTGCATTTGAACAATACCTTTTGAATTGCTTTGAAAACAGAGTCACTCCTCACTTTTAGTGGTTTAGCACAACTCAGTACAACTTTGCAGTTATTTTGCTGGAACTGGCTCAGTTATTTTTCCAGTCTTAATTTTTTTTTTTTTTTTTTGTGTGAATTTCATGTTCATGCCAAATTAACAGCCCTGGATATTTCCCTTTTTTTTTTTTTTTCTTTTTTCTAGTGGACATTCCAAATAGCAGCAGTGAGAATTCAGTGTTTGCTGCCCCAGTAATGTGACATTTAGCCAACCAGCCAATGGAAGGAGGAGGTAGTTCAGATTCGTGCAGGGTGTTTGCTTGTCCTGCTGCCTCAGAAGGAGCACTGCAGTGCTCTGTGGCATTCATGACAAGTCATTGGCTTTTCCTCACACAAGTTTGCCAGGTCTGTCACTTCCTATAGGAAAGTGTTTTACAAAGTTTGATTAAAAGTGCTGTTGATAGCTATATAGGAATAAGTTAAAAAAAAGTAGTTAAACATGATCTTCAAGAAGAGGGCTACCTGTCTTAATTTAAGTGTTTACTTAAGCACTCTATTATAAACTCACATTCTTAATGTCCATAATATTTATTTTACTAAAAGCTCTCTGCTAATATTCTCTTTTGCTTAATATTGAAAGTTGTTGGGTGGTGATTAAGCCCTCCTGTAAAACTTTATAAAGCCAGGTAAATCCAGGACATGGCTTCTTTTTTATATATCAAAACATGCAGATATCTGAGGGTACAGGGTATTTCCGGGTATGTTTGAGTGACTTAGGATCTAGCATCTTGACTGATAGGAACATGTTGTTCTAGTGCAGGCAGGACTTCAGGTTCAAAGAGGTATATTTTTGCAGCCATGATATAGCTGGTGTCAGGCTTTGCTTCCCTCATCCACTTAGAATTCAATTGTGTAAACTTTACACCTGAGTACTTGGACCATGAACAATTTATTTGAAGATGTCAGTCAAACAGTCAGCAGTACAAATACTTCCAAATGCACCTGCAATTGATTTTGCAGATACAGAAGAAAAACTGGCTCAGTGCAGATGAAAGCACCCAAATTTTGTTCCTTGACTAAAAGTTCAGGGAGTTTGTTGTTTCAGGTTTTTGAGGGTTTTTTTACATATGCATAGGGCAGGAATAGGGGAAACAGAAGATTTTTAAAACCACAGTTTTGGTGAAACATCCAGACAGGAATTATGACATAACATTATCTGTAGATTCACAATAGGTTTTTCTCAAGACTTGAGACTTCAGATTCTCAGTCTACTGATACAATTTTTTCCCATACTTAGTTGACCCAGTAAGAACCAGGTGAGGCTTACAGTGATATTTTTTGGCACAGAAGTGTTAGTGAAAGCAGCAGTAATTCCTCTACCAGCTGGCTTGTGAGCCAAGAGGACCACGGGTCAAGACCAGGGTAAGGGGTCAAGGCAAAGCAAAGGTCACAGCTCAGCTCTTTAGTCCTTCAGTTTGTAAGCTGCTGCATCAGGAGAACATTCATTTTTCCCAGGCCATCAGTATGTTAGCATAGAATCTTGGTGCACTGAAGCACCCAGGAATGTGCCTTCCTTCACCAGGAAAACAGAATGGTGCAAACCTACGGAATATACTAAATCTGCAATAGAGCAGCAAAGAGTAATTTGTTCAATATGTTCAGGGGACCTTGCTTTTGTGTAGCTGTCTCAAAGATGAGGTCTTTGGTCCAGGCTGCTGGTAGTCCTACAGCTTTGATTGCGTATGCATGTGCTAGAAAATGTGGCAAGTATGTGTTATGCTGTCCAAAACCCTGGTAATGGATTTGGATAAAACATTGTTATCTTTAAGGCTTGGAGTATAGTTTAGTATCACTGTGCACTGTTATAATAGCTCTCAGGTTTCAGATGAGAGCTGTCTGTATTTTGCCATGAGGCATGTGTTGCAAGAGCATGTAAATCAATCTGGCGTCTCACTGTAAGAAAGGTGCTTCATTTAAATTAAACCTATGCCCCTAGCATCTTTTAATGGCAGACTAATGAAACTGAGATGGTTTGTGTAACTGGGGGTGGAAATACGACCAAATGGTCTCATTTGTGATGTAAAAATGTAGGCACAGTTTACTAATAGTAGCTAAAATATTAAATATATCAAGAAACTTCCTCTCCTGAAACAAATTGGCATTTTGGGTGCAATCCAGCTCATTCTCATTTGGATTTTCAAGACAAGGCTGTTTCTTCATCCTGTCAGAATATTCTCATTTTCTATTTCTTTGCATAAAATGTCTGCATTTCAGATGTCTGAGAATCAGTGGATGCCGACAAAGAGAATCTCCTGGGGACCTGAAACCATAAGTTTAGTTTTCCCCCCTGCAGTAGACTGAATACAATATTTACCTTTTCTAAATCTCTTGTTTTTAAGTGAATTTACAAATTTTGTGAGGAAGGAAAGCGAAAGGGAAAGGAAAAGGGAAAGGAAAAGGGAAAGGGAAAGGGAAAGAGGGAGGAGGAGGGAAGGGGAAGGAAAGGAAAGGAAAGGAAAGGAAAGGAAAGGAAAGGAAAGGAAAGGAAAGGAAAGGAAAGGAAAGGAAAGGAAAGGAAAGGAAAGGGGAAAATCTTGTTTAAAGCAAGAAAGTTTCAGAAAATAATCTTACTTGCAATATGCATAATACAAAATTAGTTTGTATTTTTGAAGCCTTAGTCATTATTCTTCTAAGTGCAGCCTTTAATGACAACATATTAAATAAGTAGTGGTAAATGCATGCTGAAATAAACCTATGCGTGCATTAACGTGAACCTGTTTAGGCCAGACACACAGACTTTATAATTGCTGTATTCATGAAGTTATAGTCAAAGTTATGAATTATATTTGTTTGCTGATATTGTTCAATAGCAGTAGTCCCTGAATAGGCTGAACATTTCCAAAACCAGAGGAATATTACATAGCTATATTTTTAAAAAACCCAACAAACAAAAAAACAAACAAAAAAACCCCACAAGTGCCCTGCGTTTAATAGATTCATCACAGACAACAGGTTTTAGAGATCCATGGGTTTTCCAGAGTAATGCTTTTCTTAATAAAATTTTCATTTTTTTTAAGAGAAAAATTTTTTACCTCACAAATAAAAATATCAAAATTTACAAATGACCACTGTTCATAGCGATTTCTTTAAAATTCAGTTTTAAACTTGAAAAAGAAACTGAGAGGGCAAGACTGATGTTGGTTGTATTACCTAGAACTTGGATATTTTGTCACATAGAATGTGAAAATAATTATTTGGCAGAAAGAAGATATCTGTTGCTGTTCAATTGTCTTGCTAACTGTTTTTGACTCATCATGCTAAAATTTCCAGATAGGTACAAAATTCACAGTGGGATAAATTGTATATGCTATGCTTACCTCAAGAACAATTTTTTAAAATTCATTTCCATATGAAAACCTAGACTAAACTTGTATCTAGACTTAGAGAAAATATTAAGGTGATAAGGTGAGGGTGTGATTCAGTAATTCTGAAAATGAAATAGGAATCCCATCAAACAATCAAAGGAAGCCAATCTGGTGTTGTATGCAATACAGCAATGTAATTCCATGGCATGCTTACATCTGCCATTATCAAACAGAAATAGGCAGATGGAATTATCTCAAATCTACAGTGGTATTGACTCAAGTATTATTTGACCATTCCTTCCCATCTTGTCTCTTCACAAAGGGTACTAAATACCACAGAAACAGTTCTGAGAAGAGTTACAAGGAAGGTTGAAAGAAAATAGAAAGAGAGCCACGCTTAATCCATTCGTTTTTCAAATATTTTTTATTAAAGGTAAGATTAAAATATAAGCTCCTTATACATTAAGTTGTGGTAACTGATTGTACATAGCTCTTCATCTGAAAAGGTAAAACTAGTGAACTTGAACTAGACAAACTCAGATTAAAAATAATACTCTGTTGTTTAACAAGTGAGATTAATTAATCCCTCAGTATTAATTAAGGAAAAGAGCAAAGTATCCACATCTTGATTGTAAATCAAAGGATGCGTTTATACTTGATCCACAGTCATTCAATCCTAACTTTTGATTGTGATGTTACAATGTTGAGACAAAATTCTCTGCTCCATAAGGCCCACACTCTTGGAGTCCATTAACTGTTTTTGGTTGCTCTGCTTCAATGACAGCACTTTACACTTCTCTAGTACTCTCTGCTGAGAGCTCTTAATAGCTCTGCAAGACAGCAAATGTGACAGTGCCAGATACTGCATCAGGACTCTGGAAAATGAGGGTCCACGTGGCCAGTGAGCTAGTTGTTTCACCTTTCTGTACCTGAGATAAACTTGGGATGGGGACATGCATCAGTCCAAGGAGAATGATTTTTGCCACGGTTGCTGGTTCAACAGCAGCCCTTGATTTTCAGCTGCTGTGCAGCTTATTAGCTAGAAAGTACGACTTAGTTCCCTCCTCTGCAAGGGTTTTGACAGAGCCTGGCCACTCTGTGTGTCTCTGCTCCCCTCCACCCTCTGTTTAGTCACCCTTAGGCTGTGCTGTGTGTGGGAATTAGGGTATGCCGACCATGTGCCATCCAGGGGGTAGCAACCATATTTTCCCCTACAATTTTCCTACTGTTATCTTTTTACCCTCAGTCATCTTCCCAGAAAAGGCTTCAGATATGTTTGTTGGTTTACAATTGCACTTTTGATGGTGCCCACAGTAAAAATTGTTCATATTGTTAATGTCTACAAACATCATATGACTGCTGGTGAATTGTCCATGGTGGAAAATTCAAGTTGTAAAAGAGAATTAAATTTCAGTGGTGAACTGAAAAAATTGCATGAAATACCTTCAACTGCCTTGTTTTCATTATATGTGTGTGCATCAATGTGCCAGAACTTGTATGCTGTTCATTAGCAAGCCATGGGTTATTAGAGGTGGCTTCATACAGTTTGCAGATTAACATTTGCTAGAACTGAATTTGAAACATATTTAACTACAACTTTGTGGATATTTTTAATTGCAAAGAGAGCTATCTTGCTGTCAAGCTTTTTATTTCGCTTAGCCATGAAAGGACATCTTCTTTTAACACTTCTTAAAGAGTCTGAAAGTGCTCTTCAGTCACTAGTAATACTAATAAAGGCCAAGTAGGAAATGTTTTTCCTTTGAAAAGTTTTCTTTATTGCCTTTTCCACATGGGGATTAACCCAAGCATGTTCACCTGTTTTCACACTGGAAAAATGAGAAAATAAGATAGACTGGTTCTCATTTGGGATAGACATAAATGTTATGTGAATGGGGTCATGAAAGGGGAAGCTTATTCCCTGTCTCAGGTTTAAAAGTGAAAGTCACACCATATGAAATAAGGGGTGCCCAACCTATTCTGCCCTTGTTATTCCGTTTCTGGTCATGCTCACTTTAGAATGACTGAAAATGCAGTATTTTGGGCAGTGATCTGAGAAAAAAAGATTGGGATGCAAATATTATCTCTGAATATATATTTTTTTGTTTCCCACCAGCTTCCCCCTCCAGCAGAGGGGAGTTCATCTTTATGGAAGCACATCTATATTTTGCACAAACTTTTGGCTTTGAGCTGTTGATATATTTGTGACAGAAAGCCATTTTACCAGAAAAATTCCCACCAACTCCAATGTTGATTTTTTGGAGGGCAGCAACAGGAATCCAGTTCTATCGGGAATTCCACCAACAAATATAAAAGTAGAGAGTTTAAAGCATATATTTCCAAATATTTTCTCTAATTTGAGAAAGAGAATACATATCTTCCACTGCCTTTTGTCTTGCTTCTGCTTTGTCTTGCTTATATAAGTCAGATTTCTTCTTCTTGCTTTGAAATGTCATTATTTTTCTTCTTTTACTGCTCTAAGCCAGCAGAGTGAAACATCTCCATATTTTGTAAAAGAATATATAAACTTTGTTATTTGAATCTTTCTGCCAGGTTCAAAATAGTCTTTATATATGATTAAGTATCCTAACTATTCTTTTGTTGCATTAAGATAAAGTAGCAACTTTTATATGTGAAAAGCCAGATGAATTTAAGATTTAAGATTTCTCAACTGTAGCTATAGAGCATGAAAGCTAAGACAAAATTACTAACATGAGAGAGAAGTGCATTACTGTGCTATTGCATCTGAAGTGCAGGAGGGCTGACAGGATGGGTAGCATTTGTACAATGCAGGGATAGATATCAAAATGTTCACCACTGCATATCTTCAGCTGTGCACTCACCTTCTGAAATGGGAATGGAAATTGTAATGTAAATAAATTTGTTGTCTTTCAAAATAAGTTACTTTTAACTGATGATTTTGTAGCATCCATTGCTCTAAATTTCTACAGCTATAGTTATGGAGTTTATAAAACACTACTCTGCTCAGAAACAACTTTAAAAAGAAAACCAATTGTTCTTCCCAAACATCGAGATAGATTTTTCCAGTAGAAAAACTGTCTTTCTTTCCTTTTTCTGGGCTCTGTTTCTCTCTTCTGTTTGGTGCCCATTGTTAGCAGTAAAACTGAGTAAAATTGCAATGCCATCAACTGGCTCAATAAGAAACGTTGGTGTCTAATACTGAAAAGTTTGACCCTGTTCAGCTAAGGGATTCATGACTGAGACTTGGAAAATTGTGTGTGAAAATGAGTAGGAGATTGGAAGAAACAGTGTAGTTACTAGAGAGGAGGAAGAAATAATAAAATTTTAACCTTGTTTTCTTTTGAAACTCAATTGTATGGAGTCATCAATTGTATGCATGTGTTAGTAGATGTCTGACTATGGCCCTGTGTGGCTATAACTGCTTGGCTTGCTACATCTGCCAGTTCTTGTGACTTTATTTCTCACGGTGTAAAGAGCTTGAAAGTCAAAATAGGGTTTGGGGGTTTTTCTGAGAAGGAAAAAGTGGATAAATTTACATCAGATCTCTGTGTTAAGAGGTTAAGAGATATTTTGATGGAGAAAGGATATAAACAGAAAATTGTGATCTGGAGTCTCTGTGTCCCTAAGGTGGCAGGATTGCAAACAGTTTTCTCTGGACTCACAAGAAAGAGCTCTGTAGAGGCCTTTTTGGCAAGACTTTGGGATGCCATTTTCCCTGACAGGTCCTGTGTACTTTGATGACTTTTCTCTGCCTGCCTGGGCATTTTCTTTTTTTGGCTGACATTTTAAAGAAAATACAAGCCACGGTTTTATAACAAAATTTGCTAAGAAAAAAAAAATTTCAGATTTTCAACTTAATTATTGTAATGCTTTCACTTTTAAAATGATTTAGACTTCAGTGTTTCAACAAAAATCTTTATTCAGTAAAATAGGTGGGGTTATTTCTTGAAGGTATCTCATGTAATTAATTAGAATTTCTAACTATCTCCAACATACACTTCTGTGGATGAAGTGACATTCCTAGAAGGTTTCACTATGCTTTTTTACACTGATCTGGCATATTTACTTGTTCAGATTATTCTTAAATGGTGCTATATATTCAAATGAACCCATCACGATTTCAATGAATACCAAAGCAATTAATAATGATTAAATACTTACATTAAATGTCATTCTCTCATATGTATTTCAGTTAGAAAAAAATTCTGGCATCTATTTTTATTTGAAGAGAGTCACATTGCCCACAGAAAATTTCAAGTGCATACTCAAAGTTTAGCAATTAGCATAGATCAGAAGGCCAGAAACAGAACAGACAGCGAGAAGCGGTTTGGAATTTTGGTTATTTCATAGGAGGCATGTGCTTTCTCAAGCTGTTTCCTGGAACCAAGATGAAAATCAACATGTAAAAAAATTATTTTTCAGCTTTTTGAAGAAGAGAAGATATGAGAAAGATTTCTTTGTTGCTGTTGCCACATTTGGTTATGAAAACCAAGAACGGGAGTTTGAGTGCAATCACTCCCTGGGTCTTTTGGCAGTTCTGAGGTGTCAAGAGTTTTGTTCTGTTTAGCATGTCATAGTGGGTGTTTCAGCTGTCACTTCTGAACCAGACTGCAGGGCTAGTGGAGGGCCCCCCTACTTTCCCTTGCCTGATTTCTTTTGTGACCACACATATTTAATAGTAAGTGTGGGAGGAAACAGGAGACAATCAGAGCAGTTTCATATATCTCTGATCATATAAAATATAGTAAGCCTTACAATGGGATTGAAAAGAAGGTGAGGATATACATGTCCTCCAGGGACAGTTTGTTATTTATATATGACAAAATCTTTTCCTAAAATCAAATTGAAATGGTTTTTATTTTGCATTTTGCAGGCCCCACCATAGTAGTGGCCTTGGCAACTTTCAAAGGACAAGAAGTAAAGCAGTGGTAAGTTCAATACTTGTACAGCAGTTCAATATACCTAACCCCAAGACTATTGAATTATTTCCATTTTCTGGCATGATTGTGGACTAGAAGGACATTAATTGCTGAACTTGTAATAAGATTCAGTAATTCTAATAAAAGAAAATTATTTACCATTTACTGCTCCATTTACAGGCTTGATAGTTTTTATAACTGTATTACCTAGAGTTTTTCACTGCTCAGTATATTCTCCCTTGCTAAAGAGGAATTTAATGCAGCATCTGATGGAGAGGGTGCAGGGCAGATGGGCAAGTGTATATTGCAATTTCATCATGGTCCCTCCTTGCAAGGCAGTCTTTATGAAAAAGAAATACATGGGTTTTTTCCTCCCTCTTTTCTCGGGGTATAGCAGAGTGACATTAATCTGCCATGATTGAGATATCAGTTTGGTTAGCAGGCACAAAGCAACCTTAAGCAAAAGGGCAAAGCAGCTTGAGAAATGTTGGCTGTTAGTGCTTGGTAACAACCCGATGGAGAAGCCCTGAAGTGGTTCAAATCACAGACTGCCTGCTAAGTGGTCTTTGGGGAGCCTGCTCTGCATCTAATCCCAACGAGAGAAATATGAGCGGCAGCAGGCTGGAGATCAATGTAGGTGCCTTGCTGGGGATATTAACTACCCCACCTTCACTTCTGCCTCCTGCAGCATGACAACTCTATTCCCAGAGGGCCAGAGGATTCTGCTGGGGTCTGTAGCAAAGTCTGTTGAAAGCAGGAGAACTGACATTTTGCTGATTGTCTCGACTGCTTTGACATCTCACAAACAGTACAAATGATCACTTATGTAAAGGTTATTTGAATAAAGGTAAGATCCCTTGGTGTGACTTAACTGTAAACCATTCCAGTTCCCTTTAGATGTCCCTCTGAGATTTCTAGTCTCCTAAAATGTGCATGTACTTCTAATTTGCCTGTAGGATAGGAGAAGGCTGGAATCTGAAATCTGCAGAGCATACTGGGCTTGCACAATACGCTGAAACTAGGCTTATTCAAAAAGGCTCTTCCAGAGCTTTTAACAAGACGTGAAAAACCATCTGAACCATTAGTGTCTCAGGGAGCTGAGGTGGAGGCAGCCAGGAGCTGCTGGAATGGGTGCTCCTGCTGACAGAGTTACAGGGTAAGTGAAGGATTTGCTCTGAAGCAGGAGCTTTGCTGCCCACTCGCCGGTGTCATGGGGAGGGTTCCTCCAGCAGCTGGGGGAAGGGGTGCTTTTGGGAGACAAAGTCATGGAGCTTGAGCTCTCATTTAGCGTCTCAGTCTCTGAAAACACTTGGATTATGTTCATAGGATTTTCTCAGCAGCTCCCCTTAGGACTACAGTGTTGGGGTGGGAGAGGTGTGCTGGTTTGTTTTGGTGTTCAAAACAACATCAAACATTTTTAAATTAAACTATTTAAGTTAAGGAGACAAATTTTTAAGAATCACCATGGAATGTTGCAAAGGGCTCATGATAGTTCAACAGCAAAATTGTGTATTAGATGTGGCTTGGACACTCGTTCTTTATAGGTCCTGTTGTGGGGAATGGCACAGACACTTGTGCAGAATCCCTCTGAAAGGGGAAAGCCCATGTCCTGATGCCCTAAATCAAACCTGCCATGTACTGTCAGAGCAAATCTGGAGATCTGTGCAATGAGACCCTCATCTGTATGCCCATATAGACTTTTTCTTCATTAATTGTATAGTTATCTGTATCCAATTAGCATACACCTGAAACAAGCAAAAATCTGTCATGGAAAATTGCAAGCATAGTTTTAGATGGCATTTTCCTTCATATCTGAAAGATTCTCAGATACTTTGCTGCACTGATAGATACTGATAGATCATAAGAAAAAATGAAATTACCCTAGGTTGGTGGGAATAATTGGCATCTCTGGGTGAATAACAAGTTCAGCTTTTCTGCGTACTTGTCCTGAGCTCTGATTTAACTTGATGCAAAATCATTTTAAAAAGATAACACCAAGATTAAACCCAGGACTGCTGCATTGTGCCATACTTAGTTATGCTCCTGAGATAAACTGGAACTATGGGGAGGCGATTTTGTCCACTTTCTTTGCAGAAATGTGCTGATAACCTTTGTAATTATGCTCTGCTCCTACTTTGAGGCTCCAAGAGGGATCATGTGTTGATTACAAAATAGCCTGTGGAATGGTTTCATATGAACATCATGAGAGTCACATCATAGTTAGGTGAACAGACTTCCTATCGCTCCTTCAAAACAGTTTCTCCTATAATGTCAAGGTCTCACCAATATGTTGAAAGAACCCCCACATTTGTATGTTCCATGTAATGTAGATAAAAAGCTTTGTAGCCGAGTTATGATACTCCTTACTTAGGAAGCTTTTCTTAAAAGGTCGTGGGCCAGAAATCCTCATTTACTTTAAATACAGTAAAATTTTAGCCTACTGCTGTTGCACAGAAAAGTTTTCATTGCTCTGGTTGTGGTAGCAAGGTTTCCATCAGAAAGGTACAATGTTTCTATCAGAAAATCTACACTCTCTACTGACACAGAAAAGCCCACTGTGCGGAAGAGAGCTGGTGATTTTTTTTCTCTGTGTATTTTGGTTGTAAAGTTTTCCTAGAGCTCTCTTTTAAAGTGACAATGCTGTACCATACATACATGGAGAACATGAGCTGATGCCAAGGTTTAGCAGTCATCTGGAATTGCCTGTTGGATTCATACTTGCAGTACAAGTATGATGATTTTTATAACAAATTATGAAATGCCAAGTGATTATTAATTATTGGACACTTGCTATACAATATTGCCTATCAGTGAGTGACTCCATCTGGTCCGAAACTATTGCAAACACTCTAAAGAAAGACTGTTTAAGAGGAGGAACGACTTCATAAAATGGAAAGCAAAAGGATGGAAAAATAGAAAAGAAGAACTGTTTCCAACTTTTTGGCACTGAGGTTCAGTGAAATCCTTGTTAGACTTTTCAGAGTTCTGTAAGAGACCAACCCTCCATGCAGAGCTGATTACATGAAGTTCTTGTGTGTTGCCTGCCAACCCATGTTCTCACCAACATATAACTCCATCTGCAAGAGGAGTGGACAAGCAATGAGAAAAGAAATTATTTCACTCTCCTCACTGTCATTAACAGACTTGTGTTAGACTTTCTGTATTGAGGAAAAGTAATTATTGTTAACACTGTGAGGAATATTGAATGGGCAACATTGATTGGCACTGAAGTCACATTTAATGACTCTGCTTTGGTAGAATCTTTATAGGAGCTTTATGTCAGGCCAGATTTGTTACTGAAGGTCCCCAAAATCAGTGTGCTTGATCAACCCTCACCTTTCTTACTGCAGCTTTCTTGCTTATTGTCATATTTCATCATTTGCCCTCCAATAAGAGCAGGAGGATTCCTTTGCTATGTTGGCAGCCTATGTTGGCTGACCTTCCACATACCATCCTAATTTCCTTCTAACAAGGCTTTTCAAATGTAAAGTTGCAATTTAATTGCTGAGAGATATTTGAACATGAATAGCAATAACAGAAACCAGGACTCTGGTGACTCTTTGTCACCATAATCCCAACATTCAAGTGGAGATGATCAGCTGGTCCAGGTTCATGTAAGTATTGCTTACACTCAAAGCTGAGAGGCTTGCCAAGTTCAGAATGTAGATATTGTTCTGTCCAATTTGAAAACCAGGACTCCACGACCAAATTGTATCTCTCAAACATCATTGCGTCAGCATGGAGGAGTCCTCTACTTTTTTAGGTTTCATTGTGATTTGGGTTTGATGATGCACTTGCAGCTTCACTTAAGGAAGGATTGTACTTCAGTTACACATCTGCTATCGACAGCCAGCTAATCGCGAACACTTGAAATCTTTGGGCCAGGAACTCCGCTAGTATCATTTCAGTCGACATGTACTGATTTCCTGAAGGCAGCTGAGGGTGTGGCAATTTACGCAGACCTGTCTTGCTACTTCTTTTACCTACGGATGGTTAGAGTGAGCAGCTTCTACTAAAAGTCCAATTATTTTCTTCTCTTGAACCACATTAAATTTGTAGGTAGGTCCTTTCCCCGTTTTATTGGTATTTCCCCTTTTCCTTCTTAATCATTAGTGGTTTTGGTGTTCTTTTTTTTTCTTTTTGTTTGTGATCTGTTTTCTTAACCTTCCTTTTAATTCCCTGTTTGACTCATTTCTCTGTGCTTTCTGCAAAAAAGCTTTTTGTTTTTATTCCTAGGCAACATCTGACCACCCTTTCTGTCCTTCCTGCTCGTCACCATGTTCCCTGCCAGAGTCAGTACAATAAGTCAGGGAGAAACAAATGTCTTGCTTGTCAGTGCCTTTTCTACTTCCTGCTGTCCAGACTTCAAGGGTTAATTCTCACTCAAGTTCAAATCACAGGAATCCTAAAGAGGGAGTTTTTTTCCCCACTTGCCTAAACATCCTTCCTTCATTAGGACTCCTTTCCAAATAAAATTATGAGGTTTAAGTCTGACCTTGCCCAAGTGAGTAATCAAAAAAAAAACAAAAAAACCAAAACTGTGTTACACCCCAGAAGTGCTTTTATTTTCCACTGAAGAAAACAAATCTCTTTCCTGCTGACCTTCAGCTGCCTCAGAAGCAAATCACAATAATTAACAGGTGAGACTCATATTCTGCAACTTGGTTGCCACTTGACAGCAGGATTTCGTCAGCACTTAGCTGTTTTTTTTTTCCCTTCCTCGGATAGTGTTTCTGGCGGTAATCACCTCATCTATCAATTACCAGGGTTGAGACTGCAGACTCCTGTCACTCTGAATAGTCACGCCTATACCAAGGGAAGGTATTTCTGGTGTTTTAGGAGAGTAGTGGGTGCAGAAATTTGGTATGGAGCACTTCTACCACCAAGGGAATGACAGACATAGGAAGGACTGAATGGGGAAGTGTGGAGGGTTCAGGGAAATGGAAAGTTTACTCAATGATTTTGCGTCCACTTCCAGCAACTCTGGCCCTTGCCCAGAATAAGCCACCCACTTGCAGTTTTCTGCATGTAAATTCTTATGCTGCAAACTGATCAGGAAATCAGATGTGACCAAGTACAGCTCATTTGGATGTGTAAAGCGAATTTAAATAAAATCAGTGGTTGTCTGTACACCAGAAAGACAAATCATTCAATTGCTGGCAGTTTTCTGACAGTAGGACTAATATTTTGCAGTGTTCTAGCTGCACACAGCTGTCTCAGCACCTGTGGCCATCTTCACCCTCACAGCGGATAGGAGCTCACAGTGCCTGAGAAGCCCCTTGGTTCAGTTTGTGGCTTGAAGCTAAGATGACAGATTCCAGGGAATGATCCAGACTTTCAGCAGATGCATCTAGTGAGTAATATCTATTCTAGTGCCTATCATGCACGAATCCTGGCTTTCTGCTAGAAGTAACTCTCTGTTTTTATGTGTGTTTTTTATTTGAATCCTTGGCACACAGGGACCGACTGGAGTCTTTCATATTCCAGAAAGCGAGCAGCAAAGGCAGAATGTAGCAGTTTTCTCTCAACTAACAAACCATGCTTTTGTTGATTTATTGTTTATTTTGCTTCTGCGTTAAAATGTGGTGCTTAAGAACTCTATTTTAATTGCAAATGAAAGAAACATAGCCGTCTTGCTTCCGTGGGACGGATGCCCGTCTTCCAAGAATGAGCGAGAGGAGAAGGCTTTTTTGGCTTTCTCCTCGGCGCTCTGGGGAAGGCGAGGAGCGCGGCAGCGGCGCCGGGGCCAGCGGCTGCGGGCTGGGCGTGCGGAGGAGCGGGGGGCTCCCGGCGGAGCGGGGGGCTCCCGGCGGAGCGGGGGAGCCGGGGCGGCTCACGGAGCCGGGGAGGCGGGCTCAGGGCCGGGCTCCTGTGTACGTGGCTGCTCCACAGCGTGTTTTCCCTTCCCCTCTCTAAGACCTGTGTTTGTTGCCATAGTGAGAGGACACAGCTCAGACGGCGAATGCTCGCTTTTCTTTGACCGAAGTCTAACTAAAAAAGAAAGGGTAGAACAGTTCTGCGTAGTCGTAGAGAGAATCCTTCTCTGTCTTCAGTGTTTGCATCTCATCCGGTGAAAATTGACACTCTTAGAAACATGTGCTCGGGATGGCACGTTGTAACCCGCACTGGGGAATTGCACTGGAGGGACTGGAGCTTTTGGGACATGACAGAGAGAGAGGGAATGCAACAAGAGGATGCAGAAACAGAGAAAATGTAGTTAATTTCCTGGCTGAGAAGGGTAAATGGTATGGAAATGAGGAGAAGAGAAACATACCCGTACTGCCCGCAATAGCATACTATGACCCCTCCAAGGCAGAGGAGAGCAATGCCATAACCAGGAAGGAAGGAAGGACAC
This sequence comes from Onychostruthus taczanowskii, assembly GCF_017590055.1. Taxonomy (NCBI): domain Eukaryota; kingdom Metazoa; phylum Chordata; class Aves; order Passeriformes; family Passeridae; genus Onychostruthus; species Onychostruthus taczanowskii. The sequence continues at coordinate 5,384,837 of NW_024500349.1, read as the reverse complement.
GTTTCTCCCAGGGCTTGAGCTAGCAGTGATGGATTTGTGGACCTCTGGAGTGCTCTAACATAGAAATTGTCTGCGGTGCACTTGTATCCTAGGGGTCTAAGAAAAGGCTTGTGTATGATTCATGTGCCCTTCAAGTCAGCAACCAGATTTTCCTATCCACCACAAACTTTCTACATAGATTTTAATCTAAGTACCAGTAGAAATGCACACTATGACCTGTCTAGCTGTGTCCTTTTCTGGTTTTACCACCTAGAAAGACTCAGAGGCAAGATTTTGCTCACCTCTGTTAAATCACTGTCTTCATTTCTGACAGTGCCATGAAGATAAGCCCACATAGGCAGACCAAGTGAGCTAGCAAGAAGAAAAGTAGTCAAATATCTCCTAAAAAGGAAGACAAACATCCAGGTACAGAAGGCATTGATCATGCTGCCTGCATGATCAATGGGAGTTTTGCCAATGACACAAATGGAAGTGAATTGGCAGGAAAGAGAATTGGAAATATTTGCAAAGAAGTGCATCAACTTTGCATGTATAGAAGAAAAAGCAGCTGCATTAGCAACTGTCCCATTAGAAAGTGCTCAAGGAAATCGAGATTCATTGCTTCTATCTTCCAGGCATTAATTGTACATTTTTACTCTAACTTCCAATTAGAACATTTAATCAGTCCTCACCCCTTTTTTGCTCACCGTCTATGCAATAAGCTCCAGATAGAAGTTAAGTTTAGAAGAAGTGAGAGAAGTCACACACAGCAGAGTGTTTGAGGGTGTTCTTTCTTCAGAGACTAAGACTCCAGCAGTCCCTCCCCTGCAAGTGCTGATCAGTGCCACGGGCAGACCACAAAGTGATGCTGTTGTCAGTGTCTCCACAACACGTGCAGAGAGACCCCATTTAAACATGAACTTCACTACTGCACATACAGCAGGGGAGGGGTATCAATGCTCAGCCATCTCTCTCAACCACATTTGTGCCACTACCCAATTTGTAAAAGTTTGATGAAGACTTGCCAAACACAACAGGTGGGATGTTAAACTCAATTTGCAAATTTGGAGGCCCCTTCTGAAAAGACGATTCCTGATGGTAAGATTTTGTGTTGGAAGATACAACAGAGTAAGTGGTCTGTGACTTCTTGTGTTGGCAAGTGAGCAGTGAGTGCTTTGGAGGTTGCCCTGCATGACCTACCAGTGGTGATGTGAAAGAGTGGCTCGGCAATTGCAGCTGAAAGCAAAACTTATCAAAACACCAGATAGTGTGTTAGATTTGAGCTTTCTGCATTGCCAGAAAGTTTTCCTGGTGAATTAGAAGCATATTCCATGACTCTACTAATCAGCTAAGTTTCCATATGTGATATGATCCTTTTCATTAACCAGATTTGTTCCTTCATCTCAGTTCTCTAAAATACCAGTTTTGCTGAACCACTAATTCTTACATTCCAACAGTCAGTTATGAAAAACTGCAGTTTTGGAAATATTGCTTTCCTGTGAGCTGTCTCAGGCTTTTGCAGTAATGATATCCTAAAATACTTCTGCAGGCAAATGTCTACCCTTTATTACAGAAACAGATGCTCCTTTTACTAATGAAGGGACAGCTACTTCCATGACACCCTCTTTGTCAGTCACATGAGAAAATAAAGCAATGCTAAAATATGGTTGCAGCAAAGATGTTTGGTATGTAATCTTCCTCTCTGTCATGTAAACAGTATATTTTTGGGTTTTTGTATGAAATACATTCTGAATATAGAAAATGGAATTGTTGCATCAGAAAACAGCAACAAATCAGACTATTATGAAAAACTAGGTAGCCAGAGAATTAAAATAGATTAGGTAATAGAAAATTGGGTAAAATGTAATTGCATTTAAGGCAGAGTGATATGATCTTTTCATGTAAACTGGGAATTCATAGGTTTGAAAGGAAAAATGAGAAGAAAACCAAAGTCTATTACTCGATGACAGTGTCCCTGTAAGCAATAATCATCATGCAGTTGTGAAAGACTCAGATTTGGTACTAACTTAGCATATGAAGCATAATCAAAACAAAAATAAGAAAGTATAAAAGTCATTCTATAATATAGATTATTTAAAATAGTTCTGCCTCTCTGTGTGCTATAAACATTAAATAAAGTTAGAATTGGTGCAGAGAGTGAGGATGACCAGAGGAATAGATGTTAAAACAGTTGGTTGGTACAGCTTAGCAGACTGGCTGGGTGGAAACTGGGAGAGCATATGATAGTGCTCTATAAATGCATAAAGGACATATGTAGTCAGAATAAGAAGAGCTATTTAAGCAGAAGAATCATATAAGCCTAGAACAAATAAATACATATTTTAAGATTAAATCAGAGGAAAAGTGGTTCTAATTGTTGGTGTGATTGTGAAACAGCCTCACGTAAGAGGTAATTTCAGCAGCCTGAACATGATGAGTTTATGAGAAGTATATCGTAAGCCTCCCTGAAGTGGCAGAATAAAGGACCCAAGACCTTCCTGTTCCAGTTCACATACTGTGCTTTCTCCCTTTCACATACAAATCAGTGAAGAGGAGACAACAAAGATCAGCAAATGAACAGGAACCTTGAACCAACAGTCCAGCTCTACTCCACACCCATCCATGCTCTGGCAAGATGAATGGCCATAGCCAAATAACCATGCTCATGGCCATGGCTTTTCTTCAGACAGCGTGTAGAGTCACTGTCTGTCACCAGGGAGTAAATTGTGTGAATCACTGTCTTCCAGTTAAATGTCACCACTGCTGCAATATCTCAGACAGCCACTTATAGGAGGCATCATTGGTTAGGGCCCAGCAGCAGAAGCCTGTGCTGCAAAAAATAGACACAGCGTCCTCCCTCTGCTTTACACCAAACTGCTGCAAATGCAACACTCAGTTGCTAATGTGACAAATGACAAATTCAAACTGTGTTTAACTGATTCGAGCCTATTCCATAAAGTTTCTTGTCAAGGCAGCAAGTTGCCTCCCTACAACAATTTCTGTCACAGAAGAATCTAAGCAGAAAAGGGTCTGGGATATTGGTAATATAAAATTATTGGTTTATAGTAAAATACTTGAAATATTTGCACTGACTGCACTGCTGGCTCTCTGAATAATCATTCCCTGCCTTAAAACAGGTAATTCTTTTCTTCTGTGTCACATGAAAAGTGCCCTTTCTTGTCTTGCATCACAGATTTTCAATTCCAATTAAGTTGCAACCACAATTTTGTGTGAGGAATTGTACTTTCTCAGAACAAAGCAGTTTTCTACTGTACACTGTAAATGTGTTCTCCATGGCTGAGTCGCAGCAATTCACCCTCAGCACTCAGTTATGCATAGCATGTGGGGAAAAGCACTGAATTAAGATGACAGGATTGTCCTCAGGTTCTGAATATTATACTAAGCATGCTTTGGCATCTTATATTTAGAGTGAGTTATTTTATGCTTGTTTCCTCTTGACACAATTTAGTTAATAGCCACATTCAGTCACAAAACCACTTGTAAATAAACACCTTGTTACAGATTACAGTGTTTTCAATCTCATGGCTCTTTGGCTTAGTCTATCAGCCAATAAAACCTGCCAATGCAGTATATTAACTTCTGTCATGTTTAAGTGTTTTTATACATTAATGGACCTGCTTGTAATTTCACCATATAGGCTGCACATTCCTGGATATACAGCATATATGAAATAAATAAGCTGTCCAAAGAAAACATTTGTATTGGATGTTCACTGTTGGTTTCTTCCCATACTGCCCTCAGATGCAGAAACTGCCCTGGGAGATGAATGTGCCAGGATAAGTTATCTAGGGCTCATAAAATCTTTTTTAGAAGATTGAAATAAAGTCAGTGCTTGCAAAAGACAAATCAATTGTGACATTTCTGAATAGAGTGCGATGCATTTAATTAGCAGAAGACATACTGGCAAATGCTGAATTACCCAATAAATCACTGAATGCTGGAACCCATACAGAGCTGGGAATCAGCTGTCTTGTGAGATGTACAGCAAGTGATAATAGGAAGATCTGGCCATTTCTCCACCATTTTCTGCTAAATTTCTTCCATTTTGACATTTCCATGCCAGACCATTTTAATTATTCTGAAACATCAAAGAAATTCTCCAGCCTAATCTGAGAAATCTGTGCCAATATCTGAGGAGTGAAACATGTATTTTATGATATGCTACAAGTTTACTCTTCAGTTGGAGGCAAATGGTGGAAGTTAAGTCTCTAGGAATAAAGTATTTATAAGAAAATGTACAAAGTTGTTCTCAAGGGAATGTGTTGTAGGACCAGGCCCTGAAGTGACAACTGACATTGGCCTTGATGTCCTGGGGTCTCCCTGTGTGATGAGCAAAAGGGGCTCCAGGCTTTTTGCATCTGTGAGAAAAGGGAGCAGAGGAGAGGCTGAGCATCAAGGTCAACATGTGCTATGGTGCTTAAACCATAGCCAGCAGCTCTCTTCTCCCTCCAGCAGAGTTGCAGCCCCATCTGGGTGCATGTAGGCAGAAGTGCTGTCCTTAATGTCCCTGTGCTCTCACTGTGCCCTCACAGAGCTGCTGATCCCCTGGTGTGTCACAGGAGTGCTTTGGTAGCCATTTAACAAAACTTTTATTAATGTATAAGAAATCTTTCCAAGTGTTTTCAGTGCTCTCACCACCTCCCCACCTGAATTCCTTCCTTTCATCTCATTTCCCTGTGCTTCACTTATAAATGTTACAAAATATTCAGTAGCTAGGGTAGTCTTCCAGAGATCTGAGCACCTGACGTACTTAAAAACAAGCCACAAAACCAAACCAAACAAAAAATACACTCCCAAAATTACACAACAACAACAAAACCAAACTCCAGATAAATTCTTAAGATCCTGAGATGTATATATGTGTGCCACTTTTTAACTTTGCACTTAGTATATTTGTATTTATATCAGATTCTTGTTTGCTTGTTGCTATAAAGTTTAATCTCAGCTTAAAAATTAGAGTTGTTGAATGAAAAGTGTTTTTACTATTTAAAAAAAAACAACCCACTTAGCTTCAGACTAGACTGAGCTGTTAGAGTTGTTGAATGAAAAGTGTTTTTACTATTTAAAAAAAAACCACTTAGCTTCAGACTAGACTGAGCTATCTTTAAGAATAAAATGCAGAAGGCTTGTACAACAGTACTCACAACTGTAGTGCTAATATTGTGCTTACAGTGAAAGAAAACTGCATGTGCAACTACACCCATGGGATAAGGATTTTGAACTCATTAGAGGTCCTGTGATTTTTAAAATTTGGCATTTCATGATATACCACCAAGCAAGAGTGGCCTACAGTCTCTGCCCATCATCCTCTATTAGCCAAAAGACCAGAACACAACCTCTTCTTAAGAAGAAATCCAATTAGTTTGTATGTTGCTTGTATTTGATACTTATTTAAATCTGTATTTATCACCACTGTAAAAATCAATATAAACTTAACTCAGCTGCCTTATTTCTGCATTTCTTCTGGCTGAATATGTTCAATTCAACATTGACATAGAATATTTTGTAACCCATCTTTCTTCTGTAAAGCATTCATTCTCTTGAGAGTTTTACATGGTCCCATGTTAATTTTCAACCTAGTAGTTATCACAGCCCTGCAACAGATGATCTAAGCCACTCTACCCATCTTACAAAGGAGAGGTATGACTCACGTGGCACTTTAGGCTTCTTCTTATCCTCAGGGAATCAGGCGGGAGTTCATTGGTGCCGGTTGAGGTTGCCCAAGAGCAGAATTGTCAAAAAAAACCAGACTAGGGGTCTTTTGTTTCTCTTCTGTTCTTTTAACATCAACAACCTCCAGCTTTTGAAAATTATTCTAATGGTTAAGGGTAGCCTGGAGAGGAGAAGGTTCAGAGGAGACCTTTTCACTCTCTATAACCCCCTGAATGGAGGTTGTAGCCAGGCGGGGGTTGGTCTCTTTTCCCAGGCAATCAGTGACAGGACAAGAGGACACAGCCTTAAGCTGCACCAGGGGAGGTTTAAGTTGGACATTTGGAAGAAGTTATTCACAGAAAGGCTGACTGGGCATTGAATTGGGCTCCCCAGGGAGGTGGTAGAGTCACTGTCCCTAGAGGTGCTTAAGAAAAGACTGGATGTGGCACTCAGTGCCATGGTCTATTTGACATGGTAGTGTTGGGTCATAGATTGGACTCAATGATCTCAAAGGTCTTTTCCAACCTAGTGATTCTGTGAGCATTTAAGTCTTTGAAATTATTGTTGCAAATAATGATAATTGGCGAATATATACAATCATTCTTACTTGCAGAAAATTGCAGCAGAATAAATCACAAGCCTTTAAAATCATATCCTAATACTTTAAAAGTAAGGAAACAAAGATCAAAGCAGCAATTTGGTAGATAGGTAAAAATAAGAGAGGCAAAATTGTTCCATGCTGTCTCTACCCTCTTGTGCCTAATCCTACAGAAGGCTGAGTTCCCTCAAGCTCCAGGAGCTTCAAAGTTTCCTCTTGCTCTAAATTTCACTAGTTCTCCTGAATGTTATGATCTTTGAAGGCAATGAAGCATATTGATCACTCTATTAGCCATTAAGCAATACAGTGCCTCCCCTCTCCTGTAATGAGTGGGATAATCTGCTTTGTCTGTTTATGAAGTCTTGTAATGCCACAGAGCTGGAAACAGACGGAATTTGCATTCCTCTGATTCTCTGTGTCTTTCCTTAAGTTCAGAGCAGGAGAACAGCAAAGCAAAGCAGAGTTCTTTCTATTATTTATAAAGATTATTATATCATCACTTTCTGAAGTATGGAGGTATTTATTACAAACAGTCTGAAAGGCCAAGGACTTAGAAACCCATTACTGTACTGTTGCTCTTAGTGTGCTTACTAAACATTGTTTTCTGCAAAGAAATAAATGGTCAGAAATTCTTAACCTTCTTAAAGTGGAAGGACATGTGAATTGATGTGTGTAAACTAAGTTTATATGCATAACATATTGACAGAGGGACTTTCAGGTTGCTCAGGTTGGAGCTGTCTACATAAGGGATGCTACTTTTCAAGCACATCCTCATGTATGTGCCTTCCAAACAGCAATTGTTATATTATGTTCCATAGACCTTTATGCTGGGGTGACAAAATGTAACCATGCAGTCTCTGATTCCTTGGTCATTTCATTGCTAGGCACTATTTCAATTCTTTTTTAAAGTTGATTGAAAACTGGCACCTGACTAAAACCCTTTGTGAGCTTCTGTGTCCAAAACCACCCATTCAGAATTACAGAGCACTGTCAAAGCAAACATGACATCCAGCAAGACCACATCCCTCTTCATCTCCTTCATTCTCCATTGCTGTGCATATTGGGGAGGTGACCCAGTAACTCCCACTGGGGACTGAGTGGTGCTGAAAGTGCTCTGAGAGGGAAGGGGCTTTTGATGTTAGCACTGCCCGAATCCTTCCTCCCAGCTCTCAGGCCCTAGGGCTTTCAGATCAAAGCTGAAGCATTATTGCAGAGAGCAGAACAGTTTGCCAAAAAAAAAAAAAAAAAAGAGGAAAGTCTGCCAAAAAGAAAGCTCACTGAACATTTAGGTTGTGTTTAAGAAGTGTCAGCCATCAGCTCTCCCTGGAAGCAGCTCAGTAGTCCAAGCGGACCTGCTTGCCATGGGAGCACCAGCGCCTTCTCCCCTCCCAGTGTTTCCTGAAGCCTGGCCTTGGAAAAGGGAAGCTGCCCCAGCCCAGAAAGGGGATCAGCTGTCAGCTTCTGATCCCGATGAAATCAGGGCAGAACAACAGAAAGCTCTGCTGAGCATGTTCAATCACTTTGATTTTGAAATTAATAGTGCTGATATAAGCTGTGGGTGATGATTGCTAAAAATTTACTATAGAATTTATCCTGCTATCTTGGAGTAGCCAGGAAAAAATTTTTTGCCCTTTCCTACTAAATCCTGATAAAGCCTTTGTGCCAATTGTGTTAATATTCTCTTCCTCTCATCCATGTCTCTAAGTAATTTGTTTTTTTCCTTTGTGCTGTTTTGAATCCTTATGATGATGTTGGTACTTCCCAGCTGGGTGTCAGAAGCACCCAGATCATTTTGTGCATCCTTGTTTGAGTGTGTGTCATTAGCAGAAATTTCAAGCATGCTACATCCTAAGATGTGTTTTGGTATTTCCACCAGTAACTTTCCTGTTCCTTTTCTCATTGCTATTGCAGTCAGTTTCTGAGCAAATCTATGATTCTTACACTAAGGATGATCTCTTCCAGCTTATCTGTTCTTCATATGGCACCATATGTAAATTATCTCAAATTTAGGTAAATTAAATTTAGGACATTTCATCGGCAATTACCACATAAACCCCTAAAATACCAAGACATTTTGGCTTTATGTATCCTGGGGAAAAAAAAAAAAAGCATTTCTATCTTATTTCCTATATGTTTCCATATCTTCCATTTTTCTTTCCTTAAGAATTCTTTCTCAAGTCTTGCATACTGTTGATGAGCCTCATAATTATAGATATTCAATTAATTGATGTTTGATGTGTGGCACATCACTAGCTTGACTAGCTCACTCTTAATGGGGAAATTCCAGTCCCTTCTTTTGCATATTTGGAGCTGTAGGGATTTGGCTTCCACTTTAAATATGCTATTTTCTATCTCCCTTCCTTCACTGGTGCCAGTGAGAATTGAATCTGGCCTTTTGTTGGAAGCAGCAAGCGACAGCGTGTACACAAAGCTGGGAATTCAGAGAGGGGCAGATGGGATTTCAGAGGCTGTTTTTGATAATTTGTCCTTACACATTTGTCCTAGTACACACGAGGCATAACAGTAAGCAAAAAAAGGGAAAATTAATCATCTTACTAATGGACAATTTGTCTCCTGGATGCTCCCTAATGAGGGGGGTCCCTTACAGGCTGTTGCCTTTGTAGAACTCAAGCCCCAGGTGTCACTGTAAGTATTTCACTCTGTAATGCAGAATTTACCTGCTGCATTTCCTTTTAGAGAAGCTAATTGTGAGCTTCATTGAGTGTTTTCTGGATCAGAGATATCTGACCAACCTGTGTCAGGGCAACTGTCTGGTATCAGCACAGGCTGGGGATAAATGGCTGTGGAGCAGCCCTGCCCAGAAGGACCTGGGGGTGCTGGTGGATGAGAGGCTGGACATGACCCAGCCATGTGCACTCACAGCCCAGAGAGCCAAACGTGCCCTGGGCTGCACCAAAAGCAGCGAGGCCAGCCGGGTGAGGGAAGTTCTCTGCTCTGCTGTGGGGAGAGACACAGCACCTGGAACACGGCACCCAGCTCTGGGGTCCCAGCACAGGAAGGACATGGACGGGTTTGAGCAGGCCCAGATGAGGACCACAAAAATTATCAGAGGGATGGAACACCTGACTTACGAGGAAAGGCTGAGAGAATTTGGTCTGCTCAGCCTGGGGAAGAGAACACTTTGAGACCTTCTGGTGGTCTCCATGTACCTAAAGACAGCTTATGAGGCAGATGATGACTAACTTTTTAGCAGATCCTATTGTGACAGGACAAGGTAAAATGGTTTTAAGGTAAAAGAGGGTAGATTTTAATTAGATCTAAGGTAGACATTTTTACAGTGAGGGTGAAGGGACCCTGGAACAAGTTGCCCAGAGAGGTGGTGGATACCCCAGCCGTGGAAACATTTAAGGTTATAGTAGTAGGGTTCTGAGCAACCTAATCTAGTTGAAGATATCCCTGCTCATTGCAGGGACTGTTGGACCAAGAACCTTTAAAGGTCCCTTCCAACCCACACTATTCTGTGGTTCTATGATCTTCATAGTCAAGAACATTAATTGCTAGTTGTGTTTCTGCAATTCCTTGCACTACCAAAGAAAAATAAAGCTTTAATTGGTTATATTAAGACATAAGTATTGGTTATATTAAGACATAAGTATTTTATCTCTTACATTTATTGCATCTAATCTGCAAAATACCTTTCTCCTTAGCATTCCAAATATGCATTGGCATTTGACAGTATATATATTTTGGCAGAGATGAGAGCAAGTTAACAGGCTGATGGCATTTTAATTATTTTATTGAGATGGCATTGGCCCAGCATGCTTGTTGGAATTTACAAATGTGCGTTGATTTATATTTTATTTTGTAAACCAGGCCCAAGAGGCTGACTAATTAGAAACATGACTCAAAGCTCTAAGGGGTACTTATTGATTCAGATCATGAAAAGACCAGAATGATCAAAAGCAAACATCTATCTCTCTCTTCATCTGCGGTTCAGGAGGTTAAGTGCCATTTGTCTCAAATCCCTGGCATTAGCTCTGTCTCTGTAACAGAGAAGAAAATTAGCATCTACATCTACTTGGTTTTAGTATGTACTGTATTGTTTAAAACAATGTGCTTTTCATGATTAAACTATGCATAATAATCTGTTATCAGCCCCTTTCATTAGCTGATATTTTGGGGTTTTGTCCCCTTAATTTATATTTTTCATTCTGTTTATTTAAAGTTGGAAATGTATGGCTTCATATTAGAAGAAATACCATGATTGGCTAAGTAGATAGGTTTTGTGCTGCACATCTAATTAAAATACCATGGCAGCATCTAATCACTTCATTAGTTACTTGGGACCAATTTTAAATGGCATCAACAGTTCTGTGTTGCCATAATGCAGCGAAAATGCTAAAATGTTAATGCATTCATGGAGTAGTGACAGAAAAGGCAAATCAGAAGTGTTTTGTACTGTCTGTGCTGCTCCAGGTCTTCACTGGAGCCTGGCTTCAGGACTGACAAAGAAGGAAATGTGCATGTTGAAAACATACATTGAATTCAAACTCATCCTGAATGCACCTGAGACAGAATTTGTTCTCTGGGGAAGAGAGCAGGAAGCATCCATACCTGCCTCCTTCTGCTCCCTGTTCTGCCAGGGTGGGACCAGTTTTGAGCAGATCTGGGCTCATTGTTCTGTGCCACCAAACCACTGCAGAGGGGCATTCTGTTTTCAAGGGTATCTCAGATTTTTGGACACCTTTTCCAGACTGAAGAGCCTAACGTAAGAAACGTGATTTCCTTTTTAGTATGTAAAAAAAGCACAGATAAATGTCAGGCTCTTTTGAGTACTCTTCTGTTGCTCTGCCTGTGTTGTCTCACCATGGTGCACATGGAAAGCAAAGCTAATTGCATTAGCACTGGGATGCAGCAAGAAGTATATTGGAGCTGGGCTTGGAAAGCGGAGCTCGCGGGCCTCTGCCTGCTGCAGCCGCCTGTGCCAAAGCGTTCATTACTATGAGCTGGAAATATTCACACCCTCCCACACACAAGGACTGGATTGAGAAAGTTTCATATTGCAGAGTTACTGAAATTATTAAATACAAAAACAAAGGATGTCTCATATAGGAGACTGATTGAGGTTTAGCAGTGCCAAAGGGAAGCAGGACTTTCCATTCCAAATCAATGGGCTTCAGTAACCACTGCCAGCAAATCATTGCAATTTCACTGCTACTCAGTGCCACAGCACAAGTAGCGTAATACACTTCACACTGCAAAATTTAAAAAAAAAAATTTCCCAGTATTTTTTCCAGTGATAAAAGTTTATAGCCTCAAATGTGAGACCAAGCACTGAGCAACCTCAGCTTTCCTTGCTGGTGCAGGCGCCTGAAGGTGCTCAGCGTTGGCTGCACTCGTTTGCTGTGTGCTGCACTCCACTTTCTTCCTCTAAGGTGCGAGTCTCCAGCAGTCACAGAGTGTCAGGCAAAGCCCCACTGGATGTCTGCCTGCTTTGTCCCTGCCCAGTGGGTGACCACATGGAACAGGCATGGGAGCAGTGGAGGCTGAAGTCATGGTGACACGGAGTAATCACAGGTTACAGACATAATTGAAAGGTTTATGCCTCCCCGAAGTTACTCCACCCCAGCTTGTGGCCAGTCATGTAAAAGGCTAAGTCAGGTCAACTCCAGTTTGCCCTGACTCAGCTTGTTTCATGGCTGGGCTTTAAACCACACTTACATGACATCTATTTGCAACAAAAACAAAAAAAAATATATGCAGACAGTGTTTAAAAATCAGGCTTCTATAATCAAATCTGATTTAGAATGCAGCCTATGAGACAGCTGATTTAATTGAGCTAATCTAGCAATTACCTCCAGGAAAAAAACTGTTTGTGCACAGGGGATTTAAAAAAAGCTCCCCACATTGGAAAAGAATGGGGAACCACTGCCTGAAATTTAGTAAAGCAGAAATTTCATTTACAAAGGACTTAGAAGAGATATTGTTATGTGGCTAGAATAGTAGGTTGGAATCATCTAACTAAATATAGCTATCCACATCTGAGTTGATCAGCTTGACTAAGTTGCAGTCAATGGAGGAATGCTTGATATGGTAAGTAGAGCATAAAGCATGATTCCTTTCTTCCTAAAGGTGTCCAAATTAGATGAATCTCAGCGCTTAAAACACTTGTTTCTCACCAGAAAGGAACCTCCAGTGACTAGCTCAGACACGGATCCTTGCATTAGAGATGTGTGAAGTTAAGTGAACAAACCCTTCTCAATGTGACAAGTATTTTTGCTTTTTCAAACATTCATACCGTTGCTTTTGTTCCATGAAACATTGGGACTGCAGTCACCTTGCCTCCTTACTCTTACTGTTTTGGTCTGTACCTTATTAATTTTTTTGTGCTGCAAAGGCTGTCAAGAGGACATTGTTCTTTGCCTGACATACCTACTTACTGCAAAGCACTGTGTACACTGCTGTATAAATAACATCTCTGGGGAAAAAAATGAATAATTGAAAGGGATGGAAAACTTTGTTCAGTTGACTGAAATAATCTAGTAGAAGCTATATGAGAATAGATTCTACTGGGACAAAATTTCCCAAGCATATATCCTAGGAATTAATTTTGACAGTTCTGAACAGAGTTCTGTAGAGAGATAAACAACTCAACATATAGATTTAGGGGACATAAGTGGTTAACAACAAACCAGAGACCTGCTCCAGCTGGAGATAAGCTTATTGATGTCTGTTCCTAAAAAATCTTCCACATCTGGAATTACCAATAAGAGAACTTGTTCATAGCCTGAGAAGAGGAAGAAGCCCATTTCCTTATAGACCAAAGTGTTTTATTTTTCATCTAAACTGTGAAGTGTTTGGCAGCACCCTTTCACTTTTCCTGATTGGTGCTGCTGAAACTGCAACAATTTCCATGGTATAGCACTTACTGTCCTACTGTCTGCTTTGCCACAAAAAGTGGACCACAAAAATTTTCCAGGAAGGCTCTTTGGGGCTGGGTGAAGGGCTAGTCAGGCTTAGATGGCACTAGGTGAGGGTTCTGTGGTGAAGATTCATGAGTGGATGGCTTTTAAATATTACTGTAGATTTCTTCTCTGGTCACGAAAAAAGTGATATAATTTTTATTTTCCTTGTGTCCTGTTAAAGATTTTGGTAGGAGACTTCCTTTGGTGTTTTTCACCTGTCTTATTTAAATGAAAATCTCAGTGTGCTTTTTCCTGCTGGGGTGGGTTGACTGTGGCTAGATTCCTTACACTCCCTAGTGCTCCAGTTTTGGGTCCTGTCCATCAAGGACAGTCCTCCATGTACATCTCCAGCATGAGTCCTCCCCACAGTCTTCAAGATCTGTTCCAGTGAGGGACTCTTCCATGGAGTGCAGCCCTTCAGGAACTGGCTAGTCCAGCACTGGTCCCTCATGGGGTCACAAGTCCTGCCAGAAAACCTGATCCAGCATGGACTCCTCTCTCCATGGGGTCACAGAACCTGCTAGGATCAGCAGCCTGCTCCCGACACGGGTTTTCCATGGGGTCACATATGCCTTTGCCTTGCGGCATCCACCTGCTCCAGTGTGGGGTCCTCCATAGGCTTCTGTGTGGACCTCCAGGGGCTGCAGGGGAAAGTCTACCCCAGTGCCTGGAACACCTCCTCGCCTCCTTCAGCCCTGATGTTTGTGTCTTCAGAGTTTTTTCTCACATATTCTCACTGCTCTCTCTGCCTGCAGATTCAGTTCAGGGTATTTTTTCCCCTTTCTTATGTGTCATATTCCAGAGGTGCTCCCACTGTCACTGGTGAACTCAGCCCTGGTCAGCGGTGGGTCCATCCTGGAGCCAGCTGGAGTTGGCTCTGCCAGGCATGGGGAAAGCTTCTGGCAGCTTCTCACAGAATCCACCTCTGTAGCCCCCTCTCTGCTACCTCAGGGACTGTCTGAAGGAGATGTTTTTCCATTGCACACACAGGAAACCACTTGGGAAGTGGAGAGCTGGCCTGTGAGCAGCAGCAACACCCCAGGTCCGTGCACACCTGGGTTAGGGGCAACCAGGAAGGGTCTGGGAAGAGAAGAACAAGCTCTGCAGCAACAAAGTCTTTAGAAGAGGAGCAGAGGCTGTCCCATTGGAGAGACCAAGTAGTAGTGTGCTGGGTAACTGGCAAATGCAGGCTTGCAGCCTCCCCCTCTCGTGAATGTGCTTACCCCTGTAGATAACCCCGTTTTATCATCTTCATATGTTTGTGTCATTTCTGTCTCACAGATAGACAGGGTGTTAGCAAGGCAAATGCTTCCCTGAAAAGTAGCATCTTCTGTATGCCCACATCAGTACTGTCTTTTTTTAGACTAGAGCTGAGAATTTTATTTTGTTTGAAATAATAACATTTCGTTTTTTAATTTTTTTCCTGCTTTGCATTGAATATAGTGTTTGTGGGGGTGAGACCAAAGGAGAATTTTCTTTTGTTCTAGTAACTGGCATTTTCTATAACTGTTTTCTGCCCATGGCTGTCTTGTTGCTAATAATCAGACTTGGCCCTCCTGTATTTGCTATAAACTGGACCGTGAAATCCCCCTGTTGATAAAAGCCCTTCAATTTTTGCAGACTGTGCTTGTTGCCACTCAATAATAGACCTTAAATTGTAGCTTCTCACTGAATGTATACCCTTAAGAAAAAAAGTATGTATTTAACTTGTACCTTTTATATGCTTTTGAGCCATTCATAAGGAATTACGAGAGCCAGTATAAATTTGTAGAGTATCTATTATGACACATTAATTCCCTCTCCAATAGAGCCCCACATATCTACATTAAAAATGCAGCCAACAAAGAAAAACTATTTGGAAAATAAATTGCCCAGGATCACACTACTACAGCTCTCTGCCCTTCCTTTCCTCTGCTACAGGTTTCCCCCACTCCTGGTTAAAAGGGCAGGGCCCAGGATGGCTGGTGTCTGTACTGTCCCAGCAATGCACTGAGCCCTGGGGCTGCTGCCACCACCCCTGAGGCATCTCTGGAGGACAGCAGGCACAAAGTGGTCTTGGCCATCTCCTCCTCCACACCTCCCAGCTCTGTGGAAAAGCACCACAAGCCTGGGGTCATGTCTCTGTGCAAGGCAGCACCTCCTGAATCCCAGCTGCTGCAAAAAGCATGTGCCCCACAGTCAAGCATGTTGTCCTCAACTGAAGGACATTGAAAATTGAAAATGCACTGCAAATGCATTTATTTACATGTCAAGATTAAACATGTAATAAAGTCAGATCAGTCATATTTCTTATTTTCTGCAATTTTCTTGTAGTACAGGTAATGGTAAAATATCAGCAAAATATGAAATCTGGTGCTCTTAAAAAACTTATGGATATTGACTGGTGTTCATTTTAATTCTTAATGTTAGGTGTGTAGGGAGATGGTCACTCTCCACCTAGAGTTACAGTACAGTTCTCACAAGAAAATAAACTCAAAATCTTGTAGCAATAAAAAGCCAGGTGCTTATTGGGAATATTATTACTTTCACATTTCATATGTGAAAGTAATAATAGCTGCTTCATCATGTTCCTTATATTGGTCAGTGATCCCCTAAAGACATCTCTCATGCCAAGGCACCTCAAATGCATTTGAGGTCAGTCTGACCTTGTTGAACTGACTGCTAGCAGTTTTTCTTGCCAAGACCAAGGTAATCAGCATCTGGAGCTACCTCTCTCGTGATTGCAAGTAGGTACTGTATAGCCTATTGTTAAGGTGGGAAATAGATAAACATCCTGATGGATCCCTGAGTTAAAGAATCAGCTCATTTGGATATGTTTATCCAAATGTGGCACTGTGGTGCCCTGTACACATCCACTAAGCCATGATTTTGTACCACAGGATGGGCAGGGTAAGAATACACGCTTATGATCCCTCCCATGCACACAGGCCTGCTGGTTTCAGCAGCAGTTTCCACACATCCAAAGGGTGGTGGGTGGCTCCTACTTTTAAATGAGAAAGAGCTTCCAGATCCTAGTACCCAGAGATTGTACCTCAGTTCAGAGTCATGGAGAGGGCTGTCTAGCAAAATTTGAGCTTTCATAGCCTGTAAATTATTCTGAATATATGGAAGAAAAAGTTTAAATAAATGTACAAACAAGTGACCTGGGGGCACTAAATGATGATAAATTGAAAGTTAAATGCTAGTGGCAATATTAGAGAATGTTACTAACTAGCTCAAATGGCAAAAATTTTTTATGTATGATATGATGCCAAAGTGAGTGGGTGACAACGGAGGTCCAAATACCAGCAGGAATTATTAATGCTAATATTGCCTTGAAAAGTACTTACCAAACATTTAAAATCATGTTTTCACATTCCCCACTTAACTGCAATCCCTGACAGCTGATTTCCATTCCAAATAAGTTGGCAGACAAAATGATGGGTTTCCCCAGTACTGGCTGTAAATTTGTGTTATTTGGAGATATTTTCCTTTATTGTCTGATGGCCTCCATGGCTATGGAGCCTGTAGCCCTCTAATACAGTTAATCTGTCTCACCCTGTGTGTGCCTGGTTTTCAGCTGGGAAAGACAATGGCATGTTCCCACCCAAGGCTAAATGCCTTGCTGCTGGCAGTGGGTAATTGCTCAGACAGTGTCAGAGTTCCTGTTGTCTCCAGGTTCACCAGGAGACACGATGCCTAAGCTGCCTCTGGGTGGTTGGTCACACGGGATGTGTGAGGCAGATTCAGAAGTAGCATCTAGACCTTATGGAATTCATTGGTCTCCCAAGGACTTGCACCACCTTACATCCCCCCCAAAACATCTGTCTCTTCCACTACAACACCACAGAATGGTTTAGGTTGGAGGGGACCCTGGAGGTCATAAGCTTCAGTTCCTGCCTTAGAGCAAGACTAACTTCAAACATTGACCTGGTTGCTTGACTGCCTAGTTGCATTTTGAGCATCTTCAAGAGCAGAAATTCCAGAAGCTTGCTGGGTTGCTTGTTTCAGAATTTGTTTAATTTCTCTGTTGAGATACTTCTCCACATGTCAAATTTCTCTTGCTGCAAGTTGCATCAATTTTTCAGCTCATCACTGGAAAGAGTCAGGCTCCATGTTCTCCATATTCTCCCATGAGCTGATTGAAGAAGACAGTAAGATCTTCCCCTGGTCTGGTCACCTTCAAACGGAATAAATAAAATTCTTCACTCTCTTTAAATACTTATACTCCTGATTTGTGCTCCCACCCTTTAATCTTCTTGATAGCCTTCCTGGGCAATCCTCCATATGTAATGTTTTTACCATGCTGGGGAACCCAAATCTAGACACAGCACACCAGATCTGGCCTCACAAGTTCCAGAAAGAGGGGAATGAACACTTCCCTCAATCACTGGGTATGCTGTTCACAGGCAGCCCAGCACATGGATGCTCTTCCCAGCCCCAAGAGCCCACTGCAGGCTTGAGTTCAGCTGCTTCTCCACCAGTGCCCACAGCTGGCCCTCACCTGTCCTGTTACAGAGAGTTATTACATACCAGATGTATGGGAATACCATGATTTGTGGACTGGCAGAGGTACCAGAGAGGGAATTATCTGCCTTTTGAGTAAAATCTGGTGTGGTTAAATTTGTTTGCGTAAATGGCATACAAGGTGTTTGTAGTGCCTCTCCCACCAAACATGATGAGACAAGTAGTACACTTACAAACCTTCTATTTAGTGATTTAGGATGAACTGAAAGCCTGCTTTACCAAGACAGACAATAATTAACTACAGCTTGGAGAGGGTTTAGGTTCATCTGTTAAATCAGGTTCACAGTCTTTTACCAGTGAAATGAACATATTGGAAGGAGGAGGGGGGAAGGCAAACAGAAAGGAGGGATCACATGGACTACAAAGTTTCCTTTCTGCTTTTCATGAGAACATGAAGACAGAAGGTGCTTTACCTCTGTTATTCTCCATCACAGAGTAGAATGTGGCACAAGGCAGCAACTAGGCAGCATCACCATCACAGCAATGGGGCAGCATCTCTGACATGATGAGCCCTCTCTGCCACACTGGCAAGGCTCTGTGCCAAGGCCAGTGGGTGGCAGGGGACAAGTCTGTGGCTCTCCACTGCTCCAAGGCAGTGATATACAGTCAGGCAGGAGACATGCTACTGGAAAATTAAAATAAGAGTAAACTCTATGATCTGAAGAGGGCTGGGATCAGTCCTGGTCCAGAACTGAATGAGATGGGGCTCATGGGTGCAGATTGATGATGCATCACAAAGATCATGAATTGCCTGTTAATGAGATGCTCAAATCTCTCCAGCTTGGTAGGCAAATTTTTTACAATTATTTGAAAACAGACCAAATATTAGACCAACCTATAATTTCTCTGATAGTTGCTGTGGGTTTGTCTTTTATTTCTGGGTTGGGATTTTTTTGGTTTTTGTTTGGTAGTCTGTGTTTACGTTTCTGTAATTGAAATGAATGGCAGATGACTAGCTAAATTCCTTTAAGAGAGTGTTCCCAGAGACACGGTGTCAATAAACAGAAGTATGCAGGATTATAATTATCTGTGATCTGTCTAATAGATAATAATTTAATATGGGTAGGCACAGAGGGTCAGCTCTTTAGTTCAAATTAACATGTCTCCATTGAATTAAATAGATCTCTGACAGACATCAGCAGCTGAAGAACAAACTCAGAATTTTCAAGCTAATTGTGATTTCAAATAGACAGTTCACCTTAAAAAGTGTGTTCAGCAGTGGTACACTCAGACTGCATCACAGAAGAAGAAATGTCACTCTCTGTTGAGTGATTTGCTACTTCTTTCTCTACAGCAATCTGGAAGAATGTGTGAACTCATTACATTGTTGAAAGAGGAATTCAACAGTGCCAGAAAATGAATGCTGGTCTTTATCATCAGCAAGACACTAAGTGAGGTAAAATTTAGTAGAAGGAATTAGTAAAATGGGACAAAACATCTTCTCTCCCATGAATGCAAAAGTATTTTTTTTCTGATTCCCAGAACACAACCTGTGTTGATTGGATGACATGACATTAAAACTGCTGACACACTCAAAGATGGGTTGCTTGTTTACAGAGAATTGAAATTCAGATCCATATTGTCTGAGGAAGGCTGGCTGCAGACAATTTCAAATTGTTTTCCTTTCTCTGAACCATTTACCCGACAATGTTTTCCCCCAAGAAGTACTGGCTTCTGCTAATCACACAAAATAGATCTGTGCAGCAAATTCAGAAGCATGTGGTGGCTCAGGGGCTTTGTCTTCTATGTGATCCATTATACACTTTCTGATTTACATTTTTTATTTTCAGAAGAGAGATCTCTAATAGACTGATGATCTGGAGAGGCCTGTGGGGTATGATCTAGGCTGGGCTGTGCTGAAGCCTCACGACTCCACCTCCTGGCTATTGAGAGCTGAACAGAAAATCCATCTCTGATGTTGCTGTGGTCAGGAAAGAATCAAGGATTGGTGGTTGAAGGCATTGCAGATAGTTTGGAGAGAAACTCCTGAGCTATGGCACTCATTGCTGTACTGACTTGTTCTCAAGTTATACTTGGTTATTGTACATCACAGTCAAAGGAGACAGGCTTGAAAAGACAGCAGTAATTTTGAAATAGGCTGAAAATAAATAAGCAGGCTTAGAAACTTCCTAATTGTCCTTTCCCTGTAAATTATGGAAATGGAAGATAGTTCTGAGTCAGTATGAATTGAAGATTTGTGTGATTTAAGACTTGTTTGCTTTTGGAAGTTCCCATACTACTTGATCCTGTGCGAAATGTGACAGTTATTCCACCATCCCAGCAAACACAACTGGTTTGTGCAAGCACAGACTAAGAGAAACCTCTAAAGCATTGCCTCAACATGAAAAGCATGTTGTGAAATTCCTTATTATCATAATACATATGGATCTGTGTAGACCATTTATACTCTTGACTTTGTGCGCAGGACAGTAAGATGGGATGATACCCTCTGATGACTGGCCTGTTTGCATATAGCTGCAGAACACAATTTGGACAAAAATGGTGCTGCACCACTTAGGGTATGATCTTTTGGAATAAAGGTTTTTTCTTGGAGTGAGACAGAAAAAACTGCTGAGGTGTTTTATGGCCAATGTGCATTTTGTTTTGACGTCTGAAGATGATGGTTTCCTCCTAGCCTGCTAGAAGGCTAAAGCTTACAATGTTTTCTGTTTGTAAGCAAAGTTTATATCAAAGAATATATAAGTGCTTTAAGATATGACAGTTTTGGGGCATGTGAGAGATATAAAATAAGGAGCAGCTCAGAAAGGGTTAATGGGGTATGAATGGAGGCTCTGATACATTCAGTTAAAAGATCTAAGGGATATCTAGTTCCAACAGCAGGCAGAAAGTTCAAAACAAACAAAGGTGATGGTTTTTGCATTTTGTGAAGGTAGTCTGTGTGGCCCCTTGAGTCTGGATGCTGGGAATACTAAGAATTTGAATGGCTTTAAACACATGAGTAGATAAAATTAATAGAAAAGAACCCATCAGTATCCATTCAATGAAAAGGCAACAGCTCTTGTTCAGAAAGTCTCTGAGATACAGTGTTTTTTTGGAGTCAGGGACTGAACTTGGGGGAAATAGAAGTGCTTTCCTTCCATTACTATTCCTCCACTGTTGGAACAGATGGGACAGGGTGCAGTGATCAACAAACCCACGGTCTGCCTTAGTAAAACCAGTCTCGTGTTCTTATGTGTGCTACATTATTGGGCTGGATCTCAAAACTACTGTAAAGAACTATTATAAATGAGAATGACAAAATGAGAAGGACCTCTTCTGAAACCCATCTCTTGATGTTAATTTGGTAACAAATATCACTGAAGTGGCATTTTATGCCATAAGAAGTTATGGATCTGTACTACAATGTATTCATTCTATTTATCTTCATTGAAACCCTAATATATTTTCAAATAGTTGGTAACAGCTGATTAGGGACCTCATAGTTTCCCCTGGACTATTTCAAATACAGATCCCATGACATCATTTACATGAGCTTTGAACTGGAGTATCCATTTGTATGATACTTCATCTCTATACTCCAAACCAAGACAGAGGCGTGTTACAAATGTCAGATCAAGCTAAACCAATTTGCATTTTCTAAGGTTTACATATATGCAATCTTGTCAAATGAAAGCCATAACAAGCTTGATAAAACAAAGGACAGAGTGAGCTCCTTATGCTGTTTGTAGTGGGAGCTGCTAAAACCTCATGCCTCCTATAAAGGCAGTATGTTTAAAGAGACTGGGAAAGATGCCCATGTTCTAGCAATTTTTTACTTGCCAGTGTTAAACAGAAAACAAGTTATTGCCACAGTAAGAAGTCAGACTTTAAAAATGGCAGAAACATGCATCTTGGACCTGTTATGTATATATATATTCATCAGCCTCTACAGGAGAAGAAAGCATATTATAATGTGAATACCCACAGCGAGGAGCTGCTGGAGTGTTAATAGCAATCTGTCCTCTTGAGCTTGCAGAGCTCTCCATGGCAGCCTGGAGACTCTTCTCACTTTAAATTCAAGCTTATTGTCTCAAACAGAAGTTATGTTGCAAAGCACTAAAAGATATTTTAATAAAATGGTCCAGTCTAAATTGCTGACTACAGGACAATTCTGCAGCTTCACAACAGGAATTGTAGGGTTCCTGCTGCCTTCTTAACTGCATGATAAATTGCAAGCTCTTGCTTCTGTGCCACAGGCTCAGGGAGCATTGCATCACCATTGCTTTTCTTGTTTACTTTTCATGCCTACTGGTGTTCATATAAAAGTATCTCTGCTTATGCTCAGGCTCCCTTTTCTCATTGGTTATATAGTGGAACAATCAGATTGGCAGTTAATGTAAACATATATCATGGATGTAATGTAAATTACATTTTAATTCTCTGTGTCCATTACACCTGTCACCTCAGTCTGTGCACTTGCTGTGAGGCTATTAACCCATTGTCAGGGCTCTGGAGATCAGTTTACTCAGATGTGCACAAGACCTGGTTCTGCAATTTCATACAGGCAGCAATACCAAAACTGTTTTCACACAGAGTTTGCAGACTGTTTTGCAGTGCAGTGCCAGGTGTACTGTTCTACTGTTGTGCTTTATGGCTGGAAGCTACCCCAGGCAGGAGTAATACATGGAGGTTTGTTTTCACCCAAATCTCTGTGACTAGTGTTTTTCTTCACAGAGGTCCTCAGGAGCATCAGGGAGGTTGGCATTCACGACTCTTTGTTTGAATATCTCACTGAGGACCTAAGCCAAAGTCAACTTGACAGAAAGCCTGGTACTGGCTACAGGAAGACTTTGCTCCAGCTCAGGGGTGAAGACTTTGCTCCAAACACTGTGAAACCTGAACCGGTCAGATGGGAAAATGCCATAGTAAGAAGAGCAAGAGAGCAGATATGAATATGTTAGTAAAAAAGTAGGGGCCTTCATGAGATGCTTTCTGTGCTAATGAGAAACTGAGGTAGCTAGTCCTCTCCTAAGCCTTGGTCTCACTGGTTTGTAGGTGTAATCGGATGGCTTCTTCTCCTCAGTAAAGAGAATGAATATATTTATGCCTGAAAGAGACCCTACCTATGATTTCTTTCTGAAATCCACCAGATAGTTTAAAATCTTTTTTAGTTTGTGCTTCAGTGGTTCAATTAAATGTTTTTAATCAGGATGTCATACTATATCAAGGGATAGAACCTTTGGAAATCTAAGTGTATTATGTCAGCTGTCACTTGTTATTAACTAAACTTGTCAAAAATGCTAGCAATATTTCAGTGTTAAGTGCTCATATTTAAATTTACATTTAAATGAGATGCTATTGTTTTCATTAAAGTGTGTTGACAGTGTTCCTTATATTTGCATCTTACATTGTACTTAAACCAGGCTTTGATAATAATATTTATGTCATGCTCAGTCTTTCCCATGATTTTGCTTGTGATGAGTGCTAAGCTAACAAGCCTGCAGTGAGCCCTGCAGTTTGCCCACCATTAATACTTTACCTGTTCTTATGTCTGCATCAGCCATTGTGCAGCATCAAACACAAACAACTATTTAAAAAAAGATAGCTTTTGTTGTAGGTTATATATATTCTGTATGCAAAAATGTCAGGTCTACCAAAAGCACCTACAAGTGCTTTTACAGATATAGCAATGATAATCGCAGCACAACCTCTAAATTTTGATGCAGCCTCTGGCTCTAACTCCTGCAGCTAACACAAGTATTGTCTGGTGAATTTACCGTATGTGTACTTTGGTTAATATTTACACAGTGCTTTGAAGACACAAACTATTGAAGTCCTAAATGGTACTCAAACCTACATAAACTTACTGCTTTAAGACAAGGATTAGAAATATATGCCACATGAGGTGATGTAAAACCTTGGTGAGCAAGAGTGTAGTTCAAAGCTGATATTCTAGTGTGACAGATGGGATTCTTCTCTATTGAAAAACCCAGAAACATCTTACAATTAGCTGACCATAATGAAATACTGTAATGTCTAAGTTGAGACATGGTTACAAGGAAAGGACATACAATGACACTGAACAATTGAATCAAATATGCTATAAAATAACAGTCCTAAAATAGTAAATGTTGCAATGAATTATTAAAGTTGCTTATTTTAACATTTTATTTACTGAATTTTGCATTATTAAAATTACAAATCATGAACTCACATTGTGCTGTCATTGAATCTGGCCTCCCTGAGATTTGCTTTGTTCCCTTTCAGTCTATCCAGTTGGTTAATATGAACTTGGTTCCTGAGTCATTACACCCTTGTGATTCATGCCACTGACTCCTTGTTGCCCATTCCCTTTCATTTGAATTTTCTTGGCTGTGCCAGGTAAGCTTTGTGAAGCTCCAGCACACCATGAATCTCTCATCATGTGTTTTCCCATGTGCAACACCTCTTGTCCTCCATGTCCCAGGGTGCTAAGCTACTGCCTTCTTTCATTTAATTTTATCCTTGGCACTCAACTTTCTTGCAGTACTCAAATGAAAAAAAAAAAATTAAAGTTGCTTGGTAAAATGAAGTCCCTCAGGAGATGCCCAGCATATGCCAACTTTCCTGTGATTGTTTTTATACTGTATAAATTTTCATATATTGTGGCTAAATATACAGGATGGTTTCATGTACAGGTCAATCAATGGATTCTTTAGCTTGGTAACAAGCAGAGACTACTCCTGTGACATGCCCCAAATGGACCAAGGCTTTGAGATAAAATTCCTTCCAGAGAAGGGAGGAATCTGTAATGCTAAAAATGGAACATCAAATAGAAAACTTTTTAGACAGAGGGAAAGCACAAAGGTATAGAAACAGCTGTACCTATACTCTTCTGAGTCACTGAGAAAAGCCTGGATCTCTCTGTCCCATCCAAAGAAATAACGCTGGCCCAGGTGCAGAACAATGTCCCAGTCTCTTCCCGTTTGTGTATCTCTCCTCTTCCATGTCTTCTCCAAAGATCACCTACAGCCCTTCATGGAAAACATGATGAAATGGATGCACAAAACAAGGAGAATCGCCCACCATGATTTAAAGAGAGCCCAAGAAGGCAGGTCCCATAGACAATTCCTCCATCATCTTCAACACCATTTCTGTTCTCTGAGGTCAGAGAATGTTGATAAGGCTGATTCCTTCTGGGCAAAGCCACAGCACCGATAAACCCAGCAGCAGCAGCTTAAAGCAGGGTCTGTCTTCTCTTGTAGCTTGGATGCTTTATAGTCAAAACTACCTATTTATAACATTTCTCATATGAATGCTAAAATAGTATCTGCCATTTTTAAAACAACACTTATCTGTTCTGGTGAAATCATTTTATTTTTGAAACTACCTACCTTGTGCACGTAGTCATACTGCTGGCAATGACAGCTGAGCTTTGACTCAAGTCCCACTAGAAACAGTGTTTTTCATTACACCTCATTTGCCTTTTTCTCTTTGAAACTTCTCATGTAGAAGGACTTTTGGATATTTTCAAAATATGAGTTCAATGACAAGTTAATTTTCAGATTATCAGTGATACCTGCCTAATGTCTGAATATTAGGGGATGCTAAGCCAACTAAGCACAGTGCTTAGTGCCCTTACATGACCTCAGAGCAGTCTGTGTGGGAGGAGAGGCTGCCCTGCTCATCAGAAAGGGTAAGCATGTGCTTGGCTTCAATTACAGATGGATGGTTGACAAGTGGCATTGTTAAACCTGCTACCAATCACTACCTGAGTCTGATCTTCTCACCTTGCTCCAGGGGGATGCAGGCCAAGGAGTGAAGTGGGAGCTGCACCCCAGCCTCCCACAGCTGCTTAAACCTGGGCTTAATCAGCTGGAGGAGAGGCATGGAAGTGGGATGTGGTTGCTGTCCTCAGCTACCTGCCAGGGGCTAGAAAGAGGCAAGTTACACTCCTTACAGAGGTGAGCAGTGAAAGGAAACCTTCCCATGTTGCAGCAAGAGAAATTCAGATTAGAATCAGAGAATCATTGAGGATGGAAAAAACTTCTAAGATCATCTTGTCCAACCATAAACCTAACCCTGACAAGTTCACCACTAAACTGTGTCCTTGAGTGCCGCATCTTTTAAATACCTCCAGGGGTGGTGTCTCAGTTGCTTCCCCACGGCAGCTTGTTACAGTGCTTGAATTTTGATGCTCCAATTTGATCTGTATAAGAGGTTGGGTGAGTCATGCCATAAGCATGTTTTGGGCATCTCGCCTTCCTCTCCACTGACCCTGCAGGAGTGAGCAGTTCAGCTGGAGGTGGTTGCACTGCAAACACCAGCTGTACCACAGGAGCTTCTTGTCTACCCTGATTGGAATCACCCATCTGTTTGCCCTTTGGTCATTTAAGATATTTTAAGAATAATTGATTCCTTAATAGTCACTGAACTTTTTTAAGGACAGATAAAGTGCAATGAATGCATTCTAGCTTATCGTTATAAATGGGCATGCATGCATACTGCAAATGTTTCTGTATATGTTTTTCATTTTCCTAAAAAAGCCATTGCTGTTCTTGGGCTTAAGCTGTCTTCATCATTAAAAGTAAATCCAGGAGACCAGGAAATCATTCCCAGAATATTTCTGGCTAATGATAGTGAAGAACAACCTCTGAAGTAGAGTGCAAGTTAATACTGCTATCAATTTTTTTCAGGTTTCTCCTGTAGAATTATTTATGCTTTCTTATGAATGATTCCCTGGAAGGTTAATCAAAATAATATCAGTGGTATTTCCTTTGGTCTAGCTGTCAGTTCCAGAGCCGTGTGTTTATGTGGAAAACCCAAGATACTTTCCCAAATATAATACCTTGCACCAAGGCTTTCCCTATCCAACAGCAATAGGAAGAGGTCTTGCAGATGCTGACCTCTGCAACGTACTCCATTAGCTGGGCACAATCTTATTTTGGTAGGAGACCAGTCTTGCTGGGATTTTTGCAAACTGTCAACATAGACAGATGCTCAATGCTGAATAAGCTTTGTTTACTATTTGTGCTAGAAGTGAATCAAAGAGCTCTATGATCACCTTCTGGCCAAAAGGCAATGTTAGAGTTTTCTGTGCAAAGAGCATTTGGAATCTTAACATTTTCAGAATCATGTAGGAAAAAAAATTGAAATCCCACAGATACTGAAGAACATGTGAAATATAGTTTATGCAAGTGTGCCAAAGACTTCTGTCCAAGCTGGAACAAGGGGATATCTTCTGATCCTTTTGTTTCCAAGGCAATTTTTTTTTTTTTTTTTGCACAGCCTTAACCAGTCCTCTAGACAGAACGTAAATCCAAGAAAGTTCTCTATATAGTATTTGGAATTAAGTACTGCACAGATATTTTGCTAACATCTGTCTGCCTCAGTTTAGGGAACAGAAACTGATTCATCTGAGGAAGCTGCTGGCAACTGACATACAGTAAAGCTGAATCACAGCCAGCACCAGAATCATAAAAATGCGCTGTTTTGTTCAAAGGGAAGAATTTTGTCATTAGCCATGCCAAAACCTGCCTTCGTTGACAGAAATGGATGAGTGAGCGTTGCCTTATCTCAACAACCAGTTTACCAGGTCACACACTGGCAGAGTCCTAATTGCATCCATGATCTCACGGAGGTGACAAAGCCAAGCTTGTTCCTGGCTCAGGAGAAGCTTCTCTATATGTATATATTTGAAAATGGGTTATGTGGCCAGGCAACAGGCAGCTCTTGCATGGAAGCCCCTCTATGAGACTGCTTTGCTCTCTTCTTTGTCTCCTCCTGGGAAGGCTCTGTTGTGAAGGAGATGATATCTGGAGGCAGCAGGCACCACTGCTGCTCACCAGTCTTACACTGGTCCCCTCAGTGAAGTTGTCCCTAAATAAATGGATTGTCACCTTAAAAGGCCCATCAGGTGAGAAATACACCATCACGAACAGGAGAGGTAAGGCCTGCCTGAACTCTCTATTGCTGAGGATGGGAATTTTGGGGAGCAGAACTTTCAAGGAGGAGGCTGATGGAAAATATTGCTCTCCTCTCCAGTAAAACAGTCATTAGAGAAATTGCTGGAGATGGCACAGCCTAGAATTTTGCAAAACATACATTTCTTCTGAACATTTCTAGATTATTTTAAGAATTTTACTTCCTGACTCATTGGTTCTGAGGACTTACTAAGGAACACTGCAAGCAATGAAATAAGCAAAAGAGAAGGAAAAGTCATGTCTCTCCTAACTTTTTGTGCTTTGTCATTTTGGAAGGTGCCTTGAGTGCTTTTTTTTCCCTCTCTGCAAGTTGTTTACACCTCCTGGGAGAGACTCTTAACAGAGGAAAAACAATTAGATGGCTCTAGGAA
This sequence comes from Onychostruthus taczanowskii, assembly GCF_017590055.1. Classification (NCBI taxonomy): domain Eukaryota; kingdom Metazoa; phylum Chordata; class Aves; order Passeriformes; family Passeridae; genus Onychostruthus; species Onychostruthus taczanowskii. The sequence goes on along the minus strand of NW_024500349.1, from coordinate 5,356,882 downwards.
TGTCATCAGGAAAATACTGCCTTCTTTTGACTCCATGAGAGCAAATGTGCAGCTGAGCCTGATAATGTGGGCAGATGCTTGTACAGTACCTTTAGCTCATGTGATAAAAAATGAAATAGTGCAGCAATTTCATAGCCCAAACATCTATCCAAACAAAGGCATTTGGTATATATAATAGCACAGTAAAAAGTCATTTGGAACTGATAGGCAAATAGCTTAAGCTGAGAAATAAAAAAGCAATGTTAGTAATGTCAGTCTATCTAAAGAGAACTTACCCTTTCTTGTTTCAGCTGATTACATCTGCCTTTGTTACTTTATTGCATCACTGATATCCACAAAGTGCAAATATTAAAGACTTTTTCATGTCTTTTAAGGAAAATTTGAAGACAACAGGATCTTTAGGAACCTATCAGCCTATGTGGTAAGGATGTGTTCAAAGTGATCCATTGAATATTTACTTTGGCAACAAAGGTTGAGGAAACAGAATTATGCATCTTTGCTCATATATTTAACAGGTCATTACGCTGTACAACAAAGGGATCTCAGGCTGTTTGCATATTCACTTTCAGGTGTTCTCTAAGAAATAATCTAAGGATTTGAGGAAGGACTGATATAAGTCACTGCACTTTAAATTTTTGAAAATAAAAAAGTGACATTTGTATGAGAAAGCTGGTTTTTAATGCTGTTACACATATCAGTGAAGTTTAGTGTCATAATGAATTACCATGTACTTCTGGAAACATTTTTAGGAGACATCTCAGATCCCAAGATCTCCTGTATTAACAGATTTTTTTAATCTACATTATGCTTCCATAATTGCATTGCTGATTTAAGTGGATATAAAGCTAGAGATGCAATGGCTCATGCCAAACACCTTCCTCACTGATCTCATTGTGTCTTGAAGATATTATAGGTGAATTAAAGAAACATCCTTTGATAAATTATATTCCCATACATTCCATATACGCAGGTGTGAAGAGCAAGAAAATATTTGTATTAATACCTCATCCATCCTCATCTTTTAGAAGCTTAAAAAAAAAAGAAAAAAGCAAACCCAACCAAATCTGTATTCCTCTTTTCCCAAGCATTTCAGGGAGGTTATTGTAATAGAAGTTACATTAGGCTGTCTCATAATGCTAAAATAGCAACATTGTCCAAATATGGTACCAAATATGAGCTGTCATATATTAGGAGTGGGACAAAATATGTTCTTAAGTTGTTGTAGCTGAATCACTGAGCCAGAGCTGGGGTAAGACAAGGAGGTCCTGCAGTGTGGACTCCTCAAAAGGTGGTACCTAGGGCAAGCCCATGAGCACAGTGCAGGTCATGTCCAGCAGCTTGCATGATAAATCCTCTTTGAAATTAATTGACCATCTCTAGATAGTTTCATTTATGTTATCCAAAACTTCCCAAATAAACTGGTTCCCAAAGGAACCTCCTTTTTTTACAGAGTTGAGAAATGGTAAGTTTCTACACTAATGAGGAAAACATAAATAAATAGAAAGGACACAGTGTAAAGTGAAGGGTCAAATGCATGCTGCTCAAAAATCTTTTACCAGAAAGCAGGGCCAGACTCCCAGCTGCTGTAAATGACTGACTTCCCTGTTAATGATCTGAAACTCACTTGTACCCTGTGACATCTTTCCAAAGGATGCTGTGTGTCAGTACTGTGCAGTAACTAAAGGGTTTTGTGCAATAAGGAATAAATCCATAGGGTTGCATTCCTGCAAAAGATTAGCCTTTGAATGATAATTTCATAAATGAGCCATTAAGACCATGAGTGAGTAGAGCTGCAAAATCATACAGAGAGGAACTGTAATCAGCAATGGATACAACTGTCCTGAGGACAAGTAGTGACCTTACAAAAATCAAAGTAAGCATACAAAAACTTAGCACTTTGATCCAAAAGTACACTTTGACCTCTGTCTTCCATGGTTTTTATCAGGATTATTTCAGAAAACATTAACCTATAGGTGGCATTCAAGGATAGCAAATTACTCCAATTTTGCACACAGGTATAGTGCTGCCACACTTGGTCACACAGGAATGCTATGAATGTGCTAATTTTTTCACAAGCTGTGAGTGTTGCAGTGTCATTTTCAGTGGTACAGGCTGGACAGAATGGGAAATGTGCTTGCCCTGCCATGGCTCTGAGAGCAGTCATCTGCCTTTCTCCACAAAGCTCTGTGCCACACTACAGACCCTCCTTTTTTACTTTAAGTGCTGAATTGCCAAATGGGCTGGTAGCAATGGATCCTGGGCTGCAGCGTGAGCTCAGCTCCAGCCAAGTCCTTCTGCCCCTGGTCAGGGGCAGCCAGAGCTGTGTCCATCCTGCGGCTGGGAGGGGAAGGTCCCAGCACACTGTGAGCTTCAGCTTCCAAACCTAGGTGTCACTGGCAGGGCTACACTGAGCTGGCATTGAGCAGAAAATTCATGGGTGCTTCCACAAATTGCCCAAAGCCACCCTTGGCTATACTGTTGCAAAGAGAGATCTGGACTGCAAATAAAATCCCAAGCAAACTTTATTTCCTGTCAGAGACCAAATCCTGACAACCCACTGCCTGGAGTCTCTGTGAGGTACCCCTGAGTGCCTCCTCTTTAGATTACACCTGGGGAGGATGACCAGCCTACCAAAAGCAGAGAAAAAATAAAGTGCTTGAAAAACACAAATAAAATAATAATAGTATCCCAACGTTCTTTCCTCCAAACATTGGTGCAGCAGAACTTGAGACTAGAGGTAATTGAGGAAGCACATGGGAAGGTTCAGGGACAGTCTGGAACCTCACATGTGTACTGCAAGGGGGTGCTGGCTTGCAGATAAGAGCAATCCTTCATGACTTGTTTTCTCAAGACATCCAAACACTTGTCCAAGTGGGCCCCACTGTACCTGCATGAACACCCACCCTGCCACTATGGGATTTCCCTCCTGCCTGGTTGTTGGGTGCATTTAGCACAATGCACACTGCAACCATGTCCTGGTGCTCAGGCTGCCCTCAATAATGAGAGATTTGCATCTCTTTGAAGCAGCATGGCAAGCCATCACCTTGGTCCTCAGCCCAGAATAGCCAGAAAGCAGGGCATGCAGTCAGGATAAAACAGAATAGCACCATTTCTTTGCTAAGATATGAACCCCACAGGAGTGTCATAACGTGTGCAGGAGCAACCTGTTCTCTGAAGTGCACCTATATTCTACCCATCTGCACAGGCCAGTCCTTCAGAGCAGCTTCATGTGCCTGAATCATCCTGGGATTTCATCCCCCAATACTCTCCCCACACCATACCTCGCCCTGAGTGGCACTGGGAGATGCTGCTGTGCACCTATTTCCATTCATTTCTTTGTGGCTGGAGATTCCCATTCAGAGTAAAAATCAGGCACAGCTTTTTTATCTCCTAAATAGAACTATTAAACTTCTCAAGTCTCCTGCACCCTCATCTCATGTGGTCAGTGCAGTCAGTGGCCTTGGGCAGACAGTCTGCGAGCACAGCTGGCTCTGCCCTTGTCACAGGGCAAAGCAGCCGATGCTACCAGCACTGTCTGCCTTCACTAAATTCAGAGGTCTGCAAGGCATGCAATCCCCTAATTCTTCACTAAGAAGGTTTTCTTAATAAATCTATGGTGTATCTAAGGTAAAACCCTCTTTTGCAGTTTTGTGACATTCTCCTTTGCAACCTGTCCACTCAGGACTTTTCCTCTGTGATTTCTGCAAAGCATTGTTCGAGGGTTAATTAAACCAGTCTGTTTCTACAGCACGTTCTGTCTGTTTCTTCTTTTCATTATTAGATGTGATGACACATTTGCCTGTGTGGCTTCCTGCAGATGGCACGGAAATTTTGTGATCAAATGTTAAGAGTAAACCAACTGTCAGATCTGATCACAGCTTCCTGTATTGCTCTGCTGGTGCAGGAATACCATTTTAATAAAGGGCTCCTTCTTTTTAAAGTGATAGGGTTTGCAGCAAAGATGAAGTCTGAGAGTAAGATGTCTAGTTCAATATCAACAGATTCAGGGCTCTGTTGAGAAGTTTCATGTTCCAACTATAGATTTTATTTGCAAACACTTCTAAAAATCAATAATACAAAGCGAACATTATTAGTGATTGTGGTTTAATTCACAGGCAATTTTCATGGTAAACTAAATAAAATACAAAGTAATGTGGATGGTGAATAATTCAAATGCTTTGAAAATCCTCACTTCACAATAATCAAGTGTAATGTAATGCACAGATGCACACACACACAAAGAAGAAAAATCAGACATTGCATAGTTTAATTTGGTTTAAAACAGAAAACTAAATTATAGGGAAGAGATTTTTCCTGGAGATGCCCATTGTAATGCTAACAGAAGGCACATACATGCCTAGCACTGATCAGCTGACCTCAGCCTCCTCTGAGGAGGAACAGATCAGACTTGTCTTGGGGACAGTAAATTTGGATCTGACATTGAAGAATCTGAGTAGGTGTTCTGGCTGATAATTCAGATGTTGACAGAACAGCATAAACTATGCAGATCAAACATTTATTTTGCTGTTTTAGCTTTTTCTGCTATTCACAAATTATCTATGAACAGAATTTGATTTTGACAGATTTGTTCAATATTCAAAGTACTCAGAACCTGTTCCAGGTTATATCTTGTTTGCAAATGGTTTGTTTTCAGTTTGGGTGTGTATTCAAGGATTTGCTGAGCATCATCCTCTGCTGCTGGTTGGAGAAGTAAAAGATTTTACAACAGAGGAAGGAGAAACCTAACTTCCTCACATTAATAGGCACCTGCATGAGCAGAAGGATCTGCCTGAATGGTCAAGTTGTGATTTTCTTGCAGAGAACTGATGGAAGCACCTGGTATCTGTGGGCCTCTTCCCTATTTCACCCAGAACTTGAGCCACCTGGACACCTTTCCCAACTTTGATTCTTTTCCTAAATGTCCCATAGGATATTTCACACTAATCCCATTAAAATGTCCTGTAAGCTTTGCAGTTCTTCCCCCATACAGTCCAAAATAAGTCCCACACCCCTGAGCACACAGTCTGCTCATTCTTTGCTGGAGCTGGCTGGAGTGGGAAGGATCTCTCCTTGACCCACCTCATCTCACCTGACCCACCTGGGTTTCATCCCAGGGACAGTGGTCTGCTTGGCCTCCTTGGACGGCTTTGGAGTAACTGATTTGGGTGCTTTGGTTTTGTTCTCTTCACTATGACCTGGTGTGTCATTTGATGAGTCTTCAGTCAGGAAATAAAACCAAAATGTTTGGGCATCCTCTGCCTTTTTCCACTGGCGTTGTACAGAGAGGGGGAACCCTGCCTCAGTGGGGCAAGTGGTAAATCCAGCCAGCGGTGCAGTTTTGTGAGGGGAGAGGGGAAAGCCCTTGATATGAAAGCTGAGTGCCTAAAGCTAAACCCAGGCTGACACTTCCACACTAATCAGATACTCTTCCATCTCCCTAGAGCTCTCAAGAGACTGATTAAATAGAGGGATCAATGGATGGCTTCACAGTAATTTCACACTCAGAGAAGATTCTTTTCACCTCCTGTTATAATTAAAATAACTGACATTTTTCTATGTTAATAAGCTACTTTATTTCTTGGTGGGGTTTGTTGGGGCATAAAGAGCTCCATCATGGACTGGTTCGCTAGTGTACATTGTCCTTTTCAGTTCTGGGGATACAGATGGTTCACAATGCCACGTGAAAGACCAATTTGACTAAGATATGGTATTTAGTATTAGAATTTCTCATGCACATATTAAATAGCATATTTAAAGGTCATTGCAATTTAAATTGTGATCTGATGAACCTTGTGGTTTAGTGCATTATGCATTAGATGTAAGTATTTTCAGATTTTAAAATCAAAGACATTAAAAACCATTATTTTATAATTTTATTCTGAAATTGTTGTTTTCTACGCTAGTGACCTTTAGTGCTTTTACCTTGGGCAGAAGCCATAGGATTCACTTAGCACTAGCTCCTAAAATCCTCTTGGCAGAGGGGAATGCCCAGCACAGAAAAGAACAAGATCACAAAAATATTTGTAAAATAATCCAGACTTGAAAATATGGCACACCAGTCTTGTTTCAGCAACACAAAAATAAAGTATCTGGTTTTCAGAAAAATCAGATCGACTTCCTAAGGGTCTGGTTAAACTGCTGAGTGTAAATTGCTATTGGAATTGACTGTTAAAGATCTTGGTTTAGCAGGATAAACATCTGCTGGATTTATTACAGTTTTATTTGTACTTCATCTGTATCTGGTACAATTAAGCCAATCAAAGTAAGTGAATCAAATCTAATTTACTCTCTAATGGACCAAAAAGGAACGAATAAACACAGCACTATTAGAGCCAAATGATTAAACATGTCTCTGAGGTATTTCTTTTTCTATTTCAGCATAGAAGAATCATGGTGTTTATGCTGTAATTAATCACTAAGGAGTGATGTAAACTAGTTTGAGCATTCATTCATTTTTCATATGGTTTCATAAAAATGCTAAACAAAACATGTGAACGTAATGGAACAAATTCCATTGGAATCTGGTACATTTATTCATATAACCATTTATGTTCTATCTAAAATCATTATAGGATTGACACAGAGAGGCATATTTATCAAATTAGATGAAAATGTTGTACCAATCTTTTTCACGTTACTAGGCCTTTTAAAGACAAAATTCAGCCCATGTGTAAGTAGCTGTCTAAGGTGCACATAACATGTTCAGGTTCATTAGATAAGCATAAAAGTTAAAGTTACATAATCAGGATTAATTTGATATTTTAAAATTATGCAGAATAGAACTGCATCTACTCTGCCTTAGCTAGAAGCTGCACACTGGAAGTCTGGAGTCCTTCCTACATCCCAGCACCAGGAAGTAAACCTCAGCTTGCAGCTGTTTATTTACATTGACAACTGGAAGCAGGATTTAATCTGAAACAAGTAATGTAAATAAGAAAAATATTTAGAGCATTAACAAACAGAGGGCACCTCAGTATTTTAACCATATCATATGAAAAGCACCCTTTCCTTTAGGATGATTTGCTTTTTTTGTTCCAATGTGATGCCTTTAGATTTTAATGCTCCAGGTGGGCCCATTTATGAAATAGTTTCCTTTGGTGTCTCTGGAGATATTTTGTCACAGCAGTAGGCAGCTGCAGCCCCCATGGGGTTGCTTTGCTCCCCCCTTGTTTCTCATTGCACTTTTTCTGTCATCCTTAGCCTACATGATCTCAAATGAAGTTATGTTTTGACTCGTTCACTATAGGGGAAAAAGCACAGTGTAATGTATGAATAGGCTGGAAATAACAACCATTTTGTAAATGTGAATGTGTTTTATTCCATGTGAAACATCTTTGCAAATATCAATATCAAATATCAATATTTTGACTAAGGGTTTCTACAACATCCTGAAGTTCTTTTTTGTCAGGACTTTGTTAGGATACCTCTAGGGCAGAGTTAAAAGGAAAGTCAGAAATTACTCAAAATATTTTGTAAGAAAGCATGTTGCTCTGAAACTTGAAAGTTGACTTGGATGTTTAGCAAACAACGGAAGATAAAAATAGCAGGATTTGTACTCTGAAACCAGTACTTTTGACAACTGAGGCTATCATCATTCATCAAATCACTTACTTTAAAAAGCAAATTCACAGTGACAGTTTTCAGTCTGGGCTTGTACAGCATCTAGTGTGAAGGAGTCCTGGCCCACAGCTGAGGCTTCAGACTAACATACCCATCAGACATACTATGTTGCTATAGCAAATTTACCACTGCCTTGGCATAGACTATAGTGCATATTTTTATCAGTCAGTACCAGTCCCAAAAATATTTTTGCAAGTGGGGCCACCAAGCTGAGGGAATAATTTCCACAACCTGTGTCAACGTGTGACTCCTGACACAACTGGGATGTGAGCTGAACCGGTGGCTTGGGGGGCTCCTGGCTACCTTGGGGAGCTCGTGGCTACCTTGGGGAGTGGTGCAGGCATTGCACTCAGGCTGGGGTAGGCAGGCTGTGCTGAAAAGCACACCAGCACTAAGCCTCAGCACATACCCTGGCCTTTGGAATGCTAAGAGAGACAACAGGCCAGGTGTTGCAGCTGTGAAGCAATTTCAGCAGACCCTCTGTGCTGCATCCAAAGAGCTGGACGGGCAACCACATCATCCACGTGGCTCCAGACCCTCCCCAGCCAAACCACTGGGCTCCAACACCATGCAGCCTCTGAGTCCCGCTCAGCTCTATGGAGATGACAGGTTCTAAAGTCATCTTGTGGCTGTCCCTAACTGTATGCTTTCTTTCCAATGCACCATCAGCTTTAAATCATGACTAGCCTGTGTAATTTTGCCCTGAAATGGCATGGGAGAACCTGGATAGTCAATGAGAACTGAGGTGGCTGGAAAAACAAAACTGGTGTAAGTCTACAGATAGATTTAGCCTGTACTAAATGTCAAATATAGATGAAAGGTTTGATTTTTAACAGGGATAAAGTGAATTAACTCAGTACTTATGGTCAGTCACCTATCCGTGTAAACATGCTATTCACACACATCCTTCCTGTTCTTGGCTTGCTGCGCTGATGTGACACAACCCTGATGACAAGCAGCAGGCTCCCAGGGCATTTGTACCATGCATATTTTATATCAGGAGAGAGACCACAAACCTGCTGAATAATCTGCAGATCTTTTGTGATAGTCTTTTCTTCATAATGTTTTATTTAAGGAATTGAATCAATAAACCTATTCCTGTAGTAGTCTAACCACCTGTTGCCTTCAGTGCCTGTTGGGATCAATGATCCATGGAGTCAGTTCAAAGGATGCATGTACTCTGCCTTGCTGCCCTGATGAGATTGCTGACGCCAAGTCAATGGTTAGGAACTGGATCACCTCGAGGAAAGTGAAATCTGCACACAAGATTTTCTGAGCTGAGTGTGAGAATGGATGTTGAAGTGCAACATCTGCCTACAGATTTCTGTTTCTGTGATTTTTACTCAGGCTTACAGCTGGGTGTTAAGTAATGCAGTTCTAAAACATATGTAACAGCAAAACAAGCTGTTTGTTTTCAAAGTGGCAGACAAATTCAAAATGACAATGAATAATTTAACTAGCATGATTAATAATTACTTCCTCTTAAAAATATAAAGAGAATTACTTTGATGGGAGAATTTAACGCACTGTACCTGGCAAACATCATTTTTGAAAGCCACTTAAGAATACCCAAACTAATCACTTGGAAAATAACTGTGTGCCAAATGAAAGGGCCAGGAATCTCCTGGGAATGTGGATCAGAACTTTCAGTAAGCTAGCTTTAATTAGCATCAAGCCAGTGAGACAACATCTTTCCAGAGTCATGATGCCAAAGCTAAAATTCAAAGTAACTATCACTGAGAACGAGGTCTGGATATGGAAAAGAGCTTAATCACCCACAAATGAACAAAAGGTAAAGTTGAAAGATAGGGAAAGCCTAGAGCTCTACCTGGAAGGTGCTAAAAATGGGCTGCAACGGTAAAACTGCAAAGATGGCTTTGATGTGAGACATGATCAGAGGTAAGAGAGGGAGTAGCAACCAAAAGAAAAGAAGCTTCAGTGAGAGGTCTGCTCAGAAACAGGGTTGTAGAGGTACTAGATGTTTATGGCATTTCCTTTTCATGAAAAGAGCTGGTGTTTAGTTCTTGATCGCTGTATAATTTCTTTTATGCTGTGTGATTGTACGGCAACTGTTTAATAATATTTAATGTATGTTTTCCTCCTGTGTTTGGGCAAGGCTTGAAGTAAGGCACTCTGTCTTAGCTAAATACTATATTTTCAGATTTACAACATCATGCTTTCTCCTACTGTCACTCCTTCTGACCCTAAAATTGTTCCCACTGTTTTTGCACAGTAGGGAATGTGTACCAAGCAGGAGGCTTATCCCAGTGTGCCACACAGATCTCTCTGCTGGGAAATGAGCTTGATCCACCTCATGCTGGAAAAGACTCTGAACACCAGACTAGCTGATGAAATTATGTTGCCACTGACTATGTTTTTTAAAGAAACAAAGGGAGCTGGTCGTCTGTGCCCAAAGGAATGATTTAAGTGACAGAGTGTTGGTCTGCGGATCTCACATATGTTTTTTGAGACTGGGGCCAGAGAAGGAACAGATGTCTAAATTTGGAGGAAACACTCTTCCCTTTTTAGCACTTCCTATTGACTATTATAAGGTGTCCCCTCATTCAGTAGCGATTTCCATTCCTCCATATCTTGTTTTCCCTGTGACTAATGTAGATACCTAACCTGGCACTGGGTTTAATGGAGGCGTGATGCTCCTGTTGTAGTGTTCTCTGGTGGGCCCCTCCACAAGGCTGCAAATCTACAGTTGTAGTGAGCGCAGGGTGCAGTAGCTGTCAGGCTCAACTCCAGTCTTTTCATCTCAGCTCTTTAGAAGTGTGCTTAAGAGAGCAAGGTTGGTATGGAAACTGCCATTCACAGAGGAAAAGCACTTTGTACCACAAGATTCGCTAGGAAGGAGAAGTGTCAGGAAGTGAATGATTTTTTTGTTTGTGGTTATGGCATCTCCAGAGTTGGTCTTACTCTGCCAGTAGATACTGCTATACAAATTAGCCTTTGTATAAAACAAAGAGCTGTTGAAACCACTCAACTACGTCAAGAGTGAATAGATATTGAACTGCTAACTCAGTACATGTATTTCACCTTCATGAAAGCTTTGCAATGTTTTTATCTGTTCTTTACAAGCAGCTGTACGTATTGCTAGCTCCTTTGGCAGTAACAGTGCAATCAGGAGTACATGATGGCCAAATTGGCAACATCATTGCTCACTCTCTTGGTGAGGCACTCCAGTATCTGCTACGATGGAAGGAGACCTTCAAAACTGGGAAGGGCATATTTTCTTTCTGCTACATAGGATTTAGTGTAATTTTGAAGTTACTTTGGGTTCTGTTTTGATCTTGTCTTAAACCAGGAAATACTAGTCATCCATTCTCATACTACAGAACCTAAAATGCTTGTCAAAATCCACTTCAGGTTTAAGTGCATGGCACTGTCTTTGCCATGCAACCTGTAGGCTGGTTTCCCAGCTGGCTGCAGAGAGCTGCTCACAGGTTTTTGGTTCCTCAGCAGAACAAAGTGTGAAGTTGGGACTGTGCTCTTCATCCCAACTCCACCATGGAAATCTGCACAGGGAGTTGAGGAGGTCACACATAGCATGAATCCAGATGGTCACTTGAACACAGAAGCTGCCATGGAAGCCCCTTTTCCCCAGAGGTGGCACTGCCAGCACCTGTTGCCAGCCCAGAGCCCCCTGAGCTGCAGACTGTGCCAGCCCACTCACCCTATCCCCCAGACCCCCAGCACCCTTTGATTGTCCTGGCTAGCCCAGGCCTCATATGGACACCACACCTTACCCAGCCCTCACAGCTGGCTTTTTGAATGTCTGCTTCCAGAGCAGATCCCACTGTGGGACCCTGTTCCCCCACAAAATGCCTGCTGCCAGCTACCATCCCTTCATACCATCCTTCAGGTCTCTGTCCTGCACATTGATGCTGCAAAGATGGGTTTTCATAATTAGTTTCTGCTTTTAATAAGATCCATTCTGTGACATAGTTTATCACTTTATCGTAGGAGCACAAGATTTTATTTTAAACAGAGTTAATTTTATGATTAAGTGCAGAGTGCTGCCAGTTTTCTCCTCTGTGGCTCATCTACAAAAGTATTTGGGTGTATATAAGAGAAGGTAGATCAGAAATTTCTTCACACTGTGCCAGAGAATATAAAACTGGAAGGCAGCTGACAAAAGGTGGCAATGAGACAGTAAGAGAACCATGTTGTTGCAGAGGTATAAAAACCTAATGCTATAAAGAGAACACTGCTGAAAAATAAATTTAAGTTATAAACACATATTCAAAGAGTGCTTGAGGGAGGCAGAAAAATTATATTCATGTAAAAGAGGTAAATCCTGTGGCTGCAGAGTTTGGAGAAGCTTCCAGACAACAGGACCATTTACTGGCCTCAGCATGTGATCAGGCTGGGTTAGCACATCACCTATCACAGCCAGGTTAGCTCATCACTTATCAGGCAAACTCCTAGCTACCATTCCATCATATTTTTTCTATACATCTAAGAGTCAGGCTGCCCCTTAGAGTAATGTCTGAAAGTACTGATTGCACATACCTTAGTGAGTAATTGCAGTATGAATATTAGTGTTATAGATGGCATGATTTAAAATACCCTTTTTGATGGTACAGTGTGGATAAATTTGGATTACATATGTCTCCTTATGTAAAAGAGATTTTCTTCTTTTGGTAACACATTGTCTGCTGCATTTGCCTAGCACCCCCTACCATATGCTCTTTAAAACAAGCTGTTGCATTTCAAGAATTGTCCCTAGTAATTAACAGGAAAGATATTGTAATTTTGTTTTTTTTCTGAATAAACTAGAAGACCTTGCATCAATTGAGACTTATTTTCTCCTCTGGCTACTTGCTCCTGTAAGCGATAAAATCACTTCCTTCTGTTCAGTTCCTCACCTCCTGCCTGTCAGTTCAGCTTTTGGCACCACTGCTCCAAGTAAATACAAAGCAAGCTTTTTCCAATCATCATTTCATATCCCTTTTCCATTTTGTCTCTGAGCTTCTTGAAATCCTTAAAATTAATTTGCTCTGAGATCTCCTTTTCATCTCTGTTTTGCTCTCTTCATTCTTGTGCGTAGGTTTTTCCTCTCTTGCTTCCAGAAACCTATGTCTGAACCAGTCTCAGAGCTGCTATTTGCATCCCCTTGAACCTCTTTCTTTTTTCTGGACCAAAAATTAGCTTTCTTCTTTAACTCCAGAAAGATTTTGCCTCTGTGGCTTTCTGTTCTTCCAATTAATCTCCCTAGCACTTGGTCAATCAATAGTGTGGGCTGTATGGTCTCCCAGTTCCCTGGTTCCCTCTCAGTCACTGTAAGACAAAATCCCAAATCCTTTTCCTTTCCTTCCAGTGCATCAATTCCGGCCCATGAAATTTGCTTTTGATACCTATAGGTACATTATATAATACATATTTTTGTCTATTACAGTAAATCTCAGAGTTCTTCAACTATGATTTGCCTTCTTCTTCCAGTTTCTCTCCTTTATGGTCTGTCTAATACCCCCTAGATTCTCTAAAGCTTTCTTAAATCCAGAGTGGTGGCAGCTGAGAGAGTTGTTCATCATCATCTTGTTCTCTCCTTCGTGTGACTGTTGCAGGCTTGCTTGTCATCTAGCCATCCAAAACTGAGAAAACAAGCTAATAGTCCTAAGAGAAGAATATATTTCATCTCTTGATGCACAGAGTCCCCTTCTTTAAAGTTACCAGCTGATGTTGTTTTCTGTTGGTTTTAAATAATTTTCCATCACTATCATAGAAACAGATGTCATATAAATCTACAGCAAAGTTCCCAATAAAATGAGGATCATCTTTAACCAGAATTTTGCCTATGTTTTGTTAATTTGTGAGGTGGTTTTTTTTGTTTTTTTTTTTTTTTTTTTTTTTTTTTTTTTTTTTTTGAAATGGGACCTGGAAGGGAAAAGGTCACTGGAATGGAAATCTTCTTTGGCAAAGATTTTTCCAGGAATATTAAAGAATTCAGAGGTCCAAAATTGGATCCTCTTGACTGAATGTGCAAAAGAATCTTGAGTTAATTGCTGTCTTAAGCAATAAAGCTGTTAAGATGTATTACAAGCTGCTCTTAATTCCAGCTTTAGGTATTTTAATTTCTTATAAAGGCGTATTGATTACTTTGGACTGGTCTTCAATTAGGAAAATGATCAAAGTTTCCTAGAAAGTGAATGGAAAAAAGGTGTTCTGTGAACTGGTTCCTTGCTACTTGCTTATCTGGGTTTCACAAGTGTCCTGTTTTAGGGCAAATTTGGGAGAAAACCTCCAAAAGGGGCTCCCCCAGAAAGCAAACCCACACGGACCCTCTCCCTGGTTCGGGAAGAATTTCCTCAGAGGGAAATGGGAAAAAAACTTGTTTACTTAACAAGCAAGCACTCCCCAGCACAAAAAATGAACAATACCAGATGACAACACTCATTCACCACTCTGAAGAGATGACAAGTTCAGAAGGTCTCTCCCGTGGGTGGTTGCTCCGTTATCAGTCCCTCCGGCCCTGGCAAAGGCCGCTGCCCCGGTAGGCCCCAGTAGGCCACAAAGTGCAGGGTGCTTCCCTGGGTCTCAGTCCAGAGCAGGTTTGAGCAGTTCCAAAAAAATGGGAGAGAAAACCAGTCTAGGGAAATTGTCTGCCTCAGCTACCTAAACTAACTAAAAAACAACGGAGTGCCGTGTTCTGCCCTGTCCATGCCCAGACACCACAGTGGAGTTCTGTGTTCCGGCAGAGTGTGGAGCAGTGAAGCAGTCTGATAACAAACTCTGCTTCTTCTTCTCCCCGCCTTTGCCCTCAGAGCCAGTCTTGAGGGCACAGAACATAATATCCTACATATAAACAGAACAGACAGTTGGGGATACAAGCATCATAAGGTCACCCTAGGACAACAAGGTGTGACAATAGTCTGAAGATGTCCACTGACAATTGCAGAAGGCTGAATGCTGTAGAAGACAGAAATAGTATGTGAGGAATACTTCGAAGAGATTGTCGGGGTTTTGACTAGCATGTGCCTTGCATACCTTAAGTAAAAGTAAGCCAGAGGTAATCTTCTGTAGGTATTTTGATATTTTAGAAATACTAGGAGTTTTCTCTGTTGACAGTGACAGTTTTTGTAAGCTTTCTTCTAACCTGGAAAACTAGTTTGCATGTCGCACATATCCAAATTACCTTCCAAGATATTTCAAGTGCATTTCCTCTTGAAAGATTTCTACCTTTCACAAAGCCTCCTTTGAGATAGTTGGAAAATCCCTATTTTCTTTAGATCGAATCACCATTTAATTTTGGCATGCAGGGACTTTGTTCAATTTACAAAGACCATCAAGTATCAGGATCAAATACAGCAGCAGTTAAACTCTGCCTCACAGGGAAAAGTTAATTCAACACTTTGATGTATCAAGTGATGATTTAACTCCTCTTGGGAATCCTAGGTGATGGATTTGCTCCTTCTAAAACAGCAGCTGTTTCAGTTATGTGTTACCAATTAGGAAATAATTTTCCCGTATTTTGAGCCTGTAGAACATATGGTATGTTGAGGTCCCCATAATCACATTCATATGTACCCTCATCACTGATTACTCCCTAGGGAACCTAAAGCTCTGCTAAATCAGTGTGTAGTCCCTGAAATAGACCCATACATGGTCCAGTCATCACTACTACAGGAATAAATCCCCAGTGGTACAGCCTCCAGCTGCCTCTCCAAAATTGCCTTCCTCTGGTGAGATGGCTATAGACATACATAAGTTTAAAAGTTCAATTTTATTTAATTTTATAATGAACAGTTATTTCACAGACTGTGCATGGTGGTTTTTTTTTTTTGTTGTTGTTGTTGTTTTTTGTGTTTTTTTGTTTTGGTCTTTTTGTTTTTTTTGTTTGTTTGGGGTTTTTTTGGGTTTTATTTTTTGTTTTTTGTTTTGTTTTTTTTTTTTTGTTTTTGTTTTTTGTTCTCTGTGTTTTCCTATTCTAAACTTCAAATAAGAGGATTTTTCCTTGAACTTTGTTGCTGGGAATACCTCTGCTGTATATCACATTGAACATTGAAGGCTGTGGTAAAGGAGGTGTTTGCATTTTCATGCCAGACCTCCAGTCTGAAGTGGAAATGAATTATGGTTGTCTTGTACAATGGCATCCTGAGAGGCTTAGAGGGCCAGACAAACTGCCAGACAACAGTGACTTTACACCACAATGTTGTAAAACCAGATCAGAGGGAGGATCTGAGCCATACACTGTGGAGAAGCGTGCGAGTCTTGGAGAGACTTGCTCTGTCTAAGCCAGGAGAAGAAGAGGTTTCTGCTACTCTCTGCTGAAAAGCAGTAGGTATACTCTTGTTACTCATTCCCCATGAAACTGAAAGCTGCTGGTTGGAGAGGAGGAGCTTGTCTCCTCCACGGGCTCGGGAGAGCCTTCAGACCAGCTGGTGGAGAATCTGCAACCTGCCAGCACCTGAGTGAGCTCTGCCCACAGACGCCTCACAAGCCCGTCTCACTCGCAGACAGATATTTTGCCACCTGACTCAAAACAAATCTCTGCTCTGAGCACGCTTTTTAACAGCCAGCTTTCAGCACTGCTTCCAGATACCTTCTCCCTTCTTTGCAGCCTGGAGAAGGATGGTGGTCTGGGAGATTTCCAGAGGAGTAAATGTTAGCAATGCTGGGAGCAGCTTCCCTGCATTCAGATGTGATAGTAATGAAACAAAACCAATGTTGCCAACTATCACATCTTTTTCATATTTCCTGTAACACACAGTGTTCTCTAAAGGTTGGTTCAGAATATCATCACAAGAAAAATCTATCTTATGTTATTGTAAATTCTATTGCATATGACTACTTAGAATTACCAGGGGAATGTAGGTTTCAAACAAAATTTAAAACATCTAAAAAGCTTGGTGAATGTTGATGTTCATTTGGTTTGTTACTTTGCTATAGTAATAAAATTAATGGCATTTATAGATAATCATAGCAACTATCAATGGAGCAAAAGGTATAAGAAAGAAGTAAAGATTAATGAAATCTTTGTGAGTAATGTTGCTCCTTATATGGCTCCTTATTATGTCATTTTAACTCTAGGCAAATCAAGTTTTAGGCTTTTAAGTTACTTTAAATAATATTATTTAACTTAATTTTAAATAAAGTAAGTTTTCAACATACTTTAAATCATGTTCAAGCCCTGGTACTTTGTAAAGCACTGATACATGCACATATCCTGCAGAGTACTAGGATGGCAAAGAAGGCCAGTGATGAAAACAAGTAGCATCACTCTCTGAGACGGGAACTGCAATAAAAAACCAGGTATTATCTGTCTCGTGCACCCATCAGCATGGAAGTAAGAAATTATTGCTGTTCTCAGCTTGTTACGTGGAAATTACTTCTTCCAAATTCAGCCACAAAATACATAATTCTAATTCTGCCTGTGAATATATGGTTACAGGAAGAGTATACCTGAAGCAGATGCATCAGTCATTCAACTCAGTAAAGACCAGCAGGAAAGATATACTAAAAATAGCTTCTTACTGTGGAATTAATATACAGGACTCTAACAAAATCAGTAGTGTAACAAATACATAGGTGAAGCAGGGAGACCTTCCTTTTTTTTTTTGGTCCCCTTCTTTCCCCACCCCCATGGTTGAAAGGAAAAGTTCTAAAATGGGAACTGTTTGCCAAAAGAAACCATATGCACTATCACTTCACTGCAGTGGCATCCACTGGGCTGTACCAGATGGAAACTCCTATCTCTGTGAATCTATTGAAGGATGACTTAGTGAATTTCTTGCCTGTTCTACATTGTCTAAACATTTATAAATTACTTTCAAACCTGGGAAGCAAGAGGAACATGTGGGAGTTCCTTGACAGGAACATGTTTAAAAGACTACTGACCGTATTCTGGCATATGAAGTGTCACATATACAAACTTCAGTGCTGCTCCTCCCACAAATAATTTGTACCTTAAACACACTGTATGTTTAAAGGTGCAACTAATAACACACAATTACAATATCCTGGCTCTGTCTGCCACGACCCCTCTCTTTCATTAATCTTGGAGTAGAAATTCTGAAACCTAGCAATATCTTTATTGTATGTACATTTCACTGGGGCACCAACTGATTGCTGCATTACTAATTACTATTAATAAATCATTGCAAAAATTCAGAGATCTTAATTGCATCAGAATAATGGATCTACTCTAGAGAGAATGCACGAGGGGTAAAATTATCCTGCAGGATTTACAACTGTTTGCCTTTAATTTTAATAGATTAATTAGCAAGCGCATTTGAGACATGATTGCCTGGAAAATTTTCTTCCCAAACTGATGCAATGAACACAACAGGATGAAACTTTGGTTGTCAATGGTTACTCTGTAACCAGATCTCTGAAGAAATGTATTTTTATAATAACTTACAAGATATTGGCATCATCATTACATGTTCAAATGTGATTAAGGGTTCAGTGAGTGTGATATTTTAAAACATGTTTAAAAGTTATTGTAATGTTAATGCTCTTGAAATAAATCTTATCTTTTCCTAAGGTAAAGATTTATTTTGGTCTTTCAAGATCCACATATTCTCACAAGACATACAAGCCTGGTGGATTGTTTTTAAAAGATTTTTTGTTAGTGGTTGGAGTTGCCACAATCTGAGCAAAAAGTTAACTGTGACAACTGGTTTATGGAGAATGCCTGGATGAAAAAGAACACAGCAAAGGCAACAACAAAAATCACAGCTCTGAAATGCACAGTGGTACATACTGAATCAGTGCAGCTGGGAGTGTGAGCTTCTGTTCAGACTAATTGGTGATGCATTATCAGTGTTGGAGTGATGTGTTTGGAAACAGCTACCCATGATTGCAAAACACAGTGCTGGTGCTGTCTACCAACCATGATGCTGCTACAAGAGCCATTGCAAACCTAGCAAGAGCAGCATCCTTAGCTAACCTGTGGCAGAATATGTAATCCCACTTTGGAGCTATAGGAAGGGCACCATGTGTCTGAACTTATAAGTTATGAGCCTAAAATCTTTGATTTCTGACAGTTTCTTCCTGCAGCAAGTGAAGTATCACACAGTAGTAAATTACTGTCTGAAGAAGAAAAGAGCAATGAGTTTAACTCATGGCAAAAGAATCCCAGGTGAGACAGTAGGTTAAATTCCATAATGACAATGAGCCAATAAGACAGCAGGATGCAGGGCATGCAGCCAGAGCATCTCTGGACATGCAGAGCTCTGAGTCCACTTGCTGCAAACAGCAAAGGCAGAGGTGATTCTGCAGTGGTGGAGAAGAAGGCAAGCAGATGATATGCCAAGACTGTTCCTAGACTTATTTTTCCATATCTGTTATTTTCTTGTTTTGTGCTCTGTGTTTCGTTGCCATTTTGTATGTTCATCTCATCTATATGCTGCATTTAAAATTAAGCAGTGTCCTATATCTATATAGTTATTTGGTCCAATAACATGAATTGGGTTATACAACAGGACTGCAGTATTTGATCTTGCGAAATGAATCAAACAGTACAAAAACACAGCACTACGCTGATGTGAATGTCTTTGCAGATTGAAATTTTTAGCCTCCAGCCTTAAGGAACTTGCTCTCTTCCATTTCAGAAACTGTCAGAGCTCTCACACCTTGTAGTTAATTAATAATATGGGGTTACATGTAGTCGGAAAAATACCTGTCAGGACTTTAATCCAATATCATGCAAGTTTGTCTTAGAAAAATTCCTAAAAGGCATAATGTGAAGGCATGATACTTGAATAGCAAAGCAGCCAGAGACCAACTCTATAGCAACAGGCAGCTGATGGTCTGCCTTCCCCAGCTGTTAAGCTGCTGTTTTACTAGCAAAGTGTCTGCCAACCTCACTCTCCAGACAAGATTTTATTAAAAATGAAACCAGCTTAAGTGAAAGTGCCTATGCAGATGTTTCAACAGCAATTAAAAGATTACTGAATTTTGCCTCTGATTTTCAAATCAGATTTTTAATTAACTTTTATTAACTTCAGGGCATCTAGAAAAGATGAGAGGGAATAAAGTAACAAGACAACCAAAACTTCTGTGTTCTCAGAAGGAATAATGATTTTGCCTTCATGATTTCAGGAACTACTTGCAGAAGCCTGCAAGTGGAGAGAAACTAGCTCTTGATTTCAAGTCATTTACACTCAGCAGTGGGTTGCCCAGCTCAAGTACTTGGGCCAGGGCTGTCTGTTGAGTTCTCAAGTTCATTTGAAATAAATTGATCTAGAGTTGCTGCAGGTGTACATCTCTGTGTAAATTTTGTGGCTTACAATGACCTCACAGCTGCAGAAAACAGAAAATACTACTTCAATTACAGACATCCTCAGTAGCTTTGGACAGACATAACTAGCAAGACTCTATGCCCTCTCTACCTCAGAAACCCAGTATTTTTTCCTGAGGCCTTCCTATGTGTTGTGAAGATAAAATCTGATGGTATAGTTTTGACAGTCTCAGTAAGGTTTGGAAGGAGATAGATATTCTAGCTGCAAAAAAGACACCCCTTCCTTGCAGGACAAAAGAAACACTCCAAACACTGAAGGATAGTAAAATGACCCAGCCTGAAATAATCAATTACTAGCACTGAGGGTGCTAAACAAGAGAGTGGGAAATGAAGGCTGAAATACTCCATGTACTTCAGGTAGAGCAGGGAAGGGAATCATGGTTTCTATGCCTTGGATGACCAGTTCTGGGGAGAAAAGATTCCTTTCTAGTTAAAAATTCTATTTAAAACCTGAAAGAGCTTTTTCAGTGAAACTATTCTTTCCCTCTGAGTGTTTTTTCTTACAAATGCAAGTTTTCAGACAAAATTTTGTGGCTGAAACATTCCAGTCAGCTCTAGAACTCAGCTGGTGTGCAACAGAGCCCACCTAGATGGATCCCTGGGAAGGAGCCCAGGAGGGGAGTCCCACCATCAACAGAATTAACTCCATTGCCTCTGGAGCTTTGGGACCTCTTTGCTTTCTCACTTGTGTTAATTGTTTGAAAGTAATACCAAAAAAAAAGCATAAAGATCTAATACAACAACACAGGAGGAAAGTCAGGATCAGAGATGCTGTGTCCAGTGTGCGCCTTGTATAGCAAAGTAGATAGGTCAGTCAAAGACACAGAATAACTAGGTTATTTTATATAATCTACTGAATTTTGTTAGATAACCAGTAAAGGAGGATTAGCCAATAATCCTCCACCTCTTTCTAAGGGATTCTGAGCCATGAGTGTCTTACAGTCCCTCTAATACCCTACTTGAGTGAGAGTGGGATATTATTTAATTTAGAGTTACACCATTTAAGAGTTTCACTCATAGATGTTGAGAATGAAATCTCTGCTTTTTCATTGCGTAGTGCTCCTCCATGCATTTGTCCAAAGGCTGGCTACTAAAGCTGTCATGAACCTCCAACTCTCTTGGGCACCACCATGATGAGTGCATAGCATAAATGTCTGGATTGATACAATGAAAAATTAAGAAACTGCTCAGGAAAAATCAATCCTGAAATCATGGCATGGTAAGTCATGGAAACAGGCAATTCGGCTTCTAATACACACTATAACAAAAACAGTGCTTGTTCTTTACCTTGCCACCTTCTGACTTTAGTCTTAGACTCAGACTCTAATTTCTGTTAGTCATGGGTCCACTCTTTCTTTTTGTTTTTATAATGCCTAGGACAGGGATGTCCAAATTGTAATGTGCCCTCCTAGTTAGGCAAAATTGCTACCACAAGATTGATAACAATTATATAGTCAGTCTTTCCAAGAAAGAGGATTTTAAGAGTTAGCAAGCTGCATGAAGAGAATAATGAAATTGCACCTGCTGTTCCTAGATTGTGTAAAATGTCTAAATGGTCATTATTTTCTTATTTAATATACATGTAATGTTACACTTGTAATAATTTTCCAAATCATTCCAAAATCAGTGAGAGCCTGTATTAATTTCACTTGTGACCATAGTGCTAGCAGCAGTGCTTCTTAATCATTTGAATATACAATTAAGAAAATGGCATGCAATTACAACTGGCAATGCGTGGGATAAAACACATCTTCGCCCTGAAGGGACTGAGTTGAGCTTTCTTAAAGCAACACCTTTCAAGGCTGCCCAAGACTTTCTTTTTCCATTTCTCTCATTCTTCTTGCTAATATAACTGCACACCAAGCCATACGGATAGCATAAACCTTTTCAAATATCTGGTGTGTTCTTCCTGCACAGCTGAGAAAAAGAAATTGGAAAAAGTCAGACTGTGATGCTAGTCCTTTGCTTTCCAGGGAGCCCTGCCCAGGTTTTGGCTCTGCAGTTAAAGCTCTTAGAAAGGCAGGGGTAGAGCAAAGGGTTAGAGTTCATGTTTGGGTCTCACTCAACTCCTCTAGTATGCTTTCATTAACACTCAAATTTGTACTAAAATTTTAAAAATCCCTGAAGTCTCTGCCAACCAATAATAATGAATGTCAGTATTTTGATACATGAAGCAGCTGGTATCTCCTACTAATATTTCAATTAGCAATATGAATGCTAGTTATAAATATTTCTGTGCACTTTGGAAATCTACAGTTGGAAGGTTTGGCTGGAGAAGAATTAGAATTGCTGGTATTTTATGGCATAGTCTGAATTCCTCTTGATGCAGCAGGTGGACAGGATGCTATATAGATACTATTCAGGCATGTGTTCATATTGCAAACAAGATCCCAGCATTGGTTGTAGATAAGATTTGGTATTGATTCCCATTTTAGCCTGTCTTTTGGTTGCTTATAGCTTTACAAAGCTGTAAGTGCTGTGTCTATGAATTTCTATTTGGAGAATAAATTCGTTTTTGGAGAACTCAGCCAAAAACTGTTTGAGGAAAAGCTGGTGCTCTCACACAATTTAATGCATTTGAGGGCCTGAAAACTTCTAGTGTTCCAAGTGGGAGCATGAGTGAGACAGAAAGCTCTGTTCATGTGTGTCAAACTTTTGCCCAAATTAAAATTTGAAAATTTACTTGGCATAGCATCAGTGGAGATTGATTCAAATTTAGCTTCTAAATGCTCTTACAATTTCACAATATGCAAACTCGGTCATGTGTGAGTATACTGGGAGCCTGCAGGTAGCAGAAAACTGATATAAAGGGAAGAGCTAAAGGAACAAAAATGGAATTGAATGGGAAAGGGAGCTGATGAGGTATGAAGCAGATGCTGAATAGATCCAGAGTCAGCAGGTATGGGGAGGACTGAACTCCAGGGTGGAAACCAGCCTGAGAGAGAGCCTGAAACTGAAGACTGTCTTTGTCTGGAGGAAGAGACCAAAGTGGTCATGCTACCTGGGAAGCTTCACCTTTGTCTTTGCCATCGCCCATGTCATGACTTAAATATGCAGGATGTGGATTTTTGGCTGACCCAGGAAAGCAATGGCTTCTTACTGACATAGATTTCTTGTTTGGATTTTCTTTTTTTCTTTTAGCTAGAGAGCAGTGTAGCTATTTCACTTTATCTTAAAAATAGAACTGGAAGAAGAGATGGCTCTTGCTGTTGCCTTGCTCTTCCCAGCAATCCCCATCTCTGTTGAGGAATGCTGCTCCCTGTTCCTGTGCTTCCTTTCACCTCTGCAAGATTTGCAGTCTGGCCATGTAGAGGATCATGTGGCTTTTTATATCCTGAAAACTAATGCAGAGGTGTTAGATATACTGTCATAATTGTTTGAAGAAAACTGCTAGCCTTTTCAGAAGGAGAGGGAAACAGCAGGAGGGTTCTTTTAATGTAAGTTTAATTATAATGGCCAAGTAGCTCAGCACCATCAGACCATAAGTTACAGCTTCTTGTTTATGATACACCTGCCAGGAGGAATTTCAGATTCTTTAAGATATGTGTCTAATAACTGGCGTCAGTCCCTAAAGGCACAGACCTTCTGCTCCATATCCATCTCCACTTTAACTTGATCATTTTTTATTGAACTATGAAAACGTAGCAAAAAATCCTCTAAAATTAATAACTTATACAATGAAGTAAGATTAATGAAATTCTTTATAAAACAGTTTAATCAGTGACAAGGCTAAATGCTGCAGTTCACAAGCTCTGAACTTGGAAATTCACAAAATAAATCATTTTTGTTTACTCATGCTGAGTTAATGCTGCTCAGATGGTAACAGTAACCTTCAATAGACATGAGAAGATCCAGGGGAAGAAGAAGAAAGCCAGCAGATGGTACTGCATGTAATTCTTCAGAAGTGTTCACTAACTTTTTCTTGCTTTTGTCATTAAATTATCTAATTTTGCATGGCCATTTGTGAATGCATCAACAATACTCAATTTAGTATGTAACACAACGTTTTTCAATGCCCATGAGAAGCATGTCTAAAATTTTCAAGGCTAGTTTTAGCACAGCTATAATAGCTTGAATGGAGTCTCAAAATATTTTGTACCTGGATGCTGGGGTTTTTTTTTCCACTCTGCTTTATCACTGGTTATCACGACTATTGCAGAAACACTTCCCAGGCATGTCATTGTAGAATGTCTGGTGGGTGTGCAACAGACTTCAGCTGTGACTGTTGTTGCAGAAGCACTGGGCAGCAGTTTTGGACTGTATTACTGACAGTGTGCCAGCTTTCAAATCTGGTGCTAAACTTAGATGCTTGTTGAGAGTGGTATTACTCCCTTGAGTATCACTTGCAGGATTAGGCATTACTTACACAAAGTTACACAAATGGTACAGTTGTGGAAAAGCTGAGAGTAAGTGTTCTGGAACTACACTGAGATCCTCTGGTGGGCTTTGCTTGATTTTAACACTGCTCTACATCACAAGGAACAATATCTACCAATATATCAGTGGTAAATCACAGCCAGAAACAGGATCAGGCAAAACTATCCAAAATAAATTACTGTTTTGTAGTGTTTTAATTACAGTTCTGAGAAAAAGAAAAAAAAAAGGTTGTAAGCTGATGATTCCTCCCACAGACCTTTTCTGACAACTCTATGTCTCTTGGATACCGTAGTACACAAAAAAATCCTGGGTAGAATTGTAAACTGGTTGCTTTTCCCTACTTTTCTCTTCACGACAACTTGCTAGGTTCTCCAGTTCCATTTCCTCAGGTTCAAAATGGAAGTGTGATCTTCAAATATAGAAATAAAATTCAACCTATGGACAAGAAGTATCCTTCTTTGGGGGTCACTGGTAGAGCTATAAAGTCTCCTCTGTAAGAACATATTTGCAAAACTTCAAGCCTTTCTCTCCAGTTTCGTTCTGCCAAACAACTCTGATATCCATATCCACATGAGCTCTCTTGAAAGCTGCTTTTTTGCTTGTCCAGATAGCATCCTTGAACACCTCCCCCCTTGGAATAAAATACTCTGGGTTTTCATTCTGCTGCCACTACTTAGACATTGCAATAATAGATTTTTTTTTTTCAATCAAAGTGAGGTATTCCTGGGACAATGTATTTAAACCCAAATTAAAGCACTAAATTAATTTTTGGACACCTATATAGGATATGCAATTTGCAGGACATCAGAGGTAAAATAAAACAGGTTTGATCCTTCCTGGATATCAAGCCAGTAGTTTCTTTAGATATCTAAAACCTTTAAAAGGATCCTAACTTCAGATGCATTCAGTTGGTAATGCTGGCGCCACATTTTTCTCCTGAAGTTAAGATGCAGTGTTTGAAAAGGGGATACTCGGAGGATGGGAAGGAGAAAGGCACATTTTTCTGTCATTCTGCTGATGCTGTCATTGTCTTTCCCTACCTGTTGATATCATGACTATATCACATATATATTTTGTTGTCTGTTCCCCAGCAAAAGGAGCTCCTAATATCAGCAGGGAGCCCTGGGGCCATAAGGGCATAAGCTCAGCTGCCACTGGCCCTGTGGGAGCAGAAGAAGAAACCTGAGGAAAACTACAGCCTTTTTGCATGTCAGCAGATCTACAGCTGCAAATCTGAAGAGCACTTTGCTACCTTCCTAGACCAAACAGTATTTAGGAATACTAAACCTGAATTTACCGAAGCAAATAGACATTTGAGAGAAGAAACAGATGCTCATTTGCCAAATGTCACAAAAGTCCCAAAGTTGTTCTTGGATGGAGTTTAGTAATCAAAATCTAAGCTTCCCCTACCTAAATGCAGGCTGCCATTTAACAGGGCCAGTGCTGAATTCTTGCTGAGCAAGAGGACACTATTGCAGTGTGCCAGTGCCAGCAGCACCCTGGCAGGTGGCCAGGGGCTGGCCAGCCCTCCCAGGGTGATGCAGCCCATGCCAGCACAAGGGTGAAGGGACCCCTGGGAAGAAGCAGCCTTTGACAGGCTTGGCCCCAGCTGCCTCTTTGGGACCCACTGGCCCACCTGGTGCAGAGCCACCAGAGATGCTTGAACCTGATCTGAGCAGCCAGTGGGGACTATGCAGATATATTCCTCTGATTAGTACTGCTGGACCCATTCTGTGCCAGAGTTGAATGGTGAAAAAATAGCTGCTGGGAAGAGAGGGAAGAAGTGAGAGGTGGAGAGGAAACAGTGATTGCAGGTGATGAGGAGCATCAACAGGAGCAGAAATCAGAGCAAAGCCTATACAGTTGGAGGGGATGAAGCATTACAGTGTAGAGATGGAAGAGAAAAGGAAAGGAGTGGTCTGAGTGCCTGTGTGTCTCTTATGGTGAACAACATCGACTATTAACAAGGCCTTTCGGTTATTACAGCAACATAATTGTAAGGATCAAGAGCAAAACACCTGCCATTTTACACAGATAATAAGTTAACGTGGGCAGCTGACACTGCTGTGCAGCCTTCAAGGCTGGAGGGAGTATGAAAATACCCTCTGGTGGCAGTACCAAGAATCCACAGGGAACACTGGAAATACTCAGTTGTGCCCTCACTCTCAGTACCTCACTCACTTGGAAAGTGGTAATGAGAAGACATTTACTTAAAGGCTGATATTTAAAATAGCAATCAACATTTTTACAAGCATTGACTTCTACCAGTTAATAACTGTGCTAGAAAAATAGAGGTATTTTTAACAGCCAACTTCTCAATCTGAAAGCCTTGACACGTGAACAAGCTACCCCCAGAACGACAAGTTATCAGAACATGATGGCTAAATTCAAAATTGTACTACTGTGGCTTTAGATCAGCTTAAAATAAATTTAATTAAATCAAGTAAAACCTCTATTTCTTCCAATTTATCCAGAGGTCCTATAGACTTAATAGGAACTGTTTTGAAACCATATGAACCTTCTTTAAATACAATTAAGAAGTGCCTGTGGGTCGGCCAGGTTTTGTGTCTGCCAGCGGCAGGAGCACATAAAAGAACCTATGAAATGCTTGTGACCAGAGTTAAGTTAGGTAAATGGGAATGCTTTTCCTTATTAAGAAATGTGCCTGTCTGTGTGCTTATTCAGGCTAGGAAGATAGCCCTCAGGACCCTGAGGTGGCTTATACCGGTGCAGGGATCTGCATGTGTCTGATGCCTCTTTTTGTATACTGATAGCTTTTAGCTGGTAGCCACATTAAATATAGAGAGATCTTTTGAATAGGAAAAAAAGCAGTAACCAAGAGCTAGAGAAAATAATATATGTTTTTTAATTTTGTTGTCTTTTTCACACCTAGAATTTTCAGTGTCTATTTAAGACCGTGAGCAAAACCAACCTCTCCTTATTAAAAATATGTGTTTCTGAAGGGATACACATATCCAATATACCCTTCACTAGGATGCTTCTATTTAACCAGTCTGCTTCACAATAAAGTATCTAGCTGTCACCAAAATCAACACTGTTCAGTTATTAATAGATTAAGGGAAGAATGTTAATTCTTCAAGCTCCATTTCATTTGGTCTCATTACTCTGCAAGGCAGATGGTTGCAGGGCCAGACCTGTCAGCTGCACTGGGAGGAAGAGTACACTTGCCGAGTGGCAAGATGCAACACACACAGCATCTGGAAACCTGCACCCAGGGGCAACTGCTTACAGTTCCTGGGAATTTTTCTGCAGGGAGCAGAAGAAATCATGAAATTATCTAATCTGGTATTATTTTTCTCACCTCTCCCTCTGTGGTACCCAACACTATCTCCAACACAGTGGTGGAGTGTGCCTCCAGCTGTGAAGGAGGTAGCTCTCTGTTCATTTTAGGTAGCCAGCTAATTGCCTCTTTCCTTATGGTGATTGGCTTTATGGTCTCTTCTGAACTGGCTGAGGTGATGCCAAGTTGGAAGAGATGTTGCTATCTACATCCCATTCGCTAAAGACTTTCTTCCTGCAGTACAAGTCTTAGGACTATGAGAAAAGCACTTTGTCTTGCTGATCAGCCAAAATGTGTGGTGCATTCCCAGGCTCACATGGCAGCCAAACCCAGAAAGAGAAGTTCACCCCCACTTACAGCCCAGACAAAAAGACTCTCACGGTGAATTATAAAGAGGTGGGGTTTTTTCTCCTCTTGGAGATGTATTAAAGAATTAGAGATTTTGAAAGATAATCACCATTAACACTTGGGGGTAAAAAGTCTGATCTGTTTTTAATAAAAATTCTCCAAGACTTTTACTTTTAATCAGAAATTGAAATGAAATTTCAATTTGACCTGAAACCAAAGTTTGAAAAAGTTTTTCTCAGGTTCCCTTTTGTCTCCTTGAAACAATACAGAGAAGGGAGCTCATAGCAATACAAGGCTGGGTCAGGTTATCTTTCCATAATGAGGCAGGACCAAACATACCAAAGCCATTCTGGAAATATGGTCTTGAAACTTTCCATTGGGAATTCTGCCATCTCTCTGAGTAGCCTCTAACAGTACCTTTCTATTGTTAGAATTAGCAAGGTTCTCCTAAAGTCAAACCTAAGTGTCCTTTGCTGCAAATAAAGCCAATGTCATCTTATCTTTCCCCATGCTGAACAATTGATTACTTACTCTTTTAGCATCCATATTCTGTCAGTTTTTTAATGTCTCCCTACCATAAACATAATTTTCTGTGTATTAAATTTGTGTCTTATAACAAGCTTAAATTTTCTAAGTTTCTTTCCATTCTTTTTCCTCTGTCTGTCCTCAGTGATGGTTTGTGCTCTCCCCAGATGACCAGGGTATCCATGACTGATTTTTTCATCTTGTTCACAGCTGAAAAGCAAAACTAATTTAAAGTATACTGAAACCTTTGTCTTCAAAGAAAAAAAATCAAAAATTACAAACCTTTTCCACAAAAAGTAATTTTCCACTCTTTTAGATGAAATGGCCTTAAATTAATACATTTCACTATCACAAAACACCATCTATCTCATCAACTCCCTAAGCATAAATGTAGAAATGGCAATGTTTTTGTAAAACATTAAAGTGTAAAGGCTCTGAATAAGAACAGGGCACAAATACACCTCAGCGTGGAGAGACCTGCAGAAAATGTATCTGTTCTGGACCACATTTTTGCTGTGGGGAGGCCAAGCTACAATTTCCTTGTCCTTTTTGGGTGGGATGTGCAGGATGACACAGACAGGACCTCTCCAGCCTCATCCCACTGTAGCCTGCAGCCCAGAAAGGGAACAGCCACACTGTCTGATGAAGGTTGGTGAACTGGTAATGGTAAAATTAATGGCAGACAGAGATTAAAAACCATCTGATGGCTCTAATTATAGAGCTGGGTTATAGGGTTTAAATATAAAAGGCTTTCATACAAACTCCTGTGTATGATAGTCATATGTAATTAGATATTGTAGAAGACCTAGATGAATAGTAATGAAGACCATTTTAGAAGGGCCAGCTAAAATTACCTAGAAAATGAATTGACAGAGGGAGAATAGAGGCATTGATGGGGAATTTATCAGGAAAAAAAGCCTTGTATTTTTTCTGAATAATACTGAGGGAGGGGAAGCAAGGAGCAATATCAAAATAGTATCCTGCCAAGATAAAAAGTCCTGTAGATTTTAAGAAACGAAATGATCTCCAGCCCCACATAGTGAAAAAGAAGTATTTATGCCACTATGTACAACAAGGAGTTGCTCCTGCAACTTTATTTTGGCCTTCACAAAGTTGTGTTTTCTCATCAAAGCAGAAGATATCAAGACCTCAACTGTTATATTTGCTAAAGTTGAATTTATTGCACTTACATAGTTCCACGGTGAAGAGTGTGTATCTAGAGAAAGGATGAATGAGTAAATACAAGAAAGACCAGACCTTCCTAGATTTCCCAGTTTTGCTATGGGGTCTTAGGTCCGGAAAGTTCCCTGGGGCTCATATAGTCTGTTTATCATTCTCGAGGCAAAATCAATGATAACCACAACTCTTCTGAGAAAAGCCATTTAAATCTATTTAATCTGTTTTTAGAGAACTCCAGTAGTGGAGGTGTTGCAGATTTCCTTGCCAATCAATTCTTATCCATTTTTTAGTATATACATATGAAAGATGTATTTTAACATGTTTTAAAACTTTCTTGGAGCAGTTCAAGTCCATTATTTCTTTTCCTGTTTATTCCTGCATAGATTTCTCCCATCTTCACTACAGTTGTGCAAAGGACTGTTATCATTAATTCTCTCATTGTCTCGTTTAGACAATCTTTGTTCATTTGTTCTTGCCTCATACATCACTTTTACTGGAGCTTGATCATGCTTGACACTCATCTTGTGATCCATGTCTAACATTAGCTTGAACCTGTTCTTCTCAGGGATGCATTTTTCTGAAGTGCAAGGCATTTTGGTGAGGCTGGTTCAGTCAGGGCTTTTTTCTCTGAAAACCTGTGGTATGTCTAACATCATGGTAAACTAAATCACTTCTCTGCAGAAAACTGCTTCTCCTCTAAATGCCTCATTTCCTTAAAAATTCAGAACATTATTTGCCTTTGTTCCTATATGGTAAACTAAGAAGAAAACCATTAATAAACACAAAATTTACCACTTTGGTGTTTCTTCTTGTTTGAGGGAAAAGGGGAATTCAGGGGTGGACAGTGGCAGACCTGAGTCAGGGCACTTCATTAGCCTTGTTTTCCCTCTCTTCCATGGGGTTTGCAGCTAATTAGTATCATCTCCCAAACAAACATCATTTAGTGCAATATCTCAAGTTCAGCACCCCAGTTTAGAAGTATCGATAGTGAAAACCTTCTGTATTTAAGATTTTCAATTTCAAAAGGGATTATTTTAACTGAGGGAACTAGCTAAGGATGACAGACTCTGTATCTCAGAGGCAGAAATGTTCAAAACACATATACCAGCCTAGAGGGAAAAACCCTGGAAAGATCAGCTGCAGACCTGAAAGGAAATAGTAGGGCTAAGAAATAAGGCTATAGGCAAAGGAAGAAAGAAATGATCAATACAGAAAACAAAAGTGCTGCAAAGTATTGAAATAGAACAAGACTCCCCAAAAAAATGAGTGTTGCCTTAAATGTATAGAAATTTAGCAAAAAATAAAAAAACCCACCTTTGGTTACAGCTGGTCCTCAAAGATCAGAGATGTGTGTGACTGGGTTTAACTTCTGGTCATAATTAAGTCAGCATGGTATGCCTAGTTAAGTTCAATAAGTGCTTTCACAAGTACAGGTTCACAAAAAATGCAGTTTACCAATTCAGATCTGGTTGTGTTCAATAAGGATTTGCACAAGCTGGGTTCATGAATAGTACAGCTAATTGAAGCAACACGAAAGAAGGTTCAGGATTGCTGGTGACAAATGAACCAATTACAGTGTTAATGCATGTCACTACAGAAAGCACGGCAACTGACATCTATCAGTGCTGTATATCTGTATACACACACACACACATTAAATGAATATTCCCAGCTCTGGTCCAACAAAGTTGGAGGTGCAAAGCTCACCTAAAAGCAGGAGAGGAGGAGAGACACAGTCCACGAACTGATCCTGAGCAGGCAGAGGTGTTTTCCCTCAGTGACCCTTTTCTGCTCTGAAGCCACCCTTTTATATTACCCATTTTTATCTCTTCCCAAAGGGATGGAACAATGGTGTACTATAAGTGGCAGTGAAGATTGTCTGACCTTGGCCACAGAGACTTTACACACAGACTTATCCCTTAATGGACAAGTTTTACATCAAGGCTCATTTTTCAGGGTGAAGGGGGAGTACAGGTCTGTGGGTGCTCTTCTGTGCCTCTTCTCAGCTGTGAGACCTCCACCTCACTCCAGCTATCCTTTTCTGTTGTTAAGCCTTGCTTGAGCCCAGCTCATGCTTTCCCCAACTAGCATCATCAATTCTCCAATGAATTAAAGCAATATTGTACTATTCTGACCATCTCCCACATTGAGTCAGACCTCTCAAAGAAAATAGGGGGAAAACAAAAAAAAAAAGGATTCATATAACAAAAAATTAGAAGAAATTAGCTGCTATGCATTCAGAGTGGAGAAAATTATTAAAGACAGACTGGCCTAAAGATTGATGAATACGAGTCCTCCCTTTTCTGTAACAATATACTAGAAGTCTTTCCAACATTTAAAAAATTAAATTGTAGAAAAAGGCTTTTTGGCAGTTCATAAAATCAAAGGTTATATTTGTAGACCAGCAAATATGGTGTCTGTATTTAAAAGGAGTACAGAAGAAATGTAATCCCAGCAACTATGCTGTAGTTTGTGGTCATCCCAGAACAAGATGTCCGGAGGTTTCGAGCACAAGTGTGAAAACAGTGCTGTCCAAGACTCAGAGGTAAACAGAAGAGGATTCATCAGGCCAGGAAAGAGAAATTAAGGGGTTCTGTGTCTCCCCTCCCTGCAGCCCTGGTTGGTGTTACATGGGTGGTGCAATTGCTGGAAGGGTGGTGGGCAGTGGTGGAAGAGCTCTCATGCAGCTGTGATAAGGCACCAATCAGAGCACTGCTGCTTCCAGTCCTGTAGGAAGGAGATAGGATAAAATTCAGCATGAGATTCTAATTTTTTTTCCGATATCCTAGAAGAAGATACTGTCAGAATTACTGTGGCTTCCCCGACAATTTGTTTTTCCATGCAGCAGAATTTAGCTCTAAATTTAAAGAAAGCTTTTTAAAAAATTCAGACAGTCATGAAGACTAGATTACCTATGTAAGATCACTAATGTTTAAATTATTCTGACTCTGCCCAGGCTGATAACAACTCTGTGTTATCCTTCAGTTCTGCCAGGAGCATTTGACGAAAATGTTCTCAGAAAAGGAGTATCTCTCCAACTTTTTGTGGAGAAACTCAAATCAGATTCCAAAACTTTAGAAATTCAGTGTTAAGTCCTTGGAAGTTACTCGTCCTTTCCTGTTGGTTTCACATGTTTATGAGCAGCTGCTGCAGTGTGAGCCTTGGTGGACTGGGAGCATTGGAAAGCTGCGGGGCATCACTGAAAATAGGTTTAGGCAGCTCTGTAGAGAACCCTGGAGCTGGAGAGTGAGGGCTGATTGCTTTACTGGCATAGCCTCCCCAAATAGACAGGTTTTTTGCTTTCCATCTCCTGGTCCTCCATTTGCTCCCCGGGAGTCCCTGAGGATGCTCACTGGTGACAGACAGGCACGTCCACCCTGAACGTGCTGCCCCCAGGGCACTGGCACAGCCCAGAGTCCTTGGGCAAACTCAGCTCTGCTGTTCACAGTTGTTTTCCTCTCCTGCAAAGATTTACTGTGAATCTTAATAACTTGCCTGAGACAGAAAAGGATTCTCAGTCTTTCTTCTCCAAGTTAATGTCAGCATGCCTGTTAATATAGGATAAGCTCAGCTACAAATCAAGTGTTTTTTCCAAGCTAAAACAAACCAAAAGATTTCAAAGGCATTTCAAGCAGGTTTATAGGAGAAAATCCTTTCTGTACTTGCCTCTCAGTGTTTAAATCCTTCAACCATTCCCTAACCCATCTTCTTATTTTATGATCTGAAACAAAAGGCACTAGAGCAGCTCTTTCCTTATCTCTCATTTCACCACTCTTTTCTTCAACCCACAGCAAAACAACAAGGATAGTGCAAAAAAAGTATTTTTCATTCATTTTGTAATTTTTCTTTAAACACATGATACACTTTCCTGAGAGCGCAAGATATCTCTGACAGGAATGGGTTAAGATGAGGGAAAGAAAGAAATCAAATGCTGAGTTAGCATGAGGGAAAGAGAGACATGAAGTGTAACCGAAAGGAACCTGTACCTGACAAAAGGTTAGTTACTTGTTAACCACCAGATTTGGTAAAGATTTGTCTTTCTGGTAGTTGCAAAAATCAGGTCAGGTTCTGTGTTTTTCAATCTGCCTCAGTGACTCAGTCACCATCAACTCCATACAGTACTGGTAGTGTCCTTATCAAACTGTACTGACTTATTCTGTGATTTTAAGTTTTCTTGTGCTGTTTCAGGAGGCAGATATTTCAGATGGGCCCACAAAGCCAAAAATGTAACAAACCCCTAAAATGCTCATTTTTAAAAGGTTAAAAGTAGTAGAGCATATTTTACATCGTTTTTAGGATTGATCTAAAATGCTTGGGCATGGGTTGTTAGTCATAGTGACTGCGTTGTGCTTCTACAAGAACTTCCTCATGGATCATTGCTTAGTTACTACTTAATGATTTCATCCATGATTACACACAAAACCATTGCTAAAAACACTGGCATTGACATAAATGCCTGTGGAATGGTAAATAGGAATGAAGCAGAGCAGACAGATATTTTAATTAGTGAAAAAATATACAGAGCCTTGTGTGCGAAACAAAGCCAGCTGTTGGAGGAGACATGGGAACATGAGACTTCCCGGTAAGGTTGTAACTTGCCATGCTGCCCAGGCTCTCATCCAAGCACCCTTCTGCATCTTCCATCTCTGCTTTCTGCAAGCCAGGGGGACAGCTTCAGAGGACCACCAATAGCACTGGTACTGCTGTGAAATATTCATGCCCATCCTTCTCTACAACACTTTTCTGAGCAACACTATTAATTTCTTGTTTACCATTTGGATGGGTTTGAATGCAGTAGTTGAAGTTTTTCGACTTATAATTCAGGAAGGACTTGTTGAAGAGGCTGATGGTGCCCTATAACTTACTCTCAAGGACATTTCATGGTAATACGAGTTGATGTATATGTACTGCTTTCAGAGGTTTTCCTGATGTGTGCCACAGAAGCACAGAGAACATTTTTTAGATGGCAAAGTGTGGCCACTTTGCCTTAGACCAGCACTCTGCTAGCCCTAAATAACTCTCATGAAGCCTTTTGTCTTTTCTTCTGACACCAGCATGCTGTTGTTTTTATCCACATTTTCTGCCAAATTGCATTCAGGAAATATGAGTGTCTGTATCTTGTGACACCCTCTAGTTTCACACAAACTGAATCATACTGTACAGTTCAGCTGAGTAATAAAATATAATCTGATTGGCAGGAGGCATTAAAGAAGGCCACATCATTACAGATCCTCTTTTAACCCAGTTTAACAAGTTGCTCCTGAGAAGTTATTTATTCTAGCTGTCAACATCTTGTTGTTGAGATGACAGCGATCAAATCTCTGTTAGATCCTAATCTTGTTCTTCTTACTCCACCTTCAAGTATCTGAGAGCCTCATATAAGCAATATCACTTGTTGTCAGCAAAATGATTTGTTTGACTCTGATCATTTGCTGGAAGTCACAACAATGTATTTTTTTAATACCTACCACAATTATTAGTATGAAATGGGGATGGAGTAAATAGCAGGCAATAGTGAATAGTGGAGCATTGGAAGTCTGAATTGTTGCTGTGTTGTGCACACTGATCCATATACAAAACAAGAATTTCACAATTACAGAAACTTAGCAATGCATTCCCAGGTGCACAGATGTCACAGCAGCAAAATTATTAGTCAGAGACTGATGTTCTTCTAGTGTCCTGGGGACATCTCACTAGCTATCAGAGTGCCAGACCCATCTCTGTTATGAAGTTATAAAAGTTATTTTGTTATGACTCTTATGATGCTAGGACTGGGAAGGAAAAGCTATATATTATCCATCAGGCAGACTCCACCTCAACTCGAACAGTCCTCTGAGTTGGAAAATTCTAGCCCCTAAATGATGCATTCTATCCTGATTTTAATTTCTCCAGTCCCCCAGTCCAAAAAACTCCTGCAACTCTATCATGCCATGCATTATTCTGAAAAGTGAAATGTTTTGAAACTAGAATTTTCCTGAAAGTAAAGTTTAGAATGTTAATTGGAATATGGGAATATTATTTTAATTGTTGGAAACTTAGTATCTTAGGCTTATGACACATTTGAAGTAAAACCACCTACTGAGTTCAAAATTATTCATTTAATAGGTTACCTGTCTCTTGGGCCATTTGTGAATGCTAGAAGATCTCATTCCTTCAAAGGAATCTGAAAGCAAGCTCACTTTCAAATGTGGTAATATTAAATGTAATACTCCTGATTTTCCTCTGAAATCATTAAGGAATGTTCTTCTAGTGGAAAAGTTTTAAATTCAATGCACAGTATATTTGTGTCAGAATAGATCCAGCTGATGTTTTTGAAGGTGTGAAATTATTGTACCTGATGGAAAGACAGCCTAATCAACCCTGCATATAATTGACTGGGCAGGAGTGTTGATCTGCTGGAGGCCAGGAAGGCTCTGCAGAGGCATCTGGACAGGCTGGTATGATGGCCAAGGCCAGTTGCCCTTGGGTCACAGCTAATCCAGGCAGCACTACAGGCTGGGGGAAATGTCTGGAAAGATGCCCAGCAGAAAAGGACCTGGACGTGCTGGTCAACAGCAGCTGAACATGAGCCAGCTCTGCCCACACAGCCAAGAACGCCAATCCTAGCCTGTATGAGAGCTAGTGTGGCCAGCAGGAGCAGAGCAGTGATCATCCCCCGTTACCGGGCACTGGTGAGGCCACACCTCGAGTGCTGTGCCCAGTTCTGGGTCCCTCACTGCAAGAAAGACATTGAGGGCCTGGAGAGAGTCCAGAGGAGGGCAATGGAGCTGGTGAAGGGTCTGGAGCACAAGTCTTGTGAGCAGCAGCTGAAGGAGTTGAGGGTGCTTAGTCTGGGAAAAATGAGTCTCAGGGGGAACCTTATGGCTCTTTACAACTACAACCTACTACAGCCCTGAAAGGACCATGTAGCCAGCTGGGGGTCAGTCTCTTCTCATGGGTAACAAGAGACAGCACCAGAGGAAATGGCCTTAAGTTACACCAGAGGAGGTTTAGATTAGATATTACGGAAAATGGTTTCACAGAAGGGGTTGTCAAGCACTGGAACAGGCTTCCCAGAGGCGCATTTGAGTTACCACCCCTGGAGGTATTTAAAAGACAAGTAGATGTGGCACTAAGGGACATGGTTCAGTGGAGGGCCTGGCAGTGCTGGGTTAACAGGTGGAGTCAATGATTTTAAAGGTCTCTTTCAACCTAAACAATTCTGTGATTCTATTCATATTATGCTGATTCATTGCTTGTATTTTGGGATCTTATATTTTGGAGATTAACATTTTTGTGCATAAAAGGAAGATATGATATTTTCTGACTCCCTTTGGATAGGTTAGCTTTCTGCAGTGATTTTAATGAAGTATGTATTTCATATATATGTATGAAAAAAAAAGCTGTATCACACTTCGTCATCCCTCATCTCCTCCTCAATACAGCAGAGAGTCTTATGTTTTTAACATTTTTTTTTCCTTCTCATCAATGAATCGGTTTGGCTTCATATTTTGACATAGTTATTTATGAAAGCGAATACCCTTGAAATTCCTACTAAAACATTGATTTCTACATTTAGTTGCTGGCTTTCTTTTCAATTTCACTGCATCCATTACATAATTTAAAAAACAGTACTTCTACATTGGTTTGCACACAAAATAAGAGGAAATCCTTCCTTTTTCTCCCATAGGAATATTTTTGAGAAATATATTGATTTCTCTCATTGTTGGAACTATAGATGTAAGCTTTGTGGAGGTTTTCATGGCATGTATCTATTTCTGGCATTTTGGTGGAAATTTCTGCATTTCAAAGCAACACATTTCTGCATATTTGGGTGAAGGAGACATTAAGATAGAAAGCTGGTGTAAAATGCTGTAGAATGAAAAGAAAATTCTCTATAAGCAAAATGACTAATAGAGGTTATTTCCCATGGATTTGTCTTACGTTTGAATTCTGTAGTATCCAGTAATGCTCAAATCTAGATACACTACTTTGCAGAAGACTTCTCTGAAAGCCAGCTGGAATTAGGCACAATGGGATCTGCCCTGTTGCTCCTACTGGGATGAGTCACTGTGCTCTAGAAATGCATGCCCAGGGAGGAAACTGGAAATTCTGGACCCCTCAGTGAGATAATGGGCTGCTTTGAGACTGGTTTGAAATGGGTGTTCAACATTATCCCTTCACAGCAAAGTGTTTGACTGATTGTGACAGGAGCTCTCCAGATGGGAATTTCATGCAGTGATGGAGATTCTCCCCAGGCAACCATTTGTATGCTCAAATGTGTTGATTAGTGTCCTGATTGGAATGTCCAGAGATGCACAGGCTGCTTCTGCTGTAGAACTCATATGTGTGCATAGATAAGACACTTGTTAATAGTCGAAACTGTTCCTACAGCAACAGAAATGTTCACATAACCCATTTTTGATATGTTGTTAAGATATTTAGGAGTTGTTTTATATGTTGTTAATTACATGCTGGAGGTGGCCATGTAGGACCATGAGCCAACCAGGTTAGAACTGAGCAGAGCAGCAGCTCTGGGAATCTCAACCCAGCCAAAGGCACTGCTGCAAAGATTCCTCCAGCAGAGATCCCTGTCACCACCAGACAGCCACTGGCAGTCGTGTTTGAGGGATCTGATTCCTTCTGCAAGTGTCTTTATGCCAACAAACTTCCTGTTCATGCCTATGCAAAAGCTAGAAAGTCAGGCTCTCTAACTGACCTTGTGAATTTTCCTTCTTTTTTCTTTACTGTCATTTGACTTTAACACATTAATACTCTGCTCTGCTAGGTTATATGGTAGTCATTCAAACACTTTTATGGTGAGTAGGGACTAGAGCTTTGAACCTGTCTTTCTTCCACCCTTTGGGTGAATGCTCTGGTGGATAGGTTCTTCTAGAAACTGAGTACTTTCTTTTTCTCTGATCATGTTTCCAAGCAAAAGTAATCCTTTGTAAGTTGTGACCTCAGAAAATTTATTTTAACTCCCAAATATGATTAGATGGAAATAGGTGCAAAGTGCTTAGGCAGAGCAAACCCCCTTGCTGGATTAAGCATCATAAATTCTGTTATGATTTATTGGTTGAGCCTGTTTTATTTGGTGTTATACTTCAAATCTGAGTAATTTAAATTCCTTTCACTAAAAATAAAAAGACACAATTCAAGGATATTACTTCCAATAAATGACCCTATTTCTTTCCATTGATTACAAAGACATCTTTGGGTAGCTAGGTCAGATGCTAGTATTTGCTTTGCAGATATTGAAAGTTGGCAAAATTTACCCACAGGGTCCAAGGATGGTTCAGGAAAAGCAGTGCAAGCAAGCAAAGGAAAATGCTCATCCCTCTCTGCTCAGCCCTGGTGAGACACTGCAGGGCTGTGTCTGGTCCTGGGCTCCCCAGGGCAAAAGAGATGGGAACACACTACAGAGAGTCCAGAGAAGGGCCCCAGAGATGTTGGAGAGGTCAGATGTTGAAGCATCTGACACATGAGGAGAGTCTGAGAGAGTTCCCATGCAGCCTGGAGAAGACAAGGATCTGGGGGGACATTATCCAAGAGTACAAATAGCTGAAGAGAAGGAGTAAAGAAGTTCAGATGGAGCTGCAGTCCT
Organism: Onychostruthus taczanowskii; assembly: GCF_017590055.1. Taxonomy (NCBI): domain Eukaryota; kingdom Metazoa; phylum Chordata; class Aves; order Passeriformes; family Passeridae; genus Onychostruthus; species Onychostruthus taczanowskii. The sequence goes on along the minus strand of NW_024500349.1, from coordinate 5,317,696 downwards.
CTCAGCAGCTCTCAGTGACAGGACAAGAGGCAATAGGCACAAAGAGAAATACAAGAAATTATGGTTAAACATCAGAAAAAATTAATTTTTATTCTGCAGGTGGTCAAACACTGGAACAGCCTGCTCAGATTGATACATCATCTTCATCATTAGAGATACTCAAAATCTGCCTGTATGTGGCCCTGAGCTACCTGCTGTAATTGACCCTACTCTGAGCAGGAGGATGGACTCATCTATCTCCAGAGGTGCCCTCCCATAATTCTGTGATTCTGTGGAAATTATTCCAATTCATTCCATCTATGTTTAGTCTAGTAAACTTTCTTATATAATATTGTGTTTCTTTTTAAAGTTTTTCCTTAATCTTAAGAAATATGCCACATCTCTAGCATAACATTTCAAGAAAATTTTCAAATTTCAAAGATTTTGTGATATTCTTAAACTTAATCTTCCCATAAAAATACTCATAAACAATGAATCTGAGAAAATTGCCTTATATTTAGGAAATTTACCACATGTCATGAAAAAAAAGTTATGTAAAAGAGGCTTGGACTTTTGTTTGTAAATATAAGTGTATCTAAATATGAGCGTCTCATATCTGAATATAAAAGTTAATCTTTTGTGATCAGTGTACAGGGCTTTATCTTGAAACCCTTGCTCAGGTAACACAAATCGTCTCTAACTGAAGATCAAGGGGAAAGTACTTTGAAGATATTTTGCTACATTATGTAAATTTGAAAAATTTACTGTGCATTTGGAGCATGAATTTCATCCTGTGTCCTAATTCTTGCCTACAACTATACCATGAACATACTGAAAAAAAATGTAAATATTATCTTTTGATCTCCAGCTCTGACTAATTAGGACAAAAAACTTGTTTTCAATAATAAAAACAAAACATTCCATAGGAGAAAACTGAGGTTTGTTTTATTTTCATATGCAAAATTAAACCTCTAGAATACTCCTGTATGAAAGTTAAAATCACAGAAGCATAGAATGATTTGGGTTGGGAAGGACCATCTAGTTCCAGCACCCTGTTGTGGGCAGAGACAACTTTCACTAGACCACATTACTCAAATTCCCATCCAGCCTGGTCTACAACACTTCCAGAGGTGGGATAGTCACTTTCCAGACAACCTGTTCCTGTGTCTCACCACCCTCACAGTATAGACTTTCTTCCTAATAATGGAATGATTAAAGACTTTTGAATGCAAGGCTGCTCCAATCTGTCTCATCTGCTCAGTCTCATCTGCTTGGTCTTCCTGGTCAGGTGGCCTGTAGGAGACTCCTGCTATAATGTCACCAGTCCCTGCCCTCCCTGTAATCCTGGTCCACTTCCCTCCATCCCCAGGCAGAGCTCCATGCCCTCCAGCTGGTCACTGACACGGAGGGTGACATCATCTCCTTTCTCCCTGCCTGTCCTTCCTAAAAAGCCTGTATCCATCTATTCCAGCACTGTGGTCATAGGAGCCATCACACCACACCTGCACAATGCTGGTAAGAGCATGCAGACCTGTGCATGGCTCTAACTCCTCTTGGTTAAGGAGTGTGCATTTGCATTCAGTTGTCCCTGCCCATGCTCCCTCCCTTACCCCCTCCCCGCATCCTCTGATGAAGCTGACTGGAGTGGCTGCAGCTCCTTTTGCTACATTCCAGGTGCTCTCCTGCTGATGTGTGATCCCTCTGCAGGCTCTGGTCATCTCTTGAGGGCACTGGCACCACACTCGTGGGAATGGGATGGATGGAGGTTCCCTAGTTTAAAGCCTGTGGCTGAAGATGCTCTTCCCCTTCTCTGACAGACAGAACCCAGCAGCTCCCCGCTGACCAGGTTTATCAAGTACAGTCCCATGATCTGAAGTAGTCAAACCCTTGGCTGTGGCACCAGTCCTGTAACCACTTGTTGATTTGTCACATTCAGCTGGCTCTTTCAGACCCCTTCCCTTTGAACAGGGGGACTGATGAAAAATTACCTGTTCTCCAGAGTCCCTTACCTCTCCTCCCAGTGCTTTGCAATCCTTGATACTTCAGGCTGCTCCTGGCTGTAGCAGGGGTGCCCACATGAAACAACAGGTAACAGTAGCAGGTAACAGTCAGTGGACTCTGAGAGCCTTGCTAGTCTCTTGGAGGCATCCCTGATACCTGGTAAGCATCACACCTCTCTGGAGCATGCATCAGGTCAGCAAATTTGTGCTCCATAACCCTCAGAAGAGGGTCGCCTCCTACTACCACTCTGCACTTCTTTTGAGTTGCTCTGGTTCTTATACAGGGAGCAGATTGGGCTGCCTTACTGAGCTCCAGAATCTCTACCAATGTGTGGTACATTAAAATTAGATTTGCTATGTCAAAAGGCTCTCAGAACAGCATATTTGTTATATTATACTAAACAGAAGATGAAAAAGCAATATTCCTAGTACTAGAAAAATAGGGCTTAGAACTTCTGTCTTTGAACCACAAAGCAAAGCATTTGGCTGAAATTCCAGTGAAGCAAATAATGCATCAATAGGTTACATATGCAAAACAAACAAAAGGTTTACTTAACGTCGGCATAACTATTCCCCCTATTAGTTTTGATCAATTGCTCTGTGGTCATGTTCATTAGACAGCCTAATCTGAACTGCAATTAGATTTTATCCTTTTAAAAGACAAAGCAGAATCCCAAGTCATTAATTAAAGGGTCTGACTACAGTTGGTTACAAGATGGATGTTGCATACCCTTTAGTGATGACTCAACTCAGCAAAACAGAGCACTTTAGTTTTAAGTGGCAAATACACTAGCACTAATTGAATGCAAGCTTTTGCTCTAGTACAGCTGGAGAAAAGGAAATAATTTCATGTGAGGATTCTCGAAGACATGAAATGCTAATGAGAACCATGTGAATAAGCTAGATTTACATAGGGCAAACTGCAAGTATGAGGAAGACATTTGAAATAGGGGAGAGTGATTAATATACAATCCTGAACCACTTACAGATTTTTTTATTTCCCTCAGAAACTGAAAAACATTTAGTATTTAGTTTTCAAACCCTCTGTATCTAATGCTGCAGTATCCCAATGGCAAAAACCAATTTATGGTACCTAAGAAATAAAAAAGCTCATTGCTTTCTTACTGATTTGTTTAATTGAAGAGAAGAAAAAGTCAATTTTTTTTTTTTTCTAATGCAGGATTCACTGAGCTATCATCTGGTGTCTATTTGAATGTCTTTCCCTTTCCATGAGTTTGGAATAACAAGACTATTGCTTAGAAGCTTTAAAAGATGGAGGAAAAGCTGATCACTGTTAGTGATGGAAAAAATATAATGCAGAGCTTGGCAGTAAGGGCCTGCAGCTCCACCAGTCATCTCAGCATGTAGCCAGAGCTGCTAACTCAGCTAGAAGGGAGCCAAAGCACACAGAGAGGTGCTTTTTTTGTTTTAATTAGTTTATTGTCCATTATTAATAGAAAACCCACAGAAAATAAAAATACAAATTGTAGACAAACAAAAAAGCCTATTTTTAGTCTGTGAGACATGGGAAGAAGGAACATTGCAGCCACAGGAGGTTATCTTCCATTTCTCTGAAGTTTTCAGCATAAGTTTACCTCCACAGCTGTCTGCTGCATGCTGCTGGCCAGAGCTGCTCTCAGATACTACCGAGTGCCCTTGCACCGGGCTGGGGGATAGCAAAGAGAAGCTTTGCAGTTAGCTTGAGGAAGGTTGTTTAGCATACATGTCCTCTAGGATGAGACTGAAAATGAAGAAAGAGCTGAGTTCTCCCATGATAGCCAAACAAAGCAAAAAAACAGGAAAATATTGGAACACCATCAACAAAAGCAACAAAACCAAACACAAAATTGAAAGAGGAATTTGGCTTTGCCTAAGAGCAGCGTTACTAGCACAGGGAGTCAGAATTTAATAATCAAATTTTGTTCTGCTTTTAATGATTTTCATGTAGGTATTCATAGACCTTGGGAAAAAACCCTACATATCAAACCTCTGGTTTATCTTTTTCTGATATGAGCAAAATGCTGAGCTGAAAGCACCAAGGTAAACCACCATCTTCATCAAGTTGCCTTCAGGAGACAACCAGCAGAGTAAATTATGCCCTGACTTGTATGTGATACGTCATTCAATATTAGAGGCACATTGAGTAAATTCATCCATGGATAGAAAGAAAAAGGGGAAAAGGTTGCTGTCTTTCCAGGCTGTGGGGAATTTACTACAGAATAAGTAGTTAATTCAATGATAAAGAGCTTCCTTGCTAAAAATTGTTTAAAGCAAAATATGAGAAAAGGTCTATATTTTAACCTACTAAAAGAACAGAATATTTACATAAACAGCACAAAACTTCCAATGTTACTATTCTAGGAAAAGAACATGTTGGATTTTTAGTTCAAGATTACTTCTATACTGACATTTAAGTTACTTAAAACATAGAAGTTGGAAGCAAAATGAAATATTTTAAACTACAGAAATGACAACTTCACCCATGTTATTTCTTCCTGAAAATTCTCAAAATTTTGATTTCTTATATTTGTGTGGTTTAAATTTTCAACATTTCTGAACCTTTTTAGTAGAAAAATATAATTTTTCCTCTTTATTCATTAACTTTTTGAACAGAATAATGAAGACACTTAAATGGGTACTTTGCATGTGGTTAAATATATTCCTTAGAGGAACTACATCCAGCCTCAAAAGTAAGAAAATTATGCCTTTGATTGAATATTCACAGAATTAAATGAGCATTTCCCCACTGACCTAAGTGACTTATATTTCCAGTACAACATGAAGGGCTTCATTTTCAGAGATGCAGATGTATTGTTGCACGTTTAAACACCCATAGGCAGGTAACTGCAAACTCTTCCACTGATCATGAGTAGAGATTGTCCTCCCAGTCTTGCAGACTTTTGCACACATTGGAAGATGACATGCATATTTGTGAGCCTTTCGTGTATCTATATGAAAAATCATGTAAAATATTTGAATGTTTTTTGCTGCAGCTTCAGTATAAAGAGGATTTCTCTCCTAAAAGGAATACCAAAAAACCCCCAGACATTGGTAGAAGCCTAGAATTGTTTGGGTTTTTTTGATATATTGCTGCCTACTTGCTCATTAGACAACCTCCCTCTTTCTAATTTATCACTTTAACATCAGATTCAGTACAAAGAACCAGCCTCTGCGAAAGGTAAAAAAAATAATTATAAATTCTACTGACCAGTTCACATTAGTGTGAATGCTGGCAACACTAAGGTGTTTCTATTTATCACCATTTGCTTTGATGGGGGACCATTCATTTCATTTATCATTTGATTCTTTTCAATTATTTCTTCTTGGGAAGAAGTAGAATCAGCATTATTTAGTTAGGATTGTGTTTGCCCAACAGGTTTTGTAAAGTCCACTAAAAGAAAACAGTTGCTAGATACTTGTGCATTGGGTCTACAGTTTTCCTTCCATATCTGCCCATTTTATGATTTAAAAACTTGCGTGTGTTTTTAGTATTGCAGGAAGCCAACATAGACTTAGGCATTTAAGCTTGAGAGAATGTAGCAAAATTATGTAACTGGTTTTTTTTTCCAACTTCAGGGTAACACACTTTTGTCTGGAGTAACAGCCAATTTGAAAATATACCAAGGAACATTGCTGTACACCTTACTGTTTGGGTTGAGGCTATGGAGGATTGTGTTGTTTATATTTTTCCCCAAATTTGGAAGCATTTATCCTCAGTAAATATATGGAACACATTATTCCAAAAATTAAATTAAAAAGCCAAAATTAGTTCTAGTGTAGCACAACCTGCTTAGGTATACTGAGTCATTATGGGTAATAAGTCTGGGCCACCTCTCACACCTCTTCTTCCCCTTCCATCATTTTTCCCAAGAAGATACTGAGAAAGCTGCATAAATCCAATGGGCAACATAGTTCAGGGAGGGCTCCTGGACTGTCAATCCCAAAGCAGTTCTCTCAGCATTTCTGCATAACTCCCTACAAACCAGCTGGGTATGTGGGGCATCGTGACTTTAATCCTAACCTCCAGTTTGCTCTGGGAATTGCACTGTTGGATCCTGATACCTTGGGCAATAACCACTGTCTCTTGTATCAGCACCCATCCCTCAGCCCCTTTGAACTTGCTCTTTAAGTACCAGAAGATGTCATATGGTGAATAAATACAGAAGTGGTGTCCAGGAGAACAAGGTGACAGTCAAATGTCAGATGTAAATTTACAAGTGTGAGTTAATACATTGCAACCAGCTGCTCTTACTTTCAGTGAAAAATTTCTCTCCTACTTCTGTTTTTTTTTTGTTTGTTTTTTGTTTTTTGGGTTTTTTTGGGTTTTTTTTTTTTGTTTTTTTGGTTTTTTGTTTTTTGGTTTTTTTTTTTTTGTTACACTGGGCTTCTCTTGCCACAATCCTGGACACTTGAATGTTTGAAAACATTGAAAAGGAGGAGATCCTCCCCTGAGAGTTGGTGCAGACGCCAAGGAAACAGTACATGTGAGGGGCCAGAACAACTTTGGCTAAAGCAACAGGGACAGGACTTGTCTCACAATGTTTGAATTATTTCACTTGGAGGAAAAGGATTTTAACTTGTGTGAATGTTCTTCTTTAAAATTTTTCATTTTGCCCTTTCCAGGAGGTGGTCAAGGCCTTTCTGGGAGCAATCTTCAGATTGCCAGTTAATCTCTTGACAATACCTGCAACTAATGACTTCTCTGTGTTTCACATACGAAAATGATTACAAGAACACTGAGAGGTCCAATGGGGGCTTTGAGAGCCACAGAAGAGGAGCACAGTATTTAATACTGCCTTGTGAGACCTTAAGCTTCACAAACCTCTGGTTTTCTATGGGTAGCAAAGGGAGATGGAAAAAAAACCCCATTTAAATGTCAGAAATAAAAGCAATCTTCAACATCTTTTTAAAGAAGGAATTGCACAAAGATATCCCTAACATAAGAAGCCCATAAATATTTATGCATCAGCACAACAGTCACACAGTCCCATCAAAAATTTCTGTGCCACAAACGCTCTGGAAGGTAAGGGTGGTCCTGTTTGACTCCAGGACTCTTGCCTTTGACAAAACACCAACCAAACTCATGGACAATAGCATCACCTGCATCCTCAACCTCTCTAAATAGTAGAAAAGCGTTGTGATTAGAGGTCAGGAATGTATCTGCCTCTGTTTTGTTTGTTTGCAAAACAGGGACTCACGGGGGCACAGCAGGGCAACTAGCCCTCCATCTGTTGTGCAGAGCTATGGGTTTTTTCTGCAAGGTATACAAGAAACATCCAACACTTCATTAGGAGAGCACAATTTGACCTTCACTTTAAATATGCCTTAGTTTGCCTAAGAAGTTACAGCTTGAGATTCCCACCCTCACCAACCAGTAGTAGTGAAAAGACAAAACAGTCACAAAAAATCCCCTAATTTGTGCACCACCAGAAACTTCTTGAAAGATCACATGAACCTACAGGCTCTGAGGTTTTTTCCCATCTCCTCCATGGTGTTTCTCTAAGCTATAGGAGTGATGTCATAGCCGAAGTTGCTGACATATTCTGAGTTTTACAATGCATGAAGAACAGGGATGACATATTAAAAAATAGGATACAGCATCAAGTTCCCCTTTGAATACTGGTTTGAAGGCTTGGAAAGGCAGATTCAAGTGCTTTTATGTTCAGAACACGTTCAGATGTTCAATAACTTCTACAAAAGTCTCTAATAAATTACAATCAAATTTAGGTGTTCCCCCCCTTATACACTGCCCAGTCTTTATCTGCAAAATCCTATAAGGATTTACAGACTTTTAGGACAGCTTCCTTCCCAGGGAGATACCAGCTCTGCCCCAGTCCCACCCTTGCACTATCCCAAGACAGCTTCCAGGACACCACTCAGCTCACCATCAGCGCACCTCTCAAACCTTTGATCTGATGTTTCCAACACAAAAGAATATTACCCAGTTGTTTGGTCAAAACTCCCACGCTCTTGGCAGTGAGGACGAGGTTATTGAAAGGGGGGAGGAAGAGGCAGATGGGTGTGGAGAAAAGGTATAGGGATTTTTGTTGATTGTACCTGTTAGACCTTCTGAGGTACCTGGATAAAAATGTTGTGCAAGCTGTGATTGTGTTAGACAAACAGATTCTATACATTGAGACTGCGAAAGGGCACAATCTGCCAGACATTCCCCATCTCAAGAACTGAACACGCCTCTGACTAAACTTTTCTTCATAAATACTTTCCTTCTCAAAAGGGCAGCATCTGGACTTTAGAGTGCTATCATAAAGCCTATCTTTTGGGGTACAAGATGTACAGCATAGGAGTAGTTTAGACAGTAAACCTGGAAGGCTATTAGACATCAGGAAAAATACCAAAGGAAAGAACAAGTGCAATTAGTAAAACATAAAACATTTGCTCCATAAAAATCTAGAATATCATCATTACTGCTTCAAATTAGTTGAAGAGTAATTATCCCCAAGATGTTCCAGCACCTTCTACATCTTGCTTTCAAAAGTTTAACAAAACAGGAAGGAGCTGATAAAGCTCAGGATGTAAAACTCTGTTTGATTAATAAGGGGAAAAGAATGAAAATAAATTATTTTAAGTAGAATGACAATACAAACAAAATTGGACAGCTCTAGTTATCTGTGTTGTGAGTGTGCACATGCAAGTATCTGAACCGCAGTGAAGGTGACCTTGCATAGTCTCATCTCATAGAAAAGCAGATTAAAATTCCTATTTATCTCAACTATTGTCATTACTACTTTCAATAAACAATACAAACCTAGTGGAAGAATCCAGCTCATTGTTTACGTGAGTAAATGCTTGATTTGCTGAAATTGAGTGGCCTTTTTTGCTGAGGTGATTTAGAAAAAGAATTTATTGAACACTTTTAGGGACATAGGAATGCTTTGTGAACAGGGTGGAAAAAGTTCTTATGAAGCTTTACTTTAAGGAAGGTCTTCTCACGAGACTTGTAACATGTGAATGGATATCATAAATATTTCCACTGTTTACCTGTGATAAGGAAAAAGGAACTTCTGTATATCCCAGTGGTGTAAAGGCAGCAGAAAATTCAAGGTTAAGATTGTCATTGAGGCATATTCCCAGGTGAGACTTAGTGAGGACAGCAAGTGTGTGCCCTGCAGAGGGGCAAAGGTGGTGAGCTCCACAACCCTTGGGTGCACCAAGCAAGTGCAGGTCAGGTAGACCAGAGGAGCAGATACCTCTTCCTTGCAAGAAAAAAAAGGAGCAGGGGAGGAGAATGTGCTGAGATTGAATGGAGAAAGTGAAAGGAAAGAAAGATGGGCTGCTCAATGTCCTTCCTTCCCACCAGATCCTGAGAAGAACAATACTGTGCTCGATACTGTGCTAAAACATGACATTTAGACTTAAGCACTTTAAACAGTCCCCTGGGCTGTGTTGAGGGTGCAGAACAGCTGTATGTATAATTAAGTAAAGCTAATTACAATAAATTAAGTTAACTAGAAAATCAGTCACAGCTTTCATTCCTAAAAGTTCTGTTGTTGTCAGACTAGAAACTGCTGCAGGGCAAGATGCTGGGCCACTACTGATTGTCAGAGACCTAGTCACTTAGTTTTATTTTTAAGACTTAATTTGTAACTGGAAAATGTTAGAGTAATGGGAAGGTTCTTCATGTATTCCAAATTTAGCATCTAGACTGCTGATCTCTCTGGGATAATTGTAGCAGTGAGGTATATGCCTTCTCTTTCTCTTGGCTACAGAAGACTACTGAATGATCAAATTGGCACCAGAATACGGTGTGAATGTTTCCTTTGCCCATCTACCCAGCCATGCCTGCACAGCTTTACTCTAAAACTGTCACAGGTGCAAAAGCTTTTGTTCTACCACAGCTTTTAAACATGACACAGAGTCCACTGAAAATATAGTCCAGCTCCAGGAAAGCCAGAAGAGTTATATAAATATGCTGTTGGTGAGTTCTCCCAGAGAAAAGGGCTTGCCTACCCATTTATTGAGAATCCTGCTTCAAGTTGTGCCAGGGAAAAAGAGGCAACCTGCCAGAAGCAAGCCTTATTCTGTTGCAACTGGTGGAGTATGTAATGCAACAGATGAATTTGTTTGGATTTATGGTGGAATCACTGTCTTGAGGATCAACTGCAGGGAGAATTGTTTGTAAAAGTTTTCTGAAGAAAATGTTGGGCAGAATTTGGCTCTAGCTGAGAAAATGTGTGAAGCACAAAACCCTGAAATCAAGGCAAAGACGCCATGACAGTGTTAATGTAGCTTTCTTTAATCTTACTTCTTCCCAGAACACCTGCTGCTGTCCACTCTCAGAAACAGGATAGTGGGGCAGATCTTGAAAGTCACCTTCCATGAGTATGATGATTCCAAAGTCTGCTTTTTCCGTTGCAGGATGTATTCAGGAAGGAACAAATTGTGGTTCAGCTGGCACACAGCAAAGAGAAGCCAAAGGCTGTGAAAATTCCTCCTGTGCCTCAGTACTGGATGCTGGAGTTGCAAACCAGATTGTGAGAGGGAGAACGATCTTTCTTTGCAGAGTAATGACTTTACTTTGTGCAAGGAGAAAGGAATTACTCTGGCAGAAGCTTTGATTTTGCCTTCTCCCCACAACAAGGCAGCTCCCTGTGCTAGCAGATATAGACTGCTCCATGTATCACTGCCTCAAAGTGCTCCCTTTTCTTCAAGCCTCTCCTGGAAAAGTGCAAAAAATTCCCATCCATTGCCCCAAACTGGAGCAAAACCTGGAGTGAGCCTCCTAGCAGCAAAAGTGCCATTGAAAACTACATTTAATTCATCTGCATTTACCTTATTGGATAAGAAGGGATGTCACCACAGTAAAGATTTTTGGAATAAAAATGAGTCAGTAACTATCTTTAAAGGACTCAGTTTAAGAGTAGGCGTAATGCAATCCACACAGGCTGTGAAGTTATTCTCATCAGGAGGCTTAAAGGAATGTTTCTGGGAACCAAGGTGAATTAAAGTTTGACCTTCTTTATAAAATTGTCTTTCTCAACACTTTCTCTTATATATATACACTCGTTTTTCAGGTTTCAGGAATGAGCTGCATTGATCCTGTTTTTGGAGATCAGTCATAGTGGTAAACAGCAAGTCTCTGTGATTTATGACTGGGCTTGCTGATAGTACCTTAGAGATGTCTGAGCACCTGCAACTGGAGAACCAGCTTTAGGAAGCACCAATTGAAGCTCTTCAGGTATAGCTTTTCCAGCTGTGCTCATTTGTGAGATGAAAACAAATCAGATGAGACAACAGTGATTATTACCTGTGATACTGATCACTGTTCAGCCCATGAAAAACAGATCATTCTGGTGTTATAATATTCTTCAACATCCCCTTCCCCCATGCCATCCTTGATCAGTCCTTTATTAAACACTACACGTGCAGAATTTCTCATAACAGTAATAATAATGAAGAGACAGTATCAGGAACTATAATGCATAGCATATATTTGATAGAATTAGTAGGGAACTTTTTAGTTGGTAAAGTATTCAGGGCAGTCAAAAGTGTTTTTGATGTTGTATTGACTCACAACGTGATTTCACACCAGCTACCCCAAGAACATGGCTACTGTGTGCAAGTCCTAGTTAGTCATCATAAATGTCAGCAATGCAAAATAAAACTGTATTTGTGAAGACTAAGATTAATTAACGTGTTTGCTTGTCATTGTACTTAATGAAAACAAGGGCATCATAGAACACACCCGTGCATAGCCATGCTCACACCATTATCTTTTCTTTCTGTCTGGCATTGATGGATACAAAGGCATCCTGCACTACAGATAAACCTGTCAGTGACAGGAACGACTGGCTAGGGAGAGACCCTCCTTAAACTGCCAGCTTCAAATTCAGCCATTTTCACTGCAAACTAAATGATACAAGAATAAACTTGGCTACGTGGGACTGGATGTTGTCATGATATTGGTAGACAAGGCTGTGGTACACTTCAGCTTCACTTCTGGCTGCACAGCATGAAGTCTACCACTCTCTGAGCCACTGCTAAATCTGCCCCTTGGTGTTGATAGGAAAATGTCAGAATGCCTGAGATTCTTCGGCTGGTTTGTAACATTATATCCTCTGACACCAACACAGCGGCAGCAGCAGCAAACAATTGTGGGGAAAACCCTGCAGGTAAATGGCACATCTGTATTGATCAAGACCCACTTAGAAAGGAATTGAAAACATGCCACTCTTTATTAGCAGTGATTGAAAGCACAGATTTTTAAGACTGGGAGGAATCATTATGATTTCATAGTCTGATCCGTACAACACAGGTCAGAGGAGTCCTCTGGCACAAGGCCAAAAGCCAGGTTTCTAGGGTGAATTTTCTAGGAAATAAAGTATAGCCTTATTTCTTTAAAAGTCTGTGAAAGAAGAACCATCTCAGTATTTCATAATGTATTCCAATTGCTAATCACTCTGAGCAATACTATACTACTGTTCCTAATCTCCACCAATCAATTCACAGACATGAGGAGTAAAACTTAACCAACTTTGAGCAACTTCAGTAGTGGTCTGCAACTGTGGCAGTCACACTAGGTGCCTTTCACAGACAGTAGAACAAATAGAAACTTTAAGGGAGTGATTCATCTAACCTGTTTTAGACATCTCCTTTAGACTGAGATGAATTGTGCTTTACAATCTACTGAGAGAATTGCTTAGATCTGTATTGACACACACAGCTTCTAGATGGACCAGCTCAGGCACAGTCATCTATATTTAGCCAGATGAATCCTACCATCATGCATGACTTCTTTCTGTTGAAGAGTTTGGCCTTTCTCAGTTAGATACTTTAGGACTATAAGCAAACTGTCCCTTAGCCCTGATCTTGTTAAGAGGAATAAAAAGTGTCCCTCAGTATTTTACTTGTTTCCTAACACTAAAAAAATGTTCTTACAGTCTTCAATTTTTCAGTTTCATTCTTGGACTATGAACATCAGAACTAGAGATGTGATCATATATCAGTATGGTAAATATATCAGTAATAGGAACAACAACACCAGCTGTACTAGGTCAGTCCCAAGGTCCGCCTAGATAAATGTTCTGTCTTTGACAGAGGTGTGCAGTGGATGATTCAGGGGAAGTTTGAAAAAGAAAAGAAGTGAGTGATGTTTTCTGAACTCCTCTACCAGCCTCCAGCTTTATGACAAATACAGACACCTCTGTGCTCAAGAGTGCTCCATGAAAGGTACTTACAAGAATTTGTCTCATTAGCACAAGCTTTTGGTCTCCATAATCATGGAATCACAGAAAATTTGGATTGGAAGGGACCTTAAAGATCATCTAGTTCCAACACTTCTGTCCTTCCACAAGACCAGGTTGCTCAGACCCCCATCCAACTCAGCCTTGACCACTTGCTTGTATCCACAGCTTCTCTGGTCATTCTATTTCAGTGTCTCACCACCCCCACTAGTAAAGTATATCTTCCTAACATCTCATCCTAACCTACCCTCTTTTAAGTTACTGTGCCTTTTCCTACCGTTACATACCCATGTAAAACATAATATTGTATGCCAATGAATTTAGCAGTTTACACACAGAGCATTAAAAAAAATCCTTCTTTTGGTTTGGTTTGGTTTGGTTTTTTTGTTTTGTTTTGAATTTGCCATTCTCTTTTCCCATCCTTACTTGAGATCATCCTGTTTATCTTCATTAGTGGTTATGTGCTTCAGCATTGAGCATCAGATCATCTGCTTCAAACCCCAAGAATTTTTTAGAATTTCTGTTTCTGGAGGTGTGTTTTTTAAAGTAGTAGTCCTTCTTCCTGACATTTGTGCTTGTACTAAGTTGCTTAGCATTACCTACCAAAGCTGCAGCCCCAAGAGGAAGCACCAAGTGACAGGAGCTGCTCTCTTCACATCCGTTTTGGTAGAGGAGGAAAACTCCTTAGTGCTGTTTACAGTTTTGTAAACAGAAGTATAGTGAAGTGCTCTGATAAAAATTGTTGTGAATGAGTGAAAGCTTTCTAAAATGTTATTGCCCATTGTTGTTCACCATATTCTTCCTCTCAACTAAGACCCTGAGAGCCCAAGAAGCAATTTAGATGCTATAAGTAGACTATAAAATGAAGCACAGTCTACAGTTCACATCAGGCTCAAACAAATCTGTTTTTACTGTTCCTTTACCTAGGTTTTTTGCCAGGAACAGAGGGTGGCATGGTGTAGCTGAGACATTAGTGCAGCAGTGCTACCCAGCAAGCTAGGCTTAACTGGAGAGATCATGCAGGAGCAACTGCAACCTGTGAGTGGGAAGCTTATTTTGAAACCAGAGGTACCAGCCAATGGAGACAGACTTACTTAAAAACCCCACAAACAATGAAGTATCCAGAACTGGGAGTGTGCAAAGATAAGAACCACGAACAGCCGTGGCCCAAAATCACTGGTCTGTGATTTTGTGTCTTTTGTGTTCTCTCCCTGACTTGCCTCAGTCAGATCACACAAAACAAATTTCTGAAGGCGAAAATAGGACTCTCAGCCTATGCAACATAGCCAAAAATAGTTAACTCCAAAATGTTATTTACAATTTTTATCTTCTTCCTCCTGGAGGTAGAAATGCTGCTGACATCCTCCATAGGAAAGATGCTTGCCAGAGGGTGGAATGCATGAAAAAGAATAATTTCCTGAATCATCCTACGAAGGCGGCCACACTATGGAGGAGGAACAGAGCGACCTCTTTGCTTCTTCCCTGTTTTACTCCATCTGCAGATGGATGTTGAACGTAGGGAGTAGGAGGTAGAGGGGAGGCACACAGGGAGTTTTGTACCTCCCACTCATCACATTTGAAGACACCAGCCCACTCACCCAGGCTTGCCCTCTCTGCTTTAGGCTGCTCTTTCATATATTAAAGAAGACCAGGGAGCCATGCTGAAACAGACATTCTACATCCAAGTTAAAACAGTTATTTTATAGTTTTATATTTTCAAACATATTGCGGCTCGCTCTGTGTGCAAAACTTAAGCACAAACCCTGAATCCTGCTCAAAGCTTCGGACATGAGGGGTCAGTCTTTATATAGATCCCTCATAAAAGGCAATTTTTGTAGCCTGTGAAGATGAAAAGAAGGAAAGGTAAAGGGTTCAGGACATTTGAGGTAGAAAGGGACATGCCTGGCTCTGTGGAAGCAGTAACTGTGAGAAAGACAAATCAGTCCTGTTGCATGCACTAAAAAAATTTTAATTGTCCATTAAAAAAATTCCATACAAAAAATATTTGAGTCGCTCATGCTCAGGCAGCAACTAGTATCTCTTACACTACCAGAAATAAGAAGGGTTTATAGTGATGAAGGAGTCAGCACACAGTTAAAGAACAGAACCTGCCACCACCAGGCTTTTATTTTTACACCATTAATAAAAGGAAAAGACTTTCTAATATTTTTTGGGTTTAATTTGGGTAATCAAACAACCATGAATTCTCATTGTAATATGTTGTTTCATGCACTACAAGGTTATATTAAAGTGGCCTAATATTATATAATCTGCATATATCAACTGAAAAAAGAGTACCTGTACTTGTATATGTGTATAGGAATAAAAAGAAGAAAAGGAGAAGAAAAGGATAGAATGAATGCAAAGGTTTGTCATTAAAAATTGGTTTAGGATCTAAATAGAACAAATAAATAAAATTAAATATGAGGTATGTAATTTCAGGTGTAGTAAGGATCTTGCAATCTAATTGTGTCACTGGTGTAAGAGATCTGTTTCTACTGACACCAATGTCCCCTGAAGACTGTATGATTGTGGCCAAGGGTGACATCTTCCCTGGCTCTAGCTGTTCACAAGCAGAAATGCAATTTAATCCACTGCATTTGAATTGCCACAGATATGTGAATTTATAAGATCTGAAGGATCTATACTTTTCTTAAAAATATAGTAGCTCTGTGTCTGAGGAATATTTTCTACCAGAACTGCAGCATCACAAACCAAGACAAAAAAAAAAATCCTGCTTGAGAGAATAGGTCCATGGTGTAATTACTGCCCCCAAATCAAGCTGGCTCCAGAGCAGCACAGAGTGAAATGTCTGGTGACAAAGAGCTCCTGAGCTGACCAATAACTCAACATCCACTTTGCTTGATCTTTGTATCACCATTGAGAAGGAATAAAGCTTCATGTCTGCCTATGCAGGGTGAATATAAATTATCACAGTATTTGCTATCGATACAGTAGCATAAACGTGGAGACAAAGCTGAGCAGATCTGCATCTCTAAGGAATATGAGATCATACACACAACTGACACAACTGCTTCTGCAGGATTTGCAATAGTATAAATATGAAAATTGACTTTGAATCAAAATGATCTTATTAAATAAGCATTCATGTCAACAGCATGGACAACACAATGTTTATTTTATCAGACACATCCACTTACTCCACTAGCTCAACAAAGCATTGAATATCGATTTGACAAAGATACTGTCAAATCATGTTGAGTGACTGCTTGTGGTACAAGTACAAATCTTAATTTATATTCTGGAACTGTGCCCTCTCTGCCATCTTGGATCTCCCTACAAAATCTTCTAAGATGCATGAAAAAAATCTATTCCGCATTTTTCAGATTTATGACTCTCAAATGAAAGAAGGAACAGAAATAATCTTTCCATTTGTCAGCCTGTCACTTACATGGAAGAGACAGAGCTGCTGCTGATGCAAGAAAATTCTATTACAGGTGCAAATGGACATTTTCTTCACAATTTTTTATTAATTTAGCACAAAAATCTATGAAATCTTAGGGCAGTAGAATACTCATTTCATTTTATGAACAAAACACAAATCATAATTCACTTCAGGTTTAGACTTTGTTATTTTGTGTAGCTGAAAAGCTAGCAAATTCTGTATAGTGCTCAGAGGTGCATGTGCCTGGTTTGGGGAGAGGTAAAATGCAAAGCTGCTCTTTCACTTGAGTCTTCCACCCAGGAGACAACAGGCGGAGTCCCTCCTAGCTCCCTTGAAATTAGGAGGGAATGAGGATCACCCACTCCAGCAACCTCGCTCGCTGATTTCCTCAATCAGTTATGGATGGAGACTCTCTCCAGACTGCAGATAACTAACAATGAGTTAATTTTTTTTTTACAGAGGAACATGTTGCTTAGGAAATACATGCAAGTGTGACATTTTATCAGTACGCATTACTGTGATGGTAATATGGAAAACTATCTGAGGCACGAAATAAGGAACAAAATTTAAATAAGAATAAAATCAATATAAACTAAAAACCTTAGAAAAAAAGGGTAAAAGCCCTCACCTGACTCACCATATTGGCATGCAATATCCCTGTATTCCATCCCAAAAACTTCCACAGGAGACAGACGGGAACCTGGAGAGTGAAATGTGAGAGCGAATGTGCAAGGTGCAGAGTCAACACAGAGTGCTTTGCTGTGAGCTTCCCTTTCAACCATTCACTTCCTGGCAGAAAGCAGCCATCTCGTCCTTGTACAGCAGTTCATCCTGAACTCCATCTAGCCTTGACTTGGCCACTGCTTCCTGCCCCCATCTAATGTAGCCAGACCTTACTCTACTCTCTGTTACTCTCCTGAGTCCACAGAAACCATTTATTTTCCTCAAATTTGCACGGGTTCCTTTCTCCCCTCCTTTCACTCTTTGCCCTCACATTCCATCTGTCACCTGAAGCCCCCTGGGACAGGGGGATGTGCTGCGTCTTGCAGAGGGATGCCTTGCTGCCCCCACCTTTCTTCTTCCTCCCTCTCTTCTTCCTCTCCAAACGATGGCAGGGGATAGAGAATTGGAAGCTACTAAATACCAACAGGAAAGAGAATCAAAGTGCAAAATGTAACTAAGCTAGGAAAACAAGTTGTTTCCAATCCCAGACATTAATGCCAAGTGTTTTTGCTAATTTGTTAATGCAGACGCAGCATCATATGACTTTAAAAATAATGAAACTAATATTTGTGGGCTTCTTTAATTTTATAAAAGAGTGAAGACTTGACGTTACAAAATGAGCTTTATACCCATGTGTCTGACCTGTCTGTGTGCAAGACTTCAATGAGAACTTCAAATGAAAGAAAAATCTGATTTGAACTATAAATGGATATGGAGTTAAAATGCAAAGTGAGATTACTGGACTAGACTAACCATGTATTTTGAGAAGATTAACTGATTTTTAAAGTGTAGAAGAACTAGCCTGTCTGGATTTCAGCAAGGAATTTAGCATGATGCCACCTCAATAATATTTCTGGGTAGCGTGAAACTAAGTTTGGAGAGTAGATATCTGGAAAAAAGTTTCCATTTTAGTTCTTAAAGCAGACTGTGTTTCAAACACAGAGATCCATTAGAGTAAACAGGATCCAGCATGGAAACTTGATTTTTGCCTCATTTTGAAAAGTTCTACTTATACACTTTATATTTGCAATAATAGGATACTTAATACTGCTGGGATAGTTTAAACATCTCCTGTATCCAGAATTTAGAAATGTTCTGCAGCTCATATATATAATGATGTATTATAGACTGGAAAGAAAATTCTTTCATATTCTAATTCCTTAGAAATAGAATATCTATTTTTTCTTAGATTCAAAAGGATAAAAGTAACAGGGAAAAAAAAAAAAAGGAGAAAAAACCTCAGAGTCTGCACTCCTTTGCTTCTGCCATGATGACATAAGTAAACCTCTAATTTTCTGAGAAAAGTTATTTTAAAGTTCTGAGACCAGAGCACTAGATAACTCACCATTTTTATAAGACTACTATGTTTATCCTTTGGTTTTAGTGGAGTTGGCATACTCATAAATCCCACCTTCCTCTGGCTGTTATTTCTGTCTGGTAAATTATTTTTTTATTCACAAGGCAATAAAAGGTCACTGGAAAGAGGAATATAATATTCACTCCCATAAAATAAAGTTAAAGAGTATTTAGCATTTATATCTTTCCATGGTGGTAAACAAAATATGGTTTATTTGACTCAATGAAGACCTACGATACTGAAAGAGATAAATCTAATGACTTGTTTTAACAAAATAAAAGAAATCTTTCAAGACAAACCTTCAATAATGCCGTGTTGTTCCTGTGAAGGTCCACTGCACAATTATACATAGGTGCACATAGAAAGAGCAGTGCTTTGGCTCTTACCTGCCAGAATTACTTATTAGATGCACAAGTAGATTTCTTAACCACTTCTGGAAGTAGAGCACACTTCTAAATTGTTACTGTATTAAATTATAAAAGCAAAATATTGCTTAATAAAGTTTAGTACTAAATTTGTTCATAAACTTACAGGAATAAAAGAGGTTTTTCATTTTTCATGAAGCTCTGTTTTGACTGAGGCCTGGTTCCTGCCATGTATTTTCAAGACGTGAAGTAAATTAATTCCTTTTGAAGGGAAAATTTAATCCTACTTCATAGGAAAAATTAATTCTCTAGCTTGGTTTAAAAAATATGTAACAGCTAACCAGTAAATGCACCTAAGTGTATACTACAGACAGAATAAGCCAGAATTTTTTAAAACACAATTGTATGTGAAAACACACTGAAAGAATGCTTAATAAAATACACTTTTCATTTTGCAACTACAATATCCACTTCAATTTTCTTTTTTTTTTTTCCTATGATTTCTTCATATTCACATTCTTTAAATGCAGCCTGCATGAATGGGAGTTCTGCCAGAGAATCTTTCTGGCCCCAAATAGCTCTTTAGCAAAAAGTAGAATTTTTTATTCACAGCCCAGATTTTTCCTGGTTGAACCCATGTATTAATTGTGATCCCTTATGTGGACATCCAACAGATTTAAAAAATCACAAGTTATTCTGCCAACGGAGAGTTGAAATAAGGTTTTCTCCTAAATGTGGAATCAGTTTCAGAGTTTAGAAAGGAAAGTGAAATGAAACATTTCTGCTTCTGCCCTATGGTTTCTGATCAGTCTCAGCCTGTCCAGCCCTTTGCAAACCAGAGCTCACTTCATTAATCTACATTAATCTACATCTTTAGCACAAGTAACAGCAGTGGAAGCCTTCATTTCTCAAGAACTATTTATTCTTACATTTGCTGGCAGGCTGATGCCCCACCATGGGAGGGGGCTATTGTAGGAGAAGTCCTCTCTTGGAGTTCTCTCTAGTGGCAGCAGCACCAGTCAGTGTGAGGCCAGTCACCCAGCCAGGAGGGGTGGTGTGGGTGTGTGTTCCTTGCCCAGCATGCAAGACTTGGGCACCCACTCAGCATATTCCAGTACGGCAGAATTTGATAGAAAATTATGTTGATGGCCTAAAAAAAATATCTTGCAAAGTTAAAATTTCTGTTATATGGGAAGCTTTGATTGAAATAACTGGCCCATGCTAACAAATGGTAGATTTTTAAAGCAAATCTGCTGATGGGAGGAAGAAAAATATAGAAGGAAAGAAATGAAGGAAAGAGAAAATGTTTTGAGGGAAATTATGGCACCTGCAATAGGTGCCATAGTCTGACAAAGAACTGGAGTTTTAGAGAAATTGAAAGTTCTTACTGATGAGAAAAAAACTTGAAATAGTGCTATTATCAATAGCTTTGCATAAATTATTCACATTTCCAGTCAAAGGCTCTCAAAGTATGTCAGTTCTGGGAGGTGGGAAAATGGAAAAAGGAAAAGAACAAGTTCTGTTTTCTAAAGCTAAGAATCTAAACAGAACTAAAACTACTCACCAAGTAGTTTCCAGCATTCCCCTTGGAGTTAAGGCACACAACATCTCTTACAACCCAGGTTCCTAAGTACAAGCAGACTATTATGTTGTTTCTTCCTGGTAAATGAGCCAGAGTCCTTACATAGTTTTCCTTTCAATCTGTGATACACCAGGCAAGTCTGTTTTGAAAAAAAGACTGACTGATTCAGCAGAACCAAGCTGTACTTCCAGTGCTCTTCTAACCACTGAAAACAATACTTTCAGAGACCCTCCATTCCATTCCCTGCCTCAAAGCATGAGTGCCTATGCCTAGATCATCTCCAAGATAATCTACTTGCTATTTCATGCTACTGGGGTCTTAATAATGTGAAGAAAGTGGGAAAACAGTACCAAAAAACCAAAAAGGAAATGAGAAAAGTGCTCGCATTTTGGACACTGTCATTTTGCTAATCAAGTTACTTGCACTGACTATCATTTCCATACTATTTCATTAATTAGATACAAGAAATATTTTCAAGTGTAACACAAGCAGGATTTGGTCAAATCTGAAATAGTTCCCTAAGAGTCCCATGTACCCACACTCAAAATCTTAAAAACTAATTCTTCCCATGTTCAGCTGCCCAACTGTGCATTTGGAGAGTTTGCTCTTATGTGAGGATCTAAACATCCCATTCTTGCAGAAGAAGAAATTTCCCCTAGTTGACTGCAGGAAAATCCACATCCCCACTAAGCATTTTGTTTTTCGCTATTTCTCCTTTTTCAGTGAAGGACCACCCTGATGTGATGCTGGAAGCTGCCCAAATGCTGTTGTATCTGATAGAAAGATATTTCCAGAACAAGATCTCAAAGAGTGATTGAGGCTTGATGGAACTTTTTCTTCCTTTCTACCTCAGTATTGAAAATCAAGTATAATCACTATTTATACTTCCACCTGAACAGCTCCCTGCCTTGGGCTTCTCAAGTGGCACCATGTAACTTCATAACTCCCATAAATCAGGTAATCCTGTGTATTCAGTCCTAGACGTGCCAGGAACTCATTTTTTAACCCAACAAGATTTATTGGGTGATGATTTTTCATGCCTTCTGGCACCTCAAGACAGTGGATATTTATATTTTTCTTCCCAACTTATTCTCTAACATTTCAAAGCAATGACTGTATATCACAGTTTGTGTTCTAAAAGTATCACCTCATGACGAACTCCCTACGCATTGATACGCACAAGATCTAAGAGTTCTGCCATTTTTTTCCCATGGCTGACTGTGCTGTAGGTTTTTACAACCAGAGAACAGATATATCTGGTACAGTGTGTTTTACACTGCTGTTGAAAGACCTTGTGACGTACCAGTATAATGGATCTCCCCACTTTGATGTTTGTGAAAACTTGCAAGCTACAGATTGTATATCATGCCCTGCATGACAATCTGTTACCAAATTTTGTCACCAATTTTTCAAGGGACTATTAAGAAGACAAATTACCTGTAAATAAGATAATGCAGGGAGTTTCTCTCTTAATACTAAAGTGTCCTGATACTCTAATGATTGAAGGTGTAATGATTGTCATCTTTGTCAGGGAAACTGGATCTGTGGTAGGAATCAGTAATACTACAATTTTACAGATGTAGTACTGCCAGCTGAACTTTCCTATGCCCCTGCTGAAACAGTGAGAGTTGAATGTTTCCGAACAGCTAAACATCCAAGGCAAAAAAACCAGTAGGAAAACTGCACGTTGAGTCAGGCTTAAAATGCTTACCCTGGAACAAAGCTCGTGCTATAAAGCCTGGCAAGGAAATCAAACACACTGGAGCAATGAAGAACAAAATGGTTTAGACCAATTTTTTTCTATATTACTCTCAATAATGTGATATTTTTCCTTAAGATCTAATGAAAGATTGCCTGTTCTGGCTGGTCTTATTTGTCTTTTTGGCTAGACTAATAAGGAGTACAGAGCTGACTGCAGCCACGCACATCCCACTGCAGTCACATATCCACTAATTGTCAGCTCAGTGGTTCACAAAGACATGTCTCTTCATTATAAACATGACACTGCAATACAAATATTACTGGGTGCCATCATTATGAATTTCATAATAATAGAATGTTAATAATATTTTGTTTTTATTTATTTATGCTTTACCCTGTCAGTGTTTTGTTTCTAGGAGTTTCAATAATAGAATGTTAATAATATTTTGTTTTTATTTATTTATGCGTCAGTGTTTTGTTTCTAGGAGTTTTTAACTGTGAGGCATTTTATGGTTTAGACATTCCCTGACTACATTTATCTGTAATCTTACTGTTGCTGCTAGACAAGCTATTGCTCTACTATATGTAACATCATCTAAGATCACATAGGTGATCTTCCTTAATAATATGAAGCAAAGCCCTATTAGAGTTTCTTATTATTCAGTATTTGAGAACTAGTGCCTAGAAGTGAATAAAACAGAAAAAATCCATCTGAATTTTAAAAGAACTATGACTAAAGCATGACAGTTAGTGCCTGAGAGTTTACTAAAGTTGCAAAGACTGCTTTGATCTGCATTGTACTTTAACAGTAAAGGTAAAATTGCTACAATTAATCTTGAGTTTGGGGGTGTGATTACAAAAGAAGAAGCTGAATTGCTCCTTCAAGATTCACAGAACTAGGAGAAACACTGACACTTGGAGGAAAACAAACAGTTTGTATGGGAGGTGTCCCAGACCATTTTTAAGTTCAGGGTTAGGACTGATTTGGGGTCATGGTCACAGAAACATGCTAATTTATACACCTTGATGCTCAAATCAATTGCAGTTTGGGAACAATTTCTGTTCCCATTAACTATGTCTCAATAATGGTTAGTGCCAGTAAAGGTTCTGATTAGATTTACAAAATGTAGATAAATTATTACTTTTGCTACATGATCTTGGAAGAAAGAGGACACAGAAACAGGAGACTGGGCTAGAGCAAGAAGTATTTTTTTTATTCTTTACTTCTATTAGCTCTAAAGATGAAGTCTGATCAGTGCCATAGACACCAGGAACTTACTTTTTTCTTATTACTACTATATGAAATTTAACACCTGAAAAACAGGCTGACAATTGGTGTGAAATGGGAAACCAGTTATGTTTGACTTTGGCCACGGGAAAGGTGTCTAAACTACTATTAAGGATTCTTGTTAACAGTAGGACAAAGGCTGGCAAAAACATATTAGAGAGAGCAGTGCCTCAAGTGCTTGGTTTATTTCTCTACCCTGACAAATCCCCGGGCTAGCCAGTGAAGCCGTCCCAGATTGCAGTTTTCCATCAGTCATTTTCATAGTTGGAAAAGTGTTCGTGATCACAATGAGGACCTTCATGTACTGAGCAATAAAATCAACATGTGCTGGTCTTGCAGTTTTCCATCAGTCATTTTCATAGTTGGAAAAGAGTGTTGGTGATCACAATGAGGACCTTCAGGTACTGAGCAATAAAATTAACATGTGCTGGTCCTCTGCCTGCCCGTGATCTAGCTCCACTTAGCCTCTGCTACATATCTCAGAACAGAATGGAATAAAAACCATTTTGCAATTTTTTTGTAAGTCCTCAACTAGCTGCATGTGCAGTATCAATATCACTAACAGTATCAAGCCACTTATCTAACACTTAACACTAAACTCAAGTGCTCTTTTGTGGAGCGATAGATAGAATCCAGACCATGCCTCAGTCAGACTAGCCTTCACGTGGCCCAACACAGCCACAAGCCATCTGCTGTCTTTTCAGCATTGTGCCTAACTCTAAACTTGAGAAGGGATTTGTGCCTGAGGCTCCTTTGCAGACCTTCCTGGAAGGGACCTTTCAAAGACATTGGTGGCATAGTCTCCTTCTGGGCCTGGAGTGCAGGCAGCTTCTACTGCAACCTGCTGACCCTTGGAACAGAATGAATTCCTGATGAATTGTAAAAAATCTACAAGAATAAGGAAGACTGTCAGACTTACACGAGCAGGTAATGATAGAACAAAAGGGAACAGCTTTAAGATAGATTTAGATTAGATATTAGGAAGAAATCCTTTACTCAGAGGGTGGTGAAACACTGGAAGAGGTTGTCCTGAGAAGCTGTGGGTGCCCCATCCCTAGAAGTCTTCAAGGACAGGTTGGATGGGGCTCTGAGTAATCTGGTCTACTAGTGGCTGGCACTAGTACTAGTAGGGGAGCTGGAACTAGATGATCTTTAAGGTCCCTTCCATCCCAAAGCATTCCGTGATTCTGTGACTCTATGATTTGCATACTCCACATGCCCAAACTAACTTTATCTCCAATGATTTTCCATAACTAACCCATAACCAACCCTACCTTAAGCATCATGGCAAAACCCCACCCTTAATAGGCACATAAAGTGTAGGATCCTGTGTGTCCCAGCCCTCATTCTCATTGTAGATGATAAGTAGAATCCAAACATTAAGCAAATTTAACAAACTTAGAACCCTACCCACAACCCGACAGATACTGCTAAACCAGCAGCACTCACAAAGCTCTTAAACCAACATGGACAAGGTCTCAGAGGATTAAGGTGTAAAACTATCAACCCAAGCCTCAGTCCCACTCTCAACCCTAATTCAAACTATATCCTTGAGTCTAATCCTTCTTGCCCCTTGCTCATTCCAGTTTTGTCTTAGGCTTGTACAACAAAGAAATTTGAACAGTTAGACTCTGACTTCAGCCTTTTCCCACACACAACAATGGATCAAGAAGAAATTACCCATTAATCTTTTGTCATAAATCAGTTTCAATTCAATTGTTGCAGAAAGCCCCAATACCTGGCTTGGTTAAACTAATATCAATAAATCAATGTATTTCATATTGTGAATTTTGAGGACTAAAACAAAAAGCAAACTTTCATCCCTTGGGATTTTAATGAAGAGTAAGCCAAGACATTAACACATATAAAGTGATCTGTTTCAAAAGTTTAAGATATTCTATAAGCTACATTTATTCTTCTGAATGCTCAGTTGTTTTGGAAACTTATAAAAGAAATTTTTACAAGAAATACAGATCTAAATAAAGAAGACTATTATATGGCCTCTCAAAAACATGAACACACTAAAGTTAGGACCTGAAAAGCAACAAAACTGAAGCAACCTGTAAAGCAGAATGCTATTGGGGAGAACATATGGAACACTTAGCAGGATTGCCTGAACCAGAGAACTGCAGAGAATTTATGATTAAAAAATTTGCAATAGTTCAGTTTGAATAAGTTTTACCCATGTAGCCTGCTCCCTCTGAAGGGAAGCCACAGCAACTCTCAACATCTCTCAAGAGAGGAACATATTTTAAGCCCGTATTTTAAGCCTATCAGTTCGAAATTTCCCTCCTAAAGTTTTTCAAGTATACATGTAGGAAACGGGAAGAAGGATTCTTGGAAAATATCTAAAGAAAAACAGTTAAGATTTGGATTATTTGGATGCATACTAATTTCACGTGTCCTATGGATGTGTAATTTAATAGATGATACCAGAGAATGTAATATAGATTATGTTAGTATGTTATGGATTATGCTAACAGAGTGAGTGCTTGTGGACTCTATAGAACAGGAGATACAATTCCTTCCTTTTTTAGAAATTTTTGCCTATAGCAAACACAGAACTGTTTGCTCAATTAAAGAATTTAAAAAAGAATTTAGACGATCTTGCCCTTTAGTTTCCAGTGTGAGCAATAATGACAAAATCTGAAAAACATATTTATCCTCAGCCCTGCCACCTTCCTTGAAGAAGAAGTAAACCATGTCACCTTATTGCCCTCAACCCCAAAAGAGAGGGTGACATGTCAGCAGTGGTGACACTCCAGCTCAGCCTGCAGGGCTGGGGGAAAGGGCTTCCCTTTGCCCAGTCAGAGGTGCTGGAGCTGTAGCCCACCCTGCCAGTGAGGTTGCCAGGGTTACCACAAGGATCTGAGTGTGGAGATTCCGGATTGTAATAGAGAAGCTCTGCTTCACTAAACAAAAAATAGAAAAAAAAAAGAGAGAGAGAGAGATGATTAAATACTGGAGGATTGCTGCAGAAATAAATAAAACTGAAGAAAACATTAACTGCTATATACAGGCAAAATGCCAGATCTGGCAAAATGATTGCTAAATCCTGAATTACATGTAAATTTAAAAAAGTGTTTGATAAGCCTGGAGAAAATTTTTGCACAATTACATTAACATTCCTGTCTCTGCTTTACCACTCACACAGTATGCTCACATTTAACCCAGCTATATCACCAGGATGTGTCTTGTACGTGGTGCAGGATAAGATGAAGCCTCAGCTCCAGCCACCTATGCTGGTTCAGCACAGCTCCTCCTGCATTTGGCTGCAATGAGTCTCATCCAGGAATTTTTTAACTGAGCTACAGGTAAATTCAGTGTTCATTTGTGAGGCAGCAATTGAATCAGGACAGCTGCTGTGCATTGTCCCTTTTTGGCACAGCAGGTCTGTGTCAGACAGGGTAGCCAGGGCTGAAGACCAGAGCAAGGCATGAAGCTGTGCTGCTGAGTGTGCCAGGGGCAAATGGGCAGCCCTGTATAAGCACAGCAAGAGTCTGGCTAATTTTATTACAAAACCCCCTCATTATTACAAAATTACTCAGCTTGTATCTGACTACAGAATTGAGCTCCTGGAATAAACACAGCTTTAAAATATCAGTTCACAAACTACTAGTGGTTGCCGTGAAATGCACTAATACTTCAAAATCCTCCTAAAATTTTGAGAAAATTCCATCAGAGACCTAAAACTGCTCATGCTTTTCATCATTTTGTTTTGGCTTGGTTTTTTTTCCATATTTTTCTGCTTCTATATTATACTCTGTATTGAGGAAATTGCCTTCCTTGTCTTATTTAATGCAAATAATTCTTGACATGGAAACACATACATTTTCATGGTCACCATGTAAAGTCTTATGTTACCAGGATAAGATCAGGAAGAGGTGACATGTAATAGAAGAGTTTGAGAGAAATCTTGAGAGTAATATCTCATTATTTGCATAATTATTTGCAATATCATGCTGAGAAAATACTTTGAACAACATTTACACTTTTTTGGAAGAATTGCATTTTGTATCTGAAGTTCAAACATCTACTAAAAAATAAAATTAAGGCAAATATAAGAATGAAAAATAATAATTAGTAAATCCAAAAGGGCACTTTACCCAAGGAAAAATAATTTTCTGACCTTGGCTATTTAGCCTTGTATCTTTACTTATTGTGCAGGTTGTCAAGCAGTATGATTCAATTAGAAAGTGGTGGTTCATTATCTTTAAGTGAAGAATTCCACAAAGAAGCAAGAATGCTCATTGTGGCTATTTCTGCTTTTGCCACTTTGTATTGCTGAACATGCAGTGATTTGAGGAAATAAGGCAAAGTGACACAGGCCAGAGGCCCAAGATATTTCTATTGGTAGGTCTTAAATCCATGTAAATGAGTAATCATTATCTGCAGTTGTGATTGGTTTGAGCACAGGAATCCCTTCATCTGGAGTGATGAGTCTTGTTTCCCCTGGACACCTAGACGGGGGTTGGCCTTTAATGGTTATTTAGGCACTAAAGTGGCCATTTCTGTATTTCTTAATGCTTGGCTTTCTCATAGGAAGAACTGTGAAAGTGCAAGGCTTCTGGAGGTGGTACTCATATCGGAAAGCTTTGCACTTCTGTGTTTCCTTTGGACATTCTTCAAGCTGTTGTGTGCAATAAGGAGTGCAGGACCTGACTCCTCCTTTACCCTTCACAGGAAATCTGTGATTCCTCTACAACCTCTGCTTGGCACACTCCAGGGGTAGGTACCTTCTTCTCCTGCTTTTCTCAGGAGATTTTAAGCGTCTTTTTACTCTTTCCGTATCTCCATCTGGTAGAGATTCAAACCAGAAGAGAATGTAGATGGGAGATAAAATACTGCATATGGTACATCAAAATCCCATGGCAGTAGCCCTTTTATGTCACAAACAGGTTTGGGGTTTCATTGTGGTATGAAGCTGAAGAACCTGACAAAGATAAGAAAAAAATCTCCCAGAAAGTACAGAAAATGTAGGAAAAAAAGTAGCCAGATTAATTGTTTGTGCTAATGATGTGAAAGCCTGTCTTCAAAATACTCAATGTATACATGAATTTATTCACAGTTTTACTGTCTTTACCCATCACAACATTTCTGCAACTTTGAATTGCTGGACCAGATAACTGAATAAAAAAAAAAAAACCTAAGTGTTTAGCAGTAACAAATGGATATAATATAACTCCAGTAATACAATTATCACAGGATTCTGGGGGTTTCACAAAATTAGAGGGATTAAATGCCTCTCTAAAGGTTTATAGTTTGATGTGAATCTATAACTCAGAAAGCCTGCCTGCAATTCAGCTGTCCAAGAAAGATATATTTAAGATGCACACAGAGCTTTTGATCTAAATGAGAAATGTGAAGAAAGAAGTCGTCATGTTAACAATTTGAGGGTACATTGCGGCTGACTTTTTGTATTTTGTGTTTTTAAGATAAGTTTAGAGGCACCTAAAAGGATTTTTCTACCATATCTAGAATAAATGAGAGGACAAAGGGAGGACTGTCCAGAGAACAAACGATGACCTACGAGATTAAAAAGAAGTCTCTTTGTTGCAATTTTTTCATCACTTGTAAGTGACAAAGTGCCAAAAGACAGGTTTGTGGCAGCAGCAATATATTTTCTTCAGGGCAGGAAAATCATCAACAAGGTGTCTGTATATGTGTAGCACTGCTTGAATATGAAAGCAATTTTCTGAAGCCCTGTGGCCTAATTCTATTGTTTTCATCAGGAATGAATATTCTGGATCACAATCTTTAGCAACTGATAATACTGGACACATTTTGAAAAATGGATGAGTAAGTTCCTCAGATGAGTGCTAGACAGGGCTCCAGTATCATTGACAGCAATATTTGCATTTATCTAAAAAGAGATTAAATGCTAACAAGGTTTCAGTACATTTATCTGCCTGCCTTCTGCGTATGGTTCCCATTAAATTAAAGGGGGAAAGAAAATACGTAAAGGGAATAAAATAGAGGGGAAAAAAGAAATAAAAAGCATGCTGCATGTAGAGAACGATAATCTTCCACAGAGAACGATGAGTTCCATTCTAAAATACACTTATTCTAGAAAAATATGAACTAGAGATGCAGAAATACAAGCAGTGATATAACTGCTCAATCAAAGTATAGGTAATGTGGGATAATAGAAATTATTGGATATTCTACCTCTAATGTAGTAATACACCTTTAAGAAAAGTAATTATGCATCTAATATTCATTCTTAATATCTTCTGAAAAATGCCTCAGACATATGAGAGCCAGTTCTTTTGCAGCAGGATCATATCCTCCAGCAATTGATAGCAACATAATTTACAAGCTTCTTTAATTATTCATCTCCATCTAGCCTAGCCAGCACCTTCATTATCTTCCCATTCAGAGCATCCTCCAACTTGGAGTAAAGACTGTGCAAGGGAGCAAGTTCTATAGACAGCTTCAAGGGATTCTCTTTTCATTGCCAAGCCGAGATAGTTGTTGACTTCTCCATCCACTCAAAATCCACACAAAATCCCACTGTGTTTGTTGCAGTTATGAAATGGAATTAATGCTTTTTGTAAAAAGTTTCTACACTTTTTACTTTTCTACACTGCCTTGAAAAAGCAGTGTCAAATATTTTCATTTGATTCTACTCCTCCCAAAATCAAAGGTAAAAAGATATCTTAGGTAGAAACAGGATCGGAGATGGAAAGCATTTGACTTCGTGTAAAACTTCTAGATTCTGATCCTGATGCAGGTAAGAATATAATCTAGGTGCAGGCTTTACCTTACCTGTGTAAGTAGCCTCATTTCAGATGCAGCAAGATTAAAGCAAATGGAGGCAAAATTGTCTGTTCAGTTCTTTCCATGTTTAAACAAAGGCACATATTCCCAACATTTCAAGGCCCATTTGGACACCCTAATATCTCTGAGAAGCTGAGCAGTACTTGGGAGCTGTTAAACCACGTTTCTTCAGTAAACAAAACTGTAATAAAATTGTATTTTTAAAAAATTACGTTATTAATCTGATAAGAAAAAGATTAATATTTTGTATTCAAATTTATTGAGTATTGATTTTGATTATTTGTAATTTTTTCATTAAAAATACCTTTATATGAATTTTAAACCAGACTATCCAGTTAGTGCAAAAATGAAGACAATAATATAATATTGGGAAAACAGTTTTTTGGAAATATTGATTATTTGTTATTTACAAACAAAAACTTGCCACTTCTAATCACACAGTCAGGTTCATTAGCTCTCCACTGCAGGAGTAACACAGTTCTGCTGAAGACACATTAGTAATTTGTTGTAAAGTTCATAAAGATGATTTCCCGGGGCCAAAGCACTGCCCATCCACAAAATCCAATGGAAGCTAGCAGCGTCTAGTCAAGGACAGCCCCTGCCCATAGCTTTATTTATTTCTGCATTTCTGGAGCAACAAAATTGTACAGTCACCACGGGACACGATATCCAAAGTGACAGTGTATGGTGTGCATATGCTGCTACCTACCTCTCCAGCTGACAGAGAACTTCCCAGGCTGCAATGAAGCACCAAGGGCTGTCTGGTCACAGGACCCACGCCTCACAAGGTGATGGCATCGCCTGCAGTGGGACTCTGTGTTACACTAGGAATTATTTTTTGCTTAACCTCCAGGAAAAATGTAAAGACAGCAATCTGTCTTCAACTCCCACTCTGATAAGCTGTGAATAATAAATGTCTGAACAGAACTATGACAAGTGGGGCTGCTATTGAGTAGAAATACAATAGCAGGTACTGACTACATGGAGTGCCATAAGGACAAAGGGGGGCTATTGGTGTTGTTAAACACTACCCACCTAACTAGGGAAAAGAATGTTCTTTATACCTCCAGTATGAAAAGGGAATCATGGATGCATTTCTATCTAATTCTTTTCAATGACAGTAATTTTTGACACTTTTTCCTGCAACATTGGATTTAAGAACACATTTAAATAGGCATTTTGCATGTGTATTATTTCTGTACATATAAAACTGATATAAAACCAGTATTGTGAATGGCTGTGGAGTCTGCTATTGTCCATTTGAAAACTGAATTGAATTCACTATTGAATGAGTTTATCTTGCAGCTGTAAAGATAGCTTTCGTTTCTTAAAGGGAAATTGTAAAAGTATACACTATTATAGTATAGCAAAATATTAAAAGTGTTTTGTCATGGATTTTAATGGAATATAACCAGCGCTAGATCCTCCAGTTTGATTTCTTAAATTTCTTCAAAATTTCCTCTCTTCATGTAAAAATATAGCTAGTCACAACAGAAGTCCATTACTGGATTGTGGAGACCAGTCTGATTAGGGCCTGGGACTCTGGGAGGGAGCTCCAGAAAGATCAGACTATCAGCAAGAAAAATAAGTCTATTATTTACCAAGATATTGACGTTCTGTCTCTTCATTCAACTACTTCTAACACCACACATGAGAACTACAGTACCGAAAATACACTGTATCAGGAATGGCACACAAGATCTATGAACAATTTGTCCCTCCTGTCATTGCCAGCACAAGCCTCACTGCAGATCAGAAATGAAGCAAAACAAAGGAATAGCCTTTAAAAACTTCAAGCAGCAGATACTACATTCGAACAACCCACATATCAAGGCCCAAATTTCCAAATTTGGGCAAAAAAATGGTATAATTTGCAAAATTCAAATCGTGTGACACAGTATTTCTATGAAATCATACAATGCATACATACATTAGTGAAGCATTTCTGAGTGTATGCATCTAATTTCTCACTTAAGGTACTGGTATCTGCAGTTTATCATCTACTTGATGCAGCCAGACATGGAAATAACATAGGTATTTTGCTCAATGTAAATATAATAAATAATTTCAAGAATGAAAATTACTTCAATTCTTACATGTTAAAAGAGCAACTAAGAAACTGTTATATTGAAATTCTTTCATGAAAAATATTTGCACAGTATTTGGGATACATGAAATAAATAGTCATGCAGTGATCTCTGGACCATCAGTCACATAATTCCTTTCCTACACTCATCAGGCTCCATTTGAAAATCCAGGTGTCTTGTGTCCACAGCCCACTGTGCTGGTTTTGGCTGAGGTACAGTTAATTTTCTCCAGAGTGGCTGGTATGGGGCTGTGTTTTGGATTTGTGCTGAGCACGGGGTTGATAGCAGAGAGATGTTTTTGTTGTTGCTGAGCAGAGCTTACACAGAGCCAAGGCCTTTTCTGCTTTTGGTACTGCCACAAAGGCAATGGAGCTGGGAGGGCAGGGAGGAGACACAGCTGGGACAGGTGACCCAAAGGGACCAGAGGGGGATTCCAGAGCATGTGGTGTCAGGCTCAGCATACTGAACACAGGGAAGAAGGAGGAATGAGGGGACATTTGGAGTGATTGTGTTTGTCATTTCCACACGAAGGGGCCCTGCTTTCCAGGGGATGGCTGAACACTTGTCTGCCCACGGGAAGCAGCAAATTAAATCCTTGTTTTGTTTTGCTTTCATGCAATGCTTTTGTTCTCCCTATTAAACAGTCTTTACCTCAACCCACGAGCTTTCCTGCTTTTACTCTTCTGATTCTCTCCCCAGCCTCACTGGTGGGCAAGAGACCCAGTGGCTGCATGGGGCTTGGCTGCTGGCTGGGCTTAAACCACAACATGCACACACAGTATTTTCACAAGTTTTCTCTCGTAAAGGTTGTAATATTTCTTTATATTTTAGCCTAAATTTATTTATTCATGTTTACTCATCTGTTCTCATTTGAGTCAACAATGCCCTTGAGTTTAAGAAATTCTTCATTCCTTTTGTCCCCCTTCCTGATGTGATTAAAGCAATCACATCCTCTTCCAGCTCACTTTTTTGCAAGACTAATAGAACCCTGCTGTAATCTCTATCTCCTTGATCATCCACGAAACTTTTCTTTGTGATAGTTTCAACTTGATCTCTGCTTTATTGCACTTAAGTGAGCAGAATTTGATCAGTACTCCTGATGAGATCTCACTACGGCCTTATAAAATGGCATTTGTGTTTCTTTCTCTCTTAGAAATGTTTCACCTGATATATCCTGTTTACTTTTCACAGTCCTGCATCCAACCAGCTTCATCCTTTGGCCAGCTAAGACTGTGTCCACATTGCTTGAAGCACCTTCTAGGCAACAGCAGAGGTCACAGCCACAAATGATGCCAAATGCCTCCTGCCCACACTGCTGGGGACATGCAGTCCTTTTCTAGTGAGCACCATCTGTGTCCAAATTACACAGCACATGATCTGGGTCCCCTGTGGTGTCTGCATGACACTCTTGTGGCCCTAAGATTTCATACTCATTCACTTGTGTCTTTCCAGTTAGGTTGCCCAAAATAAAATGGAAATTGAGTATGCCAGAGGAATGCTAGACCAGGGACGCTCTTTGGATATGGGTGATAGATGAGAGGTACTGGGTTTGATTGAACAGGTTTGGATGGCAACATACAGGAAGGAATTAATGGTGAAGTCCAAGATACATGCAGAGCAGGAGAAGAGCAAAAAGTGAGCTGAGAATTTCCATCATTTCGCCAGCCCACTCGTGTGCACTCCTTTTTTCCTCTGTTATTTCCTAAAGACTGTGACTGCTGTCTTGAAAGAAAGTGTTCCCACTCTCTCCATTGACCAGACCAATGCACATTACTTAAAAGCTTTTTTTTATAGTTAATAAAAAAAATTACAATCTCATTTCGATTATTTTCTGCAGCCATTTCATTCTTAAAATTTCTGCTGTTCCCCTACATTGTATATCCAACATCAATTTGTATTGATTCAATGATTGTTTACTAAAGAAATAAGACTGTTCCCTACAGACACACCATCACACAAAACAGCACCAGTAAACAATAAAACTGTTCCATCATTCAACTATTAGAAAAGTCCATGGTGTAATTTTCCCCTATTTCAACTATCTGTCTCAGCCCAAGCACCACTCAGGACTTACCACAAGCTGGCAAAGAGTCTCAATCAGCAGTGTGCATGGAGGCAACCTCTTTGAAGATGAAAGGCAATTAATAATATGGACATGGGTGACACCATGCTGCTGGCTTCTTCATCACAAAATAGTCCCAGGCCCTCTTAATTTTCTAGTGTAGATTTGGTTGACAACATTATTAGCTTCCCCTAAAAATACTAATCTGGTTTTACTGCAAACTCTTAAATACATTTAAATCTGAATTTGAATGCATTTCTTCAGTGTGCATGGTTTGCCATTTTGTCAGATCTTTAGCAGTGAGACATTCAGTTAGAATGTTTCAGTTGTTTGAATATTCTGAAATCTGCTTGTAAATATCCCAGCTCACTTCATCTCTGGATGAACAGAACCAGTCTCTGCATTCAAATACCTCTAACCTTGGCACCTTTTGCCCAGTTTCATTACTGGTATGGAAAACCTTGTATTTTAGTATTATGAGGCACTTTTCCTCTAACACGGAACCCATTTAATTCCTGGGTTATATACAGAAGATATTTCCTGTCCACAGAAAAGTGGGACTATAAAAAGAACACGGACCTACAAAGGTGGTCAGAGATTGTGATCATACAGAATTTGTGCAGATCACACAGAGTTTCAGAGGAAGAACCTTATCAATACAGATACAGCAGCTCCAGCCACTATCCAGTTGAGACACACACACACCTGTATTGCCCCCTTACATGCACCACCAACTCCAGAGTGACACCACCTACAGAGCTCAGCAAGATCAGGGATTGCCTGTTTCAGACTTCTCTGACCCTGACTGGCTCCTCTGGGTTCTCAGTAATTAATAAGTGATCACCATCATGTATTATGCATTCGAAAATCTATTTTTTATAGGGATATTTCTTCATTCTCCCAAGTAACATACATGTTGAATTTTTACTAAATGCATTGCTCTAGGTGACTGTTTCATACTTGGGCTGTGTCTCTGTGCCCTTGCTTTCTCAGCTGCTCTCACAATGCTCAGGAAATGCCCAGGTTGATTTTGTTAGCATTTTTATAGTACTGGGAGCAAAGAGGGAGGGGATAATGAAAAGGAAAAGAATCATTTATCAAGACAGAATTAAAAGCAAAACTTTAACAAAAATATATTTGGGTTAAGATTTTAAATGGCATTTGCCTGAATTGTCTGGGAACCAATTTCCACTCGCTCTATCCTCCTGTGGCCAGAAGGCTTATAAAATGCATTTTACACTGTGATTTTCCCCATATTATAGGAGGTGAGTTATTTCAGATTCTACTGTGCTTTCAGAGTTTCAAAGCTGAGTCTTAACCTTTAAATCTGCTTATTAATACTCATGTCATGGCTCCTATTGAGAAAGAGGTTTAGTGTCACTGTCCTCAATCAGTGTCCTTTCATTCACTTTCATTAAAGAACCATGTTTTCCTGACAAAGGATAACAAATGGACGCTGTGGGTCCCTAATGTGCTTTTTGACGACAGAGCCTGTACCATTTCTCTGAAGCAATGGCAATTATTTGTCATTTTAATATGACTTGGCAAGGAGATCCAAAAACATATGACCATTATTCATCAATATGTATATCTTGTGCTTGCATTAATATTAGAATATCATTATTATTACCCTGACATTGTATGAGCTAGACAAAATTACATCATGTAAAAAATGTATTAAACTATGTTCGGCTGTATCCATGCAGCAAGGCAAAAGTAATTTAAAGACCTGTAGCAGCTCTTTGTTGAATGCAGCAATTCATTCTGATTAGAGGTAAAGTCCTTTTACCTGCGTATTAATGAAATATATTTCAATACTGCTCCACTGTTAATTGAAAACAGCATAGTTCTGTGTTACTGTTGTTACCAAACATACCCAATGATTACCTTAATTTTCTTTGTTCTTAAAATCTCATGGTATTCCATACTCTTGACATTCCTGGTATATAGGAAAAAAGAAGTCAATTTCTGTTAATTTGAGCAAAGGCATAGCCATGATTTTCACATTTCTTCTAGTTGTTTTTTGCTGTCACTGTTTTTGTTCAAGCTATTGCACATCTTGAGCTTGTATACTTGAGTCCAGAACTAAGTTCATTATTATAATTTCCTGTAGAGGAATAAAAGAGCTGTGCTTATATCAGTTTTAGATCCAAAAGCACTGACTAAAGCCAGGGGGATACGCCTACTGTTTCTTGGGTTTGTTGAACATGAAATTAAAAGTGAATGAAGGAAACATCCTAATAATATTTAAAACTTCTCACTCCCTTCCCCCTCATAAATAACACTGCTCTATGAAAAAAAAAAAAAAAAAAAAAAA
This sequence comes from Onychostruthus taczanowskii, assembly GCF_017590055.1. Classification (NCBI taxonomy): domain Eukaryota; kingdom Metazoa; phylum Chordata; class Aves; order Passeriformes; family Passeridae; genus Onychostruthus; species Onychostruthus taczanowskii. The sequence goes on along the minus strand of NW_024500349.1, from coordinate 5,280,848 downwards.
AAAAAAGAGGTAGAAAAATCTCAGAATAAAAGCTCTGTAATAAAATGCAGGGACTTCAGGTTCCATCCAAGCAGACTACTCAGGATATTTCTCTCAACTAAGTATGACTTGAGGGACAAAGCCTCCACCATGAAATAATGTTTGAGGAGCTATGTTTTCCCAGATGATACACTTATTTTGGTATGATACTAACATAGTTTAAGAAGATACAGTCCCTTCCACTTTTCAATGCAGGAAGTTCCACTGTCCTGGAAAAATTTTGGAAAACACAATTAATAACTAAACAGCAACAGCAATATTAAAAGAGGTGATGGCAGAGGCAAATGGCTTCAAAACGCTCAAAAAATAGTTTGTATTGCAAAGTCTGGAACTAGCATGATATAGTAATTAATTTATTAGCTGAGTAATTGCATAAACTTGATTTTTCATCTATTTCCATCTCAGCTGAATGAAGATACAAGGAACTTGATGCTCTGCTTACAAACTTACATCTGTGAAGTTTTTTAGGTCACTTAACCCCAAGGGTCTGAGTCCCTCCATTTAGTAGACCTGGACTAATATCCACTGTAATCTCCAAGGGGCATGGGACTCTTCCTTTCATTTATTCTCCTTAACTTTTACTTAAAAACAAAGGCTACATTATTCTACTAATTTTACATCATTTGTCCATGATTTCCTATTTTCTCCAACCATAGCACTCTATCAATTTTGTACCAGGTATTTCAGTTAAAATTAGGTTACTCTAAAACATTCAAACCTATCACACCAACCATGAACCTCACTGTGTGCTATGTACTTAGATCATTGTCCATTCTAGGAAGGGCAGCTCTTTGGCCACTTGAGTGCTTCCTTAGTAGGCAGAAAAAGTGAGTTGTAATATGCCATTGAATTCCTCCATGGAGCAACATAAAGGGAAGCAATAGCTGAATCAACGTAAGAGCGTATGACAGCCAAACAAAGGCACTTCAATTATGCAGGTGGAGGGATTTTTGCAGAACACCATTTTGTGCAATTCAAAGACATGAAGAGAAAGAATCAATAAATCAACAATATGCAAAGAACAGAACTGGGATTATAGCCCTAAAAAAAGCCCTGCAAAAGTTATGCCAAGTGCTACCTGAAAGAGGTATATAATTCCTGTCATTTTGAGCACTCTTTGTAAATAAAGAGCATGATACCAAGGTACCTAACTCCTTCAACAACTTTTCCTAGAAGAAATATCTCATTGTCCACTTGCTCAAGTCAACAAAAAAAGATATAGGAGTGTTGTTTCCAGTACTTTCACATCATCTTCACTTACATGCCAAATAAGCAATCCAGGCAGAAGGAGATAAGTGGATCTGGTCAGAGCAAAACCAAAAGCAGTAGCAGAATGGAGAGCAAAAGGGGGAGTGAAGATGTCAGCAGCATAAAAATCACATAATGCAGTGAAGAACATGCAAACATCTGGACTGCTTTTAAATATAGGTATCTATAAAGATGATTGCAAAGCGATTCCTATGTGAAACTTCATGGTCATCTTCCATTCTTCACTAAGAATAAGAAAGTTTTAGATATGTCAAGCTGGAAATATATTTCTTCAGAAGTCAAAACCACAAAGGGACTCAGCAGCTCTAACACTGCTACGAATTTGACAATTACTGAAAGAGACTGAAAACAGGAAGATAGTAGTGTTCCCATCTCAGAACTTGGGCATATCAAGTTCTGCAAAACAGAAGGGCATCCTGCTCTGTAAAACATATGAATCAAGTGAACAAGTTGTGTTTAATATCTTTGTCAATGACACAGATAGTGGGACCAAGTGCACCCTCAAAAAATTTGCAGGTGACATCAAGCTGTGAAGGCCAGGATGCCAACCAGAGGGACCCAGACAAGCTCAGGAAGTGGGTCTCTGCAAATCTCAAGGAGTTCACCACGATGAAGTACAAGGTGCTGCACCTGGGTTGGTTCAACCTCCAATCTCAATAGAGGCTGGGAGATGAAAGAATTGAGAGCAGCCTTGATAAGAAGGATTTGGTGGTGCTGGCGGATGAGAGGCTGGACATAACCTGGAAATGTGTCCTTGCAGTCCAGAAAGCCAATTGTATCTTGGGTTGTGTCACAAGCACTGCAGACAGAAGGTTAAGGAAGCTGATTCAGCCTCTCTGCTCCAATCTGGTGAGACCCCACCCAGCGTGCTGCATCCAGCTCTGGGGTACCCAGCACAGGAAGGACATGGATCTGCTGAAGCAGGTCCAGAGTAGGGCCACAGAAATGATCAGAGGACTGGAGCAAGTCAGCTATGAAGACAGACTAAGAAAGTTGGGATTATTCATCCTGGAGAACAGAAGACTCTAGGGAGACCTTACAGCAGTCTTCTAAAGGGGGACTTATAAAAAAGATGGAGAAAAACATTTTAGTAAGGCCCTTGCAATTGAACATGAGATATGGTTTTAAACTAAAAGGGGGCAGATGCAGACAATGAAAAAATTAATGCATACAATGAATAAACTTTTCACAATGAAGGTGGAGAAATGCTGCAACATGATGACCAGAGAGGTGGTAGCTGCCCTACCCCTGGAAACATCCAAGGTCAGGCTGGACAGAGCTCTGAGCAAAATTATTTAGTTGAAGATGTCCCTTCACATTGAAAGGGAGGTGGACTAGATGCCTCTTAATAATCACTTCCAACCCAAACTATTCTATGATTCTATGTACAACAAAATAATGAAGCAATTGCAGAGCATGATCAAAGGGGAAGAATCTAAAGCTTAGCTACATAGGATGGCTCTCTGAGAAACAATGAGCTCTGGAGAGAGTGAGCTCTGGTTAGGTGTTTAATATCTGCTCAGAGTGCACTCATTAGGGTGTGTTTTTAATACCACTTTGCAATTGACTTTCTGTTTCCTACCTTTTGATGCAAAATCAGTGAGCATGTGGGATGGCTGAACCAGCTGCATCAATGTTCAGTTATTGCCTGGAGTGCTTAAAAACCACCTTTCTGGTGTTTTCTCAAGTGTATATATTATGGTAAGAGCAGCAATATTTCTTCAGTCTTCTGAGAGCACTACTAGGAACAAAGAAAAATGGAAAATGCAGCACAATTAAGATCATCACCCTAAAGAAGAATGGCTATACTGCAAAGCACAGAAAGAAATCACAAATATTTTTAATATGTACCTGTATTTGGTATTTTTATTTGTATTTTAAGATTCATGCCGTTTACCTTTCCAGTTTTTAGTAAACAAAACAGAGCTGGAATGAGCTGAAAGAATCACTTTGTGCAAAATAGTTCATGGAAGGCTTGAACTGCATTTGAAATAGCAAATTACCTGCTGGTGCTATAGAGATAGATGATATCCCAAAAATAACTGAAATAAAAAATAAAACTGCAGTTCTTATTAGGTTCCTGACCTGGCTCACCAGTGGGAACCCACTACTGGACCCATTGGCATAGCAGTGGGTGAGGCACGTGACAGAGCAAATGGCTTGAAGTGAACAGTGGCAACAGAGAAGCTGAGAGTGCTACTGAAAGAAAGGAACATTACACATGGCACAGTAAAATAATTCTGGTGTAAGCTTTATGTCTTTTCAGGACTGCACATTTGTGTAACTGCTCAGAACACAGCACCATCTTTTCCTTACAATTCATTGGAGAGGATCCATAGGAATACACCATGCGTGTGCTGGGTGGCCACCAGTTGTGGTCTAAGAAATCAAACTTTGCATGCAGTTACAAAGAATGAGCATCCATATCTGAAGGACATAAAGAACAGTTTTCCAGGATGATCAAGAACAAAGCTGTTTAAAGTCTGAAAAATTATGGAACCAATAGAAGAAATCCCTTAGTGATCTTAAGGGTTTGAAATAGACACAAAAAGGCAGTAATGGCTTTGATGACATTGAGTTCCTTTAGAATGAAACCAGAGCACTGGAGAATAACAGTGATGAAACAAGACCTCTAATTTCTATCATTTGGGCATTCTCTTTCACCACTTGATCACCTTCTATAGTGTCTATAGATAAAACAGAGATGTAAAAAGAAAAAAAAACCACAAGCTAGCATGGCTTATGCTAAAATACAGATATAATTTAATAGATTTAAGTCTTTTCCCTTAGCAAAATTATTCTCACTTTACTGGTTTTTGGGTCTATCATATTTGTTGTCTTTTACCATATTTTGCATGATGTAGCAATTTTCTCTGAAATTTTTTACCTCTGAATTCAGAGGTAAAATCTCTGGGACAAGGCTTGTCTCCTACAGTCATTAATAAAATTCACAAACTACCAAAACTTCTGTCCCTTTTTAGGTTTCTGAGAAACAACACTGAAAAAAAAAAAAAAAAAAAAAAAGGAAAGAAAAAAATAAGGGTAGTATCTTGCACATTTTAAAGCTGCATATGATCTGTATTATACATTTGTTGCTGCTTTTTTCTTTCTATGAAGGCAAATATTTATCTTGAGAGGTCAACTAATGCATACTAGCAGCAGGTATCCCAAACACTGAAGAACACACCAAGAACATCTTCAAACTCCCCTCTTCCAGGTTATTTACTGTCCTTGACCTTGACTGTCCTTTGAGAAGAAGAGAAAATTTGGTTTTAGCTTTGATATGCAGTAGGAAAAGCTAATCAAACTCACTTGCCCTTCCATTTCCAGCATCTGTGTTGCCTTTTGATGAGGAAGCAGCACACAGAGCTTAACCCAAACCAAAGACACTTCTCACAGGATCTCTGGCTATCCTGACATGGTAAAGTAACTCTGTGTCAACTTCAACATGTTTTCAGCTAATCTGGCATCCTGCAGAATTTACCCTCAGCATCCCAGTATTTTTATCTGGACAGCCTGGCTGTCCCACTATTTTACAGTAAACTTTTGATAGCAAAGAACAGTCAAATTCCTTTAGACCAAAGGGAAATTTTCCAGTAGGAGAGTGGGGTTTTATCCCATTCTATCTTCTTTCTAAATAGAAACACTGTACAGCACTGCTTTTACTTCCACTGTGACATTCTTATGAAGGGACAAAATTTTTTCTCATAATAGATAAGCGTTTCTTTTAGTGAATCAGCTCTATAAAGGTAAAGATGGTACAGCAACAACACATTGGCTTGAATGATATAACAGGGTTGAACACATTTCACATATATGGGATCAAGATATTAATGTATAAAAATCAGGACAGTGCTCTTAAAAATGAAACATTACAGTCACATGATCTTATCAAGAAAAAAGCTTTCAATAAAACATATTTACATCTAACTGACCAATACCCAAAAGTATTCCCATAAACATTTTGCAAGCTAAAGCTACTTTTAAAAGAAACTGTCAATAATTTCTAAAATAAAGCATAAAAATAACTAAGGTGTCCTTTTGATCCTTGTGAGTATACTTTATTTGTCCTTGAAAAAAATATATCCAATGTACCTTTCAAAATGATTTATTATGTGTTATTGTTACAGTGTTCAATATTGTTCAATACTGAACTACTGTACTGATTACCACTCTCCCAGTCTGCTTTAGTTCTATCATGTGCTTTTATTTACCACCTGAGGCAAGAACATTTTAATTGGTTTAGGGAAGCTTGAACTCTCTTTTATCAATGACACATTTCATCAAAATAGAACAAAGCCAGGAGCTGTACATACTCTTCCAGTGTTGCAAAACAATGGGTAAGTTTGAGGGCTTAAGTTTGGAAATGGACCTTTGCAGCGTAAATTACTTAATCACTTGAATAACAACATCAGAACATCTTAGCTTTTTCTTCAATTTTTTTAATAGTAAGAAAATTTATCAACAAATTGCACTAACTTTCCATATTTTAACTTCATTCTAGACCAATATATTCTGCAAACTGACCCTAAATCTCTACTGTACATCTAACAAAGATCTAGAATATAGCATAATGTGGTTTATAGCACTGTGAGTGACAGAACTACATCATGTACACATCGATTTTAAAAGTTTCTGTTAAAATAATCCTTACATGAAACAGAGAGAGAATTGAGTCATGTTTGAAGTAAGTTTCATTGTTTGCAGTGATTAGAAAAAAAGATCAAATTTTTCCAGGTCAGTACTGTCCTTTTAAGAAAGCATATGTGACTTACTTATGGAAGATATCATATGACTTGTAAATAACAAAAGTAAACTGTCTTTCTATTTTATTAAAAGTGCTTCGCTGAAACAGACACAATCCCATTGTAAGCATTGCATTTTAAAAAAAAAATTTTACAAGAAAAAGATACGTATCAATAAAATATATCAGTTAAAATTACTTAAAAAGCAATGAATAAATTTATTAGTCTGTTTCTATCAATATTTTCAACTATGATCATAAATCTTTTACTTTGAAATACAGCAAAAATTATACAATTTTTTTTTTTCATGAACAACAGAGCTATTGAACCTTTTTCTCGTAACAGGTTACAGACTACATCCTTCACAGAGGTTGCTGCCATAGCTCCTGCTTTTATCCCAGCTTTCTGTCTGGGCAAAAAGTGAAATAGCTAGCTGGGATCACACACATGGCAACTGACCAGCTGTTTCAGTACATGTACTGGTTCCACATGTACTGACTCAAATAAGTTGTTTTGTCTTTTCCTCGATGACATAGATATTAGCTATCCAAATACCAATTTTCACAAAACTTCTCAAAATTCATTATTTTTAAAATCTCAAATCCCTGTCCATATTCTTTGGAATTAGTTTTAGGATTCAAAAGTTTTAATGGATAGCTGGAAGGAAATATGTACAAAGAGGCAAAAAGAATAATTACACGTGCTTTGCTTCTTTAGGAATTCAGGTTTTAAAAATGCAGTATAAACACACAATGATGATGATCTTTACCTTTTAAAGTACTGCTGCTTTCCACAGCAGTACTTTATTGCATGTCAGAGACCCTTCAGTGTCACTGGAAGAGACTTCTGCTTCCCCCAACATTTGTGGTGCTTGATTTCTGTCTGTTTGCTGCAGGGGGAACAAGTCTGCAAACTTGAGACACTGCAGAGGATGTGCCAGGCCTCCATGGCACTGGTTAAGATGCCCAATGGCCCTGCTTCACGAAATCTTTACAGGCTGAGATGAGGAATGCCTTATCAACCCTAAATCACAAGAGACAGGTTGATTTAAAAAGGAAAAAAAGAATGATCTCCAGAAGAAATCATACATTTTAAAACATTTACATAACTATTTGTTATGTAAATAACAATACATTGTTATTTACATAACAAATAGTTAAGAATACATTGACATAACTATTTGTGTTGGGTTTGTGTGACAAGGTTTTGGGAGTGGGGGGCTTACAATGACAGCAGTAATACCTCTGGGGTAACACACTTAAAAGGAGGAAAAAACTGCTGTGAAACAACAGCAGCCAGAAAAGAGTGAAAATATGTGAGAACAACAACTCTGCAGACAGCAAGGTCAGTGAGTGGCAGGAGGAGGTGCTCCAGGTGCTGGAGCAGAGATTCCCCTGCAGCCCATGGTGCAGACGATGGTGAGGCAGCTGTGCCCCTGCAGTCTGTGCTCGACCCCTTGGCGAGGCAGAGATCCACCTGCAGCCCACTCTGGACCTCCCAGCAGAGCAGGTGGATGCCCGAAGGTGTCTGTCACCCTTTGGGAACACCACACTGGAGCAGGCTCCTGACAAGACCTGTGGTCCTGTCAAGGCAGGAGCCCACAGCGGAGCAAGTTTTCTGGCAGGACTTTTGACCCCATGGAGGACCAGCACAGCAGCAGCCTGTTCCTGAAGGACTGCACCTTGTGGAAAGGACCCACACTGGAGCAGTTCTTCTGGGAACAACTCATATTTCAATATAGATTTTTCCATTTCACAGTTACATAACTGCTTCTCTAACACCTAGTAAAAAACTTGGAAAAATAAGATTCAATGAGCATTGTATTTTATATTTATATTCTTTATCTATTTTTGCATTAGAAACATACATGATACAAATATGTAAGAAGCTAATGTAGTGTAGCTTATTGTTTTCTCCAACTTGAAAACAGATATTGGCATTTATTAACCACTTTAGGATGATTATGTTCTTTTGGGTCACTGATCCTTAAGCTTTTCCTTTTAGGCCTACCATAACAATATAGCTTAGAGAAGTTTTTGAACATGCTAACCGGAGCTAAATATATTAACTATTTTGGTAAAGCTTCTCAGTTAGCTTTAGAAGCTAAATGAAACAGATCTCTCTCTCCCATTTTTCAACTGTTCATGATTCTGAACAAGCATTTGTATTCAAAACCTCTATAGATGAAAACAGCATTCAGTACTGGGAAACCATATTGAGATACGGAGAATGGGGTTTATATTTCAAAAGACCAAATGGACTTTCCATTACCTTCAGTGTTCCTGATGAACAGCTGGAAAAGCATCTGGCAAATCTCTGCCAGACTCTTAAGATGACACAAGGTTGAAGGTCTGGTACCAGCACTTGTGCCAAATTTGATAAAAACAGAAATATGGCCAGGTATTAAAGATGACTTTTATGATGCATTTGGCAACCAACATCAAAATATTTCCAACATTATCCTAACCAAGATTTTTATATCATTTATTCTGAAAAAGGAAAGAGACTGTCATCTACAGAACTACTACCACTATTTGTGGGATTGCTACAAAAAGTGGATATATAGGACCTAATTTTAAATAGCTTCCCCTATTCTGTTCTGCTTGGTTCTGGAAAGATGCTTTATAACACAGCTTTGTTGACAAGTCACAGGTAAGTCATAAGAAAAATGGCAATACTTCCAAACCATTTGCTGAAAATCCATCCAAATTTGGACCTCCTTGGACTTAGGATTCTGACCACATAAGTTGGCATTACTGTATTTCTTTGCCATGTACAGTTATATATAAAAGGATGCTCAGGATTATGTATAAGAGGATGGTATATTTTTTGTGCTTATGAAAGCCTCACTGGCAGAAGTGTTACTAAGGTGTTTATTGAAAATACTTTTAAAATTTATTTTCAGTTTTACTTTAAAAATGCTTCCAAAGCATACTGCAGGAGACACCTGACCTAATTTACAACAATTCAATAACAAATTTTTGCATTGAATCCTAATTCCATTCAGTAATCTAAAATATTAATTTTGACATATCAAAATGTAAGAGTCAAGAAGAGAAATCAAATACTGCAGACCATGCCTATTAAGGAGTTCAAAGACAGCAAAAGACTCCGCTCTAGCAGGATCTCTAGGTAAACAGACAGGTTGCTATAACACTTGGTAACATGGAAAACATTTGGTACATTATTATTTCACAATCTTTACGTACACAAACCCAGTTAAAAAAAAGTATGCTCTATAGTTTCCTATAAGGCCTGGTTGATATTACATAAAACAAACTGTGGAAACTGAACTAAATCCTATGATTTACAATGTTCTTTCCATGTTATTTATTACACTGAATTAGTTTATATATATATATGCCATATATACATAATATTAATCTCTGGATTGTTTTGAGTTAGCACATTATTCCTTAAATTCTATTCTCTTTCTTTCCTTTTGTTTATGGGCTGCAATAAATTCTTATTGTTTCTCTTTCTTCATTTTACAAGGTAAAAACTGTTCTTAATGCCTCATCTTATGGGTATAAAAATGGAAGTTGATGGAGCACACTGTTATGATTTATGCAACTTCACCCAGAACTGCCGGTGTATTTAATCCCATAGTGAGACTATAATGTCTGTATAGCTACCATTTATTTCTGAATAATATTATTTAATACTCAAAATACATAACTGGGGGGGGGGGGGGGGTAGGGGGGGGGGGGGGGGGGGGGGTAAGGCAGGGAAGCATTACAAGAGAGAAAACCAAGACAGGCTAGAAACAGCTTCATTATCAATGCACAACAGCCAAGCTATCTGAAGTCTGACTTTAGATCTCATCATCCATTGCACAGTGATTTTGTCTCGGTGCTTTTCCTCTCTGGAGTATTAGCTTGAGTGAACAAAGATTATCCTGTAACTAGTCACTAGCTTGCATGCAAACATTTCTCTTTTAAGCTTTCAAATACTGGACTGTCATCAGGGGAAATCTCAAAGCCTGTTAATTTTCTAGGTAGTAACATAGTGGGAAAGCACCAAGATACTCCAGTTCAAGTAGGAAACTGCTAAGCTGTTAATCAAAGCACTCACTATACAATTTATAGTAACTCTCTGTGTTGTTGCTTCAATGAAATGACTTCACCTCTCCACTGAAGAAGAGACTTCAAAATTACTAATAAACTTCTCTCAACAGAAGGAATACACATCATCATCATCATCACAATTAGCCTGGGAATCAGAAATTACAGGAAAAAAGAAAACAGTTCAGGAAAAGCAAAAAGTCTAGGTTTCATCTGGATCACCACTGGTGTAGGCAAGCAATTGATGAATGCAATTACTATGATATTCTTATGAGAGAAGTTATCAAACAAAATATCAAGATGACATAGAGAAAGTGATATACATATAATACTGTTCATGCACTTCTAAGACTCAAGCAACACACTATACAAATGAAAATTCACAACTGATTTCTTCTTCTTTCATTTTAGTTGCTTCATTTTTATATATTTCCCCACAAAACAAAACTCTATTGACCTGTACCTGTCACTTCAAATATATGAATGAAGATAGAGCAATCTCTCTTACTGGCATCAGTCCATATGCATTCAGTGACTACCTTAGACAGAAGCAGTAGGAAGGAACCACTGGAAAGCACACCAACACCTTACTCAGTGTAAGTCTATTAATATCCAAATGCTGAAGGCAGTGGCTAGTCCAAAGTGGCTGGTTTCCTTGAGTGGAGATTCTACAATCTATACAGGCAATCTGTTACAGCATTTGACCGCTCAGGGCAAAGACATTCCCCTTGCACTGGGATGGGTTTCCAATGTTCCAGGGTTTTAACTTCTGGTCACAGGCTCTTGTCCTCCCACTGTGCTGCTCTGAGAAGAGCCTAGCTGTGTCTTCTCAACACTGTCCTGTTGAGGGAGGGCATTAGCCTTCTCTATTTAGGACAGAAAAAACACATCTCTCCTTGTACATCACGTCCTATAGCCCCGTAGTCATCAAAATGGCTCTCTGATGCACTTGCTCCACTATATCACTATCTCTTCTTTGTTGGGGAGCCCAAAACTGAACACAGCACTAGAGATGTGGTCCCATAAGTTCTACACAGAGGGAAAGAACTATCAGTTCTCTTCAGCTGCTAGCTACTTTCCTCCTGGCACAGCCCATGATGCAGCTGCCCTTCTTAGCCAGAAGTGCAGCTCACTGGTGACTGAGTGCAACTCACTGCCCATAGGGGCCTCAGGTCCTTTACCAGGCTGATTCCCAGCCAGCCAGTGCTGCCCTGTGCTGTTCCATGGGTTTATTCCATCCTGGAACTTTGTATTCTTCTTTGGTCATTTTCCTGAGGTCCCTGACAGCCCATTTCTGGAGCCTAACAAAGTTCCTTCAAACAGCAGCCCTGCACCCCAATATACTGAACACCCCTCCCAATTCTTGTATCTGCAGACCAGCAAAGGATGCACTTGATCCAGTCATCCAAGGAGTTACTGAGAACAAGCATGGTTGGAATCAATCCCTGAGGCAAGCAACTCATACCTCACAGCCAGGTGAGCTTTGTACCAGTAATCACTATCTTAGCGTTCAATGGCTGAGCTAATTTTCTGCCCATCATACTGTCTATTTATTCAGCTCACCAGTTTGCCTATAGGAGCACTATGTACATTCTTAAAAGCCTTGCAATGCAACATCCATTACTCTTAATGGCTTAGTTAGTAATCTCATCACAGACTAGAAGGCAGACCGCATGGCATAGAGGATATATAGGTAAAGAAAGCTTATCAGAGATGAGAGGTGGCCAGAGTACATAAGAAGCAGTTCCAAGACAACTGTTTCAAACAGGTGCAAACTCAAAAATCCAGAAATCTGGGAAGCCAGAACCAGTTAGTTGCCTGCTGGCCTTGCATTTTCTTCTGAAATTTTGTTGGGAAACCTCTGTTTCCCCAAAGAAAATTTTCTTTTTGTTTCTGCTCATTGTAAACATGATGCCCTCTAAAATTCAAAAGAAGGAGTTGGGATTTTCATTTTCTCTGTCAGTTGTAGCAAGCTCTCATGCAAATGCAACAACACTGGAAGCTCAGAAGTGCAAGATTTAGAATATATGTCCTTCTCACTCATTGCCTGAAATTAACAGATTTCTTCATTAAAATACACAAAGCTTGTTAAAAATTTTGCCATGCTAAGCCACACATGGATTTTTCTTTCCAATGTCATATGAAAACTGTTCCAAGCCAAAAATGTTTCTCTGTCGTCATGTGAGTCATCACAGCACTGACTTACACTCACATCTTCCGATGAGCTCCGCAGTTTTGCTTTCAGTTGCACTGCTACAGAATGAAGCTATCATAAAAAGAGGAGAGGAAAGCTGCACTAGGATTTCACTGTACACAGGTGATGCCACTGAAAATATACTAATGCTGACTGCTTATGAAGATTTTTAAAGCAAAAATAAATTTGTGAGGCAATAGGAGAGGCAAATGGCTTTTGAAACCCATCCATATGCACTTCATGTAATGTTAAGTTTTGTAAAACACTATGCAAAGATGTACCATATGTCAAATTGCAGAACAGGCTCTGACACTACCAGTTTCATACATTTAATAACAAGTATTTAAACTTCAACCATTTCTAGTGACTGTGACAAGATGCTTGAATATCAGACTGTCTCCTCTGTTTTCCACAGCCAGACATCTTAACATGAGAGCTGCCATAATACTTTAAATTTATGTGCTGATTATTTTTCTTAAAGCAGTGTTAGCAGCAGCAGTCCCACTGTTGTGCTGGATGAGCATTTTTCTTTTTAGCATTAATTTTCAGGTTTCTAAGAATATGTACTACTCAAAGCTACATAGTACATTTCAAAGAGGCAGGAGGGAAGCAAAAAGAGAAGAAATAAAACACCGCTTAATAAGCTCAGGACTTTCTGGAATTGTTAGTTCCACAAAACCCAAAGGAAACTGAATTTCTACAAAACAAGGAAACTTGTTTATTTCCATCTAATGGCAAAATGAAAATAAAACATAACATTTCTAATACTTGCAGTTATGGTCTGCAGGGACTACGAATCACTCCAAGTGTTTTATTTGAGGAATAGAGGGTTTTAAGAAGCAATCAAATGTAGTGTTGAGGAAATGCTCCTATTCATCTACACAGTTTTTAACTGAAAGAAGAATGTGGTATTGAAGATATGTTCCTATTTAATCTAGACAGTTCTAGATCACAATCTCCTCTTGAAGCTTTGATGTCTATCAACTGCTGCTTAGAATGACAGGAGAGAGGTTATTAGATTTTATTAGTATCTGTTCTTCTGGTTTTTTTTAAACTAAAGAATGGGAAGAAAACAAAAATACAAGCATAATTTTGTTTGGGGAGAAATTTAAAAGAAAAAAAGCAAACTAACAACCCAAAGTCTAACACGGTTTATGTGTTCAAGAATAAAAGTTGTCAGTAAAAATGCCAACAGTATGTAAAAAGCCGACAAGTCATGGTTGTTGTGGGAAACTGTAAATTTGAATCCTTCACTTTGTGTATTCCAAAGCAGATGTTCAGCTGCTATAAATCAGCAAAACTCCCTGACCCTTAATTTCTTACCCACACGAATGTGCTGAGGATTTTTTTTCACCGACTTTAGTTAAGCTAAGTAGCAGTACTATAGCTATTCTAAGAACTACAACACCCTCTATTGGGCAAAAAATTTTCATTCAAATATGGAAAACCAGTTCATTTCAATGATCCAAAGCAACCACTGGTTGCATTCTTCCAAAGGCTGAGCTTGAGTGCTTGATGCACACACGTACAGTCTATACAAATAAGCTATATATAAATATAACAATGTATAAAATACTATTAATTATTCTGGTGTGATGATAACATTTTATAAAGAGAAAGTAGGAACTAATCTTTTGATGAAAGAAAAGACCATCTCAACTCAACAATGAGGTTACTCTTGACCCCCTTCCCTGAATTTTCTCATTTGATGGGTGCTTTTCTCAATACTGCCCAGCATCTCCTCTGGACAAATCAGTGTTCTCAATATGGGTGCTCCTTTTTAATTTGATCCTTGCATTCTTCCTTATGTATTCTTAAAATGTCCTAAGTATGTGATACTTTTTAAGGTTGCACTGTCACAGGCCCAAAAAACTTACAGATTGTTGCAGAGAAAGTATCAGCATGAAAGCATATGGGATTTTAATCTGCCTCTGTGAAAAGAAATGAAATAATGAATTTTCATCACAAATCAGAAAGACACAATGTCATATAGAAAGAAAAAGATTGTTGAAAAAAAAAAAAAAGTAACATTTAGACTAATACTCAAGAGAGAAAACAGTGGTTTAGGATGGAAAATTTATTAAAAAGGCAAGCATTATTAAACAGGAGTATTCTAGATGAAGGGGAGATGAGAATCAGTGTGCCAGGGTTTTAAAAAAGAGGAGTTTGAAACAGAAAACCTGTAAAAGTAAGAAAAATAATTTAGGGAGCAAGACACTTAAATGGGAAAATTGTTTTGATTGCCACACTTAGAGAAGGAGGTGCCTATCCCTTTAGTACAGACCACTTTCTGAGGAACTTTCTTTTCTCCTATCAACCATCTGAACCACCTCTTCCTTCAGCATTCTCCCAACACATCACCTGCTGGGAAACAAAACCTCCCCAGTCAAATCAACTTTCCAAGATAAAATGTAAAGTTAGTCTAAACACATTGATGGCATCTTCTGCTGGAAACCAGTCATTTTAGAAGACTGGAACTTTCCTGTTTAATTTTGATTAAATAATGCATATTTAATTCTTTTAACATTTCAGTGCAATTAATATATTTCAATTCAGCATTTTTTGAAATCAAAAATTCAGTTCCTTGCATCAAACAACTTTTTAGTTTGAAATGCAGTTCACATTACTAAATTTGATGAATCTAAATGCCTTTTATCTTTCCTTTTGTGCATTGCCACTGCCAGGTAAACTCTGCAATTAACCAGAGGATACTAACTGCACAGCAAGTTATTAGCCCACTGCATAATTTGGCTTTAAGCTTGCCTGAGCCACTTCTAACTAATAATGCCAGAGGTATAGTATTAGTATCACTGTGTTGGAACTTGTCATCCTTACTTTAATTATACTACTTTTTTCCTTGTCAATTACAATGTCTTTTTTTTTTTCTTTTTCTAATAATAAAAAATTGAAGCCCATAATCCAAAGCTAGTCATGAGAGCTACACACTGAGTGACCATGTAAGGATAATGGATGTTTAAATTTACCTGTCTCTGTAAGATCATTTTATCTGAAAATAATAGAGAACCTCAGGATGCTTTGGAAGGGAAAAGATGACTCTTGTCTTTAAACAACATGAAAATGGCCATGGTAACTTGCAAAAAATGAATAAATGACTGTTTCTGAAAGAGTACATTTTCTGCTTCCATACACTTACGAATCCTAAATGAAATGCAACAGTGAGTAGAATGGTTAAGTTCTGATGTAGATTGTACTAGTAGGACAGGGATATTCACTCACTGGTGTTTCTGCAAATGATGGAGTTTTAGCTCCAGCCATTTTAAAGAGCTTACCTAAAACTAATCTATTGTCTATAACATTAAGACACTATTTATATATATGTTATATATATAAGAAATAATATATGGTATATGCACAAGAAAAAACTTTTTTTTTTTACCTTGCTATCAAAGAAAGTTGTGATTCTGCTGAAACTCCTTCCCATTCCACAAAGATGTCAGTCCCAAGCATTCACGTGCACAGGACAATCACTGGCTTGTTTAGTCTCATGAACAGATTCTGAGGGCAAATACCTGCCATGAAATTGTCCTTTTGCTCTCTTCTGTAATTTCAACAGGAGCCAGTAAACTAAGAAATTTTTCCACCTAACACTAATTCATCATTCCAAAAGAGGACATAAGAAACACAAGAGCTTTCTGTTTCTTAGACTTGGACTCTTATCTTCTCAGAGAATTTGGTCCTGATACATAGCTCAAAATAAAAGTTTTACCCTCTTCTCAAAACAAGGAGGCCTAAGAAGAGACAAAATGGACCATGAAAGTGTTGTTCCCTACAACAACACCCAGAATTTAAATTCTTCAGGTGTCAAGAGACATCATCAGAGGATGTCTCTTGACATCTGAAGAATTTAAATTCTGGGTCCCAATTTTCTTCCAGTCTTTCTCCTGGCAGAAAGCACCTTAATCTATTCTAGATTGGAGGACCTTTTCCTTTGCCAGACAAAACCCCAATTAGGCCACCCCAATTCAGGATGGGTACACCAGGCAGATAAGCATGACCATGTTCTTGTCTCTTCCATGTAGTGTCCCACTGTCTGGCCTCAGCACAACACAGGGATCAGCATCTCTTCCCACCACCACTTTTGCCATCACTACTAAATTACCTTAACCTCTTCAGTGAGAAACAGTTGGAAGAATCAATGCCAGCCACAGTCTGAAACTTGCCTCTGCTACAAGGGACAGACTAATCAGCATTTTGTAAGCTGGTGACATTCATCATTCCTCAAACACAGATGTGAATACAATGGAATTTTGAGCATGACTTCTGATATTAAAATTTCTCCTCAGTGATCACCCTGAGAGCAAATAGTTATATAGTACTTCATGTTGCACTATAAACAAAGTCCAGATAGATTCACACCAGTAGGAAGTAGGCATCCAACCCCAACAGGTAGACAAATAAACATTTTCGTGATTTGGTTCAACAACATTTTCTAGCCTACCACAAGTTTCAGCGTCTTAGTAACATTTTTTTCTACACAGATCTGATTGGTAGACTGATTTTTGGTTTGCTGGGTTGAAAGGGCAGAAGGACAGGGTGAGGTAATTAAAAGAGGGGAGTAAACAGAAAAGGGAACTATAGAAAACCTTAATACATATTTTTACCTCCTCAGAACAATTTAGTAATACAACACCATTGCAATTCCCTATGAATCTGTATGAACTAAGTAGCCCCTGCCATTAATTAATATATTTGTTTTTCCTACCACCCAAGCCAGCTTTTTTAAAGACACATAAGGCAAAACTATCTCAGTAGAGAGATGTAGATGAACTTCACTGAGATATGTCTGGCAAAAATCTACCATGTCTGTAACTTATACTACTGTCTGTCAACAGTTCATAGCAGTAAACCCATAAATTCTCAACAAAAAGTTTCATGAAGAGATTTAATTCTTTAAAAATAAATTAAGTAAACCAAATGGGACTGCCCACTATATGCTTATGTTCTTTACCTACTCCTGTCTAGCAGAGAACTGTTCTAAGATGTAACATACTGCAATCAAAAGAATAAAGCTAATCTAAGTGAGTTTGGAGTAGAGATTACAAGGGAGAGAACAGTATCTGCTATGTCTTCCTAAAACCCTAAACCCACCACTCTAGCCTGCAGAGCGAATCAGCTGCAAAAGAAAAAAAAGCTGTACCTTAAGTCACAACCACATGATGGCAGTCCAACATTAAAAAGGAAATAAAACCACCTGCATTAAGAGAAACTATTTGAAAAAGTAGTATAAAGTCGATACATATTATTCATTATATAACCATACAATGCTGCAGAAAAGTAATTTCCAGTCTTTCTCTGTTTGCACACCTCTAAATACTTGAAGGACTTAAAGACCCAAAATGCAGATAAATATGCTGTTTATCTTCCACGAAGCCCTGACTTCAGAGATGAGTTTTTACATCCCAGAGTCCACAGAAAAAGGATTTTAATACCAGTTTCATAAGTTTAGAAAATACTATTCTGAAGTAGTAGCATGCAGATTTGCACTCTCTTAGTTAAGACTTCTGACTTAAATTCACTTATATTTATTTCTGAAATCCAGCATAGCTGTCAATGTGCTATTGTACAACTGAGCTTGTAGTTTCTTCTAATCATGCTTGTTAGTCTCCTCCTCACTAATTGAAACTCAACTATTTACACAAATTCACACACAAAGCTTCCTGTCCAAATCTTCCTGTCCATCATCTTATGAATGCCCAACACTTATAAGAAACTGATGACATCCAGAGAATCATTTGCTTGGATTCAGTGTTGTTTCCTACAGTCAATATATAATTTGATTTTTACCATTTTTATTAGTGAAGCTAATGATTCCAGTGATATTTCATGGTATTTCCAAAATAATTTCCCTATGCTTTTCCTAACCAGCATGACAGATTGTTCCACTTGGCACATATCCCCAGAATTGCTCCCTTGTTCCTAGAGGAATTAATTTTTATTTGTCTATATTGAATTGCACGTTCTGTATGCCAACCAAATCAAGATGGGTGAAATCACTTAACATCTTGTGTCTCTCATTACTGCCTTTGCTTTTGCCAGTATTGTGAGTAACTCTGAAAATGTGTTTTCTCATGCCAAATTATACAGATCAAATCAGCAATATCAGAGTTCACATCAGCTGCTGGTGAGAGCATTTTACACAATACAAGGCATTAGCTGCAAACCAGTCACTGCTACACAAAAATACTGCTACTGCACCAAAATGTGGCAATTTGTCATTCTAACTCAGGTTGGAAATACAGATTTAAATTTATATTGTGATGTCACAAGAGATGTCAGCTGCTAGGTTACCTGCAGGTCTGTAATCACAATTTGTGATTATCCATGTTTATCAACGTTCTTCCACTCTATGGTGACAAAGTAAATTTGTTGCACTTTAATTTAGAGCACATTAAACTGTGGAATCTCCTCTGGCTCACAGCTCTCCAGGTTGCGACTCAGCTTTTCCTTACATGTGGAAAAGTTTCACTGTGAATACCTGTTTGTACCTATGAAATCAAAGCGCATGCTCATTAACTTCATTTCCACAATCACCGCAGAGTCATAGAATCATTTAGGCTGGAAAAGACCTACAAGATCAAGTCCAACCTTTGATCACCACCTTGTCAACTAGACCATGACACTGAGTGACACGTCCAGCCATGTCTTGAACACTTTTAGGGACGGTGACTCCACCACCTCTCTGGGCAGTCCACTCCAATGCTTGATGACCCTCTCCATAAAAAATTCTTTCTTATATCAAATCTGAACCTATCCTGGTGCAGCTTCAGACTATGTCCTCTCATCCTGTTGCTGGTTGCCTGGGAGAAGAGCCCACTCCTCACCTGGCTACAGCTCAGATAGCTGTAGAGAGTGATAAGGGCCATCCTGAGCGTGCTCTTCTCCAGGCTAAACAACCTCAGCTCCCTCAGCCACTCTTCATGACTCACTCTCTAAACCCTTTGCCAGCTTCATTGCCCTTCTGTGGAGACACACAATGTTTTTCTTCAAGGGATGATCCATGACACCAGGGACAGAAGTGGAGGAGGAGCTTTTCCAGCCTTTTGGTGCTTCTGGGTGGTGCCATACAACTCCTCTGCTGTACAGCAGCGGCCATCATCCCATTGCAGGTTCAGCACCTGATTTTACGGTGCCTTCTTCCATCTTTCTGCTGAATTGTTTTTCAGATTGCACCCTGAGCATCCTTGACAATATAAATTTTCTTCCCTACAACAAGCCCAGGAACTTGAAAAGCAAGCCTAAAACTTGCCCTTCTTTCCTCTACCTTTTAAAGCCTTCCTATTAATGAATACAGTCTGAAATTCGTTGAGCTGACTTAGACTTGGCACCATGGCATCATTTTGACGATTACTTTTCTGATGTACTTCACATGTATATCCAACAACACACTTTAAAATAAATGTACTTTAGTATTTTCCTCCTGCTCATGGGATGTTTACAATTTCAAGTCTGGTATATCTTGTATTAAACTCAAAGTACTACAACAAAATTTGCTTTTTACTGCACTATTGATTTGAAAGACACAAAACTTAGCAACATGATGACCTTTGTTATAGTTTGTACAGAACTCTATTTTGTTGCCATGATGCCTTTAATTCTAATTAAATTCTTTCTCATTGTTTGAAGTTGTTTCTTTATACTAAAAATCAAAAAGTGTCCATTATAATTGCATTATTTATTCCCAGAATCCATTCTGATAATCAATATTGAAGGAAATTGATGACTTGTCAGCAATTATTCAGAAAATGCTTAACTGGGCATATACTTGAAAACATTTAAAAATCAGAAGTACAACTACCCCATCTTCTGATCAATTTGTGGTATGACATGTTAGAAAACTCAGAAACATGCTTGATATTGGTTATTTTCATATTTAATTCAGAATGATTGTACATGTAACAGCCTCAAAACACGCTCAATCTTTATAAAAGCACCAAGTGTATGATGAAAGACAAGGAACTACTGGAGAGAGTCCAGTGGTGGGCCACACAAATGATTAATGGACTGGACCATCTCTTGTACAGGGAGGGACTGCTGGAACTGGGCCTATTCAGTCTAGAGAAGACTGAAAGGGAATTTCATCAAAGCATACAAACACCTCAAAGGTGAGTGCCAAGAGGCTGCTGCCAGGCTCTTTTCAGTGGTGCCCAGCGGCAAGACGAGGAGCATTGGCCATAAACTAAAACACAAAAAGTTCCACCTCAACATGAAGTAGGATTTTTTTTACAATGGGTGTGGCAGAGCACTGGCACAGGCTGCCCAGGGAGGTCATGAAGTCTTTCTCTGAAGACATTCAAAACCTGCCTGTAAACGTTCCTGTCACAGGCTCCAGGCGACTCTGCCTTAGAAAGGGCTTGGACAAGTTGATGTCGAGATTGTCAAAGGGGAGATACAGATTAGACTATTAGAAAAATCTTTTTCACCGTTACAGTGGTCGGGCATTGGAACACGTTGCCCAGGGAGGAGGTGGAGCCAGCATACCCGAGGTGTTTAACCGCGCCTGGACCTGGCGCCTAGAGATGCGGTTTAGGGGTTACAGTGGTGTGCTTTAGGGGTTACAGTGATGAGGTTCAGAGGTTACAGTGATGTGCTTTAGGGGGTACAGTGATGTGCTTTAGGGGTTACAGTGATGAGGTTCAGAGGTTACAGTGATGTGCTTTAGGGGGTACAGTGATGTGCTTTAGGGGTTACAGTGATGAGGTTCAGAGGTTACAGTGATGTGCTTTAGGGGGTAC
The DNA here is from genome assembly GCF_017590055.1 of Onychostruthus taczanowskii. NCBI lineage: Eukaryota > Metazoa > Chordata > Aves > Passeriformes > Passeridae > Onychostruthus > Onychostruthus taczanowskii. The sequence continues at coordinate 5,259,784 of NW_024500349.1, read as the reverse complement.
AGTGATGTGCTTTAGGGGTTACAGTGATGAGGTTCAGAGGTTACAGTGATGTGCTTTAGGGGGTACAGTGATGTGCTTTAGGGGTTACAGTGATGAGGTTCAGAGGTTACAGTGATGTGCTTTAGGGGGTACAGTGATGTGCTTTAGGGGTTACAGTGATGAGGTTCAGAGGTTACAGTGATGTGCTTTAGGGGGTACAGTGATGTGCTTTAGGGGTTACAGTGATGAGGTTCAGAGGTTACAGTGATGTGCTTTAGGGGGTACAGTGATGTGCTTTAGGGGTTACAGTGATGAGGTTCAGAGGTTACAGTGATGTGCTTTAGGGGGTACAGTGATGTGCTTTAGGGGTTACAGTGATGAGGTTCAGAGGTTACAGTGATGTGCTTTAGGGGGTACAGTGATGTGCTTTAGGGGTTACAGTGATGAGGTTCAGAGGTTACAGTGATGTGCTTTAGGGGGTACAGTGATGTGCTTTAGGGGTTACAGTGATGAGGTTCAGAGGTTACAGTGATGTGCTTTAGGGGGTACAGTGATGTGCTTTAGGGGTTACAGTGATGAGGTTCAGAGGTTACAGTGATGTGCTTTAGGGGGTACAGTGATGTGCTTTAGGGGTTACAGTGATGAGGTTCAGAGGTTACAGTGATGTGCTTTAGGGGGTACAGTGATGTGCTTTAGGGGTTACAGTGATGAGGTTCAGAGGTTACAGTGATGTGCTTTAGGGGGTACAGTGATGTGCTTTAGGGGTTACAGTGATGAGGTTCAGAGGTTACAGTGATGTGCTTTAGGGGGTACAGTGATGTGCTTTAGGGGTTACAGTGATGAGGTTCAGAGGTTACAGTGATGTGCTTTAGGGGGTACAGTGATGTGCTTTAGGGGTTACAGTGATGAGGTTCAGAGGTTACAGTGATGTGCTTTAGGGGGTACAGTGATGTGCTTTAGGGGTTACAGTGATGAGGTTCAGAGGTTACAGTGATGTGCTTTAGGGGGTACAGTGATGTGCTTTAGGGGTTACAGTGATGAGGTTCAGAGGTTACAGTGATGTGCTTTAGGGGGTACAGTGATGTGCTTTAGGGGTTACAGTGATGAGGTTCAGAGGTTACAGTGATGTGCTTTAGGGGGTACAGTGATGTGCTTTAGGGGTTACAGTGATGAGGTTCAGAGGTTACAGTGATGTGCTTTAGGGGGTACAGTGATGTGCTTTAGGGGTTACAGTGATGAGGTTCAGAGGTTACAGTGATGTGCTTTAGGGGGTACAGTGATGTGCTTTAGGGGTTACAGTGATGAGGTTCAGAGGTTACAGTGATGTGCTTTAGGGGTTACACTGGCGGTACTGGGTGATGGCTGGACCTGATGCTCGTAAAGGTCTCTTCCAACGCCGATGATTCCATGATTCTCTGATTCTGTCTTCCAACCCTACCGACACAGCAATTGTTTAAGAAAGTGGGCACAACACCGCAGCTCCATTTCGGCTGCACACCGCAGGAAGAATTCCAAGCGCGAATACACAACAGTTTCATCTCGGGAACCCTGAAGTCGAAAAGCCGCTCCGTCCCTAAGGGAACAGCCCCGTCCTGGATTTCTCAGAGTAATGCCCACACTGACCCGCTGCCCACACACACCCGCGGGTCCGCGGAAGCACCAGGGCCTGCTGAGGAAGCGGAAGGGCCGCCCCGCTCCGCTCCGCCCCGACCGGCCCGGCCCAGCCCTGCCCGGCCCCGCCCCTCCCGCGCGGCCCCGCCCCTGCCTCTCCTGCGCAGGGGCCGCCGGAGCCGCCGGAGCCGCCGCGCCCGCCCGGCGCCGGGGCAGCCGCTGCCCCGCCATGTCCGAGGCGGGCCAGGAGCTCGTCCACCTGGTGTGGGGCAAGAAGGCCGGGCCCCGCGGGCTGGCCGACACCATCTTCTGCCGCTGGGCGCAAGGTACCTGCGTGCGCCGTGCCCCGCCGGCCCTTCCCGCGCCGCTGCCCGCCCGCCGGGGCACACCGCAGCTCCCCGCGCCGCCCCCGCGCTGTGGGTCCGTGTGCCTGAGGGGCGCCGTGCCCTGGGCGCCGCTCGTGTGCCCGTGTCAGCGGCACCTCGGCGCTGGCCCACGCGGGAAAATGATGCGGCAGCTTCCCTTGCTAAATAATTATTTTGGTTTTTTGCAGCATAATCGTCTTTAGCCACACATCTCCACAGGAACTTAAAATTGTGTAAAAAAGGATCTGAATTTATTAAATATAATTACAGCGTCTTATGTCGTGATTTTGCATAGCTTGTGGAAACGAACATAAGTTGTGCTTTGGTTTTGGTTTTTTTTGTGAGGAATATATGAGTCACAGATAGCAAAAGCGGGGCCGAACTTGGGACAGAGACCCACAGATTTGTTTTTTGAACTGGTTATTTGGAAGCAGGTGCGTGCCAGTATTAGAACATGCCAAGAGATAAAGCACCAGTAACGCTGGAATGTGTGGTATTTGTAAGGTGTTTTTTCTGTGTTTAAGTTGTACAGCCAATGCATGGTTTCTTCTTGATGGAAGCTTGTTAGTGATCCTTAGAAGTGCAATTGCAATGCTTATTTATGAGAATTATATGCAAGGAATTAGTCTGTGTACCTGTCCTGGCTGAAAGAAGGGAATAATAGCCTTCTCTATAACTTACTGTGGGTTTTGAGGAATTCTAGTAATGATTCATGTTGTGATAAAACTGTTGATTCCTGGAGAAAATTCATAACTGAAATAGTGGATAGTGGAATTTATAGATTAAAAAAAATGCATCCAGGTCTCAGGTTAAAGTTGCTTGAAACAGAAGTTTCTTAGTGTTCTCTGTTCCTTTTAATTTTTTTAACAAGGGTGTTGTCATCCACATAGTTTCAGTAGATTTGGGAGCTGCATAGCTGCTCCCCACTACTGAACACAGTATATTACCAGACTCATATTTTTTTCCCTAGGTTTATCTGTCTTCAGATAATTCAGTGATAAATATTTAGGGAAAAAAGCCAAATTCCTCCTAAGATCTAGAATTTCAGCAGGCAGAGCAAAGCCATTGCTTTTACTAACAAAATTGCTTATTGAAATGTAGTTATTTTCTGTAATAGCTTTTTAAGTTTTGGTAATATTGCAGTTTCAGCATAAGGTGTGTGCAAAGTCAGAAAAGAAGAATTGATGTTAAAAAGCTTACTTATTTCTTTAACTGGTAATGTTAGATTGCCACAATTGAAGCTTTAAAGATAGTTTGTATGAGAAATTTCAGCAGTTTGAAAATTTATTGAAATGTATGTTATAATGTGCTGTACTTGTGGTTGAGTGAGGGTTTAATGGAAAAGGTCTCAGGAGTTCTAGGTGCCTTCTGCAATGGAGCTATTTCCAATCTGTCTTTAGGGAAAGTCCTGTGACTAGAATATGTAGTGCATCTATTCCCTTCTCTGTATCCCTCTCAAAATAATCAAAAAGCCGTGACATTAAGTTAGACTGTTTGGAGGTCTTGTGCTGAGAATCAAAACAGTCAATTCCAGTCCACTTACCTTGTGTAGCTGCATAATACTTTCACCCAGCTTTCAGTTTCTATTTTGTTGATAAAGTTCTGCAGCATTTACTTGCTGCAAAGGAGGCCCATCAACACTGACTCATCAAGATTTAAAAGAAAAATAACCCAAACAAATATATCAAGCTTTATTATTTCCAAAGACTTGAAAGTTTTAAAGATAGACCCTGTTCCACATAAAAAGTGCTGAAAGCATCAAATAACTAGTTTGGTGTTGGATTTTTTTGTTTGTTTGTTTTTATTTCTTTTGATTGTAGTGCCAGCAGTGGCATTTATTTTGGATACTTGCTGAGCATCGTCTGATCCTTTCTGAAATCATTTGGAAGCTGAGAGCTATGATTTTCATTTAGAAAGAAAAGTAGGCAGCTGGGAGGGTGATGAGGAATGTAAGACTGATAGCTGTCAGTTTCTGAGTGAAGTCAGTGCATTCCAGGAATCCTATTATGCACCAGGCTCCTTGACCATCATACTCATTTGAAGACAGGCTGATTTACCAGCAGTTAGAGAACTGACCCAGCTTATGGGGATGTCCTGTTGGAAGTTCGTGGTAGTAATTCCCTCAGGTTTCTGCAATGGCAACTTGAAGTATATTGGTTTTATTCCAGACTTAAAAGTATGGCTGTAAAGTTGTTGTGAGGGTTTTCGTGTAGAGTTCTGTACAAATTTTTTTTTTATGATTGCATCAGAATTTGCAGTTTGAATCTTGTGGATTCTATTTAGCAGAATCCTCAAAGCAAACACAGGAATGTAGTGCAAAGCTTCAGTCTGCTCTTCGGTGTTTCCTGGCATAGATACGAGGACTTGGGAAGGAGCTGAGAAGATGACTGAACCCTAAAGGAGCATACCTAGTTAAGAGTAAATTTCTCCATTGACCCAAGGACAAATTTCATGTATAGAATGCTCTTCAGATCATCCCCAAGGCATGAGGCATCATGTCTATCCAATATAAGTGTCTGGCAGGCTTGCGCACAGCATCCGTTCAGAATTATGTAAGCTGTGTTCGCACTGGTCCTTGGAAAAAAAGATATGGAATGGTCTTCTCCAACAAGCATTTAGCTGCAAAAGCATAATTTTTAGTACAGTTTGTGCATGTGGATAACATGCAGTGTAAAATGGTCCATTTTGTCTGGATTCTCTTCCAGCTTCCAGTTGCCCAGTTTAGTGGTAGCCTGCCAGGTAGTTTGTATACATTCCTCAATCCCTGACAGAACTTCCTGTCTCCTTATCCACAACCCCTTCAGTAGAGTTTTGTTGTGGTATTGCTGTAGTAAATTCTCCTTTGTTTATGTGGGTGGGAAAATGTTTTTTGTTTGTTGGGGGCTTTTCTCCCCACATAAAATTTCAGAAGTTTCATTTTACTACAAAGATACACTTGGAAAACCCAAAGCCACAAGCAAAATATGTATCATTCTATTCCCAGTGCTAGAAAAAGAATGAAACATTAAGATGTGTAGTAAATCTCATGCTTGGGTAATAATGTGTTATTCCAGTGTTTCTGTCAGGCAGTTCTTGTACCCCTAAAGAGAAAAAGAAATGCACTTCCATGGTGAGAGGTGGCTGAAGTCACTTGGTTTGTTCAGCTTGAGAAGAGGAGACTGAGGGGAAACTTCATTGTGGTCTTCAACATCCACACAAGGGGAAGTGAAGGGGCAGGCACTGATCTCTTCTTGTGACTAGTGACAGGACTTGAGAAAACAGCGTGAAGCTGAGTCAGAGGAAGTTTAGGTTGGGTATCAGGAAAAGGTTGGAAAAACCAGAGGATGGTTGAGCACTGGAATGGGCTCCCCAGGTAAGTGGTCACAGCACTAAGCCTGTCAGAGTTAAGCAGCCTTTGGGCGACACCGTCAGGTACACGGTGTGAATCTTGAGGTGACGTGCAGGAGCAGGAGTTGGACTTGATGATCCTCGTGGTTCCCTTCCAACTCAACATATTCTGTGACTTCAGGACAAAAAGTGGATAGCGCAGCGTCTTTATAGCTAGATTGGATCAGCAAGGGTTTTTCTGGCCTGGTTAATGTTGCATGCTCTTTGCTAATTCCCTTGTCTCTTTCATTCAGGTAGAATTGGGTTTTGTACAGAGTGAAAATACTGAAGAGACACAGCATCCTTTATGAAATGACAGTTATATCCATGGTGTCTTGGGTGGAAAAAAAAATTTTTAGAAATAGGCTGGTAATAAAAAGATGCAGGAAAGTGGTGGAGTAGTCATAACAGAAGAATGAATGGGTTTTGTAGTAGTTTGGACTGCGATGTGGGATATTAAATGAAGGACAACAGTGGTTAAGTAAGTCATAGACTGATTTTGGTAAACTGTTCATAGAAGAGAAATAGATACAAGAAAGAAATATGCACCTTCATAAATGCTAAATGGGGAAATAAGGTGAATAAAACCTTGTTCGGTGTGATTATAATGGACAAAGGATATAAAGACAGATTTCTCAGTGTCATTACTCCAAATATTGGGCAATGCACTGGCTACCAACAGGAGTCTAGATCCACTTCATCTCCCTGCCACATTGCCTCAAAAGGTTAAAGCAGCAGAGCAGTAGTGATGTTGAAAAGATTGGGTCAATGCAGTGTTTAATAGGGTTATAAATGACATGGAAGATATATGGTAATGACATTATTTTATGCTTCTTGCAGGGAAATGATGCTGATTATACTAATGGATAAAAGGCAGACAAATTAATTTAAAAAATATTATTTTGGCTGCATTACATCTTTTTTCTTTTTGAAATTTTATCTTGAGTGGAAAGAGCTGTATGATAGATGTGAAAAGTTGAGAGAGAGTAAGCAGAAGTTGCTTTGGATCAGATATGGTCATCTTGGTAGCTTAAAGGGTGGCCAGGCCATTCTCACAAATCATACGGAAGAGTGTGGGGTTGATGAATGTTTCCAGAGATTGCCCAAAATGTAACTGTTGTAGAGGGTTAAAAAGGTAAGTGGGTGTGGTTTCAGGCTGAGGTAGACTTGAACCTGGCTGGAGTTTGGAATGCTGATTTCTGAAATTTTACCTGAGCTGACTTCCAGTTCTGTAGAACTTTTTTAAAAGAGCAAGACCATACTGCCTGAAGCCCACTTTTTTGCTTAACAGCTTTTAGAATCTTAATATTTATTAAACATTAAGCAGCATTTAAGTAATAAGAAGTGTTTCCTTGGGTTTATATGTATTTTGCCTGTGGTTGTATTCTGTGAAATTCTGTGTGATATCAACTTTGCATTGTCTGTCTCAAATTTATATTCATTCTGGTGGATCACTTGATGTTCTTTGTTTTTAGGAAGCAATTTTGAAAAACAGGGCAGGGTTAAGCTGAGACAGTTCATGCATTCTATAAGAAGCCTGAAGAATGTGAAGCAAATTCAAGATTTCTTAAGTGTGGTTTACTGGTACCACACCCAAGTATGTTGTTTTTCTGCAGAAACAAATCATTAAAACAACTAAAAAAGCTCTCTTGTTGAAGTGTGCTTAGATGGCATGCAGTAATGCTTCAAAGCAGAGGAGGACTTACCTTTTAATATTCTAAGCTTGCACAAACCAATTCAGAAGGTTGAAAGGACTGATGAAATTTCTTAGTAGGGCATGTTAACAGGGCACTGAAATGGCATTACTGCAAACTTTGCTTCAAGTAGGAATTAATGGAGCTTCATTGCTACATCAGGTGATGCCAGATCTAAGTATGTAGGCTTGACCTAGGCACCTAGGTTTTGGATATAAAGTACATCTTTGTAATGCACATGTTTGCACATGTGGTTAAAAATAACCTGGAGCCTTTGGTCAGATACAGCAGATACCCCATGGCTACCCTGATCCTTTTTAAAACAAAAAATTCACATTGTTGAGGAACGTCTACTATTCTGTGTTGAAGTACGGCGTACAAAACATGCAGTTGTCCTATCTCTTGCTGCTTGGGATGATGTACTTGCCGTGCTGTAGTGTGGGGGGATGCATTTCCTCAGTTCAAATCCACATCCAGGGCTTAGAGTGCTTTTGTTATGGCAGTGTGTAATCCTACAGAATTGGGAAGAGGAGAAATTGTGGGAAAGTAGCATTGAACTTTCTTTCTGCTGAGACTGACACTGTCAGTCCATGACAAGATGCATGTGTATCTCCTTTCTGCCTGCCCCCACTTGCTTGTGTTTGCTGGTTACTTGCTGACTACAGTTGCATGGTTTCTAGATTACAGTGAACTAGAATGACTTTGGCACAATCTTATCATTACTTAAAAAGATAATGCAAAACATCACTCACTCTAAGTTGCCGTGTGTCAGCTTCATCAAGGTAATTGCATGTGCATTTATCAATGAGTAATGAATTATATGAATCACCTATCTTAAAGACAAGTTTAAGGGCAAGGTGGTAACGAAACAATTTTGCTCTAATTGCTCCAGTATTTGCTTTATTATGTGACTTTAAGATAATTCTGAAATACAAATTATTAATACAAAGCATTAAAGCTGGAGGGGGAAAATCGGTGATGTTGCATTTCAGTAAATGTAGTGTATCTTCTGTAAAAGAACACCATTAAGAGGTTTGATTCAGGGGCTGCAAGTGAATATTTAAGCTACTCAGCATATTTTAATCCTTAATAGGATGTGCTGATAGGTCAAAAATGAGATCAGTGGGAGGCATACTGTGCCATTCATCAGGAATAGAAGTGTATTATATATGTTCAGTGATGGTTCCAAGATGTATTTTTATTACATGTGTAGGCAAAATAATACACACATTTTAATTTATTCTTAAGAAATAAACTATCATAAAAAAAACCCCATGGTTTAAGTTAGAAATTCTTTTGTTTACAATCCTAGCTGTTGGACCTTTGTGGTCGTGATTTAATTGCAGATATAAATAATTAATATCTGTCCTTTCATCTGTACTCGTGGCTCTTTTGCTTCAGGTAGTTTAGCCATATGCAGTTACATTACCAAGGAAACAAAAACCTAATTTTTAAAGGTGAATAAATCAGGTGTTATTTCTGTTAGGGAAGGAGTATACATACTTGTTTACATATTTCATTAAATAAGATCCTTTTTCATTTGACAGGATTTGTTTTTAGCGACTCTGAATCAACTGCATTAGAACAATTTGAAGGTGGCCCTTGTGCAGTGATAGCACCTGTACAGGTAAGATGCCTTTATTGGTTTAAAATCAGTGAGCCCAAAATTTGTTCTTTATACATTTGGAGCTAAAATAGATATGAAAAAAAATTGCAGATCAGTTGTATTTTGGCTTCATAATTAAAATGCGGAGGAGGCTAAATCTCTGTGAAAAGGCAGGGATGAGCATGGGCTGATTTTGAACTATAATTTTGCAGAAGGACATTTGTTTGAGGAAATGCAGCAGGCTGATCCAAGCAGAAGTAACTTCAAAATCAGGAATGCATTGTAAAGGGGAGAAGGAAAAGATCAGATACAAATTTAATCCTAATCCTTTCACGTCTCTTGAATTCCCTGCCTTTAAGGGTAATGTCTGTGTCACAGTGTCTGCTTTTTTTTTTTTTTTTTTTTTTTTTTTGTATAATTCTGTATTAGATATCTTTGAAGTAGTTGATTTTCACATCTAACAAGGTTCACTAAAAAAACAAATCTGTTAAAAAAAAAAATCTGTAATGGGAGAACAGAGTGAAGCATGTCAGGAAAGCAGTGAAAGTTGAACCAGCTGTTTCTGAGGTGGTAAAAATACCTGAAATGGCAAGACTCTCCTTTATGAAGTTTCTTCTTTCATTGTTTTGTCTCTGTAACTTAGAGCTTTTTTTTTTTTTTTAATTGCATCATTACATTAGCATTGATGATAAAGCAGGGATATGGAGATGCATAGGATTTCTTTAACCTGGTATAGAGGTTATTATTGGCAATGGTTAAAAGAGATGGGCTTGTTACCTACTAAAGGGGTTTGTGTTAGTGACTAGAGATGTCTTGTACTACTGATCAGTTATACTGAAAAATATTTGTGCCTCCATTCCTGCAATCCTGTGAGTCTGGAGGTGTATATGCCCAAATGCACTATGTGTACTTGAAGTGTACTTGAGGTTCAAACTCTATGGTGTTGAGTGTAGTTATGAGGCCACCTTTGTAGCTGGTTTGATGGGGAAAAGTCAGTAAACAGGGCAGGCTCAGAGTCTTGTTCTGAATGGTAAGCAGCTTGAAACTCTTTTAAAAGCATGCAAAAATGCTTTGGTGCTTGTGACATAATGCAAAAGGTAATGTTGTCTTGTATTTTAATAATATTTTATTCTTTGCTAACAAAGGCATTCCTTTTGAAGAGGCTTTTTACCAGTGAAAAGTCTACTTGGAGAGACTGTCCAGGTACTGAGACACTGTTATTTTCCCCCTCATTATTTTTCCATTTTATTTATTTGTAAAGCATATATTAGTTAAAAAAACGTAAAATATTTCATACTTTGTTGTTTGTTTGTGTTCTTCCATATCGTATGTATACTACATGCTTCAGAACTCCTGTTTCTGAGGTCTGTGTCAGTGCTTAATACTTCTGTGTTTTAGAAATATTTCATTGAAATCTGTTATTAAGAAATGGAAAGGGTTCCAAATCCTATAAAACCACATTTTTCTAAAGACAGCATTATAATCTTTGGTCCAGTATAGTCAAAGAGCAATTAACGTTAGTAATTAATGAGATAAAAGTAATAATTATTTAGATTGAATTAATATATAAAAAAGATACTAGTAACTTATATATGACAATGGTTCTCGGCAGTCAGACTTATGTGGGTTTCTGATCTTTCAGAAGAGGAGCAGAAGAACCTTCTCTGTAATACATTATGTGATATTTTGGAAATGGCTTGCTCTGATAATTCTGAGTCATACTGTCTGGCAACATGGATAAGAGGAAAAACAACCGAAGAAACTGCTAGTATTTCTGAAAGTCCTGCAGAATCTAGTCATCAAGAGGAGCAACCTTGTAAGATGTATTTCTATGCTACATTACCCATCACTTAGTGAAGTATTACATGGTTTCTGAGGGACCACTGCTATTTTACTGATTCACAGATTGGGGGGTTTGCCTTTGTGATCCCATTAGCAAAAGACAAGATTTTTGTCTGTTGTAATTAGAGGCATTTATCCTTTTTGTTGAAAGCAATGTGGTGTCTTGTCACTGGAGTTCTAACATACATGTTTCTTAGTATTTCAGCAATTTCCATAATCTTCAGTTTTATTTTTTAATTTACTGGGACCTGATACATCTTTAATTTTGAAGTATCTACATGCCTCTTAACACAGGAAGAATACTTGTCACTTGTTGCTTTTGAAGAATTTTGTAGAAAATTCTCCAATGCTTTATTTATTCTAAATTATTCTGGATCCTCTGTTATGGAGAAGTAGCCTTTTGCCATTTGTCTGTGCAGTACCAAACAATTTAAACCACCTTCTGGTAAATTACCGTAATTTCTTTGTAGTTTGGAATTTTTCAGTTACCTGCTTTTTGCAAATGTCTTCACTCCTTCATGAGTTACTGACATCAAAGATCCAGGAGGCATCATCTGTTGCACTAAGATGAGGCACCCAGTCGTAACTGCTGCAGAGTCAGTGGCATGGAGAGTTTGTGCACATATGATCAGAGAGTTGTATTTGTTAATCTTTAAACAGGAAAGATATAATGTGTTAAAAGATAAGCTGCTTTTTCTTTTAGTTTTTGTTCACAATTTGTGCCTTGAGAAGTATGAAGATGTCTTCACATGAGAATATATTGCTTATAGAGGTGCTGTCTTTTGATGGAAGGAATATGTTATTCACCAGTTTGTGGCATAACTACAACGTAAGAATTGTACAAATAGATTTATATGTGCCCAGCTAGTTATAGCAATTTGTAGTGCTGGAGCTCTTTGTTACAAGTCATCTTCATCTGCTTTTAGCAAGTGTTCCCTGTGCTGTAGAAGGCTCTAGCAAAAATAATTGAAATGATATTTAATTGAAAAAACACATGGTCAGTGCATAAGAAAAATGCTCCAAGGTGAGCATTTTTTAAAGTAACAAAAAGTATTACACAGAAAGTTTTATCTGCAACTTTTCTGTTTTATCCTTTGCAAGATAAGGCAGTTGTAACTCTGAAATTCTGGGTTTTTCCTTTTTTTTTAGTTGTCTCTGAAGCTCTTGCCAGTGATAGGAGGTTTGTTTTCTACATAAAGTGAAGCAGAGGCTAGTTATCTACAGGATCTTACTGTCCTGTTTTTTTAATGTATTGCTTGATTCCAAAGGACTTTTAACTGTAGAAAATGTTAAACAGTGTTTTTAAGCACACAATCAAGTTAATAATTACTCTCAACTCTGACACTTATGAACTAATCCATTCTATTACATAACTACATTTTTCATGTTTCTGTGCAAGTCTTCAAGTTCTGCCTGACTTGTCCTTAATAACATGGAATGTGCTCAAGGAAGACCCGGATACATTTCCCATGTACAGCCTGCTTGTGTCATGGACAGTGTTGATCTCTTTCATGGTTTCTGTTCTACATTCCCTGCTAGACACTGAATGCACCTCTCCTATGTACAGCATTTTGCCTGCTATGTGTAATGCTGTACATTTACCAATTTACGATATGTCAGGTTTGGGCTTTTTTCCCTTCTCTGTCCTGCTATTTGCCTGTAAACCATCTTCTTAACCTGGTTAGGGGTGGGACAAAGATGTTGAGCAGAAGATATTTGTGACGCAAAGTTGTGTAACTGCTAGTGCAAAGGAATACATGTATTTCTTGCCTGGCTGCTGTACTCAATAAAAATAGAAACTGGCATTGTCATAGTTGATAGAAGTTAAGAGATGAGTTGGGTGAGCAGGGAGTATTACAGATACAGTTCCATATGGCAGGCTGTTTGAGAATTGCATATGGGGATATGTTTATAATAAAGCCATGAAATATGCTTAGACACAGCATGATAGAGTATCATTTTAAAGAATTTCTAAACAATTGTATTTCCCATGCATCTCATGTTCTCTTGCTGTTTTTTCTTTTTCGTTCCACTAAGCACTGTCTTTATTTAGCATTGTTTGGGTTATGTATAGCTCTACTCCTCTTTAGAATTTCTACTTATTTCCCTTTATTTCAAATAGTAATTATCTTAGCATTTCACTCTGTTCTTTAGTAACAGAATGAAACTGCCCTATCATCCTGCTCTGTGAACAAAAGGTGGATTCGAGCACACTTACTGAATGCAATAGCATTTTTCATCTGCTTTTGTGGTGTATAGCAGTCACTTGTTGGCCATGTGTTGGCTTTAGTAGTGCAAGTTCCCAGTTCAAAGATTGCTTTATATGAGTTAGTCCCTCTAACCTTCTGCTTACAAAAACATGTGTTCTTCAAGCAAGGTTAGTTTTTGCAGCATTTTCTGCAATTTAGATTAATTGTTTCATATTTTATAAAAATGTCTTAAAAATACATTCATTTAAGTCCAGTTTAATCTTGGCAATCTAAGCAATTCCTTGTAGTTATTCAAATGACAAAAACTAAAATTCTTAAGATTGCTGCTGTATTTCTTAAGTAGAAAATAAAAGCATTCTGTTGCTTAAGAATCAGTTGTATTTGCATGTAGGACAAATTAAATACATCTTTCAAAATGCAATCAGAATAGGCATAAAATGGGGAATTTTGGGGAATTTTGGTGGGGAGAACGGATCAGTAGTACTAGCCCTAATGGCTTCAGATCTTAACTGAATTGTATGCAGCTACATTATGTAGCTTGGTGATCAGACATTGTTTAAATACTCAGCATCAAGTGGTATCTATCAAAAACCAGATCTGTCTGTTTTGTGTATTGCTCTACTAGCAGAAAGATAAAGAAAAGAAAAAGTAAAGGTATAAAGCCTGTGTTGAACTTGGGAAGACACTAATGCTGTATTTTTTTATGTCCTGGGCACACGCTAATTTGAAAGGCTGTTTATCCATTGTTGAAAGAAAACAACAAGAACTTACTTAAAAACAGAATGTGTAACACTGTTTAGAATAATTCTGCTTTTTTGTTTGTAATATATAAGCATTAAAGGGGAAAATAACAAACTAAATTTCAGTAACAGAAGTGTATATTCAAAGAAAAAATACAGCTTACCTACACTGATAAAATGATCCAAATAATCATGCTTGCTTTTCTAGGAAATAGTATTTCTTGTTGACCTGCAAAATTATATCTATAGTATGCATATGCTTACTATATGACTTTGTGACTATATGACTTTGTGACAGCCACATTTTGTACAAAATCAACAGCTCAGTCTATGACAAATACTTCCAACATGCCAGTGGCTTTGTGCTTTTAATAAATTGATTAGTCAAAATAGAAATGTTCTCACTAATTTGTATGGTGGAATCTTAATGTTGCAGTAAATTAGTTTATACTAATCAGTTAAATTTAAATGTCAGGAGAGGATTAAAAATATAATTAGAGCTTGAAAGTATTCTAGCTTGCTGTGTGTATCTTGTGTCATTTTTTTGCCATGTGTAGTGCTGAAAAGTGTCTCTTGTGTATAGCTGCCTTGGCTGTCGAAGAGCTTGGCTTTGAGCGATTTCATGCATTAATTCAGTAAGTAATATGTTGGAACATTTAAAATACAATATTTTGAAGTTACACTAATATTCACAGGCCTGGAAGGGGTATGCTGAGGAACTTTTTGTATGTTACTCATTAGGTTAAACTTGGATTTCAAGTTTTGGTTTGGGGGTTTTGTGTTTTTTCTTTGCATTTTAGCCATTTAAAATGGATTATAATTTTGTGCATAAGTATTAGGCTTTAAAATAAAACTGGAGCAATGTAATATGATAAATTGGCTAGATAGTTTATGCATTTCAAGTTTATGAACACAACAGTCTGGGAATCTAATAAAGATTACTATTTAAGTTAAAGATGTTAATCCTCAGTAATTATATTATGTCATCAGTACTTTTTCCTGATTTGAGATGTCATAAGAAACATTTTTTAAAAAATATTTCATATAGAAGACTGATTTTTGTTTCATACTTTAAGCACAGTTCTTTTTTGGAGGTCTAAACCCAGAGCTCACTGTTCTAGTGAGTTTATATTTAAAGGTAACAGCCTTTTATTTTCACAGTGAACAATTGGGTAAATATTATACAAATCAATCCCCAAAAAGTAAATAAAGAGCAGCAGAATTCCAAAAAACACCTGAGATGGAAAATGTTGCTAATTACAGCTGAAATAACCACAGCTCATTTTATCAATAGTAATTATAGTTTATTTTTTAAACCTATTGTCATATAAGGAAATAAGAGAATATAAAATTTTTATAATGTTAGGTGATCAAAACACTAATTTCCTGCCCTTCATCCTCCCCTTCTGCTCACCTCTTCAATCTTTGGACTTGTGGTACCAAATTAATTTTTTTCTGTCATTCTCACTGGGAATCAGTGCTCTGGCATTTGCCTTTAGACATCAGGTGGATTTCAGAACTGGCTTTTCCTTGCATACCTTGTATGCTGTGTGTACTCTACTGATGAAGAAAGGATGTTTACAAATCAAGTATTAGCCAGAGTAAACCCATCTATGGATATATTTTTGTAGATCTGTTTCTTTTTTAAACAAAGCTTACTAAAAGTGTGCAAGAAATCAGAAAAATAATAATGTACTGTTTGTGTAAGATAAGCAAAACTATGATCTAGTTTGAATTACTCAAACTAATGTTTGTGTTCTGAAATGTAATATTTAGCTCTAACCATCCAAGGAATTCCAAGTGTGTTGCTTCACTGGGATATTGGTGAATTTCTTCCTTTCCTCGGTTTTTATTTCAGTTTTTTTCCTTTTTAAACATATGATCACATGGTGTTACCTTACCATCCAGGCAGTCACCATATTATGCAATAAGATACTATCCCAGATTTCAGTGTGCCACTGTTCAATGTTTTGAACAATTTGCTTTTTCCAGAGCTAGTGCCTTAACAGAGTCAAATTCTTAGGGAAATAAAATAATTGCTTCAAAAGCCTGGAAGATAGTGTTACATGGTTAAGTAGAAGGTTTATTTCTCCATTGTTTCTGGGCTGAATGTCGTTCAGAACACTATATAATGCAAATATTATTTTGGTGACATACAGTCTATTTGCAATTTCAGTAACAGTGTTTTATAGAATTACAGTAGTGGTGCAAGCCACTTGGCTCTTTCACACTTATATGTAACTTTATGGTTAGTGCTTGCATATAGAAATCGTTCATTTTTGCATTTTGCTCCAGAATTATTTATCATCTGCAGATGGCAGTTACCGTAACTCCAGAGGAGCTGCTGTGTCATTGTGTATATAACACCAGATCTGTTCTACTTTGACATTTTCATGCTAGGTCTTAGTAATACTTGGCAGTGCTTTGTGACACTATTCTAATGCTTCATCTCAATACATCCTTCTTTTCTGTTGTTTGTTTGTTATTGGTTTTTGTCTTTAGCAAACGAGCATTCAAGAGCTTCCCTGAACTAAAGGCTGCAGTTTGGGATCAATATTCAGCATGGACAAACAGATTTGGAGTATTGCTCTTTCTGTATTCTGTAATACTGACAAAGGTTTGTGGATTGCTTGATGTATTTTTGGGTGGGTTTTGTTTCTTTGTTAAGAGAAAGTTTGATCATGTGACCCTTTTTCTGTAAAAGGTTAACAAATAAAATGATGAACGAAGTCAAGTCCAGATAAATTGATGAAATGGTATCTTCATCTATGTTGCACTACAGTTCCAGCCTAAAAATTTGAAAGGCTCAGTCCTTTGTTTTTTTGGGGTTTTGGTTTGTCTTTTTCTCTTCTGATCTGGGAGACTTACACATTTTGAAAATATCCTTCCTTGCAAGATGTTTGAAAACATCTTCCTTTGAAGAGAAAGCAGCCTTTATCAGTTAATGTAAAAACATCAGCCTCCCAATGTTTTACTGTTGCATTCTGTTGTATAAATGTTGCAGCTCATTCCTTAACACAGCAAAAATGTTTGTAATTTTTCTACAGGGTATAGAAAACATAAAAAATGAAATTGAAGATGCATCTGAGCCGTTGATAGATCCTGTTTATGGTCATGGAAGGTAAGCTGCAAAAAAAAGTTTGCTACCACTTAAAATAGATTTTTTGGCTAATTTTTTGTCTTATGTAACTGATCGTTCTTTTAGGAAGTCACTGACATTTAAAGAGAGACTCAATTGTAACTTAAAAATAACTAAAAGCAACATTGAAAGTGTGTCTATTTCACTGCTAACTCCTTTTAGTACCTCAGTTCTGAGGAAATGCTTCTGTTGTTAAATTTTCAGATGGATCATTCTCAAATTCAGGGCTACATTCTATATCAAGTTCATGTTTGAAAGAGTGGAGATGATAATTAGAGTTCCTGAATTAAAATACACACTAGTTAATGGAAAATAGTTACAAAATGTCTGCTTGGGTAATGCAATAATTTTTGAATTTGTTACAGATAACCACATTTTTTGAAATAAATTTCATGTCCCTTTTAATTTCTTATGTCTTACATAATTTCTTTCTGTCGTGTAGCCAAAGTTTGATTAATCTGCTGTTGACTGGACATGCTGTTTCTAACGTGTGGGATGGAGACAGAGAATGTTCAGGAATGAGTAAGTTGGTTCTAGTTTATGCTTGGTTTTTTTCCACATACTCTAAGATGCTGACCTATAGATTTGGAATGTATTCCGTTTTTGTTTTGATAGTCTCCTTGTTTGCTGTCCTTTGAATTAAGTAGACTTCAAATGGAAATAAAACGTACTTGCACAAAATTGCTGATGTTAGTATCAGTGAATACAGGATTGTCAGCTACAAGTTGAATGTAGCATTAGCTGATGTCCTGAATGATGGAAGGGAGTGCAGTCTCTGCAGTTTGGGAAGTTTGAAGACAAGGCCACTGTTCAAAACAGCCACATCAAACTGGAGAAGTGGCCTGACAGTAATGTCCCGAGATGCACCCGAGTCCTACACCCAGGATGGAATAAACCCGTGGAACAGCAGAGGGCAGCACTGGCTGGCTGGGAAGCAGCCTGGTAGGAAAGGAGCCGAGGCCTCTGTGGGCAGTGAGTTGCACTCAGTCACTGGTGTGTCCTTCTGGCAAAGAAGGGCTGTGCAGGAGGGTAGCCAGCAGCTGGAGAGAAATGATGGTTCTTTCCCTCGCTCTGGGACCACCTCTGGAGCGGTGTGTCCAGTTTTGGGCTCCCCAGTGCAGGAAAGACACTGACATACTGGAGTGATTCATGAGTGGAGTGGAGGCTCGTGATCAGAGGGCTTTTGTGGTTTTTGGGTTTCATTTTACAAGTAGAGATTATATGAAAGCAGGAACAGTTTGACTTGTTCACATCTCCTCTTTAACTGCTACAAAGTCCATCTCAGGTTCATCAGCATGTTTCTTAACAATGATTTTCTATCATCTAAGTCAGCACAGAAAATACTTACTTGAAATTAGGTTCAGGACAGATCCATGTAAGACCTGAATCAAAATGCTCTGGTTTGATGATGAACAAGTAATATAATCTCCCTTGAGACATTTTAGACTTGCACTTGGTAATGATGTCATGCAGCCTGTGCTTTCAAACTTAGCGAATGTCATTTGGATATTCTATCTAACTTTCCTCTATTTGACATTGTTGTCATTTATCCCCCTATTTCTAATAGAAATTTATTTTAATTAGCCTTCTGGGTTTTATCTGTATATTTTCTTCAGTATTTTTAATTTTCCCTTTTTGATTATGCTATAACAGTCTGAATTTTTAGATTATGATCGATCAGTCAGTCTGAATTTTCTAGGAGCTTTCATTTGCATTAGGCTAAGTTGCTGTTCTGCAATTCAGTATATTGGTTTTGAAAACTGTCAGTTCATTACCTCATTTGCTTTTCAGATTATCTTTCTGGTAGGCTTTACTTCTTAGCTATCCAAGTTGGAATTTTTTTCTTTTCTGAGAATGCTGAACTTGCTTTGGACACAATAATAGTCAGCATTTACGTTCTCAGTCAGTTCTGCTCTAAAAACCTAGAGCGAGGAGTCCCACAGAGTCTTTTTGTGGAGAGCGCAGGAAGAGAAAATGATCTTTGTACTTCTTAAGGATCTGGTATTATGTGTCCTGTTAGTTTTTCTGACCAGTCAAGTCATTGGACTTTATGTTGGGAGCCCTCCATTTTCTTGAAGCTGTTGGATAATTACAGCCAGAAGCTGCATATACACAGTCTTAAGTCTATAATTGTATTTGTTACCAAGTGATTTGTTATAGTCTATCAAAAAGAAAGATAAAGAGCAGCTGGTACTGTTCACAACTTCCTAGGCTAGGCTGAATTTTGGATACATTGTCACATTTCCTTTATATAGAAAGCCTTTTTGTCGTCTTTTCTTCTTTGAGCATTTCTCTTGGATTTTGTTTCTCTTTGTATGTAGGACATTCAGCTTTTTTCATGCCAATGCTTATGAGCTTTTCATGTAGAAGGGGTGAAGGTATCAAAACAACAAGGACTGAACACTGTTTCATTCATAAGTTATCTGAAGTCACTTTACCTCTTTTCAACTCTTTAGATAAGCAGTTTTTAATTAATAAATAATTAAAATTATTTATAAGCCATTTTAAAGGTACTGCCAGTAATTTTAGCAGTGACAAAAGAACAGACTAAATTGCAAACTTGAGGAATTACCATGTCTTTGCAGATTGTGCTCAGAGCACTGGCTCTCACAGTATTGCATATTTTCCAAATAGGGTACGAGTTACTAACTGGAATTGTTCTTGGCCACTGGTGGTAAAAATGCCACTGAAATGGCCAAGTCTTTTCTTTGACTATCTACATGTTCTCCTTTAAACCTTTCTTCTTACTCTGGTCTCTTCTCTTGCCACAGCTGTCCACGGTAGGAAGATATGGGGTGGTAGTTGGTATCTTTTTGCTGCTTTTTTGGGGCTGTTGTTCCTCCATGCACTGTAGCAGCTCCCTATGAATGCAGCCAGGCCTGGAACTGCTTTTCCCGGGCGGCGCCAGGGATTTTGGGCTTGGTGTGGCCGCTTGGTGGCGCTGTGCTGATGCGGATGGAAACGGGAATGGCTTCAGAAATTTGAGTCTTTGCAAAAGTGCATTTCCAAGCAAGAGAAACTAACTTTGTGACAAGAGCAATAAATATTCATTTTCTTAGTTGATCCTTGGTGTTATCAGATGTCTTCCAGTCATCTTCTCTCTTTGTGGGGTGAGGATATTCACAGAATAAACTTTTAGTGCAGCTAGCCTCCTTTTGTTTCTTTGTAAATCATCTGAGAGTAGTTTTTGCTTTTGTGTTTCTCCTCTCTGTTGGCTAATTCTGAAGGAGGCATGGGTAGATCAGTGACTACAAGCTGAAGTTAACCTAGGAGCTTCCTACACAGATACACAGTCTGTGTAGCGTGGCTACTTACTATTCAGAATATTCACAGTGTGTGGCTACTGTTATAGCCAGAATCACAGTACTCTCTAGTTATCAATCAGAGTTCTCATCTAGATGAACAAATGGGAACAAAGTACTTAATCATAGAATTATTTTTAATAATTTTATGAATAGGAAATATTATTTACACGTGACTTAGTTGTTCTGTGCCCAGTTACTGCCTCCTACATCACTTGTTTAGCGGACTGAACTTTACACTGATTTTTGTTATCGGTTTTTAAGAAATATATGTGATGCATAAAATTACTTCTCTAATGTACTGTTGCTTGCTTCTGCCACTTGTTTCCTTCATTGCACTTTAAATGTGCTCTTTCTGTATGTTAGCTGTTCCGTAGTTTGCAGGATTCTTCACTAGTTTTTTTAATTGGGCTATGGCTCTCTTTCCCCCAGCTCAAAGAAAGGATGAATTATCTCAGCATATGGCAATTGATAGCCACTCAGCTATTAGCCAGGGAGATAATGGGGTTTTGCTGAGTATAATCTGTGCACCCCTGAATATTTTAATTCCAAGCAAGTTTGAAGGTAATCTGTGAAGGCACAGCTTTCAGATCAAAGAATTCTACACTGCAAAGAGCCTTTTAATATGTATAGCTCACACTCTAAGGAAGGAGCTGTACTTTCAGACACAAAGGCAGTGAACAAGCTCGTGTTTGTAAATTTTTTGGGTTTTGATTTTCAGAGGGAGACTTTTGCTTAACAGTAGAGGGAAAAATTAAACCATTACTATAATAACTGTTCTGCACTGTTGCAAAATTCAGTGAGGTAAACTTGAAGTTGGTGAAGGGAGTATAGCATGCCTGGTGCTGCAGAGTTCACTTCTGCAAATCCAGGAATCTTTTAAATTTGGGATGGTTTCTTTCACTTGCTGTGGTCCTGAGGCTTTAGCCATGGATGGAGATGTCATTTTTATGCTGTTGTACACAGATGACTGGTGTTAAAAATTATGGTTGAGACTTAGAGTTTTAGAGGGCACTTTCAAATATGGAAGTCAGTGTTCAACAAAATAAAGGAAATGCAGATAGTCTTAAACTGATCATAGTGTATGCTTCCAGTGTGTGCTGCTCTTGTTAGACAGTGTTTGGGGTTCTAGCAGAGCTGTTCTAAGCAGACAGTAGCTCTGCTCCTTAGATGATGTATAGGAAAGCCCAGAGCTTCTTCCAAATCTGTATAATTAAGTTCAAAGCTTGAATTTTGCAGTACTTTCTCTTTATTTATATTAGAGGACCTCAAATAAGGCTCTGTAAGTGCTCTTCCAATCAGTAGTACATAAATATTTCAGCTATTCCTGGCAGCTGTGTGTGTTTGAGGGCTTTAAATGGAAGTCAGTATTGAAAATCAAATTAGTTTTTCTGCTTAAAAAATTATTATTTCAAAAATTGTGTTTTATTATTCAGATATGGTCAAGTAACTCTAAGAAAAAAGAGGGAGAGAGGAAAAAGCATTCATTTATGCATGTATGTGGGATTTTCTCTTCTTGAAGATAGCTGGTCTTATTAGATTTTTCTAAGAATAATTGTGATGTAAATTGCAAGTATTCCCCTCCTACAAAGTCCAAGAGGCTTTTAAAAGAGGCTATCAACAAGAACCTCTTAAAACCTTGAGTCTGGGTCTTATTTTATAGAGAGATCTTATTTATAGAGATCTTGTTTATAGAGAGAGAAATTACTATTTTTGACTATATCTTGGTGATTTGTTATTGTTACTAAAACTGCATAACTTAAAATTGTTATTACTTGACCAATTTTGAAAGTAAGAAAAAATGGCTTAAAATAGAATTTGCAGATTTTTCTTGAATAAATGTTGTGTTTTCTTTTGAACAGAACTTCTTGGCATACACAAACAGGCAACAGTAGGCTTTTTGACGTTGATGGAATCGCTGAGATATTGTAAGGTAAGCTGTTTTCTACATCATTTAAAATTTTTCTTTCATTAAGGTGTTGTGGGCTTTCCTAGCAGTATTATTGAAAGCTTTACTGTGTTCTATTGGAGATCTTAAAGAACTTCCAAATAATGTCCAAATTCATATATTGAGACATATATGAAACATATATTAAGACAAATATATAAAATTTTTAAATGCATCTTACTGAGTAAATGTTCTTTGATGCTATTTAGATTAGAACTTTATTGCACCAATTGATTATTGCTAGTTAGAAGCTTGTGTTTTAAAACCATCTACAAAACTTTAGCTAGAGTTTTTACTGAAATAACTCTAGCTAAAGTTTTGTAGATGGTTTTAAAATTGTGAAGTCCCAAAATGGCTTGCTGTTGTGTTGCAATTTTATTGATCTTTTTATGCCTTCACTCTCTTCCATTTGAAATAAATATCTGCAAGTAAAAATGATAAAACTACTATTAAGCAATTCTATTCTAAATATAATACATTCAAAATGTAAAAGGTATTTTATGTATTTATCTCTGAACATTTGAAGGTTGCTGGTGTGCACCTTAGTCCATATTGTTTCTTCCTGTTGTGACAGAATTTCTTGATTTCTGGTTTTTATTTGAGAAATAAAAAAAAAACCTCATGGCTCAAGATAAAGGCAGTTTAGTAGGGGAAACAAGCCACACACACAAACAAAGCAAAACTAAACAAGAAACTAATTATGGTTTTTGCTGGACAGGCAGGCATTCAGCGATGTCCAGGAGAGCACAGCCCCATCAAGTGTAACAGTTACTTGGCATGACAAATGCCATCACTCCAAATGTCCCCCCATTTCTCCTTCTTCCCTCCCACTTTATATCCTTTGGTCACTAACTCTATTCCATTCCAAAGCAGCACATTCCACCCCTTACTCCATAGCATTTATGTCATGCTCAGGTCCCACACTATTCAATACAACCTCATTAAACACCACCTCCCTTTTCACCCTTTGATATAAAATATATCTGTCATTCCCTTAGTCTGACCACCCCTGCTGAATGTCTGTACAGTGTCCTTTGAAATGTCCTTTGAGTTCATTCAGTCCATGGCTTTGGGCTCCATCTGTTCTGGTGGTCACTTAGGATAGGAGACGTGGAGCTGCCTGGAGTCATTGGGCACCAAAGCCAGCTCAGGTCAGGTCACTGCTGCACTGCATCTGCTTCTTGTAAGGCTGCTCCTCCACTGGTTCAGGTGGTTCCTGTTACAGTAATTCCTGCAGCAGCAACTGGAGTCATGGCTTACAACAAATTAAAGACATCTATTACAACCTCCACCCTTGGTCCTTTTGGGCCAGGTTGTCTGTTTTAACGGTGCAGTGAGCTCCTTCACTTGTTCCCAGGCTGGCTGCAGCAAGGGACTCCTGCTGTAGGGAGTCATTAGTACAGTCCATATGCTGGTCCTCTGTGGGCTGCAAGGGAATCTGTACTTCCCCTCTTCCAGTGTTGGGTCCCACCCATGGGTGACAGTCCTCCCTGAGCTTATCCAGCATCCCCTATGGGGTCACACTTTTTGGTTGTTCTTTGCTTTATTTATAGTCTGTATTAAATTCTTTAGCTTATCTCAGAGTTAAAGAGAATAATGTAGTTGGCAGGATGTTGGTGTATTGACTGCAACTGGGTGTCCTTTAATTTATTAAATAAATGTCAAATTCTGAATTAATTAATCCAAAAACAGTTAATAAATCAAGTGGACTTCTACTTTTCATTAGCATGTGATGGTAGTATTGTTAAGCATAGTACTTGTCTGCAAACTAAATACATCATTTTATTGAACATTTTATATCAGTGGAGTCCTAACTATGCTGAAAACTAACTAAATTTTCATTAACTTGGTCACTAACTGGGTGGACTTTCTGGTTTTGATTTATATTTCTGATTTTGCTCTACCTTTTTAGGTTGGCTCCTATTTGAAATCTCCAAAATTTCCCATTTGGATACTTGGCAGTGAAACACACCTCACAGTCTTCTTTGCCAAGGTATGTTAGATGTGGTTTTGGTAACCTCAGGCAGATAAACACCACATAAATTCAAAGTACAGATCTTGCTACAAGGTGACTTTTATGTGGCTTTAATGTAAAAACATAGTCACTGAAACTGTTAATTAAGCCTTTCCTTGGAGGCAAAGTTGTTCCCATACTTCAGCAATATTTTCTAACTTGCCATGTGAAGTCTTTTGGTTTTAGCTTAATTTATTTGGCTGGGGGTAGTTTATGCTTTGGAACACCATGCTTGGGATAAGTACTGTCTTAAATTTCTATAGTGTAAGAGAGATTTATGCAGTAGTTTCATCTCCCTGGCAGTACTTTCACAATCTTTAATCTGTAGTTGGTTGATCTAGATTTAAAATAAATATCAGGATTGTCACAATTATTTATATATTCTGTCAGATATCTACTGTAGCCTGTAAAACATAAAATGCTTTTGGGAGGACTCTCAGTTTAAAGTCTTAGACCAGATTTTCCAAGGAGTCAATTTCTGTTTCTGTAGATGAAGATTGTAAGTTGTTTATCTTTAATTTTATTTTTATAGAACACTTGTTTCTGATTAAAAATTTTATTGGAACTTTGAATGTTATATTTAGTATATTTATTAGTACTTATTAGAAGTTAACTTCCCTGTACATAATATCTTAAAAAGTTAATTGAAACTTTAACTATAAATCTTGAAAATAAATACTAGAACGTGTGACAAAGATAAAACTGTTAATTCTCGAACTGTTGAATTTCCTTAAGTAAAACTTTTGTCTAATCTTTAGAAAGACAACACAAATGCCCAGGTTTTTCTTACTAAGAAACAAATCTCCATAATGTATTGAAAGTTTGTGGAGTATTATTCTTTTAATCTTTAAACTTAAATTTGAAAAAAAAATCCTTGAAATTAATAAGCCAGTTTTACACATCAAAAAAATTTTTTGCAACTATTTAATCCCTCATGTCAGATAAATATTCTTTCTTTCTTACTCCATGAAATAGAAAAGTCCATATTCACCTTTGGATATTTGTTTTCTGCTTTACTCTCTCCCCAGTCTTTCCTAGTAAAGCTTTTTTATTTCAGTTTTGAAATTTTATCCCCAGTTTTTCTGAATGATGTCATCAAAGTCAGTACCATGTAGACAGCTGTGTGATGCAAATAGGTGTAATTGTTCTGTAAATGGCAGTCCAGGGTTCCTGTCACAATGTTATCACAGCTAATGTTCAGTTTCTGCAGAGGCTATTTCTCGACAGAAATCCACTTCTAATGCTCTTTCTTTTAGGATGCTGAAGGCTGTTTCCTGGGTTTAGAGTAAATGGGTTTCAATATCTAGTGTCTCCAGTTGATTCTCCTTTCTTCACTGAACTTCACTTAGGCTGTGTAGAACTTCAGCTTGTGATTATTAAAAAGCAGAATAAAGAATTGACATGGTCTTGGCAAAGAATTTCCTAGATTTTTTTTGTTGTTGTTATTATTACGCAAAGCAGGAGCTGAAGGTGTGTAAAAGCTCTTAGCTTTTGAATTTGAGGTCTAACCTCACCCTTTCTAAAGTAGCTGTTGTTGAGCATTTCGGGTGGAGCAGAGATGTCAGCTGCAGTGGAAATGCAAATTGTGTTGACAACCAGTTATTGTGTCAATTGAAGCTACATGTCAAAAACTGCAGGAAGAAACTTGAATTCGTTGCCAGTGGTTAACAGCAAGTTGTTAAAGTAGCCTGTGTAATTGTGTCAATGGTGTTTGATACTGAGGATCAAGCTTGTAGTTTGGTGGTGAATTTGATTACATGAGAAAGAAATGTTCAGAATGGAAAGAGAAAAATGAACTGTGGTGCCAAAACCAGAGATTAATTAATTAATCAAGCTGCATATATTTTATAGGAGCATAAAGCCTTATTTTTAAATAGAATAATGTTAGGCAATTATTAATTATTTTGTTAAGCAGAACAGTAGTCAGTTTTGTCATTAGCTGAGTAATTTGATTTAGAAATGTAGAAACAGCAATCTTCCTAGGCTACTGTTGCTATAGACAACTAGCATGGGAAGATTAGGGGACAGAACAGAATCTTCGTTTTCTTGAGCTGGGGGGTTTAACAAGCAAAAGGTTTTACTCATATTCTGCATTCTGCTCTACTTAAAGGAAGCTGGCTGCTGTTCATTAGTATTTAGATGTTTGACTCAGATTTTTTACATTAGATGAATGATAGACATTTTTCTCCTATCAGTGGAATGAACAATAAACCATTGCACTCTTCCATCTCAGAGCATTTTGATTTAAATATTGTAGACTACTATTGTTGTCTGCCAGAATATGTTTGCACTACTCTGAATGTGGACCATTCTTTTAGCTGTGACTGTGAGAAATGTTTTATTTTGTAAAATACATTATTCTGTTTATAGCTGCTATTTTAAAATTCTATATATTTTCAACGGATTTTAATGTGCAAAATGCAGCCCAGTATTTGACTTTGACTGAAGGTCACACTTACAGCTTAAAGAGAAAATTAATTAAATAAAGTGTGTAATTTGGCTTAAGCTCTCTTGTAACTGATGCTGCATGAAATAGCTGTAAACAGAGACAGTTGAGTTAATTCCTAGTTTTAAGATGAGTCACAGTAGGTCAGCAGTTTCTCCTGTTGCTAAAAGAGTAAGTTTTCCTGCATGGTCTTCATCTGCACATCTTGACTGTCATAGCTTTTCTGTACGTACCCAGTGAGTTATTAACCTTGTTTTAGTACAGAGATTTGGAGATAGGGAGAAATAACAAATAATTTCTTTATGGTTTTGATTGAAGCACATTTTATTAAAGGTAATATCAGTAGTTTTATTGTCTGAGACTTAACCAACCTGTCATCAGCCAAATAATTATTTGCAGTTAGATCTTTCGGAAAGAAAATAGAATCTGGAAATAAGTGAAATGAAACCTCACATCTTCATTTCTAGAGTAGACTGCCTTGAGCAAAAATACTACAGCTTGTTCTGCAGCTAGGTAAATGTTGAAGTCAGAAAGCATATGTGAACATCTTTATTATCTAAATAGTTCTTCAAAACTCTGATAGCTATGTGTGTCATAATAGAGTTGGAAAAACTTTGTGAATCATTGCAGGGGGGTGTCCCTAGCAAAGAACCATAAGTAGTACCATCATATTTTTCTTCTCAACTGTTGTGTGTATAAAGTCAGAAAGCTGCTTAATGCTCAGCAGTCCAAATTTAACGTTTTCTGAAAAAAAAAATTCTTAGTGGTCATGGACTGTGCATTTGCAACAAGGTAGATTTTCCCTCAAAAAAGTGAGTATGTAGATTATTTGTAGGTTACTAAATCTAAGCAGCCATCATTTCTGCCTCTCCCTACCTACTCTTCCTTTCAGTGAATAGAAAAACTTTCAAATGGCTTCAGTCCAACAAAAGCAAACAAGGAATCTTTCATCTGACACAATGAGTTTCTCTGCATGCGCTGTCAGACGGTGTGAAGGCAAATATGTGATATTGTAAATGATCTCTAAAAATCAGCTTTATCACTACAGTCTTTTTATATTTTTTTTTCTCTTAGTGCAGAGATAAGAGAGAGTAGGAAGTGGGGCAGCTCTGAATAAGGCTGTGATGTTCTGGATCAAAAACAGAACAGCATTTCGTAATTATTTTTATGATATTCATAGGAAGTTATGAGAAGCTGAGACAATTCAGAACTTCTAGGAATGTCAAAGTGTGGACAGACACTGTATGAAAGAATACTAACAAGTTGAAATGTTTTGCAAAATATAACAAGAATATGTTCCGCTGCAAACAATAGGAAGAACAACAGGGGATTAATAGGTGCTTTCTAAATACTGTCTGTGACATGCAAATCTACATTGTGTTGAAGTTTGAATTCAGACTCATTGAAAGTGAAAAGACAGCATGGAATAAATGTATGTCTGGTGACTTCAGGTGATTGAAGCTGTGGGGACACTTCAGCTGTGTAGGTCTTTAAAAAATTTCCTTTGTTTCTATGTCTTTGAGCTTAGAGGCCACAACAGAATTGGCTTTCCATTTTCAGTTACAGCATTGTGGCATATCTGAAGATAAGCAGAGAAAATGCCTGTCTGAGAAATCTGAATAAGTTACAAATTACTGCTTTTGAAGGAAAATGTCCTGTCCTGGAACCACATTGGTTTTGGATTACATTTTTTATTTCTCTGACTTTGATCACTGTAACCTGTTCTACACATTCTCAGGGCCTTTCTTCTGCATCCTTGATAGCATTGTCTCCCAGAAGAAAGAACACTGACTTCTCTTCCTAAACAATCTCCTTCATCAGGGTTCAGCTGAGGGGCGCCTCACCAAACACTGACACTGCTATAGGAGAGCCTAAATGTGGGTCAGTGGTGTTTACCAGAGCAGGGCCGAGGGGGAGTGTTAGTTGGTGCAGCATTTAAGCTCAGAACACCAACAGAGATTGTCAGTGGTGTGAAAGGAAATGAAATGCACGTGTAAAAAATCAGTCATTATTAGTATGTGTTAACAGCTTTGGTTTCTACAAAAGTAACCTATGTGTATTCTTTAACTTAAGAACTCTTCTACTTAGGGAAGGGAGTGAAAAATATCTGTGCACCCATGACCAGTAAATGCAGGTAACCAAATTTTGAAAATGTATGTTTTCATCAGAGAAGAAATGATCACATTTTGAAGATTCCACTTCAGGAAATGGTTACAGTGCATGTGGATATAGGGTCTGTAGTTTTCAGGAGTAAGAGGAGTTGGTTCTGTTGGAACAGTCTGGATACCTACATGGAAAAGATATAGATGTGTGAAGCAACAGCAGAAATAATTTCTAGACTAAAGTAGGGTTCCCATTTTCTGTGTGCTGTTTCAGAGCAGAGAGGTGAATGCTGTTCTGTTTTTGACAATAGCACTCACCTGACTAAATCAGCATTGATTCCTCAGATATTCCTATTGTGAATTTAAGAGCACCTTTCTGCAGGAAGAGACCCGTTTTTAAAATTACTATTGATGGAGGGTGTTTCCTGTGGGAAATCTGGGCTCCCAAAAAGAATTGAAGTTACTCTTCTGGTTGGTTGAAGATCTGTAGTGTAAATGCTATTGCTTGATGAATTTAAGTTGTTCTTAATGCAGTATTTCATGAGTTGATAAGCAATTCCAAATGGGTTTTCTAGTAGAAAGGCCAGCTTTGAGGTCTCATTGTTGGCAGGGGACATATCAAAATAAAGTACTTCTGAAATGTTCTAACCTACTCTAGCTTTGCAAGATCACAGAGCATAAGTATGAATGCTTGTTCTGCTATTTGTAGGTCTACTCTGATTTTACTTGCAGGTTAATTAGTTCCTATGAAAAATGTATGGTCCTTTTTGTGAACAAGTACTTCTGAACAGTTTGTTTATTGTTTGTTTGGAAGGTTTTCTGTAGGAGAACTTGTACTTGTTACATTCATGTCAGTGATTTTCAGATCAACATTTATCAAGTAACTTTTAGATTTTGTCTAAATTTTTCATTCTAGTAAAAGAGATTCTGTATGTGAGGCAACAGTATGTGGTGGCATATTTGTTTCTAATGAAACAGTTCATGACAGCAATTTACCCAGAGTCTCAGTGGCTTTGTCTTCCCTAAAGATAAAAAATCTGAAGCCTTGTCATGTATGAAGCCTGTGTGATTTTTCGGGGGTTTTTTGGTGGGTTTTCTTGGTTGTTGTTGTTGATTTTTTTCTTTTTTTTTAAGGAGGGGGGGTGTTTGGTTTTAGTTTTTTGTTTAATTAGAAATGTGGTTTTGGTTTTAAGTGGAGTTGGCTTTCATGAGAAACTGTAGCCATCATGCAGTTTTTAGCTTGCTCAAGAAAAATATTTGTTTCATTTTATTTTCCCGTTTCCCACATTGTTTCAATGAGCAGCCAATTCTGATAGCTGCTAGGAAATAGCAGATCTCTGTCTGCTCATAATTTTTATGGTCTCTACTTCAGCTTTACTGCAAAAAAAATTAAATAGTGGAGAAGGCAAAGCCCCTCTGAGTTACTATACTTATTGAGAAGAATTCATCCTGAAATGTTGCACATTTTGATACTATTCTGTGCTCAGGTAGATGAGATAATGCCTTTGAACTGACTCTGGGCATGCTGTTTCCAAGCCTAGATACAATATTGTAAAAGGGAGAATGGGGAGTAGTTCTGGCAGTTCCAATAGAAACTTTCGATCCGGCAACACTTAGATATAAAAATTGAAAATAAAACACTACCACTTGTTGCATGAGTTACACTTTAAAAGGAAGGAAGGATGAGAGAATAAAGGATAGAAAACCAGTGCAATAAGAGAACCTTTTCTATATCCACAAATCAAAAAGGAAGAAATTTCCCACAAACTGTTATGCTCTCAATTTAGTCTATTGCAGCAGCACTTCTGAATAGGAAAACTTAGAAAGAAAATATGGCTAAGTAATGACCATGAATATCACATTAAACATTTTTAGGAAGACTGTCTCCTTAATCATTTCAAGTCTATTTTAAATACAGTTAGGAGGAAAAGTTATTCTAGAGGTAATACATCAATTTACTTTTCCCATTTCCTAGTTCCCTTCAAAGTGTGCGCTCTGTTTACTTTCTGCTTGCTGCGTTTGCATTTCAGTTGGTTAAGAAACAAACTTTTGTCTGATTTTTAAAAATTAGCACTAAGTTGTTAGTAAATATGTGAGAATATATTTGAGACTAATGGGTAATCATTTCCTTGAGACCATATTTGGGCCATAACTTGATGGATACATCATCTCTGAACACGAGCTAGCTCTGTGTTTAGTGGAAAGCTTGTGGTGAACGTATAAAGCACCTGTTGTGAAAAATGCACAGAGTAGTATACAAATGGTGGGTCATTTCCTGCCTCTTTGTAGGATGTGCTGTCCTGAGGAGTACATTTTCCTTTTCCTCTTATTAGCATGTGTGACTTTCATATGTAAACTGAAATTTGGGGCTGGAAGTAACAAATTGGGTCCTACCTCACAGGAAAATTTCTAGAAGGAATTGCAGCCTCCTGTCTTTGGAAGGAGGAGGCTATGAGCAACATTTAGTTTGCATGTACATTAGCTTACCAATGGAAAGACTGATTTTTAAAGAAACACATTTTAGTTGTTTCATTCTTTTCTGTAGTATATGCAGAGTGGTTTGCAAATAGTAAATACATCAAATAAATTTCTAAATGCAGTTTTATAAATTATAAAGTCACTATCAAATTGTGAAACTAGAGGTACTGGATAGAAACAAAGGCTGAACTTACATCATTCTGTATCCCTTTTAAATGTGAATCCAATATTGGTTCCAGTTATATTTGATACAACAGCAAAGACATTGGGCCTGAGTCCAATGGGTAAATAATGGGTAAATAATTCTGGGTTTGAAATTTTGATTAATAGACATACTGGCTAATTGTTAAAATACAATTAATAGAGTTTTTAATAGTATTGAAATATTTAAAAATCAAATCAATATTTAACAAATTGTTGCATTAAAAAAATGATGTTTGTAATTCCAAATCAAGTGAAAAGCGTAATACACACACAGTTAGGAAGATGACATTAGCTTTCTTAATAGTTAATCTGGCATCAAATGAAGAATTAAAACAGTGTTAGTTAAGAGCAGCAGAACATCCTTTCCAGAAATCCTGTAAATGCAGTGCTGTGCCCCAGTGTCCACACCAGGCTTTGGCACAGTCTTTATGTATTTATGGCAGAGGTAAAAGGTGCTGTTTGTCATAAGATGCAATCTCAGTGCATGGAGAGGGGAAAAAAGTTGAGTTTAGTTTCCTTTTTA
This sequence comes from Onychostruthus taczanowskii, assembly GCF_017590055.1. Taxonomy (NCBI): domain Eukaryota; kingdom Metazoa; phylum Chordata; class Aves; order Passeriformes; family Passeridae; genus Onychostruthus; species Onychostruthus taczanowskii. The sequence continues at coordinate 5,228,215 of NW_024500349.1, read as the reverse complement.
TTCCCCCCCCCCCCCCCCACAACCGCATATATGTGTGATTGTCAAAGGTTATAAACCAAACCAGGTCAGTAAATAAGCCAATTTAGGACAGCAACTAATATATTCCTTATCAAGGTTATCTTTGTGGAATTATTCCAGAAATTGAATTTTGAATGAGAAATTTGTAATAATTTCCACACAGAATTTTTTTAAGAGCCCTAAAAGTTAAACCACTGTCTTCCAAGATATGGAATTTAAGACAATAGTAATAAAATTAAGAGAAGGCAAATAAAATGAGCAACTTTTGCAGATGCCCCATGTACCTTTAGATGCGGTAAAAGGTAGAAATCATGAACCTTGATAGTGCCAGGCTCACACCATCCATTCTTTGCTTTACAAAGCACCCTCCCTTTTACTTTATCTTTTAATTGTAGCCTACTAACTGCATATTTTTAATACCAGACAATGATACTGGGAATACTAAGTATTGGGAATGTAGTGTTCACCGTGTGACAGAGTGGTTGTTCAGCTTATGTACTCATGATCTGCCTGTGGTGTGTTCTGTTTGAGGAAGTGAATCTCTATGAGTGGCTGTTAATCCTTGCTCCCTTGTTATAAATACACGTTCTGGATGGAATCCGAGGAATCATTCTTCCCCTTACAATTTTTCGTACTGAAAAAATATCCTGAAGTCATTAATGTATTACAGAACTTAGGAAACAGTTTTAAATATAGTTAGTGAATGCCTATTAAAGATATTTTTAAGTGAAGTGTTCTTGGGCAAAACAACAGGGAAATTATTTTGAGGCCATTTGTCTCTTTGCATGTTTTTTCTCCAAAATGTCTGAAGACCAGATGTTCTTTCTAAGCAGGGCACCATGTATCCTTGGAAGTAGAGGCTTACATATTCTTTTATTCTCTGTTCAGCCTGCCTTATTCCCATGTTCCCAAACCCTGCTGGGATAGATGCAGGAACTAGAAACAGTAAATGAGACTCCCAACATGCCAACATATGCTTCAGTAATAAGAATAGGCTTTAAAATAGTAACTCTTGTAGTCCTGTTCTGAAACTTTTTGCCAAGTTCTGCTTTTTGCAAAACTCACACACTGTCTAATAAACCTGTGACATGACAGAGTGAACTTGTGTAGAGAATCTCTATCAGGAGACTTTGGGTCATTTTATACATGGCAGGACCCTGGTTGAAATCTGTTTGGCTTGTAGCTGTTGTTTGATCCACAAAACCTTAATACATGTGGCAGCTGTGGAATCCCCAGGAACATAGGGTAAATCCATATGCAGCATCAGATTTAATCCAAGTACAGTCACAAAGATCTTTAGCAACCAGTTTCTAACCACTGTTTAAAAAGCATTGAAAAATAAGTTTTTCATCCCTTTATTTACTCCTTTCATAGCAATAACAGCTTTGTTGCACACAAAATAAAAATGACATCTCTGACCTCTTTTGATAAGGCAGCTCTGCTTTCTGGTTAGGATATGTGAATGAATGAATTGAAAGACTAAATGTGAAAGGATTCAAAGACAGAGAAAAGGCAGAGACAGGGATTGTCTATGGAGGAGGGACCTTTGAACTAGCAAAGGTGAAGCACATTTATTGATGCTTTAGCTATTGCCTTAATTTTCTGTCTTTCTCCTCTTACATAAGAAGTTACATGTGATTAGCTATGTGAATAACATATTCTTTTTTTTCTAAAGCTCAGCCTCATAGCCACCTCATGTAACAAACTCATTTAGATATTTAAGTACATTTTTTCCAGTGTTGGTTTGTTTTGCCTAAGAAGCTTTTGAAATCTGTTTTCTTTGTGTGTTACAGGGAGTCCAGTGCCATTTTCCTCTTCCAGCTGATAGTTTAGGGTATCTTAGGGTGTACTTTAAAAATAACTGTTACAGAGGGTGCCAAAGTTGTCAGAGGCTGTGGTGTGAAAATGTTGAAGCAGTTCAGGTGTATTTAGAGAAGAAATTCAGTCACTGCCTATGTGTAGTAAAGAAAGTTCATACAGTTGGAGTGAAGTGAGATGGGCTTTATAATACAGCTTTAATGAAAAAAAATCATGTGTTTTGTATTAATAAAATAATAAAACATTGTTTTTATAGAAGCTAATTGCTCTATTCTGCTGCTTGTTAGAATTAGCTACCTGAAATAATGTACTTCAAAGACGAACATAAATGGCAATACTGCTTTTATAATATATGAAACTGTGATGTTTGTGAATATTTAGTATTTTCTCTGTACATGTAGCAACATGTGCATATAAAGATTTCCTGAAATACTACTTACTATTACTAAATAATAGTGTATCTCGTGCCATTATTAATATACTTGTTTTTTCATTACTTCACAGAGCTTGTACATTTCACATGAAAAGCCATAAAATATTACTGTTAGGTTAATGAACCAGGCTCAGAATTGTCCTTTAGAAATACTTGGCTTATTTGACTTATAAAAGAATTGAACCAGTCTATTTTCAAAACACATTTCATCATTCTGGATTGAAGCAAGTCAGAGAGTTTTTGTCATCCCAAGTGAGAGTTATATGGTTTTAGTAGGAAACTGAATACTGTAGTCTGGTTTCCAACATTAAGTGCAGCTTTCAGTATTGTTAAAACTGTACTTAGGAAGATTTAAATTTCTGCAGTCCATCTTGACTGCTATTAAACTTTGCTATCAAATGTTCCTGACATACATGTTCATTTCCCGCCTCTTTATTGTAATTCCCAAGTAGAATTAGTAATATGTTAATACTTGCCACTATGTTGTGTAGCAATCAGCTCATGTCTATAGGCTGAAATAGCGTTAGCTGTATAAATAGTATTTGATACTAGATGCTAATTTTTTTTACATAGAAAATGGTAGCATAATAATAGAGTTCATCTTGAATTAATTATATAGTGGAGGTTTTGGAAGTCATAAAACATGGAATTTGTTCACTTCCAGCTTGATTCCTCTTAAGAACAAAGTTTTGTTGTTATATAGTATTGTGTTCTGTCTTCAAAAAAAAAAAAAAAGCTATAATTTGAAAAGCTGCCCTTTCAGATTAAGCTTGTGACTGGAGAGTAGTATGTAATTTAGTTATTAGATAAGAATTCCAGTAAACTCAAATTTGCTGACTCTTGGTCTGTAATTCCAATAATTGTTTTTACTTTCAGAACAAAGACATTTTGTGTTGATGAGCAAAACAAGCTAGTAACTGAATAAGAAAAATACTATATACCTAATATTTATTGGTTTATAGCAATCTCTTGTAATCTGTCCATGAAAGCAAGGAACATGTTGAAGAAGCTCTTATTTTTTAATGAGTCGCCACATTAATTGTTGCCTTCTTGTGATGTTTTAAACTAAACCACCAACATCTGTGGCAATGTAACTGTAAATAGGTATTCGCTGTATACTTCTGAGTTTCTCTTATTTTTAAAAACTGCAACACTGTGGCTTTGTTGGCTGTCTTATTAAACCACCCTCTCCCAAAGGAATGGAGGATATATTGTGGTTTCTATAACTTACTTGACTGTATGTTAAAAGCCCCACTTTCCTGACGAATAGGCTGGCAGAGTCCTCAGATTTCTGTTGCTAATTCTTTTTCTTTGGTTTGTGTTCGCTTTTCTTCCACACCCTCACCCCACCCTTGGATCAAGCAGGCTCTCTTTTCTCTCTGGTACTATGGGTGAAGGTGAAAAAGAGTTTGTAGTCCATATGTAGCTTTTCTTTCTTCCCTATTGAGAACTCTCCTCTGTCCTCAGCAAGGTACTGCAGGTACTGTAGAGTAAATGTAGTTGTTTCACTTTTGCAAGGCAGTGTACAGCTAGAGCCAGTTTGCTTCCTTTTAACTACCTCAGTGCAGCAAATTGCTTGTCATGAATGTTCCTCCTCTAGTACCACCACTATCCCTTGATGAACACTTTGAGATTAACTTGTCTTTTCCTGGTCTAAACTACAAGGCCTGTATTTTATTTTCTGAACCCCTGATAAGAATTCCACTACTTTGGGGGTGGCATTCTTCCTTTTGTGTTTTTTTCCTCTCTTCTTATTCAAGGAAAGTATTTTCTTTTGGCATTTTCTGAATCCCAGATAGACTTATAGCCCTTCTTCAGGGCTTAGGAGGATACAGTATATGATCTTTGACACCTACTATTCTGAAGTGGAAATAGTTGTGGCCACAGAGCTCTTGTATAGTGACAGAAAAGTCTAGGACCTTTCCTTCAGTTTTTCCATATACATCTCTCAAGTTGAAAAAAATCTTATACTACTCCAAGTATTGTTCAGGTATGCTCCAGTGGTTTGGCATTTTTTAATGTCTTCTCTCATGGAAGATAGTGTGCTGCAGAGCAATGGCACATTCTGTTGGCCAGCACAAGAAAATCATGGTAAGCCGTCAGTGCAGGGCACTGCCATGGCTGCAGCAACCAAGGGCACTGCCTCCTGCAAGCTGCTGGTGTGGGTGATGTCCCTGAACACAAATGGGAGTCTTGAACTAGTCTTCACTGGCCATCTCTCTGTTCAGAGCCAGACTTGTAGTCTTTTAAACTGAGTTTATGTCAAAGAACATCAAATGGTTTATGACTGACTTCACAGGTAAGTGCTGTAGGATTTGACTTGCTTTGTTACCATGGCATGATTCTCTAACTGTCCCTTTCCAGACAGACCCTTCACAGTAGTCTGCCTAGATGGACAGTAGATGATATGTTGATATTTTTAGAACCAGTAACTTCATACCTCAGCAGTCTCAGTACTTCCTCAGTGATGCCTAAGAGGAGAAAAGATCTGTGACCTTTTCATAACTGTTCAGTTCTTTGTGTAATGGTAATAATGGCCTCCCATTTTAGATCTTAAGGATTCTCTTTTCCTTGGTTTGATAAATAGCTCCTAGGAAAACCTACAAAAAAAACCTGCTATTTAATTTCAAGCAATGCCCAAATTCTGTTGAGCTTTCTTCATCTTTATGAAGGCCAGCAACGGGATTTTTGTATCATTCTAGTCTTTGAACCTTTTTTTGCTACTGTAGTGATAATACATTTCCTGCTTTTCAACTGATACCAGTCTGTGTTAAATTTTAATTTTTGGTTCACTTCCTAGCCAGTCCCTACAGGTAAAACTGTCTGATACCTTTAGGACACAAACTCATTTGTATGCATGGTGATACATATGGCACTTGTGCTCCTTGCCCCAAATAAAGCTGCATTCAATTAATTCTATTCTCTCTTTGTTAAGTGAGTTGTTACATCTCAGGCTCTAAACAGCATTTCAGTTCTGGCTTTGGTAGCAGGATCCCTTCACCTTTTGAAGAAGAACATTCTCTGTGTGCTCTGGGGTACATAGAGTGGATGTGGAGATTGGTTGCAAATGAATGATTACAGACATAGGAGGATCTGAAGTTGGACGTTCCAATTTCAGAGCACTATCCAATTTGAAATGCATTCCAGTTGTGTGTGAAAGTCCTGTGTGTCCAAATTATAATGATACAGTTACATAGTACATCAGTAGGATTGTGTGAAGTGTCTTTTCTCTTTCAAAATACAATCTCCAAAGGAACCTTGCTGACACATAAAATGAAATTTCTTTTTGAACCAACTCCTCACTGAGATGGTCTGCCTGGCATCCAGTTTCAACAATTAGTTGTGAGACTCCTGTAAAATTGAAATTGGGCAATGGATTCAGAAGTCAGCTAGAGAGATGGGAATAACTTTCAGAGATCCCATCAACCTTGCTTTCTTAGGAAGCCATTTTGGAAAAGTTAATGCCTTGAAAGCCACTGATTATAGCATTGAAAAATACACACTTTTCTCTCTAATACAAGACTGTATTGAATAAGCTTCAGTTCTCCAGATGCGATTAAGTTATAGCAAGTTAAAAAGTTGATAAACCATCAGTGTTTCTATGTTGCTTTTAGGTAAATTTGTAAGAAGAAAGTTAGCATTACAATATATAATTCTTCCACTTATCACTCAGTAATGATAGTGTAAAACCATAAAGCAGTTCATATGCAAGCAGATTTCATTTTTCAAGGCAATGGGTCTTTCAGGGTGTGATTTTTGCAAAAAATTCATAGCCAGGATTTCAGTGCGGCTTAGCCATTATGTTCTGCTTTGGATTTGTAGAATGAAAAATTTGGGAATGTTTTCATTAAAACTTATGAAGAATATTTTTTCCCTCTGAGGCTAAGCATGGGATCTTAAAATAACTGGTACTACTGATGAGAATAACTTCTCAAAGTAATGTAAAATGACTTGTTTGGGTATCACAAGAGCCAATGGGTGAAACATGATTTTTGGGACATGTTGTTCTTAGTATTGGAAATAATTATTGTAATTAACTGTTTATGTGATTCCCTTATATGGAACTTTCACTGCATGGGTTACATCAAAATACAATTCATAAGGCTGGGGTGGGGAATCTATTTTGGCACATATGGTGAAATATCAGCTTGGGCAGCTGAAATATGTTTTTGTTAGATGTTTATCACATTTTCAGCTTTACTGCATGAGGGACCTATGGTATTTTTTTTCCCCCAGTACAAATATATTGGCTAATTGAAGTTTTTAAAGTTATCTACATAGTGGAAATTAATGACATGATAAGTTAAGAGATCGTGTGGTATTTGTATGTAAAGGAGATTGCATTTTAACTTTTTATACTACAGCAATCTCAGTGAAAAATTGGAATTATTTTGCAGGTAAGAGGTTGGATTTTTGGTTATCTGACTCAAGAGACAGACTTTTCTAAGTTTCCATCTGAAGTTACTTGCTTAGAGCATCAGTACATCACATTTAGTGAATAAAAAATGTTAATATGTAACAATTTGGAGGCTTTACCATATTTGAAAGTTCCTTTAAAAGGGAGAGAATTTTCAGTATGACTAATGCATTTAGTGACTTAATCTCTAAGTTCTTCCCATGTATACATACATGAACTGAAAAACTAAGGACCTGGAAAATTAAAATGCTAACAGAAATACCCATTATGTGCAATTGGACTATGAAAAAAAATTGTTGGCAATAGCAGAAGACTTGCTTTAAAGAATCTGTTTTGTGTCACATGAAATTGTGGAAAGTACTACATGAACAAGATAATTTGTGGGTAGGCAGGACAGCACAAATGGTAGTCTTTATTCTTGGATTACATTAAGATTGTATGGAAGGAGCTGCATACTCGTAAACCAAAGTAAAACTATGTAGTTTATATTTGAAATTCTGTATCTTTGCCATTGGAAGTTACTTTGGGTTATATCCTTCCATACCATTGGAAATTCTGTGTGTTCTCTCTTGTTACGTAGGCTTTGTGCTGCTGAGTTTTTTAATAAGAAACTACCACTAAAACATTCCTTCTTCAGAGTTAAATCCTGAATATTGAAATCACTAATCATCTTGTTGTTAATAAGCTTTATGTGCTATGGCATCACTGGTGTTAAACTGAGCAATATTTACATTAGTTTATTGTAATACACTGTGATAAGGAAATCTAGTCCTGCTTAGTATGTTTTGTGTTCCAGATTATGTAAGAGTTGGTCAAATATTACAAAATTTCATAGTGTGTATGTGCCTTATATAATAACAAGTGTTACCCATTATGACGGGTTATGTGCTCGACAGCTGCACAATTATACTTTATTTGGCATCCTGAAACCAACTGTGTTGAGTTAATTTAGTCTTTTTGTCTGAATGTACTTTAAAGCATTTTAGAACATGTGAACACGAAGATACACTGTTAGAATATTGGTTTTCTTTAAATATTCTAGTTATCATTCATTTTTAAAATCAGTGGAAATTTTTTCATTTAACAGTGGATTTGTGTCTATTAAGTTGTATTTATGGATCCTTAAAATTACATTATCGTGATGCTGAATTACTATAAAACTCTAGCATTTATATTTCCAGTACATGAAGCAAGCAAGTTGTTCTAATCAGGAGAAATGAGCAGGACAAAGGGACTCCTCCCAAATTAGTTTCTCCTGTGCACTTTCCCATTTGGAGTTCTTGAGTACAAATGATTGGAGTTGTAGTTTCCAATTAGCTTTTGTGCCACAACATCCGCAGGAAAAAACTTGCATATAATTAGCCTAGAAGTTTATTGAATGATCTTTAGCATACTTCTTGATTGTTTTATGTCACTGTCAGCAAAATTGCCAAGTTACTTTAATTTTTCTTCTGTTGTATTGAAGTTTTTATTAACTTAGGTTCCAACTGGGTGTAGTAGGGCTAAATATTTTCTAAGTAATCTGTATCTGAAGTAAGAATGTTTTTTAAGTTTTCTTTGTGTTTTTGGGTTTTTTTTAATTCCATAGGACATGGCCCTTGTTGCTCCTGAAGCACCTTCAGAACAAGCAAGAAGAGTTTTCCAGACATATGACCCTGAGGGTAAGGGCTGTACTTGATGCTGAAATAAGATTTTTAAATAGAAATGTACTCATTAAGAGAGGAATGAAATGCCTAGTCCTTAAGAAATGTCGTGTACAGGAGTCAATCTACAAGAGACATTGAGCACCGTAGTCTACTGGAAGGTCACCCTGCCCACAGCAGGCAGTTTGGAACTAGGTGATCTTTAAGGACCCTTCTAAACCAAAACATTCCATAATTCTATGAAGAAATTATCTGAGAATTCTGCAGTAAAGGAATTTGTGCAATAGGAAGTATAGTTTTTGAAAAGAGACATTTTTTAACCTTGTTATGTTCTTTGTAGTTAACATAAATCTTGAATAAAATTTATTTCTCCTATATTAAGTTTTCATAAAAAAACTGATCTAATATGATTTATTCTTCATGAGATTTTGTTCTTGAATGTATGCAGCATACACGGAAAATTTTCTTATGTTTTGGAAAACAGAGGATGTCTAGCTTTCAGGTACTATTTTAATTAATCCAAAGGAAAAAACAGTGCAGTTATTATCCCAAGGTACGTCATGGAGAACTCTATATAAAGACTGAATTCTTAGCAAGTATTAAGCTTCTAAGTGTATGGATGATAAATCCAGTTTCTGTATTGCACTTCCTTTTTTTTTTTTTTTAAGTGCCAGGAAAGCAGTTGAAAATTCCTTTCCTTCTAGAACCCCAACATTTGCTTGCAAATATTACGTATAAAGATAGGCTGTTATTGTATTTTTAAGTGAAATTTGTTGTGGAAAGCATTTTGTTTCTTTTCCTCACAAGAAACTCTGCTACTTCTTCAGATAATGGGTTTATACCTGACACACTGCTAGAAGATGTAATGAAGGCTCTGGACCTTGTTTCAGATCCTGAATAGTAAGTATAATAAGATTTAAATACTGCAGAAGTATCAATGAATTACATGAATTATCATTTAAGGCTTTCTTTCTTGATTGCATTTACCACATATCTATTGTCATTTTGGGTTGGTTTTGGTTTTGTATTTTTTCCCTAGTTTGGATTTTTTTCATTCTGGGCGCAGAGTGTTATTTTCAAATGTTAAGCTTTCAATTTAAGGGACGGAATTAAAATTAAGATGTCTCTAACTTTGGTAGTAATAATTAGAAGCAAAAAAAAACCCCTCAAACCTACTGCATTACTATATATTCAGGAGATGGTCAGGATTATATTTTTATGTATTAATGTAGGTGAAATGGTGTGCCAGAAGCCTAATCAGTCAAGGTATTCAGAGGCAAGTCTGGATTACCACTGGATCTCTATGCTGAGTTGAAAGCTGAAACTGCTTCAGTTACACTTTTGTTTCCAGCAGCACTCAGGACCTAGTAGTGTTTATGACTGCCATTTATTTTCAGAAATAACACATTGATTCCCAGGGTTGGAGTTAAAACTCAAATGTTTTAGCTCTAATATGGACAGATAAGACTAATATTAAGTGACAGCAGTTAACCCTCGATGTCAAAACATACCATGTTTTGTGCCTAAATGCTTAACCCAGAAAGGAGAGCCAAGCACTTGTACTTTTTTACTGCTCCAAAAGTTGCTTCTGCTCTCTTGTAAACATTTGGTTAGTTTAGTTGGGTCAAAACTGATGACTGTGGAGACTGTGAGTTTACTTACCAGAGCCATCTGAAATGTGATTGAGCCTATTTGCTGTCCTTTCAAATGTTTATAGTGTAGTTTATAATGAAGTTTACTGAGTTGTTCTCTGGAGGATAGGAGTAAAAATTGAAATAAAGAGATACCCAAACCACAAGAAAGTGCAAGACAAAAGGCTCACATTCATATTACAGCAATAAGGGATGAAATTTGCAAAAGACTTTTTTTTTTAAGGAGGAGAAAGAAAAAAAGACGTTGTTTAATAGATATGAGATGATGTCTTTCACCTTTTTGTTCTACTGTCTCAATTTTTTATTCTACTGTCTCTGCAGAAATCCTCTTTCTTCATTCAGCAGTTTTCCATTTGGTTGTTTGTCTTTCAGGGTATTTGTGGCACAGCCCTATCCTATTTTATTGTGCATAGCACATAAAATATAAACTGATGTACAAAGAGACAGCCAAAAGATCTGCTGTATTGAAAAGCCATGATCAAACCATGGAATATGCAGTCTTATATAACTGTCTAAATAAAAATATTGCCTATTATCTTGAGAACCTGCTCTGTTTGGGTTCTAGATCTTCTGTCTTTTTAGTGTGGAACCCAAGTATAAATAATGTATTTCGAACTCCATACAGGCTTTTTTTCTTGTTTTTTGTTTGTTTGTTCTTAAGTAAAATTAAAGGCCTTACCTCCAAATGTAGTATTTAAATGTGTGGTTATCTAATTCAAGGCTTAAAGTTTCTCAGAATCTCAGAATGTATAAAAATCAGATCTGATTAGAATTTTAGAACTGCAGAGGGGAAAACTCTGTAGAGCAGACATGAATTAGCAAGGTGACTTAGCCAGTACTGAATGCCATTGCATGTGTTTTTAGTAAACTTTTCTAGTCTTTCAGTAAATGTATCTGAGAATCCACCTGTCTCATTTATTTTGCCTGTTTCTAAAAACCATTTGATGCCCTTTAGGGCACTGATTTGAGCACATCCATCAATGTAGGTTTAGTTTGCTTAAAACATTTTATGCTCTCTGTCTATTTGACCAGTAGTGGAGGCTTTTGTTCCACACACTTCTCAGCAATGTTGTACAAAGGCCATCACCCCAACACTTGTAACCTCTTGAGTTCAGGTGCCAAGCTTTGCACTTAGACTGAAGCACAATCACATATGTGTTCAGTAGTTCTGCTGTGGTACCAGTAACACTGAAAGGTGTTAATGATTTGCTGAAGGAAAAAACCTCAGTTGAAACACAGTACAATCCAAGTTTATTAAATCTGCCCTCCTGCTTAACTGATTGAATTTTGTACAGTGGCCATATTTAAAAACTTACATGGTGCTGTATTTTTAAATAGTTCTTGTATTTCTTTACTGAGTATATACACTTTGCTTTAATTTCATTACATAACTCTAAGTTCATTTTTAAAATTATCTGTAATGGTTCTTTTTGCAAACACAATGTTGTTGCAATTCTGCTGCAGCATTGGGCAGGTTTCAAACAGCCACTGACATAGCCAAAATTTTGGCTAAAATTTGAGAGCAGTCAGAATGAGGAATAGAAGGATTGAAATCCAGTATCTTGCAAGTTCTCAGTCGTGGTTTCACTTGAGTAGTGATTTTTTTTTAAAAAATAATAAATTAGCATAGTTTATAGGATACCACATTCAGTGTTAGAAATTTTAAAATTCTTCTCCCAAGGACCTTAACGGAGCCATTCTCTTCAGATTTGCATGATACATCCTCTGTGTGTTGAGGGAGAAACAAAAAGAATTCAAATAACTTACTACTAGTTCTATGTTAGGACCAAGAAAGGAAGTTACTTAAAGGTGAAGAAACATAAGCGGTAGCCAAAAGGACAAAATGCTTTGTGCAACAATCAAAAAGACCTTGGAAACTACACCTTCTGCTCACAGCCCCCAACAAAAGAGACCTGGGGGTTGGTTAAAGGCCTAAGTAATAAAAGAGACATCTATGAGAAACTGAGAGTGTGTCTTCTTAATGGAAAATGCAGCTGTGTACACTAAAAAAATGGGAAGACTCTGAATTTATGGAATGTTAAATATAAATACAATATAAAGCAGAGGTAAAATCTGTAGACTAATAAGTAAAGTTATAAAACAAATCTAATAGTATTCTTCTGAGCCCATCAGTGCCAAGGGGCCTGCAAGATGTTTGTAGTTCTGATAGATGATTCCCAATGTTTTAAAAGTATTGAAAGTCCATTAGGAAAGTGCAGTGAGTTCTTCATATTCAGCAGAGAAGGTGGTAGGGAGCAGTTCTCCTCATCACTGGAGAAGATTACAGAGTGGTTCCACACGTAAGCCTTTTGATGGGTGGTCCTAAGTAAGTAACATTCGGAAGTGTCAAGTAAAAAAAAATGCAAAATCCTGAAGAAATGTCAGAATAACATTGCTGAACTCTTTTAGGTTGCCTACCACTGTGAGCTACTGGTACCAAACAGTATAGGAATGAGAAAGGTGACAAATGAACAATAGGACTTAGAAAAGGATTTGAAGGCCAGTCTAGGGAAAATTCACATGCAAATGTATCATGTATAAACATGGAATAGGAAGGAACATTTTTTGTAGATAAAGAATTGATCAAGGAATAAAAATGTCACTTTTTCTTAATACAGGGAGATAATTAGAGGAATTTTACAGGAATTTGTATTGTCTGTGAATTTTGTTATTTTACCAGCAAGGGTTTGACAGTAGGGATTTGTATGATTGTTGCTGATACAAATGTGTTTGAGATGTTAAAAAAAGGGATGTGTAAGAGCAGCAGAAGTTACTAGAAGATATAGGAACAGAGAAGTATCAATAAAGTAAATGTAGATTGGTTGCTCAGGGGATAAAGCAATGCTGATTTCACGTAGATATTGTGGGTCTGTGAACTAGATATTACTGGTCAGGAAACAGATCTTGAGATTTAAACTCGTAGTGATAGCCAGACTTATGGAGTGGGATTCAAAGGAGTTACATCATTGTACAAATGCCTGATGTTTCACTCCATCTTGGAAAAAGAATATTATAGAAAGCTATCAACAAGGCAACAAGGCTAATTCAAGCTACAGAATGCCATTAGTGCAAGGAAAAGCTAGGTTAGAACTGTTTGACCTGGAAAAGATAGACAACCATTGGCACAGTAAGTAGGGAATTACTATTAATTGCTTCACACAATACAAAAATGAGGTGTCATCAAACTGAATCAGGTGACAGGTTCAAAACATAGAAGACACTTATTTCTAGAATCCATAGTTTAATTTGTATTTTTTGAGTGGAGTTTATTAAGAGCCAGAAATACAGATGGATTAAAAGCCAATTAGGTACATGCATGGAAAGAAAAATATATATCTTTGTGTTTTAGATACTGCCTGTCACTGAAGATGTCTTTGAGCAGCAGACTGCTGGAAATGGGGAGGGTAAACTAAGGATGTGTGTTTGCCCTGTTGTCCTCTATTGTAAGCATCCACTGTGACCAGTGTCAGGAACAGGACACTGGGCAAGGCGCTCTGTTGGTTTGACCCAGTGAGGACATTCTTGCGTACGGTACAGCTTGGAACTCAGGCAGAGGGCTAGGTAGATGCAAATAGATGCAATCTGCTGCCTGTAGAAATGTATTGCTTAAATAGATATATAGTCTTACAATTGACCTTTGTTTGCAGTGACCTGAAATTAGACTGTAGTCATTCAGTAAGGCTTCCAGATTAGTATTGTTAGTATTTCCATTGTTTGTTGGTTCTGGCTTCTTTGATACCGAGTACGTGATGCAAATAAGAAATATATCTGTTAAATTTAATTTTATTGCAGTGTACTTAGCAAATCTTGGAAGGTATTAAAATCTCTGTTTAAAAACAGGTTGTTTGGCAGTCACAGAGCTATATTTGAAAGATGACTGGTTTTTGTATCTTTAAAGAATGCTTACAAGACAGCAAAATGCCTTTTGGGCTGTAAACCTGGTTTTAGATTATATGGGTTTCAAATTATTTTACCAAATATGGTGGTCCTTGAGAATTATCACTTATTTAATTTAAAATAACAGATTACTTTTACTTAAAAATAACCATGTTTTGGCAACTTGCATGCCATTCTGGTGCAGTTGTCACTTACGATTAAAAATAGAATAGTATTGCTATACTTGGCAGTCAGTACTGTGGTAGCACAGCATAACTTAGTCATGCAAGAATAAAAGTGTCTTACTCATACTTTTATATTCAATGTTTTTATCTTAGTGTAAACCTCATGAAGACCAAATTAGACCCAGAAGGACTGGGCATCATACTACTGGGTCCCTTTCTGCAAGAATTCTTCCCTGAGCAGGTAATCAATATAGCTTCTTTGCTGCAGAGCATTTGTAATCTGTTTGGCTTTGAGATTCATTAAAAACTTTCATGAATATCACAAGAGTAAATTTTAATAAGTATTGTGTTTATTCAACTCAGCTAATCAGCAGATAACTTCTGTATTCCACCACAAATGGTAGACTACTGTTTTCTGTAACACATCCATGATTTTGTCAGCTCTACACTGGAAGGAAACTCCATTGTTCTAAATTTAACTTCAGGAAATATATAAGCATTTTGCATATGACATTGAATTGTTTCCTACTCAGAAAGTTCATCTGAGTTTGGTTTTTCTGAGAATAAATGACCATACTGGTTTTATCAATATTAAAAATGTTGCTTGCAAATGGGAAAAGGTTGTAAACACATGTAAAACTATTTTTACGTACATTTCTTGATAATGTAAAATTTTTGACACTTTAACAAAAAAGTCATTATAGACTTAGATTTAACATATGTGGAAGTTAGGGTATTGGAATGTTATTTTTAGTCAGTCTGTTCCATATATTCTTTAAGACTGCACCACTACTGAGAGGCAGGTGTTAACCTAGCACTGCTGTCCTCTTTCCTCTTTGCCTTGGATCACATTTTCCTGCTCTCACACTGCCTCCCTGCCCCCAGGAGTCTCTTCAAACAGATTTGTGGTAAACCAGAAAAGGGAGCTGGTCTGGATCAGAGCTCTATTTGCAGATGTGTGGGGGCTTGTTCCATGGCCATGCACATGCTTGTATTGGCAAAAAAGAGCAGGTTTTCCTGGGGTAGAAGAATAGGCTGGTGGAAGAAGGCCTGAGAGGAGTACTTCTTTAAAGACTTTTTAGCTTAATCTGTCACTGAAAGTATGTGGCTTAATTTTTACAATCAAGGAAATGTGAAGCTGATGGGTTTAAGTGCCTTCAGCAAGATTCTTTTTGTTAGGATTGTGCAGCACTGGGTATAACATTCTGTACTATGAAACATTCTGGTCAGTCAGAAGACACTAGAATTGCACTGCCAAAGATGGTAGGGACTGAATATATCAAATCATTCAGAGGCTTTCGTCATCTGGAGGAAAGAGAAAGAGGAATTGGTGCTCCTTTTCTCTGGCCTTTTGGAATTACATCTGGTTTATATTTTTGCCAACTGTTTCTTCCTTTCATTTGTTTATACAGAAGTGGAAATACATGTACAATTGAATAGAATTTGTTTCTTACAATTATATTACATTTGCAAATCTGGAAGACTCCACTGCTTCATTTTAGGCCCCAGATGCTTAGAATGAAGTTCAGAATGCCAAAGGACATCCTCCATAATTGGCTGTGCCTAAACTCTCCAGTACCATCGGCCATAGGGAGGTGGAGGAGAAAAGAGCCATTGTTTGGGACTGCTGCCTCTCATGCCTATCATAAGAGCATCATTGGCTGAAGAGGGGAAGCTGGAGAACAAAGCACAGTGCAATCATGGGCAGAACCCTGCCTTGGTCACCTTGGTGGAGGAACTCTGCCTCCTGTTAAAGTTGGAGCCCCTGGGTCAATGCCTGTCTGTCAACTGCTAATTCCCTGCTACATGTGATTCCCAAACACTGTGTTTCCTGTCCTTCACTGGCTCCAGTAAAAAACATGGGAATTGTTGTTGCCTTATGGGTGCTGTTTGAGCAATCAGCATGTTTTGGACTGGAACCTGCCAGCAGTATCCATTTTTTCAATCTGTCTGTACTTTGTGGATCAGGTAGCAGTAGCCCTTACCCATACTGACACCTTGCTCAGAATTCTTTCTGAAACAGAAATTCTGTAGAAATGAAGATGAATGTCTTTGAAAGTCTTTCTTTCAAATACTGTGAGGAAATAGCAGATACCAGTGATGGTTGGAATTGCTGATGTTAATATTTGAACATCTAGCTAGAGCTCGGGAGATCCAGATTAGATTCCTTGGCTGAGAATATTCAAACCCCTATTCTTATTCTCCTAAAAAGTACTTACCTTCCTGCTTTCAATGTGGAGTTATCTCAGTTTTCCTTCTGAAAACTGTTGGCTTAGAAAAAATTATTCAAGGCTATTCAGCCTGACTCCTTACTACTTAGGCCAGTCACATGAAGAGGGGGATTCCTGAATTCTGTGCTAGCCCTTTGTTTTTCTTTGTTTTGGGATTTTTTTTTGTTTGTTTTTTTTTTTGTTTGTTTTTTGGTTTGGTTTTTTTTTTGTTGTTGTTGTTGTTTTGTGGGTTTGGTTTTTTTTTGTTTGTTTGTTTGGTTTTTGGGGTTTTTTTTTTTATTTGTTTGGAAACAATAACTGCACAAAATTCTTAACTTCCATGGCACAGAAACTCAAAAACAGCATTTTTTTTCCCTTCTGGGTGAGCATAACTTCCTCAGGGCAATGAAAGGGTCCTCTTGCCTTCCCCAGAAAGGCTTAATTTTCTTTATGTCTGTGAAGCAACTTCTATAAGCAGAGTTAGCAGAGTTACTTCTTACCTTCCTTTTCATCACCCCCCTCCACTGAAATAGCCTGGATGGCTGTGAGAGACCCATAGAGGGATAGAGTTTGTGAATCATTCAAGAGTAAATGAGGGTTTTTGTAATCTGATGGATGTACTGTAACCTGAGCAGATTTACTCTCATTCCAGCCTTTACTTCCATATGCTCAAAGAATGGATAAGCTTTTTTTAGGAGCCTGGTCCAGTAGGCATGAAAGAGCTGATACTACACCTGATGTGTGTCTCCTGATTCAGTGAAATCCAAAGCTTTCAGTCCTCTTAGGATTACAGCATTTAAACCACTGGAATGGTAAAGATCACCAAGAGCCAGTAGCTTTGCTGTTGGACCTCAGCAGAACCAGTGTCCTCAAAATTAGTGTAGTTAGACAAGCATGGGAGTATATTAGCTTTTTAGCTCTCAGATAGAGGGCCAGAGATTGGATCTAGTCCTTAGTAAAAAACTTTTTGGCATCCAAACCATCATAAATAATCATGTATGTGACTACTGCATAAGGTGTCTGACATGAAAAATTAGGATGGCTTCTCCAAGGTCAGTGCTGAAGTTGTACTTCAGATCGTCCAGGTGAACACAGAAATTCATGGCTTGCTCTTGGGGGCATTACTCATTAATTTACTGACATCTGTGTTTTTATTTCTGATAAGAAAGGTAAAATGAAGATTTTGTCACCTAAAAGAAATGGCACTTTTTAACAGTTTTCACAAGTCTTACTGGTTGAATGCATCTGTCTAGCTGTAAAGAGAATCAAGGCACAATGGATGCCACATGAAATTAACTGTTTTCTTTCTATTAGGACTCCAGGGTTTCAGAGTCATTCACTGTTTACCATTACAATGGACTGAAGCAATCTAATTATAATGAAAAGGTAAGATTTGCAATTAAGCCCTTATAACAGTCACAAACAAAACTGAATATAATTGAAGGCAAAATACTCTAAACTTGAAACAGACTTTTTACAAAGCTATTATTTTGATAATTTTCTCCCAAAATTATATATTTGGAATTGGAAACTTCTTTGTGCTCCTAATTGTATTTGAGCTACTGTACTGGATTGCTTGGCCAAACCAGCTCTCTGAAACTCTGCATTTTGAAAAGAGCACTTCTCACACCTACCTGTCATAAGGGGGGGTCTGAACTGCAAGGGACAGTGGAGATGTAACACACGCAAAGTGCAACTTCTAGAAGTAACTCTACATCTAAATTAGGTTGTTTAGAAGTTTTTGTGAGTTTTTTTTAGTAGTACATGCTCACATCAAAAAATTAGGGGTTTTATTTTTGAGCCATTTACTGAGGAAACAAAGATGACCTGTTTCATTTCCAGCGTTCTTGAAAAAAGGGATATACCAGACACAACATGACTGCTTTTAAATTCCAGGAGAATTTAGAGTAAAAGATTGTAAGGTATTAAGAGACATAAGGAGCAAGAAAGACTTAAGTAAGACTTCTTCCAGAAAATATACCTACTCCGTCTTTGGAATAGCTTGTAGTTAAGTCCTTAAAATTACCCCTGTGAAATCTCCAGTAGTTCCATACCCCAAAATGTAAGCAGAAGCATTCAAAGATCAGGGTTTTTCAATTTCATACTTCCATTTCATTAAAAAAGGAAGGATGTAAAACTTCACAGATGTGGTGTGTATTATTACAAACCCTCTCCTGGCCTGGTGAAAATACTCATCTCATCTTCCAATTCTTGAACAGGCTGACAGGGTTGGGTTTCCTTTGACAGGTCATGTATGTGGAAGGCACAGCAGTTGTGATGGGCTTTGAAGAGCCCATGCTGCAGACCGACGACACTCCGGTGAAGCGCTGCTTGCAGACCAAGTGGCCGTACATAGAACTGCTCTGGAGCACAGACCGATCGCCTTCCCTGAACTGACGCTGGCCCGTGAACAGCGCCCGGCCCTCGGATCCCCCGCGGGAGCCGGAACCGCGGCTTGCTCGGGGAGTGGCACACTTTGACTGTGTGGAGTTATACACTGGTATCATTGAGCAACTGTAAATAATGATTACAAACACTTTTTCAGTGTTAATTGGAATATTTAATTTTTTAATCAGATTGATTTCTATTATAATAGTTTGTCTTTTTTGGCCACTGTAGTACTGTTAATGTGAGTTATCCTAAAAAAAAAAAAGCCTACTTATAAAATCTTACCATTATTTTGCCATCTCATGAAGATTTGAAAAATTCTGATATTGCAGGATCTGCATATTAGATGTCAAATCTTTAAACATAAAACATATTCAGCTTTCTCAGAATCATATAGGCATGTTTTATTATTTAAATTATATTAGCTTACATTACAATACCATAATGTGTGGACTAGACTGGCCTTTGCACTGGATATGTTTTAATGAATTCAAATTTTCTGCAGTTTTTCCTAAAATCTAATTTTACCTAAAGAGCTTGCACAATGTGACATAAATAAGATACATTTTTAGGAATAAGTATAATTCTTAAATACTCTTTCTTGGCAGTTGTATATTACTGTGGCTTAGTTATTGGGCATGTTAAAAGTGAACAGAAAATCTGAGGAAAAAATAGATATATTAATATTTATTTGAATTTGTATAAATGAAATGTAAAAACAGCAGAATTTCTTGTTCTATAATCTTTAAACTATTCAAAACTTACAATATTGCCAAATACCTCTTCTTAATTTGTCCAAACAGCAGTGTAAGCCAGCATTACTGTATGTGTTAAGTGCATGAGAACATCTGTTATTACATTATTATATTCCTTTATTTATTATCAACTTCTTAGCCCTAAAATAAAATCTTTTCCTTGAATCATATATTATTAAAAGTTTGGTTTACTTGGACTTCTTTGCTGCTTCTCTGAGATGATGAAAAGGAACCACAGGTTTAGAAATGTCTACTTTCAAGTTGGATGCATCTTAGGGGAGAAAAAGCCCACACCAAAAGGTAATTTCCTAACTTCTGGAATTACCATGATCATTCCTTATTGCAGACTGACAGCAGAGTATCTTAATATTAAGAGAATATTTTTGTTGGAATTTTTTTTCAGAAAAATAAATCTTTTGCAGATAATAATGATTTGAAAGATTCCTTAATTGGACTTTATTTTGAATGCAAGTATTCTGTCTTGCAGTGTGGGCTTGACATTAAAAATTTGTGCAACGGTGGTATTACTGCTGAAAAATATAGATAAAGAGAATCTGCTTGTCAAGTATGGAATTTTACTTTAAAAAATGCTCAAGCTTTATAGGTATTTGTTTTAGCTGGTTTTACACACTTAAGATAAATGTCTTTAGACTTCCACTGACACCTTGGAAGGGGAAAATTCACTTTTCTTGCTCTTTTTCTTGAATTCTGGTATCTGTCCTTGGCTTGTACTAAAGTATCTCACACCAAATTTTGCACTGAATCATAGCTTGAATCTGTTAGAATATGCTTTTTTTTTTAGCCCACTCTCATAAAATTGATGTTCTATGTCCCAGAAAAAAAAAAAAAATTAGAAGCCCATCTGATGTGAGATCTGCCTTTAAGCATTAGTCTGGATTAAAATTTCTTCTGCTGTACTCTAGAGACATTTAGCTGATGATGGTGTGATATAAGAACCCTCGTTCCTGTATCCTTTTTCCTTCATACTGCCTAGTTGTTAGAGGCCTGGAATTCTGGTTTACTTCACTTATTTTTGGCTGACTTTGTGGCATTCAGGCAGCTCATCTGAGAGTCTCAGCCAAGTGAACCTTTCTGGCCTTTGTTCCATGATGAGCACAATGGGAGGGATTCTGCCTTTATGGAAATTCACTTTTTGTCCCCTAAAAGAATGTAGTTATTTAGATGGCAGACTTAAAATATGCAGGACATTAATGTTTGCTACATTTGATTTGCTTTCACAGAAAAATATCTAGAAACCTCTATACAGGCTGTTCTGCTCTAAGTGCTGCCTATGTGTGTGTATATATATTGCAGTTTGCAAATTGAGGCCTAGTCAATGAAATCAGAGCACTCTATGGAATTAAATGCATGCTGTAAGTAACCAGAGCAAATTGATAATGCTAACTGTAAGCAAGTGTGTGAGCTAAATATGCAAGTAAATGACATTTTGATTAATACTCTAGGGGGTTTTATGTATTGCAGAGTCGTTCAATTTTAATTGCCAAGGAAAGGTTGTCTCTCTTCTGGGAGACAGCTACTATCCTAGCTGAAAACATGGTGCAGTTAGCAGGATGTTGGACAGTTGGTCTGGAAAACTGGCCTTTCCTTCCCATGTCTCAAAACGGTTTGAGACAGAAGATACATGTTGGTGTCTTTTTGCTCTAAATTAACTTAGATAAAAAAGGTGTTGGGGGGGAAGGGTCCTGGTGTCAACTGCTGGGTAAATGGTAAAAGAAATTATTCCCACTTCAATTTATACTGAGGTTCACAGTCAGAAGGCTCCAAATAAGTTATCTAAGTAAATAATGGAAAGACTACTTCCAGTGCTTCGCATTAGCCCAGATGAGTTATATTTGAAGGCTGACAGCTACCAAATACATATTTGCTTTGTTGAAGTCTGAACTGTTTAAAGGTAAGCAGCCAGTACAAACCCAAATGTAAATATCCTTGTTAGAATCCACACAAAGGGCCCTTTGAAACAGTTAATCATTTAAGTACATGCTGGGCATTTTGGTTTTTGGATGCTTTTGTTGAAGTTCTGTTCCCTCAGACAGTTACAATTCATGCTTATCTGGTTCATCTATATGCTTTCTCGTATCTCTTCAGTTCTTGCGTGGATGAGTTTAGGTTAAAGAAGCCCAAGATGGGTCTTGATGGAGCAGGCAAGCAGAAACAAGAACCTCCCTTAGTGCAACACACTGATTTCTTGTCCAACTGGATGAGTGTTGCAGTCAGGCTGTGGACAGCTGCTCTGTGTGCTCCTGCTGAGCACAAAACATCCAGGATGTTCTGGAGAGCACCTTCAGCTTCCCTGTGCTGCAGCTCTGCTCCTGGTGATAGCCTGAGGTGCAATGGGAACACTGACCGCATCCACAGCTTCCTCTGCAGCATCCTGTCCTTTGGAGTCTCACACACAAAGTCTCTAATTTCACCAGCATAGTAGATTGGCTCATTAGACTCCATTTTACCTTGATTTTTTGAGGTTAATACCTACAACTAATGAAAAATCAGTATTTCTATGGATCTCTTGAAAATAAACTGATTTTTCTGTAGACTATATGCTTTGGTTGATAGATTGATTTAATCTGCTTTGATTCAGATTGATTTAATCTGCTCAATCTAAAATTAGCCTTAACGCTTTTCATGTAGGAATTACTTCTGCTAAGATTTTTAACTTGGACAATGTTCACAAAGGTAAGGTTCAAAGAGGAATGCTGAGCGTCTTTTGTCAGCATGTCATCCTGGATTCAGACTCACTCTCACTGTAATGCATGGTCACATTCTCATTTTATCCTCTTGCAACACAATAATCAATACGAAATAATGTCTGTGTAGTTGCTCCAGCCAGAGTTCAGGAGAAGGCTTCTGGCCTGCAGAAACAAAACCAGGAAACAATTGAAAGGTAAGTTTTCTGTGGGAATTGGACATTTCAGCTTCTGTACTGCCATATTTTGAAAAGATTTAACAGTAAAATTATCACTAATTTTGATAAGATTTATGCTAAAAGCCCATATGATTCTTTGAAATACTTGTTCCTCTGCCAGCATGTTCATTACTAAATAATAGCATAAATAACATTAAAGCTCTGATAATGGAGCCTGCTACAAAAAATTAATATTTAAGTTTCACCTTGGCAAATCTTTCCATAGAAGATTAGACTCATCTGTTTTTAAGATTGGAAACACAATGACATATTGACATCACTAACTGCACATAATATTAGCTGTAGAAATTCACACCATGAATTCTATATTTTTCTTCATTAATTACTTAATCCCACATCTGACCTTCCATTTATTCTGTAAGGTAGTTAATGATTAAGGTACATAATGATTGGCTAAATGTTCTTGTGAAAGCTCTCTGTCCTGGCTCCAGGTGTGGTTCTAGAGCCTATTAAGACTTTTTAGTCAGATATTCAAAGGAGTTAATGTATCAGACCACAGGTACGCTAAAGTGCAAGCTTCAGTCTGCCAACAACTGGGGGAGCTGCTTTCCTCTTGTGCAGTGCAGATGAGCATGCACTCCAAACACTATGAAAGGCCAAGGAAAGCAAGATGTGAAATGGGCTTCTAGTGATCAGAACAGGTCCAGTTTGTTTAGGGAAACACTGCAAATTCTTAGAAACATATATTGTGTATCTCTTTGAATTGATCTGGAATGTCCTGCATGCATATGTCTCTATAGAGAGGAAAAGGGTAAGGGGAGGGGAGGACTGCTGTAGGTTAATACTTCGGGGGTAAAAGGATCTTGAAAGACAGTTCCTTCTTTTCATGCTGCCCTGCCTTCCTACAGTTTTTAGCATTGATAGACATTTGAAGCACTTTTTTTGCTTTTTAAAATTTAACTCAAAACAACCAGGTTAGGTGGCATGTGTCTCTAACTGAAAGGCAGGTACAAGGGAGAGCTGCCTGTGTTCTTGTTTATGCCTCCAGCTTCATTTGTGTGAACACTCTCCAACTGTGCTAATTACTGAATTTTAACTGTTTTGAATGGATCAGTAAAAGTGGCTACAGCACCAGAATGTGCTGCCTTCTCATTTCTGAGTGCCAGTGCTCTGGACTGCAGTCTGAGCAGTTCTCTGAGCCCCAGAAACTACATTTATGACACTCTGCCTTGGAACTGATTGCTGTGCTAAAAAGGGAGCATTATCATCATCATTATTTAGCATAAGGCAACACAAGTTCTAAATGCATTCAAATGCCTTAAAACTGCATGACTTTTAAGAGCAGGTGTTAATCCTAAAGTCATTTAGAAGTACCTCACTTCTGAATTTATTTCTACTGCTTAGATCTGTAAGAGATACTTTTACAGTGTAAAATAATACAATAGTGTGAATGGTGATTTTTCACTATTTAGTAAATAAATGTGGCATAAATACAAGGCAGGCAGAATTAAGGGATATTACAAGCCTGTGGGGACAGCTGAGGGTCACACAGCTAATGCTGGAAACAAACACACAGTTCTATTTTTGTGAAAAGGAATGTCAGTCTTATCTGAATAATCTTGCCAAAAAGCACTTAAAATAAAACAAACACAAAAGTAAAGTAACCAGAACCTCACAACAAAACAAACTGCTCTCAACTGCTTTCATAGGTAGATCTAATATAGCATGTTTGTAAATGGGTTCTCTATTATTTTGATCTTTCTCTGATTCTGTTTGGACATATCTGCGTTATAAATGCTGAAAAACAATTCTTTTTCCTTGTTGTTACCGAGCTGATTGCATGAAAAATAAAATGTTTCTCCTTTTCTTGCTACCTTTGCGTTGACCAGAAAAAAATATTAATAATGCTGTCCCCTCAAGATGTGGATGTGATGCCACACCTAACTTCGTAGGAGAAGGGAGTATTTTAGGCAGCCAGGTTTTTCTGTACATTCTTAACAAAACCAGTTAAAACTCTGTTGTGGAGCTTGCAGGGGCAGAACAGTTCAAGACAGGAGTTACAGAGCCCCATCCTTTTTAATTACTTTTACCAGAGGAGCTTTCTAAAAGCACCGTTCCGTTCTGCACCACGTTCTATTGCTTATTTCTGTGGAAAAAGCGTCACGACACCTGTGGCTGCATGGAGCTGTGCTAAAGGCTCTCCTCGGCGCCACTGCGAGGTGTCCCCTTCAGCTCCTCAGAGCTGCGCGTAGCCGGGCACTCACGGGGAGACTTGGAGAGCAACAGGGGAATTGCATCTTCTAACGCCTTCCCAACTCTGTGCCCGGCTCCGCGTCTTTCCCGTGGTTACAAGGGGATTTCTCATTGCTGGGGTTCTTTGGTTTCTATTTAATAATGGCCATGCCGAGCAACCAAATAACAATCTGAGGGAGGTTTACATTTTTTCAATGCACTACAGTTTCCTAAAAGAGATTTTCAAGTATCTGGCTCTTCAGCTCAAACCCTTGAAAATTATGGAAGTCGAGAAATACAACTCGAAACCACCAGCCCAGACTCCGGCATCTCCCCCCGTGAACACGACCGTCCCAGGGCAGCCATCGGTAGCCGCTGGGCGGTCAGGGGGTGTCCAGCTTAGTCGGCGTTTGTCGCAGATTCCGCGGCGGAATTCCCGGCTGGGTTTCCGCAGGCGCGGCCCGGGGGCGCAGCCCCGCCGGGCACCGCCGTGAGGGCAGCCCTGCCCCGGCGGCGG